>NC_050580.1:236928891-237573891 GCF_011100635.1 Trichosurus vulpecula | reverse complement strand
ACCTCACAGCCTCCTTCCTTTGGAGCTTCTGTGACCTTCATGTGTCTCACTTGGAATACTGTGGGTAGAAGTTTCCAAGGTCTTTCAGCTTTACTAACAGCAACAGCCCTTGCTCCTTTGTGATCCATTTCATTCCATGGAGTTGATAAGGGGTGGGACGCTGAGAGTAGAAAGCCAGATTGCTTCTATAATTGACAGTTTTGTCTCCTAGCAGATGGCTGTAATCTCCTGCATGTGCCAAACACAAGCTCTAGGATTTTTGAGTTTGTAGTGAAAACAGAAAGAACAAATATTTATCATAATTACAACATTTGTGCATTGGATATAGTTTCAGACTTTCTTTATTCTTGCTGATTAGTAAAATACAGGGTGGAATCCTTTTCCCCCCTCTTTCTGGATGACGGAAAGTTTATCAATATTTTTGAGATGCTTTCCAAGCTTTACGAAATTAAGTGTAGGTCACAGAGAAGTCCTCTTTATATCTTTCCCCCAGAAAGTAGCTATATAAATCCATTTTTAGTGGTTTGAATCATGGATTTCAGTCACCAACTCAACAACTCCAGCATTTAAGCTAAAGGATTATCATTGTAATATGCATTTTCCCTCTTTCTACTAGAGCTATGTCTAGTGACCTCAGTCTTGGATCTCCAAAATTACTTTCTTGATTCTGGTCTCCATATGGTCTATAGGACTTATTTACTGGGTTACATGACTTGGACATGAATAGCACCAGCTTGGACATGAATAACAATCTTCCCTTCATAAATTGTGTAGTAGCATTCATACAATAGGATCTTTAGGTGGCACAGTGCCTAGCCTGGAGTTAGGAAGTTTTTTGTTGTTTAATCATTTTTCAGTTGAGTCTGATTCTTCATGACCCCATTTGGGGTTTTCTTGGCAGCAATACTGAAGTGATTTGCCATTTCCTTCTCCAGTTCATTTTACAGTTGACGAACTGAGGCAAACAGGATCAAGTGACTTGCTCAGGGTCACAAATCTAGTAAGTGTCTAAGGCCATATTTGAACTCAGGGAAATGACTCTTCCTGACTCTAGGCCTGCCATTCTTTCCACTGCACCACCTACCTAACTTCATTCTGAGATACTTGCTATTTATGTGACCTTGGGCAAGTCACTTAACCCTCTTTGCCTCAGTGTCTTCATCTGTAAAATGATCTGGAGAAGGAAATGGCAAACCACTCCAGTATCTCTGCCAAGAAAACCCCAAATGGGATCACAAAGAGTCAGACATGACTGAAACAACTGAACAACAAACATGCAATGAGCACATGGATGATCTATTTACACAAAAAGCTATTGGGTCATTTTGAATAATTAGTAGTTCCTAATTCAAGTATTAAGACTTTAGCCTTAAATCCGGGTTTTTCACCAACTATGATCTTATACGTTTTCATGATAAGAATAATCTGAGCCCAGAGTTGAACAGGAGAAGGAGAGTAGGATGATTCTCCAAAAATTATGGTGTTTTTTTTTAAATAACATCCCTGCTCTCCCCAATATCTCATTGAAACGACAATGAATCTTAATATTTTTAATCAGCTTGCATTGTGGTATGTCAGTGAGCCAACGAATACAACAGTGTACTCAGAGGGCAATGTAAAAGTTTATGTTGGAAGTGAGGAGACTGCAACTTGTAACCAATGAGGAACTCCAAAGGACAGGAATAATGTTTCAAGGAGAAAAGATGAGTTGATGATGCAATCAGGATAAGGGATGTTAGGAAGGCAACCAAAGTTCTCAAATAGTGCCTAAAAATGTCCAGAGAAAGTGAGGAAGGCCTCTAGCACACTAGATAGATCTCCTTTACCCTCATGGCGAAACTGTGGCAGGATATATATTAGAATCCACAAGACAGATCTTCCATTTATTGACACATGGTCTTGTTGCCAAATTGTATTCTCTTCTTTTGTTAACAGCTTCCTACTCTCTAACCATTCTTTGTCTCCTTTCCTTGTTCCTCATTCTCCTCTTACCTTTTAAATGCTGGTGGTTTAAACACCTCAAGGTTCTTATACCTGGCAAGTGTTACTTCTAGGCATATGTCTCCTAAATCTATATTATCACTTTCCAGAAAACTAATATTTACAGCTACTTGATGAAAAATGTATGTCCACTTGGATGACCTCAGCATGTCTAAAGCAGAAGCCTTCCCTCAATTTCCCCATTTCTATCCTCCTAGAAATCCAAAATATTCCCAGGACACTTTTCCCTCTTTTCCACTCCAATGCAAAAATACACTGCAAATTATTGACTTTTCTTGACTAGACTAGCCTCCTAACTTTAGTCTTTCCCTCCATTCTAACCTCTCTTTAGTTCATCCTTCAGACTATGGCTTAAATAGTCTTCCTTCAAACACATTATTCTACTCCTCAGTGTATTGAATAAAGTATAAACTACCAATATATTTAAAGTTTCCCTACCATCATGGAAAATTAGAAAGGCATGATAAGACTTAGGATTCACTTAATAAATACTTATTTTTTTAAAGGGCGGTGAAACAGTAAGGCAATAATAACAATATGGATGATAATGGTCAAAATGCCTATGTAATTCTGCATCACAAAGTATATGAGACTCTCCACATAGAAGGTAGAAGAAGTAAACCATTTATTCAGACACCAGAGAACCATATCCCATAACCAAATGCTTAACTCCCACAGCCAGTCAGTCTACTTCGTCATAACAGCAAGGAACCCAAAACATTCAATACAGAAAATCACAACATGGAGCCTCAACATCTCAAAACCTCTCTAATCCCCTGCTGGGGTCTTCCCCAAAATAAACTGACAGTACAGCCAAGTCAGCCTGTTCAGTTCTAACAATTATGAAGGCAGCCACTAGCAGCCACCAGCAGCCATCTTGTCTCTCTCCCTCTCTCTCTCTCTTTCTCTTTCTCTCTCTCTGTCAATCTCTCTCTCCCTCTCTCCATTTTCTGTGACATAACTTCCTTTTCCTGTCAGGAAGCTCCTCCCACCATGTAACTTAGGTTTCCTGTGATGTAAGCAGGTCACATGGCCTATTAATGGGTGGGAAAGATCTTCAAATCTAAATTGCTAATACAGGCAGCAGGATCTCAGCTCTAGCCTGTCAAGGCAACAGTGGTGGACAAAGTCAGTCCTAAGAGGTTATCTTACAAACAGACAGGGTGGGACATTCCTCACCTTGGAACTCTATGATCCGCAGCAAGAGACAGGGTGATGTCAATGACTAGGTGCAAATGGTAGAAGGCCTTACAAGGCTCCTGAAATCAGCATAGTCTCCAACATCTAACTGAATCTGTCAGGGACATAACAGGGGATAGAAGCAACTCCCATTTGTGGTTTGGGAAAGGAGAAAAAAACAGAATTGAACCAAGGCCAGCATTGCATTAGACAAGGAGACTAAGGCAGATGATAAGGAGCCACGGTGCCAGTATCATCTATCCCATTAAAAATGGCATTGACACTAGCATCTACACTGCAGAGGAAACAAGACTAAACAGAACCTGCCCACTGCATCTAAGAACGATGGAACTGTTGGAGATTGGCTATAGTACAAAGCCCTAATATAGAAACTGAGGCTGAAGATATGAGCAGATAAAAACATTGAACACAATGAAGAAATGCTTTGGTTTAAGTCAAGAGAAGTACCCATAAGAAATAAGTAGCCACAACTATTACAAGTATGCCCTCAGAAAACAGAACAAATTGGTTATAAGGATTCTAAGATGGTTGGATACAATAAAAGGAGATTTTAAAAATGAAATTGGAGCTCTTGAGGAAAAAAATAGAAGAAAGAAGTTTAGAACAGAAGACAGAAAACCTCTTTGAAGAAGACTCTGAAAAAACAAGGAGGAAAAAGAGAACTTAAGCATTCCATGGAACAACAAGACACATTAAAACAAAGTCAAAGGATTGAAAATTTAGTATATGGGAGGTATTTATTATCAAAACATCTGACCTGGAAAATAGATTATGGAGACATACTTTAAGAAATATGAGAGTTTCTGGAAACTATGACCAAACAAAACTCTACGATACTATATAAAAGAAACTTTCCTGGTACTAAAGGACAATATGAAAGCAAAAGTAATCTATAGGTCATTTCTTGAAAAGCATCCCAAATTGAAAACCTCCAGAAATGTCAATGCCAAAATCCAAAACTTCCAGGTCAAAAAGCAAAATACTGCAAGCAGCTAGAAAGAAAGAATTTAAGTATCAGGGAACCACAGTTAAGATTTTACAAGATTACTATAAAGGATAGAAAGTCATGAAATGCAGTATTCCATAACGGCTTACAACCAAGAATAACTTACCAAGCAAAATTGAATATAATCATGTGGCAAGGGGGAAGGATTTACCTTTAATTGAATGAAGGACTTTAAGCATTACTGATGAATAGATGAGAGCTTGCTAGAGTCTTTAAAATGTAAACACAGAAGATAAGAGAAGCTTAGAAAGGTAGGTATGATTGAACATTTTAAAGGGGATAAATGAGGTATTTACATTCAAAAGGGGGAAGAAGAGACAACTATCCCTTCAGAATCTTAACATTTTGAAGGGTCACAGAGTGCATAAAGGCATAGGGTCTGCATGTGGTTTCTTGGCTTTTTTTTGTCATTTTGTTTTTAAAGGGGAAAGGAAAGAGAGCTAAAGGAAATATACTATGGAGTAAATGAGGAAAAAAATGGAAGGACTTAATATATTTCATAACTGTGATACTCAAGAAGAGTGCACAGATTTAACAGAAAATGTGGGACAACAGGCATCTCATGAACCAGTTTATCTAAAGCAGGTAAAGGTGAATTATATGCACACCAACACTGAATTTATTGTAGAAATACATTAAATTCAACAGGAAATGTGTGTGTTTTGTATAAGGAGAGAGGTGGGGATAAAATGGAAGTTACAGTTGGGAAAAAAATAGTTACAGGCAAAATAAACTTCAGCTTTGGAGGGTGGCTCCTCATGGAAGACATAAAAGGAAAGAAATTAAGGTGTTAAAACCTGTCATCAGTGTCCAGGATAGATGAAGAGAAGAGAGGAAGATGAGTGAGAACAAACTAAGGTTACAGTTTACTAGTCTTAATGATATTCCTTCTCTTTTATTAGCGGTAATGACAATTTAGATTTGAAGATCTTTCCCACCCATTAATTGGCCATGTGGCCTGTTTATGTCACAGGAAGCCTAAGTCACATGTGGTAGGAGGAGCTTATTGAGAGGAAAAGGAAAGTATGTCACACAAATTGCTGAGAGAGCAGTTAGAACTGAAGGAAAGAGCAGACATGACTGTGTTGTGAGTGATTGTTGGTGGCAAGGCCCCAGCAGAGGGGCATAAGATTATGGGATGGTGAGGCTCTATGCTGTGATACTGTGTTTTAAGTCTTTTGCTGTTATGATAAAGTGGACTTACTAGTTCTGGAATTTGTTTGTTGCTTGGATAGGTTGGGCTTATTGGTTTAGGGAAGGAAATCTAAGAAGAGATGATAAAGGGAAATACAAAATTTACTATCATAAGTGTGAATTTTGGTATAGGCAGCACTGACATATGCAAGAAAAACTAAAACAGAAAGACAGAAAAAAACCCCCAACAAACAAGAACAGATGTAACAGTTTCTTGAAGGAGTGAATGAATATGGAAGAAGGAAGACAAGAAATCCCAGTTGCTTTCTACTTTAATATCCCTCTATGTTAAAAAAAAAATCATAGGAATGGAGATCTCTCTTTAATATAATAAATAAGATCTACATAAAACTAAAAGAAGACATTATCTGTAATGGAAAAAGGCTACAGGTACTTCCAACAAGATTTGAGTTAAATCAAAGATTTCTATTGTCACTACTATTATTTGAAAAAAAATTTAGAAATGGTAGCTGTAGTTATGATACAAGAAAAAAAAATGAAAGAATACTCATAGACAAAGAGACAACACATTTTTTTTGCTTTTACACATAATACGATAGTTTATTTAGTGAGCCCTAGAATTTCAACTAAAATTATTTGAAATAATAGCTTCAGCAGTACCAAAAACCCCAGAAATTTTCAGCCCTCCTAAATATTACCAATATAATGAACAATGAGACAGAAAAATAATTTCCATTCAAAGTAACACCGTAATATATAAAATATCTAGAAGATCTCTCACCAAGACATATGTAAGAATTATATAAAACCTTTGCATAAAAATTTATATTATGTTACTCATGTTTGGGTTGTGGTGATACAAATAACAATTTTAATGTTACCTAAATTAATTTATATTACAAATAATATAATTGTATTAATATTATATTAATATGTTAATATTATGTTAAGTTAATGTTAACATTATTATAATGAGATATTTTTATGTAGTTTCAGTGTCATATCAATCAAATTAACAAACTGTAATTTTATAGAACTAGACAAAATAATAACTAAAGTCATCTATAGGTGCTGAAGTTTAGGGGTGCTGGGACACCAAAATAGCAACACGCAGGTCTTGCCCAGATGAATTTGGCCCAAGCTTTTTGCAGGCAAAAAACCCTCCAAAGGTTATTAAAAATCCACTATAATTAGGCAGACTCTTAAGGAATCTCAGCATTGGCTAGACTCTTAAGGAATCTGATCATTTGTAATGCTAACACAAACTGGCCAGATTGAGTCTGAGCACTTAATGGAGGTGGAGATGGATCTTATATACAGAAAAACTGTGGGAGGGATTTGGGTTGGCCAAGTAGTCTGGGGTGATTGGAAGAGAGGTCGAGGGAGTATCTTGATGGGAGTGGTCAGTAGGCTGGGGGAAATAGAATTCAGAATCCAGGAACCAAGAAAATGGGGTTTTAGATAGGATCAAGTGTGGGAAGTAGTAGAAGATAACAGATAATGGAGTGCTAGGCTATGTGAAGGGTAACAGACAATTGGGCATAGTGATAATGAAAGGTTTATAGCCTCAAGGGAATGCCAGATCAAGTGGGAAAATTCAAGGAGAGCTCTAGGTGGGATTTTCCAGGGCCCATAGACAAATGGGATCCAAATTCTTTTGGGCCAAGGGTCAAAGGTACCCCATCGTAGATACCAAAGTCAGGAATCTCCAAGAAGGAAAAAGCCTAGTCATATGAGATCTCTAATTATACTACAAAGTAATAATCATCTGTATTTTTTGGTACTGGTTAAAAATATTAAAAGTTTATCAAAGGAACAAATTTTGTACATAAAAACTAGAATCAATCAAACATGCTGACACAATATTTTATAAACCAAAGATAACTACCAGTGTAAAGACTTCTACTAAAACTGCTGGGAAAATGGGAAAACAATCTGGCAGAAATTAAATTTAGGCCAACAATTCACAACATATCCCACAATAAGTGCCAAATAGATATATGACCTTGATATAAAAGGTCATAAAAAACAAATTAGAGGATAAAGGGATAATGATAGCTTTTACAACTATGAATATGAGAAGTTTTGTTTTAATTCTTTTTTTAACCAAGCAAGGGATAGATATAACCATAAAAATTTAAATGGTAATTTTGATTACATAAAATTGAAAAGGTTTTATGTGTAAGTAGAATCAGAATTGCAATAGTGACCTGGGAAAAAAATCTTTGTAGGAAATTTCTGTAATTAATTTTTGATGAAAGATATTTGGGGACTAATTTAAATATGGAAATGCAAGAGCAGTTCCACAACAGACATGCAGAGAAAGTTCTTAAGGGGAAAAAGTGAAAAACAAACATGTGAAAAAAAATGCAAATGGCTCCAAGGTTCTACCTCCTACTTACAAGATACCATAAGAAAACGAAAATAATAGTTGGAATGCTGTGTGTGGATAGACACACTAACGCACTTTAGTTGGAGTTGTGAATTGATCTAAGCATTACAGAAAGCAATTTTAACCTATACTTAAAAAAATAAAACTATACCCACTAAACTGTGTATATCCTTTGGTCCAGCAATAGTATGACTGGGAAAATAACTCAGTGAGGTCAAAGACAGATCAAAAGGACCCATAGGTACCAAAATATGTATAGCAGCTCAGCTCTTTTTGTTGCATCATAAAACTGGAAACAAAGGAAGGGAAGATACCCATCAACTGGGGAAGGACAGAACATAATATGGTATAAATGTACCATATATAAAGATAATTAATCTTACTGAAACACAAGAAATGATAAAAAGGTTGGATTTAGGGAAACCTGGGAAAACTTGCTTGATTTGGAGAAGAAAAACGAGCTGATGAATACAAAGCCACCAGCCCACTTCCTGCAGCACATTGTTCTGGAAAGCAACCCTTGAGGACATGTGACCTTGCAATTGCTCCTACAGGTAGTAAAGCCACATCTATTAAAGACTCAGGAAAGATAGTTCTTTCACAAAGTCCTTGGCACTATCAAATGTTTCAACATTATAAAAATGACATTAAAAAGACATTACCATCTGCTTTACTTCTTCACCTTAAAGATTATAGGACCTTTTCATGTGACTTATAGCTAGCTGTAACTCTTCATATATATTGTCTCTCACATTAGAAGGTAAGCTCCTTGAGAGTACAGATTGTCTTACTTTTCTATTTGTGTACCCTGCAGTTAGAACTATGCTTTGGACATAAAGGTTTAATTCTCTCATTCCTTCAAATATGAACACGTTGCTATCAATGGGATAATATTTGTAAAGCACTGAGACTGTCTGGCACATCATAGGTATTTAATATGTCTCTTTCCTTTCTTCCTATGGGGATTCAAAGGAAGAATAGAGAAGATATGGTTGCAAGGTCCAGAGAAGTCTTCAAGAAAATGGTAGTATTTGTTTTAGGCTTTCAAAGATGACTTGCATTTACAACACTGGAGATTCAAGGAGGAAGAGGTTGTTTCAGACAAAGGTCAGCAGAGAAAAGCAACAACTCAGGTTACAAAAGCTGATTGGGGCTAGAGGATTTGAATGTCCAGCTAAAGAAGACTATTGGTAGATCAAGGGGAACTACTGAAAGGTTTTGAGAGAGAAGATCACAAGGTCAGAGCTGGATATAAGGTAGATTTGACTTCCTTATAAGAAATGTAGTAGGTTAGGGTAGAGTAAGATAGGGCAGAAAGGGTGGAAGAGGGGAAGGGAGGAGAGAGAGTCACCAGTTACCAAGTTATTGAAATAGTTCAGGCTACAAGTAAAGAGAGAACTTTGATTGTAAGCAATTTTAAGAGGATAGATAGAAGAGACAATTTACTTCCTTCTTGAATGAACAAAGAAGGAAGAGTCAAATTCTACTACTTCAAACTCCAAGGGATCATCTAAATTCATCTGTGAACTATCCTATATTGTATGCACTTGAATTATTAGGTCATAATTGTTGTTATTTGTCCTTCTTCTCAAAAGTGACCATGACATAAAGGAGGTGATGCCATGACATGCAGGGGAACTGGATTTAAGTGAGGGAGGGCTGTGCAAAGTCACCAGCCTCACCTTGTCCTCCAGAGATATCTGGGTCCAGTGGCAAGATATACATCAGGACAACTGGAGATGACCTTGGATGTAGAGGGAGACCTTGGCCGTAGAGGGAGACCTTGGCCTTTTTAATCTATGATATTACAATAATAATTGCTACTTACATTTACTCTGAAACAATCAGGGCCCAAACAGTGACCAAGTGGGGCTTGGACTGGAACCTATTGTTGGACAATCAATGAGAGCCAGAGTGGTTTATGTTTAAGGCATGGTCCTTAAAAAAAAAAATCTAGCCTGTAGATCCCAAGATATCTTGTGAGGTTTCAGTAATCAAAATTTACATTCCTTGGGAAAAGCACACACAAGTAAAGGTCTGATACCCTATGTGGACAGAGGAGAGGGGAGGGAAGGGGAAAGGGAAGTAGGAAAAAGGAGGGAAGGGAAGGGAAGAGGATAGAAGGGAAAGAAAGGGGAAGGAGAGAAAGAAAGAAGGAAGGAAGCTGTGTTGCCCAACTGGCCAGTTCCAGTTGGGTTTCCAGTGAGGCAGGTCCTACTACTACTCAGAGAGGTTGCTGTTTGTCCTTCATTCTTGAAGAGAACCTTGACATAGGTCATCAGATATGACTTGGCTAACCTTTTGTTATACAGACATACATATGGTTGTGGTGCCTGTTGGAATGAATGAATGAATGAAATAGCATTTGTTAAGCCCTTAATATATCCCAAGCACTATGCTAAATAGTGGGGTCACAAATACATGCCAGCAAGACAGGCCCTATGTTTAAGAAGCTTACATTGTGATGACAGGTTGATTGTGACCACTGCCTTTCTGCCTGTAGCAGCTATAGGCCCTTGAGAGGATGACAAGGGAGCATGAGAAGGAGATCCTCTCCATGTTGGCCCAGGACTTCCATGAGGGTGAATTCAACATATATTCTCAAGAAATTATTGGTATTCTTGAGGAGCTTTGCCACATACTAGAATCAGCTAAGAGAAAGATACTAACAATGATGAGAAGGCCTTCAGAGCCACTTTGAGTAGTCTCGATTGGGGGGCTTGGAACTACCCTTTTCTCCTATGTATCTGACCATTAACAGGAGCCATTACAGTAAGGAATGTTGCCATACTCAAGCCGTCATAAGAAAGAAACCTCTTGGCCAAGCTCCTTTCTCAGTGTTTAGAAAAAGATCTATACTCTATTATTAGCTGTCACATTAAGAAGATCACAGAACTTCTGAAGGAAAGATTTGACTATATTCTCTGTATTGAAGTATTAGAGTTGCAAAGGTTGCTATACAAGCTGCTACTAAGCATTTGACTCTTGTGGCTCTGGAGTTTGAAGGGGAGAATCCATGTTACTTTGATAAAGATGATGATCTTGATGTTCCTTGAGACTTCAGAGTCACCATGCCACAGCAGCATTGTCACCCTAGCAGTTCACTTCACTACTGGCCTTCTGACATTGGAGATAAACTCTGCCCCTGCAGCTCTTTCCTCTGATTGGCTGGTTCCTCCCAAAGTCTCCATTTTAAGAAATGTTCCCAGGCTTCATTCTTTTTTAGAATTTTTCTACCAGGCCCCCATTTGCATACTTTTCCCTCTTTTCTACCACCTGTTTCAGCTTTCATCTATGAATTATCTTCCCATATTAGAATGTAAGCTCCTTGAGGAGAGGAACTATCTTTATTTCTGCTTCTATTTATGTTCCCAGAACTAAGCACAAAAAGCCTAGCACATAGTAATTGCTTGATGAATGCTTGTTGATTTGATTTTGGGGGAAGGGGAAGACAACAAATCCAGAGGATGCACTTAGAGTGTGGTTTGGGTATGGCTAGAAAGTAACTAAGAGGCCTTTTTCCAGGCTAGAAAAGGTAAAAGCTCACCTCTCAGAGCCTAGGATGCTAGGAGCAAAGTCTAACATCCATTGGGATGAGGCTAAGTAGGTTGATTTGAGTATAAACTTAATGGCTTGCACAGTGGCAGAAAAAGGTATCATTTGATCTTGAATCCGGTGAGTGAACATAAGAGGGAGTAGTCACACTAAAACCATTTAAATATAGAATTTATGGGGCTAGCCAAGCCAAATGGATAAGACAGGGTTTTGTTATATTTTGTTTTAAAGTGTGTTCACAAGATTCATCTTGTAATGATATTTCTGGTCACCTCTATTATGGACAATGATTTCTGGCTAAAGTTTGACAGTTTAGATATCACTATAAAAAGAGTGGAGTCTGGAGTTGCTGTATCAACAGAATTTAAAAAGACCTTTAGGCATACTCCATATGTTATAATTACTGATCTCAGACCCATCTAGCCCTTTAGATACTATATTACAAGGCTTTCTTGATTTATTGTTTGGTTTTACAATTTTAACTGGTCCATATTTCCTCTGCTTTGTGTCCATGTAGTCAAATAACTATCGAGCCAGAAATGTCTTAACAGGATGGTGTATGTGCCTGCTACTGAAGCAGAAATGCCTTCTAGAAATCCTCTCTTGACTATAAAAATCTACTTATCTTTCAAGCTTTATATGTTCATGCATAAATGATGAAAATTCTGGCCTTTGGGGAGGAGAAGTCAGGAGAGCATCAGTGCCTAAGCAAATCATAAAATCATGCAGATAGAAGAAACCTTAAAAGTGTACTCTAGTGGAAAACATGCTGTTCTGGGCCCTGGAAACAACCTCCTTTGAACTTTCCCCTGAATGCTCCTTGAATTTTCCCACAAGGTCAAGTCTCTGGAGGTTACCCATCCCAGTAATCCTCTCAACTGCTCTTTCCTTGTAGCCTATGACCCAATCTCCCAATTCTCTGTTACCTCTAACCTAGCCCAGCCCTTCATTGTCTGTTACCTCCAAATAGAACCTGGCTAATTCCCACCTTTGATCCCATCTAGACCTAATTCTTCCTTGGCCACATGGTCCAGGTCCCTGGAGATCTCCTAAGGCACCCAGTGCTTCTCTGTTACCTCCCAGTCACCCCAGACTCCTTGGCCACTCCTAGATTCTTTCCACAGTCTTCCTGTGTATAAGGTCCATCTTGCCCCCCATTAAATTGCTCAGATTCCTTAACAGTTTAGCCAATGGCTCAGATTCAGTCTGGCTGGCTTGTCAATACAAGTGTCACAATAGTGAAGATTATTAAAATCTTGCCCACCCAGACAGGTCTTCTAATAAACCTTGTCTTTGGCTGAAAGAAGGCTTGGGTCAAATTCTTTTGAAGCAGGACCTATGCATCACTATTTTGGGGTCCCAGCACCCCTAAACCTCAACAAGGAGAGCTATGCTCTGCTACTGTCCCTGTGACTCGTTACCTCATTTTGCACATTTGAAAAACCAGAAAATTCAACACCATGATTTCTAAGATCTCTTCCAGCCCTGACATTCTAAGAAACTTTGAGGCCAGTCTTCTACCATATTCACGTGTCACCTCTACAACGTCCCTGGTGAGAAGTTTTTCAGCTTTTTGACAAGGTCAAAGAATTCACTTAGACCTTCTCTGTAGCCATTGGGAGTTTTATTGATGCAAAAGCAGTGGGCCTGAGATTTAGCAAGGAGCTAAACAAAGGCCCTGATATATTAAAAGAACCAGACTGATATAGACAGAAAGCTATACAGCCTGTAGGATGATGATGTAAATTTTAGGGTTTCTAATGCGGGTTGGAGATTTAGGGACAGGATGAGGAAGATGGATGACACAAGTTAAGGGAGACAGGGGCAAGTTTATGACCCAGAATAGGGGGAGACAAGGAATTTTATGGTCCAGGATAAGGGGTAAGTTTTATGGTATTTCAAGACAATGGGAAGAGACTCGACGATGCCTTCAGGTTAGAGAATAAACTAGGGGCCTCACAGAGTCACCTCTTAATATTTTTAACTCTTAGGGCATTGTTTGTATACACATCACTTTTATTGAATATTTCCAAGGATGGGCAACACACTCTCCTATACAGGCTGTTTCTAAAGCCTGGACACATAGGCAAAAATGCATATTTTCAAGAAATGGAGTGAATGAAATTTTCAACAACATTTTATTTAATTGGAATATTAACAAATAATACCTTCAATATGATTTCCATCATTTGTGATGCAAAGGTTGATGCATTTGCAAGATTCACTTGAACTTGATGCAATAACTCCACATTGCCATCAATTTTAGCGCATTCACTCTTTATGCATTCAATCAAGTGTGTTGCATCTGTGATTTTCATTGAGAATATCTTTTCCTTTACCATACCCCAGAAAAAGAAGTCAAGGGGGCTAAGGTCTGTTAATATTTCAATAAAATAAAATAAATAAAATGTTGTTGAAGATTTCATTCATTTCATTTCTTGAAAATATGCATTTTTGCCTATGTGTCCAGACTTTAGGGACACCCTGTAATTGTCTAGATAGTTCTTCATTGGTTATAATGAGGTGAATTTAGCTCTCTGTACCTTCCACAAAGTCCTCATTCTGTCTTCTGGATCCATGGAATATGTATAATATCTCATTGTGAGAAATAACATGTACTTTTAAGAACATTAGTTCTCAATTTTAAGACATTTCAATTCATTCTTTCAATAGATTAAACAACCCCAGTTTTTAATTTGATCCTCATATGACATGATTTTGAGTTTTCTTATTATTCTTGCTGGTTCCTCTTCTCCGGAAAAGAACCAGTTTGTCAATATTTCTTTTAAAGCGAGTTGCCTATATAAATTGGCAAAGGTAACAAAAGATGGAAATAGCCAATGTTAGGAGGGCTGCATGAAGAGGGGTTCACAAATACACTGTTGGTAGAGTTGTCAGTTGATACCAGAAACTGGTAATGAGTTTTTTTTTTTTTAAGTGACTAAAAATACTCAAAGCTTTTGGCACAGAGATCCCATTGTTAAAAATATAGTCCAGAGGTCAGATAGAAAGAAAATCCCACATAGGGAGCTTTAATTGAAACAAGACCCATGTTATATACAGAAAGACTGTGGGAGGGATCTGGGAGAGGCCAAGTAGTCTGGTGTGGCTGGAGGAGAGATCTAGCAAGGATCTTGATGGGAGTGGCCAGTAGGCTGGGGTAACTGGAGGTCAAACACCTAGACCAAGAGAATGGGGTCTAGATAGGCTCACACTGGAGCTCATAGATTGGACAATAGGTCCCTGTCCTCCTAGCACAGAGTGAATGTAAACACTAAATAGTAACTGTTTCTCTTTTGACCAGGAATCCTGAGGGTGTTCCCCTCCCAGTTTGATTTTTTTTTTTAGTTTTGATTGAAGAAGCCATCCCTTGATTACCTTCTTAAAGAGGTCTATTCATTGAATGGGCCTTACCTCACTCAAAGTGAGAACTTGAAAAGACCTTAGCCTAAAAGGGCTAGGGTGTCCCAAAGCATCCTGGGCCATCTCCAGTCATCCTGATGAGTATCAGGCCACTGGACACAGATGGCTCTGGAGGAGAAAGTGAGGCTGGTGACCTTGCACAGCCCTCCCTTACTCAAATCAAAGTCAACTGTAAGTCATGTCATCATTTCCCTGATGTCACAGTCCTCTTTGAGAACAAAGGAAAAATACACAGATAGGCTCAAGGGTGGGAAGTAGCTGGACAGTCTGGAGGTAACAGGCAATGAAGAACTGGGGTAGGTTGGGGTAACTGAGAATTGGGAGATTGGGCATTGACAATGAAATGCCAGTTGAGAGGATTATAGCTTCAGGCAAATGCCAGAGACTTCTCAAATGGGAAAATTCAAAGAGATTTCAAGTTTTTCCAGAGCCTGTACAGCATCATTACCACTATGAGAGACAATTCCATGTGCAAACAGTTCTAATTGTTAAGAAGTTATTTCCTTACATCAAACCTAAAACTGGATCAAAAAGAACAAGTCTTTCCAAATACTTGAAGACAATAATCCCATCTCTCTTATCTTTTCTCTCCTCTAAGCTAAATGCCCTCACTTTTTTTTAATAGTCTATACCAGTCACATTTTCTAGTTCTATTTCCCTCCTGGATGGATTTCTAAGAATCAAATACCATAGGTCAGGGATGACCAAGATGGTTACATAACTCAGGTTCTGAATTGGAACAAAATGAGACACTCAGAAACTACCCAACAGTTAACAATAGGAGGTTCAATTGGCAGGAGAAAGACCTTCAGGGCAGGAAACGGGAAGTCAATGATGATACAATTGATATCAGTGGAATGTAGTTTTCCTGTCCCACTATTGGGCAGGGTGCTTCTCTATGGTCTGAAGCTTTGAGGGAGAGCTTTAGTCCCTCTTGTCCTGTTTTTGTATAGCAGACAAGGAAGTCAATGCTCCAAGCCTTAGACTCCTGAACTAACAAATCTCAAGGATATTTTATCTTTAAAAGGAAAACCAACAATGTATGGCTAAGTTGTGGCCTTAAAATATTGCTCCTGCCAACCAGCCTTACTAAAGTATAATAGGTTCTTCATAGGAAGATTGACCACTAGATGATTTTGATTTCAAGTGGGCGGGAATCAGCTTATGAAAGCCATCTAACTATGTATAATGAGCAACATCTTGGTTGACCTTGTCTGGCTTATCAATATTCTTATTAAAGTATTTTAGTCAGAATTAAATATAATACTATATATGTGGTTTGTCTATCTATAGAACTGTTGAATAAAACTGCAGGATTTTAACATTTATCTTTATCACATTTCTTTAATTGGCTTATTGTTCTACTTTGCTGAGCCCTGATTCTGTTTGCTGTGGTTGTTTAGTCATTTTTCAGTCATGTCTGACTCTTCATGACCCCATGTGGGGTTTTCATAGCAAAGATACTGGCATGGTTTGCCATTTTCTTCTATAGCTCATTCCTTCAGATGAGGAAACTGAGGCAAACAAGGTTAAGTGACCCATGCAGGGTCACATAGCTAGTAAGTGTTTGAGGCTGGATTTGAAGTCAGGAAGAGGAGTCTTCCTAACTCCAGGCCCAACACTCTGCCCACTATGCTGTCTAGCACCTCTGTTCACCTAGCTGATTCTCTTATTCAATGTTTTAACTATCTCTACTCCCCGCTTTGTTTCATTGAAAATTAAAAAACATTCCATAGAACTATAGAATCATAGCTTTTATACTGGAAGAGATCTCATAGGTTACATAGCCCAACTTTCTCATTTTATAGGGACATGAATGAAACCCAGAAGGATTAAATGATTTGCTTACTGTCACACAGGTAGAAACTGTTGGCAGAACTTACTTTCAAATACTGGTGCTCATGTCGAGTCCAGCATTCTTTCCAATAAAATAAGCTGTGTTTTCTGTGTTTGTCCTTTGTTCTCAAAGAGGACCATGACATCAGGCAAATGATGACACGACTTGCAGTTGACTTTGATATCAGTGAGGGAGGGCTGTGCAAGGTCACCAGCCTCACTTTCTCCTACAGAGCCATCTGGGTCCAGTGGCCTGAGATTCATCAGGATGACTAGAGATGGCCCAGGATACCTTCATTAAAGTCATTTATAAGAACTTCTAACAATAAAACTTTTAGGGTCAACATTTCATATGATAACCTTCTAGACTTTAACATCTCCAAAGTAGAAGGGGAAATTGATATGGATTTTGATTCATAAGCAATATTACTTAGCAAAAAAGTAATTTTGCCCTTCTCCTTTGAACTCTCTTTCATCTCCCAAAAAACTCAATTTGTTCTCCTCCCCTGTTTTTAATCTTTCACTGGGGATGTCCTTGAGCAAGGTTAAGTTCAAGGTCTCTGCATACTCCCATAACCATTATTTTGAACCTTTTCATATGCAAATAGGTCACTGAAAGTCTCAAGCCCTTACTTAGGTAATTCAGAATTCCTCCCTCCTTTAACTAGAAAATTGGTGTTTAGAAAGCAGATCCTTGAATTCTTCTTTCAGGTTGTTTGTAAGCACCATTCTTCTTTGGCTATGTGCTTTTGCTGCAAGATGCCAAGGTCAAAAGGTCAAAAGGGGTGTGGCTAATCCTTAGCCAGCCAAACACAAAAATTCTCTGAACAGATGGCTTCATTCAATGGCTCTATAGGGCTAGTTCCGCATTTTGTTATCTGATTGTTTAGGGAAAATGCTTTACACTGAGTTATCAGGTTTTTGTTGTTTTTGGTAGCTCCTTTATGCTCTGCTATCAGGTTATTTGGAAAAAACTCTCCAGTTTAGTCAGGGACTTCTCTGATCCATATTCTTTGTATTACTTGTTTTTTTTTTTTATTGTATATACCCTGTATATCTGTGTACATACTTTATCTCCTGCATAGAATATAAGCTTCTTGAGGGCAAGAGTGGTCTTTTTTTAACTGTATGTCAATTAGCAACTGCTACAGCAACTTAGTAAATAGATATTGAAAGATCATGTTCAGAGTGCTTTCTTCTCTCTCCTTTCCTCTTCCTCTTTGTCCTTTCTCTTTTTCTGTCTCTCCTTTCCTCTCATTTTCTCACTCTCCCTGTTCTTGCCTCTCTTGCACTCTCTCTCAGCCTCTCCCTCCTTTTCTACAGTCTCTGTCTCTCTCTGTCCCTTTCACATTTCTGCATCCCTTCTCTCCCTCCCCTATTTCTGTGTCTCTGTGTCTCTATGTCTCTCTCCATATCTTCCTTTCTTCTTTTTCTTACCCCTAACTTCCCCTTCCTCTTTTTGCAATACTGAATGTGTGACCCCTTAGACTGACTGACTGTTTGAATAATCTTCAATGTAGCAATTGTTAAATTCCTGCAACACATGAATTCTTTGATAAATCTCTCAACAGAAAATAATTCAGTGGTGAGAAATCAGGACATTGTGGAGAATGACCAGAAGAGTCTGGTGTACATTGTGACAAAGGACCTGGAAATGAATGATATTTCTACCTGGAATGTTGCATAACTTGTTAATTTTCTACCTGAAAAAATGTCATAGAAATGAAAGGAGTTGAGAGAAATATTAAGAATGATTGATAGAAAGATACAGGGTTTGGCTTGGGAGACAGAAATGAGAACAAAATGTTTTAATATTATTAGCATTCAATCACCACGTCAACAAGCAATCTTCACAGGACTACCTATTTTGCTTATGCTGTGGGGAAAGACAAAGGGATTGTAGGTGTGTTCCCTGCCCTCAAGGAGCTCATGAACTAATTATTCATTTTCAAAGTTAACCTGTACCCATGTCTTGAAGGGCATATACAAGAACAATACATTTCAATGTTCATTACCCAAGGCCACATTTCTTGATCATCCCATATAATGCATCACTAAGTAGATGGGCCCTGCTCTCTCTGCCTGCATGCTAGAAAATGAAGGCTCTGTTGATCACAAAAGCCAAAGCAGGATATGAGATGGCACTTGTAAAATATATAAAGGAAAATAGAAAAGCATCCTTTAAGTACATGGACAAAAAAAAAGTTAATAGGAAATGCTGTCCCTCATTATTTGTGGAAAGAAAGCTAATGATAGATGAACCAAACATCAGAGATCCCTGTAATGATTTTGTTTACCTCAATACTGACAAAATAAGTAGAATGGAAACTTGAAGAGGAAATACGTGGAATAGGGAAAAAGAAAACCAAATTGTGTCAGGAGAAACTCATTTCCAAATGCACACTTACAGTTTCATTTTCAACCCCCACCCCCACCCCCACCCCTACCCCAAATTCACTAGACTAAGTGGGAAAGTGTCTAACAATAGAGAGAAGTAATGGAAGATACACTAGTGTCTTTCACTGACCCCCCCTTTTATGAATCCAAGACAAGAAGTAAAATTTTATGTCCTTCTTCCCTTCATGAATTCAAAACTGGAGACCACTGAAGATCTTTCTGATTGAAGTCAGTAAACAGACTTGGGAAAAGTTAATGAACAAACCAGTTGAGACTTGGGTGTCAGGGATTGACGACAATACAGAGGAGAGTACAGAACTTGGAATACTGCACTTATTTATGGGTCTAGAGTTCTAAGCCTATTTTCAACACTTACTACCTATGTGACATCAGACAACTCACTGAACTTCTCTGGGTCAAAAATCTCTCTCTCTCTCTTCATGAATATGAAGATATTCAACTAGATGAATGTTTACAGTCCCTTTGAGGTCCAAACCTAGCATCATATGGTCTTAATTCTTATCTGGTAAAAATAATGTGACCAGAAAGTATATATACGAGGAAGCTGAGGGTTAACAAGGAAGAGAGGGAGAGAATTGGAAAAAAGGAAATATTTTGTCTAACTTAAAGACCTCCAATAGACTGTGAATAGATTCTGTGCAGGGAAATGGTAAGAACATTATCTCTTGAGATATTTTAAATCAGACTGAATCATATTTGCAAATAAGTCTTTTTATAGCAAACTGCCCTGCATCTGTCTACACTTTGTGGACTAGCTGAGTCCTTAGTTTCATAGGGCTTTTCTGAATCTAATTTCAATTTGGCTACTTTAGTATAACACCACTGACATTCTATAAAGTATCAGCTGTTGAGAGTTTGTTCATTAATATGTTCTTGTAGTCTGCCTTGAAGGCACATTTGTTTCCAGTTTGTCTCCCAGTGACTATTTTACTTTAAAAACCCTTATTACTTCTGAGATCACATCTGTCTGTATCAACTTCCCTTGAAATGGAGATAAACCACTGTAGCTGTTTTCAAACCCCCAGTGTAGAATGCACATGTAGAATTCAAGTAGTTATGCAATCTCCTAATCTCCTGAGAAGGGCAGCCACACTTCTCTTCACATGGGTTCTAGCCTTAGTGGCCACCTTATAATTGCTATACACATTCTGGAGGAGAATGATACTCAGAATTAATGGTTGCTACATCTTGAAGTCCTAGGGAAAAAAATAACCTAAGTGCAATGTTATATTTTTACTGGAATAAGATGGTCATTTGAGAATCTTAGAAGCAAAGGTTGAGGTGTTTGGTAGCATGCTCCATTGAATTCCAGGGTCCAGCTCACCTTTCCAAGGCGTAGTGTAAAGTAAAGTGCTTGCCAAGTTCAAGGGTTAGGGATTTCTTGTGGACACATAAAGGCTGGTTTTTTTTCTATAGATCTGCCAAGAGAACAGTTCAAAGACCCTTCATAATCCTGCCAGACCACAGGTCTAGCAATGCTACTAGCAGATCTTCCAAAATGAATTTACTTCTGCCAGAGGATGCATTAAATTGCTGAGTGGTACATATCCATGTTGCCTTTGTATAACTGGGATTTAAGACTTCCTTTGAGAACTTCGTAATACCATTCATTTGGTCTATGTTAGCTAAGTGACTTGGCAAAAAATGTGTCAGTCAATCTGAAAAAGACAAATAAAACTGCATTTAGAAAGGATAGGAGCCAAGAGGTATGACTTGACACTCAATGGCAATTCATGTGAACCATAAATTATTATTATTTTTTAGTTAGGAGAAAAGTTTTAGGTGAAATGATCTTTCTTTTCCCCTGATTTAGGAAGGAAGGAAATAAGCATTTGTTGTTCAGTCATTTTCCAGTCCTGTCCAATGCTTCATGACCCCATTTGGGGTTTTCTTGGCAAAGATACTGGAGGGGTTTACAATTTCCTTCTCCAGCTCATTTTACAGATGAGAAAACTGAGGCAAACAGGGCTAAGTAATTTCCTCATGGTCATACAATTAGTAAGTGTCTGAGGCCAGATTTGAATTCAAGAAGATGAGTCTTCCTGGTTCCAGGTCTTTACCCTAACCACTATGCCTCCTAGCTTCCCTGAAGCAGCTTTACTGTCCATGGGGTTTTCTTGGCAAAGGTGATATTGTGGTTTGCCATTTACTTCTCCAGTGCATTAAGGCAAACAGAGGTTGTCTGAGGCTGGATTTGAACTCAGGTCTTCCTGACTCCAGTCCCAGTACCCTAACCTCTGATCTATATAGCTGCCCAAGCATTTATTAAGTCTCTAATATATACCATACATTGTGCTAAATAAGCACGTTAATATCTCATTTGATCCTCACAAGAACCCTGTGAGATTGGGAGCTCTTATTATCTCCATCTCACTGTTGAGGAAACTGAAGTTGGAAGAGGTTAAGCAATTTGTCTGGGGTCACACAGCTGGAAAGAGTCTGAAGCTGGATTTGAACTCAGACCCAACTAGGTGGCACAGTGGATAGAGTGCTGGGTCTGAAGTTAAAAAAAAAGACTCTTCTTCCTGAGTTCAGATCTGGCCTCAGACAATTATTAGCTACGTGACCCTAGTCAAGTCACTTAACCCTGTTTGCCTCGGTTCCACATCTGTAAAAATGAGCTGGAGAAGGGAATGGCAAACCACTCCAGTATCTTTGTCAAGAAAATCTGGAATAGGGTCATGAAGAGTGCCATAGAACTGAACAACAAGCAGCACTTTACTGTATCATCTAACTGCCTAATAGTATTTTTCAAAGGAGCTGAGGGGTTAAGATGCATTACAACTTAAAACAAAATGAAAAAGAACAAAAAAACTAAACATTCTTCCCAAAGTAACTCCTTTGTTGGGAACTTGACTATGAAAATGAGATTGAATGGAACTGAAAACTATCTAAATTACTGGGTTTTTTTAAAAGTAATACTGCCTAACTGTTGTAAAGCCATTGACTGATGATATGCCCCATTCATTATATCTCTTTAGTGTCCCCTGAAGCGTTAAGTAAGCAGATCTAGCTGACCTCAGAAACACATAGAATAAATGTTAGAAGGGTTTTTTTCCCCTATTATGAGGCAGTGTGCATAGAGAAGAATGGCCTGAAATGGCATTCTTGAAAACAAAACAAAACTGAAAACTTTGGCTAGTGCTGTGATGGAACTATGGAGAGCAAAGTAATTATCTCCAAGAATTACATCTGCTCATTTCCTGCACGAATGGACAGCATCATCAGGAGAACTAGTTACACATCATAGCTCACAGTGAAGTGTCATTGGTTGAATACAAGGCAGCTTGTGGTGGTGCATACAGAGGAAAAGGGGAAAATATAAACACTGGAAATTCCATTATAATAACTATGCACTTTAGGTTAATTACCTAATAACTTCCCCTTGGATATTCCTCTTAGGAATTAGGGCTCTAAGGAGTTAGAGGATGATAGGGAAAGAAGGATCTTTTATTCACCATATACCAATGCTTCTAGTTATGTGCTATTGAGTGCATAATGTAGTTAATCTGACTGAATAGAGGGCCAGAGCCTCTGCCTTGATGGACCACCTAGGCATATAGGAGTTGTATGCCAGCAATAGTAGATAGAGCAGATGGTAAGGAAAGAGGAAGTAGCTGCTCTCCAAGAAGCTCTGCTGTATCTCTGTATTAGTCTATTCAGAGAGAAAAGGAGATCAAGGAGTTGTGATTTGAGTTTTGGGATTACTTTGAGTTTCAAGGGACCTTAGGGATCCATTAATCTATCCCTATAATTTTATAGATTAGGACAGTTAACCTAAGAGAGGAAAGACTTGCCCAAGGTCGGGCAGAGAGGAAATACTAGAGTCAAACAAAGGGTTTCTGACTCCAGATTCAGTGTCCTTTGTAGCCATGACACTAGGGATAATGCATAATTAATAAAGGAAAATTACCTCCAAAGTGACAAGTCAATGAGGCCACAATGGTCCTGGTTCTCCCTGGTGCTTTCCCTTCTGTTGCTGTTTTTACACCCTGTGGTGGCACCTCGAGTTGTCTAAGGGGTATTCTTATGTGTATTTCCTGTGTCAAATCTTGTGTCACATTACTTGTGAGTAGCTCAGGGTCCACAGTTTAACAGAGAACCAGTAAATGGGAATTTTCCTATGATGAGTTTTAAGATGGCAGACACAACTAATTGCCACCTGTTTGCTACCTGTTCAAGTAACCATTTCCCCTGCTCATTTCAGAGGTCAGATAATGGTGACAGGCTAGTAGAACAGGGTTTGGGGTTTGGGAATAGTGTTGTCTAGAAAGAAAGTTAGAACACCCTATATTTATGGAAGCAGGGCAAGCAAAAACAGAACCCTCAAGTGTGTTTTGTTCAGAGCTTTAACAATGGTACAAAAACATCTGGGTAAAAGACCATATCCTCCTGGGAGGGGAGAATATGGGATATCATTCTGTGGCTATGGGTGGGGAGGCAAGAAAGACAGATATCCTGGTATACTGGTACAAAGCTGATTTGGAGGAGGTCACTGTGTCTGTCATGGGGGATAGAAATGGGAATAGGAAAGGAGAAGAAATTTAAGACATCCTCACACATGGTTGATTACTATCCTTCCTAATTATTCTTGTCATGTGTTGCTATTCTGTTGTTTGTACATTACAAGTTTTCAGATGTTATCAGAAAGTACACAATAGAATCATTGCTCTGGTACAGATCCTTGATCACATTGTCCTAGTTATGTCTCTGGGTCTTTCCCTAGCTGTAGAATTGTACAAGGAATTGGTGCAAACAACACAACCATGGCTAGGGAGAGGAGGGCACAATGCATTGACAATTATTAATGCTGAACTTGATAGTTCAGCTAAAAAAGTCTTTGCTATTTTGGAGTAATTTTGGCTCTAGAACAAATATTGCTCCATTCATCTCTATTCATCATCAATACATTTCAACTACTTTCAGAATGGCCAAAACAATAGGCTACAAAATTTCTCCATCTTAAAAAATTAGCAATAGAAGGTGGCGGGTAAGCAGGAACTACAGTGAGCTCCGTACTGAGTGCCTCCAAAAACCTATAAAAATGGCTCTGAACCAATTCTAGAACGGCAGAACCCACAGAACAGAAGAGAGAAGCAGGGCTCCAGCCCAGGACAGCCTGGATGGTCTCTGGGTGAGGTCTATTCCACACGGAGCTGGGAGCTGGGAGCTGGGAATGGAGTGCAGCAGAGCCCAGCCTGAGCGGTGTGGAACAACCAAACTTGGAGTTGGGCGGATGGGGCCCCTAGCGCCCTGAATATGTGAGCTGCGGCAGTTACCAGACCCCTTGACCCACAAACACCAAAGACTGCGGAGAAGGTTAGTGGGAAAAGCTGCGGGAGTGGAAGGAGTTCGTGGTTCGGCTGGAGCCCCGGGGGCAGCAGAGGTGGGGCAGCTACAGCTGTTGTTACTTCCGGCTCCAGGCCCACCTGGTGGGAGGAATTAAGTGGCAGATCAGAGCAGGAGTGCACAGCCTGCTGAAGATCTAAGCCCAGTTCGGGTTGGGGGTTGGGGAAGGAGCAGTGCTGGTGTGGCAGAGCTGGCACCTCCGCCCCCAAATGTGGAACATAGAACTCATTAGTCTACAAGCAGTCATACCCCACTGAAAAACTCAAGGGTCAAGTTAGTTGGTTGGGAATACAGCCAGGCAGCAAAAGCACACCCAGATTCAATCTCAGACTTTGGATTCTTTCTTTGGTGACAAAGAAGACCAAAACATACAGCCTAAAGAAGACAACAAAGTCATAGAGCCTACAACAAAAGCCTCCAAGAAAAACACAAACTGGCCCCAGGCCATAGAAGAACTCAAAAAGGAGTTGGAAAAGCAAGTTAGAGAAGTAGAGGAAAAATTGGGAAGAGAAATGAGAAGGATGCGAGAAAACCATGAAAAACAAGTCAATGACTTGCTAAAGGAGACCCCAAAAAATACTGAAAAATACACTGAAGAAAACAACACCTTAAAAACAGACTAACTCAAATGGCAAAAGAGCTCCAAAAAGCCAATGAGGAGAAGAATGCCTTGAAAGGCAGAATTAGCCAAATGGAAAAGGAGGTCCAAAAGACCACTGAAGAAAATACTACTTTAAAAATTAGATTGGAGCAAGTGGAAGCTAGTGACTTTATGAGAAATCAGGATATTATAAAACAGAACCAAAGGAATGAAAAAATGGAAGACAATGTGAAATATCTCATTGGAAAAACCACTGACCTGGAAAATAGATCCAGGAGAGATAATTTAAAAATTATTGGACTACCTGAAAGCCATGATCAAAAAAAGAGCCTAGATATCATCTTTCAAGAAATTATCAAGGAGAACTGCCCTGATATTCTAGAGCCACAGGGCAAAATAGAAATTGAAAGAATCCATCGATCACCTCCTCAAATCGATCCCAAAAAGAAATCTCCCAGGAATATTGTGGCCAAATTCCAGAGCTCCCAGATCAAGGAGAAAATACTGCAAGCAGCCAGAAAGAAACAATTTGAATATTGTGGAAACCCAATCAGAATAACCCAGGATCTGGCAGCTTCTACATTAAGAGATCGAAGGGCTTGGAATGCGATATTCCGGAGGTCAATGGAGCTAGGATTAAAACCTAGAATCACCTACCCAGCAAAACTGAGTATCATGTTCCAAGGCAAAATATGGATTTTCAATAAAATAGAGGACTTTCAAGCTTTCTCAGTGAAAAGACCAGAAGTGAATAGAAAATTTGACTTTCAAACACAAGAATCAAGAGAAGCATGAAAAGGTAAAAAAGAGAAATCATAAGGGACTTACTAAAGTTGAACTGTTTTGTTTACATTCCTACATGGAAAGATGATGTGTATGATTCATGAGACCTCAGTATTAAGGTAGTTGAAGGGAATATGCATATATATGTTTATGTATATATATATATATATATATATATATATATATAAGTGAATGTGTATGTATGTATGTATCTATGTGTATATGTTTGTATGTGTATGTATGTATGTATATATATGTGTGTGTGTTTATATATATATATATATATATATGTAAAAGAGAGAGAGCAGACACAGAGTGAGTTGAAGATGAAGGGAAGATATCTAAAAGAAATAAAATGAAATTAAGGGATGAGAGAGCAACATACTGAGAGAGGGAGATAGGGAGAGATAGAATGGGGTGGATTATCTCGCATAAAAGTGGCAAGAGGAAGCAGTTCTGTGGGAGGAGGGGAGAGGGCAGGTGAGGGGGGAATGAGTGAACCTTGCTCTCATCGGATTTGGCCTGAGGAGGGAATACCATACATACTCAGTTGGGTGTCTTACCCCACAGGAAAGAAGAGGGAGGAAGATAAAAAAAAAAATAAAAGGGGAGGGGATGATGGAGGGGAGGGTAGATGGGGGTGGAGGTAATCAAAACTTTGGAAGGGGGACAGGGTCAAGGGAGAAAATTCAATAAAGCGGGATGGGTTGGGAGGGAACAAAATGTAGTTAGCCTTTCACAGCATGAGTATTGTGGAAGGGTTATACATAATGATACATGTATGGCCTAGGTTGAATTGCTCAACTTCTTGGGGAGGGTGGGTGGGAAGGGAAGAGGGGAGAGAATTTGGAACTCAAAGTTTTAAAAACAGATGTTCAAAAACAAAAATAACGTTTTTGCATGCAACTAAAAAATAAGATACACGGGCAATGGGGCGTAGAAATTTATCTTGCCCTATAAGAAAGGAAGGGAAAAGGGGATGAGAGGGGAGGGGGGTGATTGAGGGGAGGGTTGACTGGGGAACAGGGCAACCAGAATATATGCCATCTTGGAGTGGGGGGGAGGGTGGAAATGGGGAGAAAATTTGTAATTCAAACTGTTGTGAAAATCAATGCTGAAAACCAAATATGTTAAATAAATAAATTTAAATTTAAAAAATTAGCAATAGAGTATCTGCTAAAAAACTATCTATTTGAAGGACCAAAGGAGAAGGAGGAGGAGGAAGGGAAGAGTAGGAGGAGGAGGACAAGGAGGAAGAGGAGGAGGAAAAGGTGATAGTAGGGTTCCAATTACTTCTTCTTTAACTGTCCTGGACTTAGCATTGGCACAAAAACTAGTTTCCCAGGACTTTCCTTTCCCAGTCTCTTCTTGCAGCCCAATTGGCTCATTAAAGAAAAACAGATATGAAGAATTCCATTAGGAACATTAAATTAATCCTCTGTGAAGCTGTTCATTATTTTATCCATAAACGGTATGACGTGGGTTGTAAATGCAGGAAGAAGGAAATTAGAAAGGACCTGAATTGCAGTGTAAATTCCTCTAAAAGTATTAAATTTCATGAATAACAGAGCTGGGACTACCATAGATGAATATGAACTTTATTTCTGGTTTTCTACATGCTGATTCATTCAGCAATATTTTTATCTCTGTCAGCTCTCTAACTTTGGGCAAGTCACTTAACTTCCCTGGGACTCAGTTTCCTTATCTGCAAAATGAGGTGTTTAGATTAGATGATCTCTAATTTTCCTACATGTTCTAAGCTTTGATCTTATGAGAGTCATTCCTTCTTATAGCCTTACTAATCAAACAGCATTCTTTATTACCTATCATAATAAACTTTTACATACTAAATGGAGGGCAATCTTCCTTGTCAGAACTAAACACAGAACTACTACTCAGCCACTCTAATTTCTCATCTCACCCTGATGGGTGACCTTGGGTAAAGCAGTTAATGTTTTTTCACCTGTAGAATGAGAGTGAATAATTAACAGATGAGCCTAAGGCATTTTGCAAATATTAATGCTAACTAATAAACACATCAATTTCCTAAGAATCATTAATTCATTAATTTTCACCCAAAACTCATAAATGAAGGGAAGAGGAAGTGCAGCTTCCATGAAGGAGAAGGTGGAAAGGAGGATGGATAGAGATCAATGTACTGCATGAAACACACCTAAAGACCTCCAAAAATGATGATTTCAACCATCTCAGGAATAAGACCAGGATACATTCTCAGAACTGTTTTACCCCAGAATATTTTCAACCATGACTACTGACACAAAAGGATAGCCTCAGGAACATATGTAATATCCACCAGAAGAAATATTTTGAGTGAAAGAAAATATGTCTGCATTAAGCAGAAAGACTTTATAGATGATTCTAACATGTACTTTGATTTTCATCTGTAGTTAGTAAATTGATTTCATTATAGAGCTGTAACAAGTGACACATACTCACACATACACACACCCCAGTATATGTGCCAAGTGCATTAATGTTCCAAAAGCTTTTCTCCCAATGTAATTGATATTCTTTTCCAATAAACAAATACATGGAATTTGGAATGACAGAGTACTTGATCTTGACTTTCCCTTGCTCCCAAAAGTGAGTTTATTTTTTTCAAGATTAATTATGAGAATTTAGATCACATTTTAGAGAGTAGTTTTATAATTCTATATTTACTGTCATCTATTATATACAAGGCAACCTGTAAGATGTTGCAGACAGAAAGATAAAAAAATAATATAATCCCTGTTCTGTACATACAGTATAGCAAGAGGAGGAGAAGCATACATAGATAATTTTTGGGAGGGCATCTAGACCTGTGATTTCACTAGTTTGGGGAACTTCCAAATGTGGACTTCTCTGGAACCTAAGAACTCATTATTCTCAAAGATTCTCAATAAATTACTCAGGGTCACAAATTGAATAAAGATCAGAATCAGGAGACAACTCATGTCTTTCTGATTCTGAGGCCACAGTACTATCCTATGATATTCCCATTCTTCCTCCTTGGGTTTGTGGGAAAAGACTAGACCTGAAAAGTGTCATGGTATTGGGATCCTGAGAATAGCATACTACATTGCGGTTTAGAGTGGGAGAGGATCATGGAGTGAGGCATGAGGACAGTGATCTATTCACAGGTGAAATTACCATCAATCCCAGTAGATTTACTCCCTTTAGATGTTAATATCTTGAGGCAAAGCCCCATATTCCTTATTTAAGTTATGGCATTGGTCAATTCCCTTTATTCCATGGGTCTTTTATCTCTCCTCCCTTGGAAATTCCCACTTTCAAAACTTTGGTATTATATTTGAGAACTCTGATCCTCATTCAGTGAGTTATCATATCTTGTTAATTCTACCTCAGCAACTTCCTTCATATGTGCCTTTTTATCTCTCTTCCTACTTCTAAGACTGTAGTCATACAATAAACTATTATTATGATTATTTTCCCTAAAATCTCCCTACAAGTCTTCCTGACTCTTCTTTTTCTTCTTTCCAATCCATCCAAACCATAAGCCTTCCATGACTTCTTATTGCCTACTATATAATTTTCATACTCTTTTGTCTTGCATTTGGGGCCTTCCACAACCTAGTTCAAACCTAATTTCACATCACTAATTTCTGCACATTCCGGATTCCACTCCAACTAGATTACTTTCTTCTCCTCACACATAATCTATATTTTCTCAAATGAAAAAATATTGTTAAAAAGTACGTAGTGCAATACCTGGCACATAGTAGGTGCAATATAAATACTTATTTCCTGCACATAACCCCCCCCCCCTTTTGCACTATTTTCTATGCCAAGAAGACTCTCCTCTTTCTTAACCTGCTTAATTTTGACCCATCTCATAAAGCATATTTCAAATACCAACTCCTCCATGGAACAGTAGCTGATATTCCCTATTGTTATCTTCCTAATCATAGCCAAAATTATTAGAGAAAGGCTAAGAATTGGAAATTGAGGAGATGTCCATTAATTGGGGAATGGCTGAACAAGTTGTGTTATAGGATTGCAATGAAACATTATCATACTATAAGAAATGAATACATGATGGTTTCAGAAAAGCCTGGAAAGACTTATATGAACTCATGCAAAGTGAAGTGAGTAGGGCCAAGAAAACATTGTACTCAATAACAGCAATATTTTAAGGATGGTCAACTGTGAAAGATAGCTATTCTGATGAAGATAACAATCCAAGGTAATTCCAAAAGACCCATGATGAAAAATACTATCCATCTCCAGAGAAAGGAACTGATAAACTCTGAATGCAGATTGAAGCATATGTTTTAAACTTTCTTTATTTTTAATGTTTTATTTTGTCAGTGTTTCCTTTTGCAATATGACTAATATGGAAATAGGTTTTGTATGACCTAACATGTATAATCAAAATTAAAGTGCTTGCCTTCTCAAGCAGGTAGAGGCAGTGAAGAAGGAGAGAATTTGGAACTCAATATATTTTTTAAATGATTGTTAAATTTGTTACATGTAAGTGGGAAATATTTCACGAAATAAATACAAATAATTTTTTCAAAGTAACAATAAAAAAGGCAAAAGAGTGAAATATGGAAGAAAATTGTGAAATATCTCATAGGAAAAAAAAACTGACCTGGAAAATAGATTGAGGAGAGATAATTTAGGAATTATTACACTACCTTAAAGTCATTAACAATAAAAAAAAGCCTGATCATCACATTTCAAGAAATTATAAAGGAAAACTCCTTGGATATCTTAGAACCAGAGAGCAAAGTAGAAATTGAAAGAATTCACTGGTTGCCTCCTGAAAAAAAATCCCCAAATGAAAACTCCTAGGAATATTATAGCCAGATTTCAGAGCTCCTGGGTCAAGAAGAAAATACTGAAAGCAATCAAAAGGAAATATTTCAAATACCATGGAGCTGCAGTCAGGAACACACAATATTTAGCAGCTGCCCCTATAAAAAAAAAGTAGAGGGCTTGGAATATGATTTTCTGGAAAGCAAAATAGATGGAAATAATATACTCAGTTATATCATGAAGGCAGAATTCATGATTTCAAAGAAAATCATATATATTCCTGAATGGTCCAGAACTGCAGGATGTAAGGAATTTTCCAAGTAGAAGGCAGAAGAATTAAAGCATTTATTCAAGCTCTAAAGTAGCAGACCCATGAACCAATGTCCCCAATTTGATATCCTGGCCAAAAGCTTCTAGGCCCAATAAGTCCACCTTACGAGAGTAACCAGGAGGTTACAGAGAAACATTGTGACATTGAACCAAATCATATTCGTGCTAGCCCCCTCCGGTAAGAAGATTACCCACTGGCTTCAAGTCCTTGCTCAGCACTCTCAGGTCTGCAGGCGGGTCAGCCCTGCTACCAGCGGTGCCTGCTGCTTCATCTTCGGCTGCTGCTGTTGCTGCCCCTGCTGCTTTTCCTGCCTTCGACATGTCTCAATCTCCAAGCTGTGTTCTCTCTTTCTATACAGTTTCAGACGTCATCAAACATCATCTGAGCGACTGGAACTTAAGCTCCTATGATTGGCTCTGGTCTTGGCACCTCCCCTTAGGACCCTGGGGGCTTCACCCCCACATGGGCTTAGCACCTAGTAATGAGAGGTTTGGGGCAAACTTAGGAGCAAAGATCTAATCAGACCTCCCTTAGTTGGCCCCACCTGGGGCCCCACCTTAAACATATTCAAATGGGCGGGAAAGAGCTTCTCATTTACTGATTGCCTTAACACTAGTAAAACTGAATATAATCCTACAAAGGAAAAAAAAAGATTGTTAAAGAAATAGAAGACTTTTAAGCATTCCTGATGAAAAGACCAGAGCTGAATAGAAAATTTAACATCCAAACACAAGACTCAAGAGAAGCATAAAAAAGTAAACATGGGTGAGGAATCATAATAGGCACGGTTTAAGTTTTTAAACAATTCTTTTTTCATTTTTCCCTCCTTCCCTCTTCACCCTGCACTAGACAAGGCCACCATTTTATACACACACACACACACACACACACACACACATGCACACAGGCACACGCATACATCCATACTATCTGTCTTCATAGGTCCTTTGTAGTTGATTTGAGTGCTTATAATACTCAGAATAATTTAATCTTTCAGTTATTCTTCAAACAACATTGCTGTATACAATGTTTTTCTTGGTTCTGCTCATTTCACTCTTCATTATTTCAAGTCTTTCCATGTTTTTCTAAAAATCAACCTGTTCCTCATTTCTAGTATTCAATCACAATCATATGCCACAACTTGTTTAGCCATTCCCCAATTGATGGGCATCTCTTCAGTTTTCAGTTTTTTGCCACTACAAAGAGAACTGCTTTAAATATTTTAGAATATAAATATTCTTTTCCTTTTGTCCCTGACAACCTTAGGAAACAGACCTAATAGTGATATTTCTGGGTCAAAGGGTATGCACAGTTTTATAAGTCTTTGGGAATAATTCCAGATTGCTCTCCAAAATGGTTGGATCAGTTCACAGCCTCACCAACAGTGTATTAGTGTCCCAGTTTTTCCACTTCCCATACATCATTTGTTATTTCTCCTTCTATCATTTTAGCCAATCTGATTGGTATGAGATATCTCAAAGTTATTTTAATTTGCATTCTCTAATCAATAATAATTTAGAGCATTTTATATGACCATATGTACGTTTGATTTCTTCATCAAAGAACTTCCTGTTCATATCCTTCAACTATTTATCAATTGGAGATTAACTCATATTTTTTTATAAATTTGACAAAGTTTGCTATATATTTGAGACATGAGAGTTTTATCCAAGAAATTATCTATAATATTTCTCCATTTCTGCTTTCCTTCTAATGTTGGCTACATTAGTTTTATTTATGCAAAACTTTTGAATTTAACATAATCAAAAGTATTCATTTTACATCTCACAATATTCTCTATGTCTCATTTATTCATAAATTCTTCTTCTTCCCGTAAATTTGATAGGTAATATATTCCATATCCTTCTATTTACTTATGATATCTCCCTTTACAGCTAGGTTATGTATGCATTTTGATCTTATCTTGGTAAATGGTATAAGATATTGGTCTTTACACAATTTGTGCCAGACTGCTTTCTGGTTTTCCAAATAATTTTTACTGAATGGTGAATTCTTATCCCAATGTTTACATTTGTGGAACACACTGTTACTATAACCATCTACTACTGTGTATTGCATGTCTACTCTGCTTTATTGATCCACCTTTCTAGTTCTTTGCCAGTACCAGATAATTTTGATAATTTTTTTTTGTTATTTAGTTGTTTCAGTCATGTCTGACTCATCATGACACCATTGGCAAAGATATTGAAATGATTTGTCATTTCTTTCTCTAGCTCATTTATTAGATGTAACAGACTTAAGTAACTTAAGCCGCATCACATAGTTACTAAGTGTCTGTCTGAAGCCAGATCTCAGATCTTCCTGACTCCAGATCTGGCACTATATCCATTGTGTCACTTAGCTACCCAGTTTTGATAGTTATTGCCTTACAATATAGTTTAAGATCTGGTACTGCTAAACCTCCTATCTTTACATTTTTTTTCATCAATCCCTTCGATATTCTTTTGTTCCTGCAAATGAATTTTGTTATTATTTTTTCTAGCTCAATGAAATAAGTTTTGGTAATTTATTTGGGATGGCATTGCACAAGTAGATTAGTTTAGGTAGAATTGTCATTTTTATTATATTATGATTATTTTCCCATTTAAGTCTGCCTGTATTTGTATAAAAAGTGTTTTATAATTATATTCATGTACTTCCTGGGTTTGTCTTGGCAGGTAGATAGGTAGGTATTTTATGCTGTCTATGGTTATTTTAAACAGGGTATCTCTTCTTGTCTCTTCTTGCAGGGTTTTGTTGGCGATATATAAAAATGCTGATGACTTATGTGGGTTTATTTTATATCCTGCTACTTTGTTAAAATTATTAATTGTTTCAGCTAGCTTTTTAGTCGAATCTCCAGGATTCTCCAAGTATATCATCATATTGTCCACAAAAAGAGATAGATTTATTACCTCATTGCCCATTCTGATTCCTTCAATTTTTTTTTAAATTTCTGTTGGTAGTATTTCTAATACAATATTGAATACTGGTGATAATGGACATACTTGCTTTACTCCTAATTTTTTTGGAAGAAGTCTTCTAGCTTATCCCCATTATAAATTATGCTTGCTGATGGTGGTAGGTAGGTGCTTCTTATCATTTCAAGGAAAAATTATACATATCTATGCTTTCAAATGTTTTTAAGAGGAATGAGTGTTGCAGTTTGTCAAAAAGTTTTTTTCTGCATCTATTGATATAGTCATAGGCTATTTGTTACTTTTGTTATTGATATAATCAATTATGTTAATAGATTTCCTTATGTTAAACTATCTCTGCATTGCTGGTATAAATCCCACGTGGTCACAATGTCTGATCTTTGTTTTCTAGCTAGTATTTTCTTTAGGATTTTTGCATTCATCTATAATTTTCTTGCTCTGTTTTTGCTCTTTCTGGTTTAGGCATCAGCACCATATTTGTTTCATTAAAAGAATTTGGTAGGACTCCTTTGTTTATTATTCCAAATAATTTAGTTAATAGTGGAATTATTTGATTTTTCAATGTTGGGTAGAATTTACCTGTAAATCTGTTCCTGATGCTTTTTTCTTAGGAAGCTCATTTATGGACTGTTCAATTTCATTTTACTGAAATGGGTTTATTTAGATACTCTATTTTCTCTTCTGTTAATCTAGGTAGTTTATATTTTTGTAAGTATTGTTCCATTTTACTTAAATTATTAAATTTATTGGATATAACTGGGCAAAATAACTCCTAATGATTGCTTTGATTTCATTTTCATTAGTGGTATATTCATTTTTGATACTAGTGATTTGGTTTTCTTCTCTTTTTAAAAATCGTATTAACCAATGGCTTATTGATTTTGTTGATTTTTCATAAAACCAACTCCTGATTTTATCTATTAATTCAATGGTTTTCTTACATTAAATTTTATTAATCTCTCCTTTAGTTTTTAGAATTTCCAATTTGGTGTTTATTTGGGGATTTTTAATTAGTTTTTTTCTAGCTTTTTTTTAAAAATTGCATTCTCAATTCATTGGTTTTCTCTTTATTGTGTTAATGTTAGTGTTTAAAGATACAAAATTTCCTCTGATTACTGTTTTTGCTGTATCCCATTGGTTTTAGTAATTTTGTTTCATTATTTCATTCATTTTAATAAAATCATTTCTTATTTCTATGACTTGTTCTTTAATCTCATTTTCAAAAAGTAGGTTATTTAGTCTCCAATTAATTTTTAATTTGTGTTTCTATGATCCCTTATTAAATATAATTTTTATGTATTATGATCTGGGAAGTATTCATTTAATATTTTTGCTTTTTTGCCTATAACTATAAAATTTTATGCCCTAATATAGAATCAATTTTTATAAAGTACCCTATACCACTGAGAAAAAGTATATTCCCTTCTATTTCCATTCAGTTCTCTCCAGATATCTATCATATCTAGCTTATCTAAGATTCTATTCATCTCCTTGACTTCTTCCTTATTTATTTATTTATTTACTTATTTACTTATTTATTTATTTTTGTTTGGATTCATCTAGTTCTGAGGAAACTTTGAAGTCCTCCACTATTATACTTTTGCTATTTCCACCCATAATTCATTTAGCTTTTCCTTTAAAAATTTGGATGCTATAGCATTTTGTGCTTATGAGTTTAGTATTGACTTCCTTACTCATGGTACCTTTTATCATAATGTAGTTTCTCTGTTTATCCCAATTAATTCCATTTTAGTTTTAACTTTGTCTGAGATCATGATTGCTACTCCTGCTTTTTGTGCATCAGCTCAAGCATAATAAATTCTACTACAGCCCTTGATTTTTACTCTATGTATATCTCTCATTTTTCGATGAGTTTCTTATAAACAACATATTATTGCATTCTGGTTTTTTAATAGATACTGCTATCCATTTCCCTTTTATGGGTGAGTTCATCCCATTCACATTCAAAGTCATAATGACTGGTTATGTATTCCCCCCCATCCTATTTTTCCTCACTGTTTATCCTTCTCTCCCTTTTTTTACCCTATCCTTCCTCAGACATTTGATGTTTCTGAATACTGTCTCCCTAATCTGCACCTTTTCTGAGAATCCCTCCTTTATCCTCTCCCCTTGTCCCCCAGTTCTTTAATCTAACCACGCTTGTAATACTCCCTTCCTTGTCCTTTTACTTTACTTTCATAGTTTTTTGATTTGCACACCCTTTCGAGTCCCTTCCTTATCTTATCCCCTCACCCTACTATTTCTCTATAAGCTAAGATGACTTTTATACTCTTCCAGATATGTATATATATACATGTATATATATATATATATATATATATATATATATATATATATATACATACACACACACACACACACACACACACACACAATACACACACACACACACACACATATGTTATTCTTTAACACATATTTGATGAGAATAAAGTTCTAGAACTACCAGCTCTCCACCTCCTTTGGCCTTCCACTGTAATAGTTCTATTCACACCTTCTTTGAATGAGATAAATGCTCCATTTTACCTCTTCATACCCAATTTTATATTTAATGATCATCCCATCATACTCAACTCAACCCCAAGCTTTCTATCTATGTATGCTCTCTCAAAGTACCTCAGTAATGATAACATTCTTAAAAGTTACAGATAATGCTTTCCCACATAAGAAGTAAATAGTTTTACCTTATTAAATCCCTTATAACTGGTCTTTAATGTTTACCTTCTTATGTTTCTCCTGATTCTTGTACATCAAATTTTCTTTTCAGTTCAGTTCACAGTTTAAGAAGTACTGTGGGACAGACAATGTAATATCAGTACTGAACATATACACACTCAATGGCATAGCATCCAGATTCTTGAAGGAAATGTTAAATGAGTTACAGGAGGAAATAGATAGTAAAACAATACTAATGGGTTGGGGGGAGGTCGAATTTCAATTTATCCCTGTAAACTATCCAGGTATGTATTTCAGACATAGATAAATTTAACCATAAAATAATCAACAAAGAAATTCTAATAGAAGTTCAGAAAAGTTAGATATAGAAGACCTCTGGAGAATATTGAATGGTAATAATAAGGGATATACCTATTCTAAGCTACATATGACACCTTCACAAAAGTTAACTTGTAAGGCATAAAAACCTCACAGACAAATGCAGAAAAGCACAGATATTGGATGCACGCCTTTTGGCTCATAATGCAACGAATATTGAATTCAATAAAGGGCCTTTGAGTCATGGATTAAAATTAATTGGAAAAAAAAAATCTAATCCTAAAAATGAGTAGGTCAAAGTACAAACCATAGAAAAAATAATTTCATTGAAGATAATCACAATAAGATGATATACCAAAATTTGTGCCATAAAGCCAAAGCAGTAGTTAGGTGAAAATTTATATTTCTAAATGCTTGCCTCAATAAAAGAGAGAAAGAAACAGATTGATAAATTGGGCACACAATTAAAAAAATAACTTGGAAGAACAATGAATAAAAAACCTATAATTAAATGCTAAAATATTAATCCAGAAAATCAAAGGAGAGATTAATCAAATTGACAGTAAAAAATAAAAATAGAAGATGCTCTTATGGAAAAGAAAATGATAAAATAGACAAACCATTGAATAATTTGATTTTTTTAAAAATAAGAAAGTTGAATTGCCAGTATAAAGGATGAAAAGAGTGAATACACAACCAATGAAGATGAAGGAATTATTAGGAGCTATTTTGCCCAAATATATGCCATTACAATTGACAGTATAAATGAAATCAATGAATAGTCACCAAAATATAAATTGTCCAGATTAACAGAATACTTAAGTAATCCTATCTTAGAAAAAGAAACTAAGCAAGACATAAATGAGCTCCCTAGGAAAAAAAACCCAGGACCAGATGGATTTACAAGTAAATTTTCCCAAAAGCTTAAAGAACATTTTCAATAAACTGTTTGGAAAAAAAAAAAGGAGGGAGCTGTATCAGGGAAGGTGGGATGGAAGATAGTTGCATTAAGAAAATGATGATCCTATCACATCCTTTAACTGTGATGAGTAGGTAGAATTACAGATCAGGATCAATATACACACATGTGTGCATATTGGCCTATGTGTGTCATATACATATATGCATACATATACATATATGTGTTATATATACATATATGTGTGTATGTCCTGAACATAGCCAATATGATAGGAAAATAGAAAGGGAAAGATTATAATGAGAAAATAGGGGTGATTAATAAAACAAGGTCCTAGAGCAAATGAGACAGGAGAGGATCATGGGATTTCTATTTGGAATTAATGTTGTAAACCATCTAGTTTGAGCCCTATTACTGAAGCAGAGAGATGGGAAGTGATTTGCTCATGGACAAGAGGTTGGTCACAGTGGCAAAGTTGGAACAGATCCGAGGTCCCCGATGATAAATGCAACACTTTTTCCTCTGCACTAAACTGTTAAGTTCAAGCATGTGCTTTTGTTTTCTGCTATGAACCATCTGCTCATTGGTTAATATATCTGTGCATCTAAAGATTACTTTGATTAGGCTTATCAGTGATGAGGTTCTGATTGAGGACTTTTGGATTTCATTACCTGTTGAATATTGGGGAAGGAAGGAGGGAAATAGAATGTTGAGAATGATAACAGTGCAGACAGAAAGCCAAGAAACAAGTGTAGAATAGGACAGTTAGAAGTAAAACAGAAACACATAACAAAACTTGGATCTATAGAATGCTGAATACTCTGATAAAGAAAAGCTCGGTGGATCCAAGATGGAGGCTGGAAAGCAGGGACTAGCTTGAGCTCCCTGCCGAGTCCCTCCAAAAATCTATAAAAAATGGCTCTGAACCAATTCTAGAACTGCAGAACCCACAAAACAGCAGAGGGAAGCAGGGCTCCAGCCCAGGACAGCCTGGATGGTCACTGGGTGAGAGCTATCCCACACGGAGCTGGGAGCTGGGAGTGGAGCAGAGCAGAGCCCAGCGTGAGCGGCTCAGACCAACCAGACCAGGAGCCGGGCGGAGCAGGCCCTAGCGCCCTGAATCAGTGAGCTGTGGCAGTTACCAGACTTCTCAACCCACAAACACCAAAGACAGTGGAGAAGGTTAGTGGGAAACTCTAAGGAAGTGGAAGGAGTTCGGGGTTTGGCCACCACCCACGGGGCAGCGGAGGTGGGGCAGCTACAGCTGCTGTTGCTTCCAGCCCCAGGCCCACCTGGTGGGAGGAATTAAGTGGCGGATCAGAGCAGGAGTGCACAGCCTGCTGAAGATCTAAGCCCAGTCCAGGTTGGGGGTTCTTGGGGAAGGAGGAGTGCTGGTGTGGCAGAACTGGCACATCCCACCCAAACGTGGAACATAGAAGTCTTTAGTCTATAAGCAGTCATACCCCACTGAAAAACTCAAGGGTCAAGTTAGTTGATAGGGAATATGGCCAGGCAGCGAAAACACACCCAAATTCAGTCTCAGACTTTGGATTCTTTCTTTGGTGACAAAGAAGACCAAAACATACAGCCTAAAGAAGACAACAAAGTGCAAGAGCCTACACCAAAAGCCTCCAAGAAACATGAACTGGTCCCAGGCCATGGAAGAGCTCAAAAAGGATTTGGAAAAGCAAGTTAGAGAAGTAGAGGAAAAATTGGGAAGAGAAATGAGAGTGATGCAAGAAAACCATGAAAAACAAGTCAATGACTTGCTAAAGGAGACCCCCAAAAATACTGAAAAATACACTGAAGAAAACAACAGGCAAAATAGAAGGAAAAATAAGGAAAAATAGACTAACTCAAATGGCAAAAGAGCTCCAAAAAGCCAATGAGGAGAAGAACACCTTGAAAGGCATAATTAGCCAAATGGAAAAGGAGGTCCAAAAGACCACTGAAGAAAATACTACTTTAAAAATTAGATTGGAGCAAGTGGAAGCTAATGACTTTATGAGAAATCAAAATATTATAAAACAGAACCAAAGGAATGAAAAAATGGAAGACAATGTGAAATATCTCATTGGAAAAACCGCTGACCTGGAAAATAGATCCAGGAGAAAAATTATTGGACTACCTGAAATCCATGATCAAAAAAAGAGCCTAGATATCATCTTTCAAGAAATTATCAAGGAGAACTGCCCTGATATTCTAGAGCCACAGGGCAAAATAGAAATTGAAAGAATCCATCGATCACCTCCTCAAATAGATCCCAAAAAGAAATCTCCTAGGAATATTGTTGGCAAATTCCAGAGCTCCCAGATCAAGGAGAAAATACTGCAGGCAGCTAGAAAGAAACAATGTGAGTATTGTGGAAACACAGTCAGAATAATCCCAGATCCGGCAGCTTCTACATTAAGTGATTGAAGGGCTTGGAATATGATATTCTGGAGGTCAATGGAGCTAGGATTAAAACCTAGAATCACCTACCCAGCAAAACTGAGTATCATGTTCCAAGGCAAAATATGGATTTTCAATAAAATAGAGGACTTTCAAGCTTTCTCAGTGAAAAGACCAGAGCTGAATAGAAAATCTGACTTTCAAACACAAGAATCAAGAGAAGCATGAAAAGGTAAACAAGAAAGAGAAATCATAAGGGAATTAGTAAAGTTGAACTCTTTTGCTTACATTCCTACATAGAAAGATGATGTGTATGATTCATGACACCTCAATACCATAGTAGCTGAAAGGAATATGCATATATATATGTTTATGTGTATATATATAAGTGAATGTGCATGTATATATATATGTATGTGTGTGTATATATATATATATATATATATATATATATATATTTAGAGAGAGAGAGAGAGAGACAGAGAGAGAGAGAGAGACAGAGTGGATACAGGGTGAGTTGAAGATGAAGGGAAGATATCTAAAAGAAATCAAATTAAGGGATGAGAGAGGAATATATTGAGAGAGGGAGATAGGGAGAGATAGAATGGGGTGGATTATCTCGCATAAATGTGGCAAGAGGAAGCAGTTCTGTGGGAGGAGGGGAGAGGGCAGGTGAGGGGGGAATGAGTGAATCTTGCTCTCATCAAATTTGGCCTGAGGAGGGAATACTATACCTACTCAATTGGGTATCTTACCCAACAGGAAAGAAGAGGGAAGAAGATAAAAAAGGGGGGGATGATGGAGGGAAGGGCAGATGGGGGTGGAGGTAATCAATAACAAACCCTTTGGAAAGGGGACAGGGTCAAGGGAGAAAATTCAATAAAGAGGGATGGGTTGGGAAGGAGCAAAATATAGTTAGTCTTTCACAACATGAGTATTGTGGAAGGGTTATCCATAATGACACACATGTGGCCTATGTTGAATTGCTTGACTTCTTAGGGAGGGTGGGTTGGAAGGCAAGAGGAGAGAGAATTTGGAACTCAAAGTTTTAAAAACAGATGTTCAGAAACAAAAAAAATAGTTTTTGCATGCAACTAGAAAATAAGATACACAGGCAATGGGGCATAGAAATTTATCTCGCCCTACAAGAAAGGAAGGGAAAAGGGGATGGGAGGGGAGTGGGGTGACAGAAGAGAAGGCTGACTAGGGAACAGGGCAACCAGAATATATGTCATCTTGGAGTGGGTGGGAGGGTAAAAATGGGGAGAAAATTTGTAATTCAAACTCTTGTGAAAATCAATGCTGAAAACTATGTATGTTAAATAAATAAATTTAAAAAAAAAGAAAGAAAAGCTCAGTTTGCCTTAAAAAGGGGGAACATAAATATATCCTAGTATGTAAAAGGCAAATAAGAGGGGAAGTCCATAATCTACATTTTGATGATTGTGCATGTTATATTCCTGCATTCACAGTAAACGTACTATGTTTGGGAAGAAAGTCCCTTCACTAAATGAAAGGTATATCCATTTTTAACGAGCTGGGAAAACATGATGGGAGCTGCTTGCTTTCTTTTCCATTTTTTCCTTTCTTTGGAAACCTATCCTTGGCCCTGGTGATGTTTTCCTTGAACACTGCCAGATGTTGATTCAAAGAATGGCACTGATAGACTACATGACATCCCACTTCACCACCAGCTAAAGTAGTCAGAATGATGGAATATTCTAAAAGAAGCCTCAGATGTCTGGTAGGATTGAAGGTCAGAAAAGACTCAGGAAAGAAACAATATGTATTTTCTCCCTTTTAAAATAGCTTTTTCAGATATTCAATTGTCTTATCTTTCAAGGTCTCCTCTCAGCTCCATAAATATCTCCTTTCTGTAATTCACCTGCTTCTGATACTAAACCTTCTCTATTTCCTCAACAAACTCATGCACTTCCCCCACTTTCTAGTATTCTTGTGCACTCATCTCTTTTCCAAAATGTTCACAGGTGAACTCCTCTTATCCTGATCGCCCCATCATTTATTTTCAATTAGATGGATATTATTAGATGTATATGTTTATATTGCATCAGTTTCAATTCATTGTAGCTCTGTTATTAGTATGCAAATTCCCTGAGGATGTAACTCTACATTCTTCAGTCTTTATGCCTCTCCTTTGAGCATCCAGTCTGGTGTTTTGTACATAGTACTTTTTTATTAGGTGGCTCCAATCTCTAACAAAACAAAAGTTTTTTTTTTTTTAATTAAAGTGGCACTACTGCTGTGTCTAGCATTTAGAACAATACCTTTGAACAGGGTAGAGGCTTAATAATTGCTTGTCAATGTATCACACAGTGTACCTTTTGTTAATGATTCAATCCAATAAGCATTTTACCAAATGCCTATCACTATGCTAGACGTTACGGGGAATTCAAAAGAAATACTCAGTTTGAATCAATGAGAATTTCTTGAGCAGAAAACAAGTCACTGTAAAGATGCAATTGACCCTAGACCTGCCCTTAACAAGCTTGTGCTTTCCTTGTTGAGATACAGCGATGATGAAATAAAAGAGCACTAAGGAAGGACTGAGAAGACCTTATTTCTGTCATGGACAAATCATGAGTAAATCTCCTTATACTTCTGAGTCTCCGTTTCTTAATCTTTGAAATATTTACTGTCATCAGATTTAGTGTTTATTTTTATTTTATTTTTATATTTTATTTCATTTATTTGTGTTTATTTTAAAGACCATAGAGATTTTTAATCCCCTTCCCTTATTTTACAGATAATGAAAGAGAAGCCTCATAAGGTGAAATAATTTTTCCAAGGTTACATAACTAGGAAGTGACAGAGTCAAGACTGACAGCTCTTCTTGTTACAAATCTAGCATTTTCTCTGCCATATTATTTAGAGGATACTACAAGAGCTGCCTTTTTCCCAATGACGTAATAAGGATTAACAGAGAGAATATGTGTTTAAAACCAACTTAAATAGCCTCTCTCTCTCTTTCTCTCCCACAGACTATGGATACTGTTACTATATCTCCAAGGGGCTTTGGACTTTTGAGCAGTGACAGTTTGATTGTCATTTCTTTCAAAGTCAGTAGGGAGCATGTGAATTTTAACTTTGATCTGAGTTTTAACTTCTATTTGTAAAGAGATTGAGTTTTAATTATTTGTAAAAGGATTGAATTTTAAATGTTATTGGAGAAATTTCCTGTCATGGTTGGAGAGAGACTATGAGATAACAAAGAGAAAGAACTTATTCAGTGAGTGGACAGAGTTCAACCTTTGTTTTGCTAATAAATTAAAAGAAGATTCTTGAAAGACTTTGGATTCTGTAATAATAGCATTAATACATGATACTTTAAGGATCTACAAGGCATTTTATATATGTTGTTTCATTTTATTCTCACAATAATCATAGAAGTTAGGTGTTATTATTAACCCTATTTTACAGTTGAGGAAACTGAGTTCGACAGAGGTTAAGTGACATGCTGAGGGTCACACAATTTTTAAGTGTCTGAGGCTGGATCTGAACTGAGATCTTTTTGAACATAGGACCAGCATTCTATCCAATGTGGAACCCGGGTGCCTCAGAGACCTTTAGCCTCTCTGCTGTACAGAAAATATAAATAGTGGGACTGTGTTTTAGAAGTGAGAAGTCAAGAGTAGAAATTATGGTTAGAAGTGAAATAATCTGTCTCAGATAAAATATTGTAAATAATAATTTATATCTTTTTGGTATTACTGCCCTTTTAATAAGGTTTGCAACTAATAACTTTGATGTTTATTTGAGCTTAGGAGATAAGGGGTTTTCATATACATAGAGAAATGAGTAACTGCTTATGGGAAAAGAGATTTCTCTGGTTTAATAACTTAGAGCTGATTAATTATTAAAAAAGTTTATAATTTTAGCAACTAATAAAGAAATACCCAAATGTATTTAGTGTAATTAGGTGGTGCAGTGGATAGAGCACTGAGTTTGGAATGAGGAAGAGAAGAGTTCAAATCTAGTCTCAGATGCATCCTAGCTATGTGACTCTGTCACTTAAGCCCCGTTTGTCTCAGTTTCCTTATTTATAAAATGGGGATAATATAGCAACTACCCCTTAAGGTTGCTCTGAGGATCAAATTTGATAATGATTTTACGGAGCTTGGTACAGTACCTGGCACATAGTACTATATAAAAGCTATAATTATAATATTCCTGAATTTCCTTAGAACTTGGTGGGATGATAATGACTATAGTAATGAATCAGGTAGGAGGCAAAAGGATCTTCACCATATGTAGTATATACTATAAAGTGGTAGACTTCAATCCCTTGGTACATGGCAAAATGCTTTATAAGCTATATAGCATCCTAAAAATTATATTATATTCTTACCATCACACTTTCAGGAAAGACTCAACTAAATATACATAATGATCTCACATTTACATAGCACTTTACAATTCAAAAAACTTTTTCCTATTTCCAAATTATCTATAAAAGGATACTTTTTCCTTATTTCTCCCAGTTTTTGGTGCTCCTCCACCCTAAAATTACTTAGTAGTTACTTTGTATATATTTTGTATTTAATTATCTGTTCACAAGTCCTCTCTCTGCCCCAGGTAGAATGTAAGTTCCTTGAGTACAGGGACTATTTCATATTTGGTTTTGTATACCAAGCACTTGGATAGATCTGAGTACGAAATGGGAATATAATAAATGCTTATTGAATGAGTAAGTTGAATGAATGAAAATAATATTGATCTTTAGTTTTTGTTAACAATATTATCATTGAAATGTATGTGTATATATATGTGTATGTATATATGTGTACATATATATATATATATACATACACACATATATAATTCTTTAGATGAACGTACAGTTATCCTCAGCAAAATGTTTGCTCCATTCAACTAAGCATTTCATTTTATCTGTAAATACTTCCCATTAAATTCCTTTTCTTGTGTATTATGGCGGATTAGAGGTCACCCTCAATTTTCAAAGGCTTTGCTAGCAAAGACCAAACTGTATTGAGACTCTTCAGACCTTCTAGTATGGACCAGCCAATGAAGAATGTCTTCTAGGCCCACGGGATAAGTTTGGAAGGGTTTACCACTAGAAAGTCATCCTCCATGTAGCAAATTTTTAGTCACATCAACCCATGATGAAATTTACTAAGAAATTCATGAGTTCCGGTCTGTATGGCTGAAGGGAATCTCTAGTTCACTGACATCTCAAACATTTCAAAGTGTGAATACAAGTTATCTTATTGGCTTTGTTCTGTTTTTCTTCCAGAAGTATGATTTTATCAGTGTGAGGAGCTCTCAGTGTGGAAATGCCCTCCAGCAATGCAGATTGTCATATTGCCTGTGATTTAAAGTCTTATAAAGTTGCCTAGAAGTTAAGTGACATACCCATGGTTCCATATCTAATATGTGTCAGAAGAAAGATGTGAAATGAGTATTTTCTGATTTTGAGACTGACCTATCCACTACACTATACAGCCTTTATATTTATAAACATTAAATGACTACTAATACCAGCTATAAATAGTTGAGAGATGACAGGGGTCGGGAACCTATGGCCTTGAGGCCACATGTGGGCTTCTAAGTCCTTGGGTGTAGCCTTTTGACTAGGCCCAAATTTTACAGAACAAATCCTTTTATTAAGGGGATTTGTTCTGTGAAGTTTGGATTCAGTCAAAGGGCTACACTTGAGGATCTAGTGGGCCACACGTGGCTTTGAGGCCACAGGTTCCTAACCCCTAATTGCGACAAATGATTTTTAGTGTCTGAAAAACAGAAGAGTATTACAGGCAGTGGATAGAGATCTTGTTTAAACAAATGCTTCATTTAAAAAAATTCATAACCATAGCTGGGAATATTTGAGATAGAAGATTATGTTTCCTATTGGAATTCCTCAGGATTCTCCTGATATGGGTCTTTAGGTCTCTAGTTTCCATGGTACTATGTGTCCACAGCACAGAGTGGCAATGCCAAGAGGGGACGCAGATGGCTAAGAAAAAGGAATAGAAATGAAGCCATGTGGCAAAGATGTCAAGGGGTCCTGAGTTATGGAACTGACCACAAATAGAACCACAGATGGGCTAGATGAGCAGGATGCTAGCCAAGCAACGAGGAGGTGAGCCAGCAGACCTCTGGAAATTGCTGGGGTCTGCTAGTACAATGTAGAGACTGTGGAGGGCTACAGCAAAGGGCAGAGTGAGGGTTGAGAGCTATGAGTAATTATTCAAGGCTTCCAAAATTTCCCTGTTTTCCCCAGTTTGTAGGAACCTAAAATGGAGAAGCTTCATTTCTAGACTCTTCTAAGGAAGAGAGGAGTGGAAAAGTACTTATCTAAGAAATGGGTCCAGAAAATATTCCCATTGTTTCACATGTTCAATTCTATTCCAATTAAATACTTTTTTCCTGGTCTGTACTATTGTTGGCTGAGGTTTCTGTTAGCATAGTAGCAAGGATAAGAGAGACTTGTGCTCTACTGCTGCCTCTGAGTATTAGCTATTATTAAGAAATTTAATTTATTAACTATGAATGTACCCAAGACTATATCCTGGAAGAATTTCTGCCCTGGGGCATAATCTACTGATTAGTGACAAGTCCACATAGAAGACTATTTTAGGAAAGCCCAGGTCATTCCTTTATTCTCCCCACCTCCTATACAACTTCATTCTGGAACAGACAGTCTGGCCTCACATTCCTCCCTTACCAAGTTCTGGAGCCAGGAACCATAATCAAATAAATTCCATTATTGTTCTTGAATAGCTTCTCCTATGGTCCCACTCACTATCCCAGTAACTTTCTCGGCCAAAATGCCCCTCCCTAGGCATCATAGTCAAAAGTGCATTGTTTGTTGCTTTAGGATTCTTGAGTGAAGAGACAATCTTTGCTTTTATTTTTGTATTCTTAGTTTGGGTATAGAGTAAGTGATTAATAAATGCTTTTTAAAATTTGTTCGTTTATTTACTATGGGAAAGTTATTTAACCTTTCCGAGAATCAGTTTCTTCATCTGGAGAATGGGAAAAACCATAACTATAGTGTTTATCTCATAGCATTGCTGTGAGCAACACATAAAGTATGTTTAAGTGCTTCATAAGCTTTTAAAATAGAACATAAATAGAGCTAGATCTGAGTTTGATTTTGAAATCTCCATTTTCTGTGACTGGGGATTGAGCTAAATGTCATCTATTTACCAGTGAATACACTCCCCACTCTACCAAGGTGAATAGTCCATGAATAGTTAGTGCTGATGGGATTGACAAACAAGTGACATAATTTATAGTTACCTAAAAGAGCTTTCTTGAACTTTTACCTAACATTTCTCCTCTCTCTCTCTCTCTCTCCCCCTCTCCCTCTCTTTCCTCTCATCCTCCTTCTCTCCTCCCTCTTCCTCTCTCCCCCTTCTCCAATTCCCAATCCCTCTCTTATTCCCTCTCTTCATTCCTACGTCTCTCCTCTCTTCATATATTAAGAAAGGGAAGGATTCAACTAAAGAAGTGTTTTCTTTCATTATTTCCTTCCTTCCTTCCTTCCTTCCTTCCTTCCTTCCTTCCTTCCTTCCTTCCTTCCTTCCTTCCTTCCTCTTTCTTTCTTTCTTTCTTTCTTTCTTTCTTTCTTTCTTTCTTTCTTTCTTTCTTTCTTCTGGCTCAGAGAGAGGACTATATTAAGTTACAAATAGAACTCAAACTTAGGGCTTTGTGATTCCAACACCAACTCTCTAGTCACTAAACCACACTCACTCTCTCAATAAGAAACAAGGATTATAGCTCAAAACAAAGCAAAATAAATAAATAAATAAAAGATTTTATATATATATATATATATATATATGTGTGTGTGTGTGTGTGTGTGTGTGTATGTATGTATGTATACACACACACATATATGTGTATGTATGTGTATGTGTGTGTACATGTATATGCAATGTGTTGTATGAATTCCAAAACCTGAGAAGTCATTTCTAATTGGAGGAATCAAGGAAGTCTTCCAGGAGGGAGCATCTTTATGTTGGGCTTTTAGCACTGGCAATAGTGAAGCAGGGTGGTGAAGAGAAAATGGAAATTTTAGGCAAAAAGACTTGTTGGGGAAGGGTAGAAAAGTGGAAAAAAGTGGGGCACATATAACGAAGGCTATTCAATTGTGTCTGACTCTGTGACCCCATTTGGTTTTTTCTTGGCAAAGATACTGGGGTGGTTTGCCATTTCTTTCTCCAGCTCATTTTACAGATGAGGAAATTGAAGCAAACAGGGTTAAGTGACTTGCCCAGGGTCACCCAACTAGTGTCTGAAACCAGATTTAAACTCAGGAAGATGAGTCTTCTGACTCCAGGCCCAGAACTTTATTCACTGTACCAACTAGCTGCTCATGGAGAAGATAAAGAATACAATTGTTCAAGTTTGGCTGAAGAGGAGTAATAAAATAAGAACAAAACTAAACAGGTAGGGTGGTAGTAGAATATAAAAGACTTAGAATGCCAGGCAGAGGAAATAGTGTAATCAATCTTAAAGTGTATTTTTAGCTAATTATCTTATATTCTCTGGAGTGAGGGTGGGGGTGGGGAATAGGAAGGAATCTCAGTCAGATGCAGTATAGAACAATGGGAATAATGCTAAATTAGAGATGGAAAGACCTGGGTTCAAATCCTATCTCTGATACTTATTACCTTTGTGATCTTGGGCAAATCACTTAACTCCTTTGGGCTACGGTTTCATTATCTATAAAATGAGGGGGCTGATTTCAAAGCTTCCTTCTAGTTCTAAATAGATAATCCTATGGATTGACTTGGATTTAATCTCTTTTCTCTTTTCCTGTTTCTTTCCACAGGATCAAAAGGAAAGAAAGTTGAGAAAGTATCAAATAGTCTTCCTAATTAGCAAAATTGGATAGCCAGTCCCTAAGTACCTAGATGTTGACATTAATAATCACCATTATCATATTTCAGGTTAAAATTACCTTAAAAGAGACACAATCAATTCCCAATTATCTATGGAAAATATAGATAATTTAAACACAAAATCTAAAATTCTTCATTTTTGCCACTTTCTTAATCAAATCCTTTAATAAAAGGAGCTAATAAAAAGTTAAATATGTCTCTTCTGTCTTTCTCTTTCCATCCTCTGGTGCAGGTTTATTTTTTTTAAACTTTTTTTGTGTGTAAAGGACCAATTTGGCAGTCTGGTGCAACCTACTTTCTTTATCAGAATGTTTTTAAATACATGAAATACAGGCATTATAAAGAAAATCAATAATGTTTAAATATTTTTCTCTCCCTTCCTCTCTTTCCCTCTGTGTGTACACACACACACACACACACACACACACACACACACATACACTTGTACGTGTGTACGTGTATATAATATATTAAAATTAATTGTAGACTTTCTTATATTGTAAGATTTACTTACATTTATTTATGACTCTTTTCTGTCCTATCATTTGATAAATTTTAGTAATGATAAAATATCATTACTAATTTTTACTAATTATTGATTTTTTTATATTTCTTTTCATAAAATTTGAGAGTTCTTACAAGTCTACTTTTCCCAACATTATGTTCATCTCTTGATTGACTTTATTTACTTTTCTGTTAGATCAATCCAGCTCTGAGATAAAAAGTAATAAAGTGCTATACTTACTATCTTTTTGGAATTTGGTGAACATTGTACCACTTGGTGCATAATAGTAGTGATATAATTTCTTTACTTATGAGGCCTTTAAAATTGTCTATACTGATGACTTACGTCTCTTACTGTTATTAAGTTTGATCATTACCTTATCTGCACTCAGAATTACAACACTTGGAATGCCATGAGACATCCTCAGTTGATTCTAATTTCTTTTTTTTAGTGGTTTATGTATTTATACACTTAAAATGATTCTTGCATTATCAAATAGTTTATATTTTGTTTTCTTATCCATTATTTCATTCTCTTTAATTTTACTAGGTAATTTAATCCATTTACATTTAGAGTTAAGTTATAAGTTGAGTTATATGTTAGTTTTTTTCCACTAAACTCTATTATTTTCTCCTATTTTTTATAACACTTAATTCCTTTACTTTTTTGAGGGGGGAAGGTAGGGCAATTGGCGTTAAGTGACTTGCCCAAGGTCACACAGCTAGTAAGTGTGTCAAATGTCTGAGGCCAGATTTGAGCTCAGGTCCTCCTGCCTCCAGAGCCAGTGCTCTACTCACTGCACCACCTAGCTGCCCTGTAAACAATTTGACCTTACTGAGTCCCTTATGATTATGTATATACATGTATATGTATATACATATATATATATGTATATATATTTGTTGTTTTTCAATCATTTCTGTTGTGTCCAACTCTTTATGACACCATTTGAGCTTTTTTTTTGGAGGGGGTAAAGCAGGACAATTGGGATTAAGTGACTTGCCCAAGGTCACACAGTTAGTAAGTATGTCAAGTATTTGAGGCCACATTTGAACTCAGGTCCTTCTGACTCCAGGGCCAGTGCTGCACTGACTGCACCACCCAGCTGCCCCAACACTTAACTCCTACGATTTGTTTGCTTACACTAATCTTACTATAGTCACCTATCTCAGTAGTAATATGTATACATATATGTGTCTCTCATATGACTCAGTCTTTGTCTCTATTTGTCTATCTGATTGTCTGTCCCTCTCTTGCCATTCTCTTTCCTGATTCAGATAAGAGTGTAGTGTAGAATTCTCTGTCCCACTCCAAGCTAATTTCTAAGTTTGACTCAATTAAACAATTGTTAAATGCCTAATAATTGGGCAAAAACTGTTAGTTGCAGCTCAAATCAAGGGAAAAAAATGGAGCTCTAAATAAATGCAAAGTGTATAGGAAGCAATTCTAAGTAATTTCATAGAGGAGAGAGTGCTGGGTTACCTCTCTCTAAGATATGTTCATTTAATTTATCACCTTCCTCATTCCTGTTAATAAATGCTAGTACGTAATTACCCATTGTACACTGGAAACTTCTTTATTCTCCCTTTCCCTTGTATAAAGTATGGCTTCTGGGAAAAAAAAAGTCTTCCTCTTCTACCTAACCTATTATCACAATTATACATCTCTTCTTCCTTACCATTCCAATCTTATTTTTGAAAGATTTTTTAAAAGTCTCATTAATAGAAATATTAATTCATAAACCAAGCAGTGTGAGGTTGCAAAGGAATTATGCATCCTGACACTCTTTATACTTGAGCAACAAGAAACATAGTCCCTGGCAGAGGAATTCTATCTGCTGACACTCTCCCTTCCCTTGATTAGAACCCATTTCATGATCGCAAAAATGCTCCCTCCAAGTTCTGGCAAAACATAATGAGAGAACATGTCCTCAGAAAGAACTGACTCCGCAAAGGACTTGAATCTCATTTATTTGCCATAGTAGCCCCATTGTCCCAATGATCTTACCCTGTTCATCCAAAACTCCACATACAGCCTGAAATATAAATTTGCCCAGCAACATCCCCTGCCCTCTCCCCCCCACCACCTTTAAAATCCAGCTCAGGGGAAAGTTTGTCTTAATAAGTGTAACAACAATTTGGCTAGCAGCAGCTGTTGAGATTTAAGACCCCAAAAGACTAGCAAACAGGAGCTGCCAGCACAGGTTCTTTGATCTGCTTTACTAAGGAAAATAACTATAAGGGGTTAACAGTCTCACTTTAATCAAACATAAATATATAACTCACTTCATTCAGGAGGAAAAGCCAGCACCCTGAACTTCAGAGCAAATACAAATAAATCACAAACATCAACAGACAGACCTTGTCTGATTCAAATCTCAATTCATAGTTACCAGGGTTTAACAAAGTCCCAGCATCTGGATTTACAATCTTAACAATGGCTTCCCAGAGTCTCTTCAAGTTACATGGCACTCTTCCAGTGAGTGAGAGCCCCAAGGAAAAATGCCAGCCTCTGAGTTTATATATCCTGTTCAGGGTCAAAAGGCTTCACAATGTGCGACTCAAACCCATGTGGCCTAAAAGCCTCTGGCATCATAAACATGTGACTCAAACCCATGTAAACTAGGCTTTCACATGAAGCAAGGAGGTTATCAAAGACTCCTGATCTATTCAAAGAAACAAAGGCCAGACTTATCAAAGGTGCTTGATTAAATAAGTGCTAAAAGAAAAAATAGTAAAAGAAAGTCCCACCTTAAATACTGATTCAGTAAGTCCTGGATCCTCCTTTCTTTTTTCCTCACCCCCAAGGCATTCATCTGCATTTTCCTTCTCCCAACAATAATTATAAGCTATTGAACAACCTGGATTCTAGACCATAGAATGCTAATTTAGTTCTATCCTCTTCTTTCCTTCTAATTCTTTTGATAATCCTTTGAAGTTTGGTCATTCATAGGTAGTCTTTCTTTGTTGTTTCAATAATGCGCAAAGAATGTGATGGTTTTTGAAACTACAACAAAACAATATTCTTGTCTTGCCCCCAAATCATAAAAGCATTTGTTTCATTGCTTATACCTTTTTTTGGTTAGCCATATTTATTTATTTTCCTACCTTTCTTTTCTGATATAATTTGATGTCCTAAAATACTCCTATGGGCTAAAATTTCATGCTTTTTCATTATTGAATAAATGAAACTTTGCACAATATGTTATTGTGGAATCGAATTGATTTTTGGCACATCATTTTTTAATCTTTTTAGTTCTCAGAACTGAGGAATAGTCATATGTGATTTGGATTGATCTTCCCTCATATGTAAAAGTCATTCTCCTGGATGCCTGTAACATTTGTTATCTGCTGTTGAAGCTCAGTATTTTACTGCCATGTTTCTTAGTGAATTAAAATTGGGTCTTGCCTCTGTCCGTGTCATACAGAATCTACTTTTTCTTCTGTTTATAGTATTTCTTGGCAAATAAAAAAAATACTTTCTAAATTCTGACACGCAAGACTTTTTATTTCATATTTTTCTGAAATAATTATGATTTTAAATTTATCATTATCCTCATATTTCCTATTCAAGCCCAATTTTCTTAGCTTTTAGAAATCTCACATGTTCTTACATTGTTATCTTTTGATTTTGTTTAATTAATTGATCTTATACATTTATATATTTGAGGTCTAAATCTATGGTTCTTTTAAAAAATAAACTATTGCTTTGAAGGGTTTTTCATTCTCTCCCCCCATCCCCACTCCCTCCAATTCTCTACTCTCTTTTCTTATTGATTTATTCTCAAAAGATTTAATTTTTATCTCTGAGTTTTCATTTTTTTTTGTTCTTTATTATTCTGTAGATCCTTGGAGTTCTTGCCTCCAGTAACATGTATTTTCTCCCTCTCTCTCTCTCTCTCTCTCCCTCTCTCTCTCTCACTCTCTCTCTCTTCACCTTTTCTTCTTCCTTATTGGTCTCTTTGTTCATTTATATATGATACAATATACTTCCACTAATAAATTCTTGCAATTGCAGCTTCACTCTCATTGTTTACTATCTCATAAGATTTGGCTTATCTATTACTGCTCATTCAGCATTCTATTCAAAAGATCTCTTTCCCCCCTCCCTCTTTAATTTATTTAAAGTCTTTTAAAAGTTGATTTGGGACACTGAATATGGTCTGGTTTTATATTCTACCTCTCTTTCGTTCTACCTACCAAAATCCTCTTTTATACTGCTTGAAATAGTCTTGTTACCTGGATGATATTGCTGGGCCTCTTCCAAATCCTAAGCTACCCCTCTCCATAAATCTCCAGTGTAGGATGGATGAATTTAGATGTAGGGAATAAGGGGGCAGAGCCAAGATGGCAGCTGGTAAGCAGGGACTAACATGAGCTCCGTACCAAGTCCCTCCAAAAACCTATAAAAAATGGCTCTGAACCAATTCTAGAATGGCAGAACCCACAAAACAGCAGAGGGAAGCAAGGCTCCAGCTCAGGACAGCCTGGATGGTCTCTGGGTGAGAGCTAGCCCACACGGAGCTGGGAGTTGGGAACGGAGTGGAGCAGAGCCCAGCCTGAGCCGCGTGGACCAAAGAGACCAGGAGCCAGGCAGAGGGGGGCCCTAGTACCCTCAGTCAGTGAGCTGCGGCAGTTACCAGACTTCTCAACCCACAAGCACCAAAGACAACAGAGAAGGTTAGTGGGAAAAGCTGTGGGAGTGGAAGGAGTTCACGGTTTGGCTTCCAGCCCCAGGGGCAGCAGAGGTGGGGCAGTTGCAGCTGTTATTGCTTCCAGTCCCAGGCCCACCTGGTGGGAGGAATTAAGTGGCGGATCAGAGCAGGAGTGCACAGCCTGCTGAAGATCTAAGCCCAGTACGGGTTGGGGGTTCTTGGGGAAGGAGCAGTACTGGTGTGGCAGAGCCGGCACCTCCCCCGCAAACGTGGAACATAGAACTCTGTAGTCTACAAGCAGTCATACCCCACTGAAAAACTCAAGGGTCAAGTTGGTTGGATGGGAATATGGCCAGGCAGTGAAAACACACCCAAATTCAGTCTCAGACTTTGGATTCTTTCTTTGCTGACAAAGAAGACCAAAACATACAGCCTAAAGAAGTCAACAAAGTGCAAGAGCCTACACCAAAAGCCTCCAAGAAAAACATGAACTGGTCCCAGGCCATGGAAGAGCTCAAAAAGGATTTGGAAAAGCAAGTTAGAGAAGTAGAGGAAAATTGGGAAGAGAAATGAGAAGGATGTGAGAAAACCATGAAAAACAAGTCAATGGCTTGCTAAAGGAGACCCCAAAAAATACCGAAAAATACACTGAAGAAAATAATGCCTTAAAAAACAGACTAACTCAAATGGCAAAAGAGCTCCAAAAAGCCAATGAGGAGAAGAATGCCTTGAAAGGCAGAATTAGCCAAATGGAAAAGGAGGTCCAAAAGACCACTGAAGAAAATACTACTTTAAAAATTAGATTGGAGCAAGTGGAAGCTAGTGACTTTATGAGAAATCAGGATATTATAAAACAGAACCAAAGGAATGAAAAAATGGAAGACAATGTGAAATATCTCCTTGCAAAAACCACTGACCTGGAAAATAGATCCAGGAGAGATAATTTAAAAATTATTGGACTACCTGAAAGCCATGATCAAAAAAAGAGCCTAGATACCATCTTTCAAGAAATTATCAAGGAGAACTGCCCTGATATTCTAGAGCCACAGGGCAAAATAGAAATTGAAAGAATCTATCTATCCCCTCCTCAAATAGATCCCAAAAAGAAATCTCCCAGGAATATTGTGGCCAAATTCCAGAGCTCCCAGATCAAGGAGAAAATACTGCAAGCAGCCAGAAAGAAACAATTTGAGTATTGTGGAAACTCAATCAGAATAACCCAAGATCTGGCAGCCTCTACATTAAGAGATCGAAGAGCTTGGAATACGATATTCCGGAGGTCAATGGAGCTAGGATTAAAACCTAGAATCACCTACCCAGCAAAACTGAGTATCATGTTCCAAGGCAAAATATGGATTTTCAATAAAATAGAGGACTTTCAAGCTTTCTCAATGAAAATACCAGAACTGAATAGAAAATTTGACTTTCAAACACAAGAATCAAGAGAAGCATGAAAAGATGTTTCTATCTGCTTTTGGACTCCAACAGTGCTTTGTCTACAGAGGGATAGCATTTGTTTAATCAGAAATCCTCTGGAATTATTTTGAATCATTGTAATGCTGAGGCTGACTAAGTCAATCACAGTTGTTCATCAAATAATATTGCTGTTACCATGTACAGAGCTCTCCTGGTTCTTCTCATTTCATATTGGATCAGTTTATGTAAGTCTTTCTAGGTTTTGCTAAGAACATCTTGCTCATCATTTCTTATAGTAAAGCAATATTCCGTCAAAATCATGTACTACTTCTTGTTCAGCCATTGCCAGCATCCCCTCAATTTCCAATTCTTTGCCACTAATAAAAGACTGCAAAAAATAGTTTTGTACATATAGGTTATTTTTAAAAAATCTCTTTGGCATATAGATCTAGAAGTGACATTGCTGGGCCAAAGGGTATGTATGGTATTATAGCCCTTTGAGCATAGTTCCAAATTGTTTTTAGAATGGTTCAATCATTTCACAACTCTACCAACAAAGCATTAGTGTTTCAATTTACCCACAGCTGCTCCAATATTAATCATTTTCCTTTTCTGTCATATAAGCCAATCTGATAGGCATGACTTGTTTTAATTGGCATTTTTCTAACCAATAGTGATTTAGAGTTTTTAAAAAATAAACCTATAGCTAGCTTGGGTTATTTCTTTTGAAAACTGCCTATTTATGTCCTTTGACCATTTAAAATTGAGGAATATCTCTTATTTTTGTAAATTTGACCCAGTTCTCTATATATTTAAAAATGAGGCCCTTAATCAGAGAAACTTGCTGTAAAATTTTTATCACTGTTATGATTACTATGTATTTCCCAATATCCTATTTTAAGCACTGTTTATCTTACATGCACTCTCTCCTTTCATCCCGTTCATCTCCAAAAGTGTTTTGCTTCTGACTGCACCGCCCCCCCCCCACCATCTTTTCTACCTTCTATCAGTACTTCCTTCCCCACTTCTCTTATTGCCTTTTCCTCCTACTTTCCTGTAGGGCTAGATAGATTTCTCTACCCAAATGAGTATCTATGTTATTCCCTCTTTGAGCCAATTCTGATGAGAGTAAGGTTCAAGCACCTCCCTCACCTCCCCCATCCTCCACTCCACTATAAACACTCTTTCATGCTTCTTTTATGTGAAATAATTTACCCCATTCTACCTCTCTCTCCCTCCTTCTCTCAGTGCATTACTCTTTTCCACCTCTCAGTTTTATTATTTTAGATAGGATTCCATCATATTCAATTCACACCTATACCCTCTGTTTATGTATGTGCCTTCTAACTGCCTTAGTAATGAGAAAGTTCTTAGAAGTTACGAGTATCATCTTATCATGGAGGAATGTGAACAGATTAAACTTATTTGATCCCTAATGATTTCTCTTTCCTGTTACTTGTTGAGATCAAGAATACCTGTAAGATTATCCTACATTCTACTTAAAAACATTAGATCTTTGGAGCAATGCTAATGTTTAATAAATTTTAATATGATATTCCTTCTAAAAAAAAGATGTAGGGAACGAGATCTCATCAAATCACTATAAATGTTGACTCAAAAAAGTTTTGACACATAGACAAACCGTTGTTCTATAGCCACTGATGACTTGGTGTGATGATCATGGTATAGGCAGAATTTTATAGAGCAAAGATGGTGAATTGGTAGTGCTTGGCATTGCATGATGAATATGCCATGCAATCTGTTGCTTTTTTTCCTATAGCATGTATCCTGAAGGGAGATATGTCGCCTTCTTCTTTTTGCTTTCATTTTTTTATTTGGTACATTTCTTGTTGTTTTTCGGTAGTCATTGGGAAGGTAATGGCCAGATAAAAACCTCTTATTCAACCATCTAGTTAGAAATCTCACTCCCTTTCAAAGTCTTCAATGAGCCTTCTTGAAAGTTTTTTTAACCTAGGCTTATAATTATCTATAGTAATCAATCAACAAGAATTTGTTAAGTACTCTTTAAATGTCAATTGGATTCACAAATAATCTGAAATCCACACTTTCACCATGAAGAAAAAATTCAATAATGATGCCCCACTGAAAGGGAATTGAGATCTATCATGGAAAGTCAGTCATGTGGCTCTTAGGATGAATCTATGGGACAAATCATCCCCATTAAGATCTCCTCTTAGATAAACTTAATATTTTATCTCTGGACTCACTACCAGAAGACACCAAGGGAAACGGACAGGCCATGAGATCTTCTGACAGCTTCTCAAAGGGATACTGAAGCCAAAGTCATACACTACAATACTAGGGACACAGGAAGGGAAAACCCAGAACACAATTGCAAACTTTCTCTCCCTCATGCTACTTGGGACTCTCACAATAGCACGTCTAAGTTAGAGTAATGCAAAGTTTGATTAAACATATGTTCCTCTATCCCCAAAGGGCTATAAAACTAGGCATACCCTTTGACCCAGCAATACCTCTTCTAGGTCTGTATACCAAAGAGATCATAAAAATAGGAAAAGGACCCACATGTACAAAAATATTTATAGCAGCTCTTTTTGTGTGGCCAATAATTGGAAATTGAGGGGATGCCATCAATTGGGGAATGGCTGAACAAGTTGTGATATATGGACATGATGGAATACTATTGTTCATTAAGAAATGATGAGTAGGCAGACTTCAGAAAAACCTGGAAAGACTTATATGAACTGATGCTGAGTGAAGTGAGCAGAACCAGAACATTGTACACAGTAAAAGCCACATTGTTCAATGACTAACATGTAGAGACTTGGGTCTTCTCAGCAATGCAAGGATCTAAACCAACTCCAAAAGACTCATGACAGGAAGTGCTGTCCACATCCAGAGAAAGAACTATGGAGTCTGAATGCACATAGAAGCATAATATTTTCTCTCTTTTTTGTTGTTGTTTTGTTTCTTCTTTCTTGTGGTTCTTCCTGTTTGTTCTAATTCTTCTTTACAACATGACTAATGTGAAAATATGTTTAATATGAATGTATATGTAGAGCTTATATCAGATTGCATGTGTTGTCAGGAGAGGGGGAGAGGAAAGAGGGAGGGGGAGAAAATTTAAAACTCAAAAGCTTATGGAAATGAATGTTGAAACCTAAAAATTAATTAATTAAAATAATTGAATAAATAAATGCATGTTTGTTCCCTAATGTGTATATATATATATGTGTATATGTGTATATATACATACATATATGTATTATATATGTATATATTATATACACATATATATGTATGTATATATGAAGAGCTACTGCTACTCATCTTAGTTATGTGGACCAAGCTCTAATTCTCCTCCTCTGATACCCACTGCCAGTGAGTCAGTATGTTGTAATACAATGAGTGATGAATTTTGAGATGAAAATTCATTTCCAACCCTGCCTGAATGACCTTGGATAAGTAAGTAAATCTTTCAGAGCCTCATTTTCCTAATCTGTCAAATGGGAAAATAACAGTTGCATCTCTAGCTCACAGGGTTGTTTGAGGATTGAATGATGTATGAAATGTACGCTCACTTTATAAGCATAGAAAGCTATATAAATGCAGGCTATTTTATTGTCATTATTATTCCATGAATTAGACAGAAGCTTATTGTTCTTTTCCTTTACATTTACAAAGTTTGCTTGGAGTAGCATTTTAACACTCACAGATGTTCAAGCATAGAACCAGGAGGCTATAAAGGGCCTGAGAGATCATCTTGTCCATCTCCCCCATTTACAGAGTTCTTGATTGACTAGCTTGAAAATACAACAAATGGGTAACTGAAGGGATTGGGTGAAGGTCAGATGACTAGTCAGTGGCAGAGCCACTAAGCCTCTTTATCTGAACCCTAGTCAATAAACAACATTTATTTAGACTAGTAATTTTTCTGGTATGGCATACTGCTTCATCAAGTCTAAGATAAGAGAATCACTTTAAAGGAAACTGAAAAACACACTATTTTTTCTGAATAGGAATGTGTTTTACAGGCCTCTAGCAATTTACTGAGTGCCTAGATGAAGGCAGATTAGACTGTGATTAAGGAAAATACTCCACAGTTTATTGGAAGATTTAACTACAGAATGAGTCCCTGGTTGAAATTTTATAAAGTGTTTTTTTAACATCGACAAGGGGAAAATATGCAAATAAAACTGAATAGAAGCAGGACTTACCATTAAAAGTATGACAATTAAGTAGTTCACATAACGCAGCATGAATATAAGTTGGTTGAAGTACAAACTCGGTAATAGAGGATGTGAGCTCCCTGGGAATTCATGTGAATTATTTCCACAGATTATATAAGACACTGACAGTGGCATTTTATAGAGTATACTTACATATATGTACATGTGTTAGATATGTTTATTATACGTGTATTTATGTATATGTATATATTCCTATATAGACAAAAGGAGTGCAATTCCTAAATTTAATTATGATACCCCAGTCAGGGAGAAGCAGCATGTTGTGAAGAGTGGAGGCTTTGGTGTCAAGAAGACTTGTGTTCAAATCTTGCCATTGACACTAGCAATTTAACCATGAGTAAGTCATTTCTTTGCTTTAAGCCTAATGCAACTTTTTAAAATTCATTTACTATGTTACAAATATATTGTGAGCTGCTGTTTCTCCACCAATGAAATCACATCTCTTTAATACACTGACACATCACAGTTATTTTATACCTTTCCTTTAGTTCAGAAAAAAATAAGAAATGTCAAAGGCTTTTCAGAAGCCTTTGCTCAGACAAAGATACATTTATCAAGAAGGTAGTGGGGAGATGATATATAATACATTTATTGAGTGTTAAATCAAGGATAAGAATTAACCTGTGATGTCATTGGTATAGGGAACTTTCTGCTTGAGGAAAATCACTCTACCAAAGCAGATTGCCACCTTCTCTGAAATTTACAGTCTTTATTTGCCTGGAGCACTGAGAGGTTAAGTGACTTGTCTGGCTCACAATCAGAATGAGTCAGAGGCTAATGTTTGAATCTAAGTCAGCCTGACATTGTCACTATATAACATAATAAAAGTGATACTGATCATGATGCTTACTATTTATGTGACCTTGAGTAAGTCACTTAATACAGCTAGGTGTTTGTTTCCTCATCTATAAAATGTGAGTATTGGACTATGTGTTCTGTGAGGTCCATTATAGCTCAAGAGATATGATCCTATGATATTCCAATAGATAGGAAATGGCTAGTGTAACATGCCATTACAGCAATTAGCTTATTTGGTTATCATTGTGGAAGCTATTTCTGAATCAATTGTTTGTGTGCACTTTTATCATCAGCTTCCTTGAGCAGACAAAAAGCATAACAAATTAGAACATATAATAAAAATGACAAGATAAGGTGTGAAATTGAGGGAATTCGACAAGACCTATTTAAACCAACTATTCATACTGAATAAAAGAACAGATATGGATAGAGATTATGATCATTTCTTTAGAGTATATAACCAATAGAAATCAATTACCAAAATAATAACAAAAAAAGTTCAGAAGCTATGTACCTCAACGCAGCAAAAATTTTTTTTCCTGTCAGGATGAGAGATATGACTCAAGTGCAACATTTGTTTAGAATATAAAGTCATTTGTAAAATCCTAAGGAAAAGGATGATGGAAGATTATGAGCATTGTTGTCTCAAATAACAGCAGGAAGATAAGAACAAGTTTGCATGATGATATAATTGGAAAAATGGTGGAGTAGTTGTTTTCTGCTTATATCTCCAACCTAAAAAAAAACACTTCAAAAATATAATGAGACAAATCATTTATCAGTTAAAGCCGAAGGTACAAGACAAGACTAAAATATCAGACAAAATAATAGCTTTGTGAAGTAAACCAGTAAACCTAACTACTCTTTATTTTAGACAAATTTAACACTCCTATTTATCTTCTCTACTTCTAGCCTGGACTGTGCACTAGATTCTGCCAGTGGAAACAAGTTCACATACTTGCATCTTAGAATTTATCTTTGTGAACTCCCGCAAGGTTTCTTCAAGATAGTGACTAAATGTTCACACACATCTACCCTATAAGAGTCAGAACACATTGATTTTGCTTAGATCCAAAGGAAAGAAAGTAAAATTGGAGAGAAAAATGTGTAAGATTTGATAATACAGAGACTATTAATGAGAAAGATTCTTCATTTTCCAGGGAAATAGGACTAGAAAATTAGTTGGGGTCATTACTTTTCCCCCATTACTATGGAAAAGATCCAGGTGAGCTACCATACCTAGTAACTGAAGAGACAGAAAATGTTTGGTGTAGAAGAAAAGATAAAAAGGCGCAATATTAGAAGTGGAAGAGAGTAAGAGGGGAAAATGTTTGGGAGTAAGTCATAAACAAGTTATTGGGGTGTATTAGGAGGGCAGAGTTTATAATCTCAAAGAGGATCATAAACATGTCTGAAAGGTTCGGAACCGCCGGATATAAGAAACTCTCAAAGTAGAAGGCAGAAGAATCAAAACATATATTTAGGCTCCACAGTAACCAACCCATGAACCAGCAACCCCATTTTGATATATTGATCAAAAGCTTCCAGGCCCAATAAGTACGCCTTGAAAGAGTAACCAGGAGGCTACAGAGAAGCATGATTGCGTAAAGCAAAATCATGCTTCCCCCTCTATGGTAAAAAGATTACCCACTGGCCTGAAGTCCTTGTTCAGCTTCGTCCCTTCAGCTCTGCCACTGGCAGCTCCTGCTTCAGCTGTGGCTGTGGCTGTGGCTGTGGCTGTGGCTATAGCAGCCTCTGGCTCCAACGGGAGCTGCTTTTAACCATCCGGCTTCTGCGGGGGTGTAAGGTACGCCGGGGAAAGCACAGGTTCTTTCAATCTGCTTAAGCAAGGTGAAGGGGTTGACCAGGAAAGCACAGGTTCTTTCCATCAGCTTAAGCAAGGTGAAGGGGTCGACAACCTTACTCCAGTCCAACATAAAACAGTATTCAGTTCAGGGGAAAAAGCCAAACTAGTCAAGGGCACTTGTTGACTAAGTGCTAAGGAGCCCAGTTTTGGTTGCCAACACACTCCACCCATTGTTATAGGATACATAATCTAATCAGCCATGTATCCTAGAACATACATTGTGATCCAATTACAAAGGAAACTAAAACATATCATTCATTATAAAGCAAAACATATCATTTGGTGACATTCCTAAATATTGGTTTACAATTCAAATGTGATCCACCCCTAGGTCCCGGCAAGATAATCTCTTCAATCAGTCATCCCCAAAATAATTATTAATAATTCAAATGTCCACCCCTAGATCCTTGTATCCATTACATAGGATCAATAATATCATAATAATAAAACAACATAGCAAGGATAACACAAAATAAGTAAACATAGAACACTATCATCATTCCCACCCCCCTTGAATGATTGGGGCTCAAAATCTTGGGGTAAGGGGTGAAGGTCTCATTTTCCATAGCTTCTTCATGCTGAAATTGGATGTAGAGATGGCCCTGCCCCAAAAAGTCCCATTCCAGAGGTCAGTTCTTTAACAAGCTGGGAGGAATTCCAAGAATGCTATGTGCTTAGGCAGTCACCAGAAAGTGCAGGGTGCTTAAGCCTAAAGGAAACAGAACTAGCAACAACGTTAGCCAAAACAAAGGACAAAAAGAGTAGACAAGTATGGGCTATTATCCTTCAAATAAAATCATCTCAAGTTTGGTTGAGATTTCAGTTATGCGAAGATCCAACATCAGAGCCAAACTCAGGTGGGAAATGTTTCTTTTCAAAAGGAACATAATGAGGAAGCCAAGAGGATCCCACCCTAGATAGAGACTAAGATTGTCCTCTCAGCCTTTCCCCAGATGTACAAGGAAACACAATGGGAAAATTAAAATAAGAGGATCCCATCCTAGATAGAGACTAGGATTGTCCTCCCAGCCTTTCCCCAAATGTACAAGTTTTCATCCGTTAATCACACAAGGTCACCTTTCCTCTGAGTGGCTTATGGCATTTACGAGCATCAGCCATACCTGTGGAGTCCGTGAATCTATTATTATAACCCTATTCACAGTAAAATATATGGTTCAGGGGTACGATTTGGTAATTATTTTCCCCTGAATAGACAACGGTTACAGTGTTGTCCTTCCCATGGGCTATAACTTCTGCAGCCTTTGGAATATCATCTGGCTTCCGTTTGACCCATACCTTAGCTTCTGACTTTATTCTATCAATGGAGCAAGACCCTTTTGCCCCTCTAGTAGTTATTTTGGGAGGAGGGTCAGTTTTCACAAAGGGTATTTTTTCACAGGGGATAATAATCACTTGAACTATCCTATCATTTCTACAAAATTGTACAGGTTTTTTACCCATATTCTGGAGTGTCACAACAATTTCTTTTTGATAATTAGAATCTATCACTCCAGCCAATACATGTATTCCTTGAGCCGCTAATCCTGGTTGAGGTAATATCTGTCCAAAATGATTCTTGGGGATTCTCATACATACTCCAGTAGGGGTTTTTCTTATCTCTTTCCTATTCAACCTAAAATTCTCTATACAAAGTAAATCATATCCTGCTGAACCAGGTGTTCCTGGACTTGGTAGTGGGACATCTTCCCTCACAGTCCAAAATTCAATGTTTTGGATCTCACATGTTTGCTGTTCTCTGATCTGCAGATTTGGGGTCATCATTCTGGCTAGAGGTGTACTCCCCCCTAAGGGCCTATTATTCAAATTATGTAAGGCAATAGACAAATTATCCTTCCAATGTCGATATGAATTATTAGAGCTTAATTTTCTCAGCTGTTCTTTCAACAATCCATTCATTCTTTCAATTAGCCCAGATGCTTGTGGGTAATATGGAATATGATATATCCATTCTATATTATTCAACACACAATATCTTTTCACTTCTTTGCCCTTGAAATGTGACCCATTGTCACTTTGAATCTGCATTGGGGTTCCATAATATAAACTTACAATATCTAGAGTTTTACAGGTGTTTTTATGAGTTGCGTCTTTATAAGGACAAGCCACTAGTACACCTGAATAGGTGTCAACACACGTACATACATACTTACATCCTTTATCCTGGGGTAGTGGGCCAATATAATCTATCTGCCAAATTTGGGCTGGAACTTTTCCCCTTGCTATTTCTCCAGTAACTATCCTAGGAAGAGTTCGTTCTTTTTCTAATTGGCATATACAACACTCCTCTGTTATTTGTTTTAACAACGCATGAGAAATACTGATACCTCGATCCTGTGCCCATCAATGGGTGGCCTGGACCCCTAAATGGCCAGCAGTCTGGTGGACCCATCTTGCATTAGGCTGGGTCATCAGTTGGAGTCGGAGTAGGGACAATACATTCAGTAGCAATCTTTGCTAGTCGATCCGCATGTGCATTGTACTCACGTTCTGGTGTGGTCAGGGTTGCATGAGCATCAACATGAAAAACTGACAGATCTGTAACCAAAGACATGTCCCATATATTTTCCCATAACTCTTTACCCCAAACTTGTTTGCCATGAATCTCCCAATTTTGATTCCTCCATATAGGCATCCACGTAGCTAATCCATTAGCTACCGCCCTCGAGTTAGTAAATATATGACACTGTCCTCCTTTCTCTGCTCTGATGGCCTGATGCACTGCCATCAGTTCAGCATATTGGCTACTTCCACCTATCGCAGAACTTTCCAGAGTTCGCCTTGTACAGGGGTTATAGGCTACTGCTTTCCAATGTCTCTTCTGTCCTAAATATTTTGCTGTCCCATCAGTAAACCAAGCATGTTTCTTCTGTTCTTCATTTAGTCCATCATATCCATTATTCCATTTCACTAAGGATGGTACCATCTGTTGCTTAGATTCAAGGGGCTTTTCATTGCTCTCAGTATCGATGTTCGCCACAGATTCATGTAGAGCAGAAACTCCATTTTTGCCTGCTCTGGACCTATTCTGAATATACAACTTCCATTTGATTATGCTTGCCTCTTCTGCATGTCCAATTCTGTGAGAAGCTGGGGTACTCATTACCCAAGTCATAATTGGAATTCCAGGCCTTAATACCACTTCATGACCCAGAGTTAGTTGCTCAGTTTCTACTAAAGCCCAATATGCAGCTAACAGCTGCTTCTCAAAAGGTGTATATTGGACTCCAGATGAGGGCAGTTTCCTTGACCAAAAGCCTAAAGGTACGCTTCGGCTTTGTTGTTTTTGCCACAGACTCCAATTTGCATAGTCATCTTGTACAGTCACTTGTAACTCCACTGGCCCATTTTGCATAGGCCATAAGTCTAGAGCTAATTGGATAGCAGCCTTTGCTTCCTCAAAAGCTCTACTTTGTTCAAGTCCCCAATCAAATTCATATTTCTTTCTGGTGACTTTATACAAGGGTTTTAAAATCTGTCCCAAATGTGGGATGTGGTGTCTCCAATAACCAAATAGCCCTATGAACTTTTGGGCCTCTTTCTTATTGGTAGGGGTGGGAAAATCCTGGATATTTTGTCGAGCTTGTGGGAGAATTTCTCGCAGTCCTCTATTCCACTGTATTCCCAAGAATTTTACAGTTTGAGCTGGCCCTTGAACATTTGCGGGGTTGATTTCCCATCCTTTGCTTTTCATATGGTCAATTAATAATGCTAAACTCTCCTCCACCTCCTTTATATTCTTTCCCTGTATCATGATGTCATCTATGTAATGTGTAAGCTGTACACCAGGTAACTTTAATTCATCCAAATGCTCAGCTACAATCCTGTGGCAAATAGTTGGGCTATGAATATATCCTTGCGGCAGGCGTGTAAATGTATACTGTCGGCCTTACCAAGTAAAAGCAAACTGATTCCATTGCTTGGGGTCTATTGGGATCGTAAAGAAGGCATTGGCCAGATCAATAACTGCATACCAAGTCCCTTCATGTTTTTGTATTCTCTCTATCAAAGTAACCATGTCTGGAACAGCAGCATACAAGGGAGGAGTCACTTTGTTCAGCTGTCTATAATCTACTGTCATCCTCCATGTCCCATCTGACTTTCAGACTGGCCAGACAGGGTTGTTCCATTGAGTAGTTGTAGGGACTAACACTCCTGCCTCAACACATTCTCTTATAGTGTTGGCAATTTCATCTTGCCCACCTGGCACACGATATTGCCTCAAAGTAATTATTTTAGAAGGTTTGGGCAAAGTGATTGGATCCATCTTGATTTTCCCCACTAAGACTGCATTAATGCCCATTTTCCTCACAGCAAATTGGTATTTCCCTTCGGGTAAATTTAAGGTCATACCCTTCAATATGTCTATTCCAATGATGTATTCAGGAATAGGCACAATAACCACACTATATTCTTTCTTGTGCAACTGTCCAATTTTCATCATTAATTTAACTTGCCTGGCTGATATTTCAGTCCCTCCTAGTCCTGCAATGGTAACAGGAGTTCCATGGCTGAACTTGTCTGGATTTCCATAAATAAGGGTGGCCTCAGCCCCAGTATCTATTAATGCCTCAGTTACCGTACTTGACCCATTTTTCCAATATATGGTCAAGTTAATGTGAGGTCTGCAATCCAGCCTGTGTATTTCCTTAATTTGGACTGCGGCTCGGCCTGTTCCCTAGCATTCCCTTTCATGTGATTCACTTAGGTTTAAAGGTTCAACATCTGTAGCATTTGCAGGAGCAGTTCTTATTTCCCTATCTCTCCTGTTATCAAGTCCTTTATCTCTATACATTCTGTATAATTCATCGGTTGGAATGCCATCTATCATTTCAAAACCTACCCCTGCTCTCAATAGAGCAGTAAACATTTCTTTCCTTGTTACTCTCCTTTGGCGCCAAGTTTGCTGGTTATTCACCCTTCTGTCTCAAGGAGATCTATCCCTTCCCCAGTCACCTAAGTCATGTAACTGTAAAATCTTATTTATCACTGTTGTAAGACGGCTCCCTACTTCTCCAAGTAATAAATTCAAAATTAGTTGTTTATAAGCAGGTGGAGCTATCCTAATTATTAAATTCCTATGAGGCAGTCCCATTGGATCATTGTAATATTTGTCTGCGGTTCCTATCATAATGGCAGTCTTCATCACCTCCTCCTTTAGTCTCATGATACAATCTCTAAGTGAATACCAGGGTCTGTGCTTAGTGGGCCACATAGAATCAGTAGCATATCTCTTATTGCATCCCACAGCGGCTAACGCCAACAGAGTAGTCCTGCTATCACCATCTCCTTGCTGATGATGTTCCCTAAAAGCTTGTTGAACTAGAGGATCATGGCTGATACCTATGAATCTCATACAGTCTGTCCTATCTACTGATATTCCACTGGCCCCTTGATCACTGAGTCTTACCATCCAAGATATTAATGGTTCTCCTATTCTTTGGCTGAATCTACTCAAAATATCTGTGACCTCTTGCGGTGAGAAATCTTCCTGAATTTCCCTTGTAACTGAATCTTCACCTCGGGTTTCTGTCTTCCTCCTTTGTATGGGTCGAGCCCTTGTCTGATCATTTAACCATCTCCTATTCTCTGTGTGAGGCACATCCTGAACCCCAGTAGTGTTTTGTGCCTCAGCCCCTAACGTTGTCTCATTTTCCCCCCACTCACTTCCTCTGCCACCATGGCTAGGACGAAGCAGGCAGTCAGGCTCTTTCTGGGCTGGGTTGGAATGCACTCTTGGCTTATTTGGTCTCCTGTTGCTCCTAGCCACATTAATAGAAAAGTTCTCATTTGAGTCAGTTTGGTCTCCTGCTATCTGAGATTCCCCTTCTTCCTGTGGGGTAGGAGTGCACCCATGTCTTTCACTTAATCTCAATCTTTCGTATACTAGCCAGTAGGCTGATAACACTATCCAGCTTTGCCTAGATAGTGATGCCCCTGACTGAATCCCAACTTCTTGTAAACACTTTTCCAAATCCCTAGGATCTCCTCTCCGTAGCCTTGGTTCCCAGTTTTCACAGGGTCCAGCTTTTTTAGCCAATTCTTTTGCTAGGGAGGAATAAAATGGATCCTCCCATCCTGGGATATTCATCTCTTCCTCTGAAATTGTTCTGCTTCTAAATAGAGATCTTATACCTAGCGATCCCATCCTCATCGCCAAATGTATTAGGAGGGCAGAGTTTATAATCTCAAAGAGGATCATAAACATGTCTGAAAGGTTCGGAACCGCCGGATATAAGAAACTCTCAAAGTAGAAGGCAGAAGAATCAAAACATATATTTAGGCTCCACAGTAACCAACCCATGAACCAGCAACCCCATTTTGATATATTGATCAAAAGCTTCCAGGCCCAATAAGTACACCTTGAAAGAGTAACCAGGAGGCTACAGAGAAGCATGATTGCGTAAAGCAAAATCATGCTTCCCCCTCTATGGTAAAAAGATTACCCACTGGCCTGAAGTCCTTGTTCAGCTTCCTCCCATAGGTCAGCTCTGCCACTGGCAGCTCCTGCTTCAGCTGTGGCTGCGGCTGTGGCTGTGGCTGTGGCTGTAGCTGTAGCAGCCTCTGGCTCCAACGGGAGCTGCTTTTAACCATCCGGCTTCTGCGGGGGTGTAAGGTACGCCGGGGAAAGCACAGGTTCTTTCAATCTGCTTAAGCAAGGTGAAGGGGTTGACCAGGAAAGCACAGGTTCTTTCCATCAGCTTAAGCAAGGTGAAGGGGCCGACAAGCTTACTCCAGTCCAACATAAAACAGTATTCAGTTCAGGGGAAAAAGCCAAACTAGTCAAGGGCACTTGTTGACTAAGTGCTAAGGAGCCCATTTTTGGTTGCCAACACATGGGGATAAAAAGAAATAGTTAAAAAAAAGTTCAAAAGAGAAAGACTTGATATCAGCCTAGCTCCCAAGCAGATAAGTAACCAATGAAACTCATAGATAGAATAAAAAAAAAATTAAATATCTGTTAAACATGGTTGCACGTGTATAGATTTTATCAGATTGCTTGCTGTTTGGGGGAGGGGAAGGGGAGAAGAGAGAAAAATTTGGAACTCAGGATCTTATAAACAATGAATGTTCATACCTATACATCTAATTGGGAAAAATAAAATACATTTATAAAATATCCGTTAAAACACTAACCAAGACATTCTAGATCATAGGACAGAAAAGATAATGAAACAGACATTTTCCCCAGGCTCTATTACACACACACACACACACACACACGCATGCACATATGTGCACATGCACATACAGAATTATGCACCAGTTATAGAGTTACTACAATGGAATTCACAGGAACAAAGAAGAGAACAATGATAAGGTAAAATCCTTATGAATTAGCATCAGAGAATATTAATTCCTCATGTGCTCACTCAGCACTTATTTTCCATGAACTTCCATGCTTCTGACAGGGTTGCATGAATTGATTCACAGGTTTGTGCCTAGGACCTGTATTGAGACCCCCTCAGGCTGCCTATGTGTTACCCACATACCTCATCTCTTTCCCATCATCTACATTACAAACCGAACACCAGTCACATACTTTGAAAGCCAGAGATGGAGAGGAGGGGATCCAAGGGGAAAACTGGGTCAGGCGGGAACTGTGAATGGTTATACTAGCTTAAAGTAAAGGAGATTAAAACTCAGGACCAGTCCCGACCCAAAAAGTTTACTCAGAGTAGTAACCAAGCAGGTATGCTATATATCCTACAATAGAAGAAGAGACTTAGTCAGCTTTGCAGTTAATCCAAAAGCTACCAACTAGCAAAAAAGGAGAGTAAAAAAGTATGTGACAAGGGAATTTAAGGGGCAAAAAACTGAAATACCAAGGATTTAAGAGAAAACAAAGAAATGAAAATCCCGTGTGGAAGCAGAAAAATCAACAGGGAAGATTCTAAAACTAGAAAAAAAGGATTAATACTAAATCTTCAGAGAGAGTACAAATTTCTCTTAATAAATGTCATAAGGCAAAGGGAAATGAACATATCTAGTGAAACAGAGAATCCTAAGAAATTCCAAGATAACATGGGACAGCAACAAAAAGTTCTCGTATAGATAAGAAAAAAAATAGAATATGTAACGGAAGATATTAGGAAGGGATATGTTAGAATTAATAGCTCTCAATTCAGAAATTAAAACTCAATTTGCGTATTAGAAAAAATGGATCCACAGTTTGTAGCTTCCCCCAAAGAAAGAGATTAACAGTTTAAGAAAATAATATTGAAGTAAAGGAAAATCTAGCAGAAGAGAGAAGCAAAAGGCAACAGCGTTAAAAGGACATATGTTCTTTGCACTAACTAAACCTCAAAGACAGATTTCATGGAGATAAAGCCAAGAAAGATAACTTTAAAGCATTATTAATGAACATAAATTTATATATATGCATATACACATAAGTTTAATACTATAAATGAAAATGAATTTAAAATCAACAAGAGAATTCTATTACTTCACAAGTGATTGTAGAACAATAGTAATAAACTATAGATTGGTTCAAAATAGAAAATAAAATAAAATAAAATGTTAGAATAGAAATTAGATGAAAAAAATCAAAGGTCATCAAGAAAAATTAAAGAAAAAACTATGCAAATTGGCATCCAAAATGGAGAACATATCCAAAGCAGCAAATAATATAAAAGGAAATAATTGGGAACTCAACAACACAAAAGAGGAAGAAAATTTGGCAGAAGAGAAGCCAAAGGTAAGAATTTTTGAAGAACCAAGGATTCTACAATGGTGAAAGCTGTTAGCCTTTAAGATAATTCAAGGATCTTATGTCCCCAGAAAGAATATAGTATTTTTAAAATGAATACTCTAGATAAGGAAAAAATACCCCATACAAAAATAAAACCCTTAGAAGCACATTTTCATACAAAAAGTAGAATAGTAATTAGTTTAATCAATACTTTGTTACCAGAAAAAAAGAACACAACTCTTCAAATTCCAAGGCATGTAATAGTTAAATTTTAGAAATTCAATACCAGATATTAACCTCAACAAGCTGCCTGAGTTAACACTTTCAACTTTGAATGGATGCCAATTTGAAAAATTCAGCATAACTCTATAATCATCAAGAAAAATAGGGAAAACATGGGATAGGTCATTCCATAAAGCAAATTAGTTCAAGAAGTCAAAATGACATCTCATAAAGCTGAACATAAAAAATGCATTTTTTAGGAATTTCTGCAAAATTAATGAGAAATGAAAGGATCAATTAACTGAATGTCCAATCAAAAATATGCTAGAAAATAAACAAATTAAGAAATTAAAAAAATAAGTAACAAAGAAAGCTTGAAAATTAGAACATAAATAAAATAAATATAAAATAAACATAAATATTATTTTAACACATATAGAATCTAGAAATAATATAGACAAAATAAAATGATCATTAAAGGCAAAGACTATTTTTTGGAAAAAAAAATTTACAAAATCAGTAAATCTTTACCTAACCTAACAAAAACAAGAAAAATTGTTACTAAAATCATAATGAAGAAGATGGTTTTACAGCAACAAAGAAAATAAAATTAAGCAGAACTTAATATATATATAATTCTAGTAAAACTGAGAATTCAAAGGAAATGGATGATTACCTCCCAAAATTATACAATGTTAAATTAATAAAATGATACATGAAGTTTAAGTAACCTGAAAATGAAATAACTGAGCAAGCAATATAAGAACTACCACAGTAAAAGTGGATTTAAAATATTGGCCCTTAGAGATTTGCAAATAAATTTTATCAAACATTTAAGGGACATTTAACATCTGTATTATACAAACCATTGCCAATAATTTAGAAAGAAAGCATTCTATCTAATACTTTCATTATGCAAATATATTCCTAACTCATAAATGGGGGAGATAGGTAAATTAGAGAAAGAGAATTATAGAAAAATAGCAGAACTAAATATTGATGAAAATATTTTCAATACAATTGTAGCTAGAAAGCCCTGTGCTATAACTGAACATTATTTGTTATGATCAAGCTGCAATTACATTGTAGGAATACAAGGAATACAAGTGTAGGGCTATTGATCTTTCCACCACCTCTCTCCACTTTTCCCCCCTCATAGAAAGCTTAGAATGTCATCACAGTATGTTAATGAAGGACTAAATGTAAGGATGATTCTGCATATTGATATCATTATGAGGTATGAACACCTTTCTCATAATGTATGAAAGAAGTTAATTACTTCAACTGATAAAAGACAGACATCCTTACCCCACCCCCATCTTTAAAATGGAGTCATCTTGTGAGTTTGAGGGAATGAGGGTTCAGGCACTACATGACAAGTGTTGTGTAAAATCAAAATGTTAGAAGGACTGCGCTATGGCAACACCTTTATTGGAATTATACTTAGCTAGAGAAATTAGGAAGAAGGGAATTGCTGCAAGACCCTAGCATGTGTAGTATGTTTTAGCTCACTTTGGAAAAAGACTGAGCTTTGTGAAACATGATTGCCCAGAATGAAAGGAGGCTGAGACATCTTTAAGTTTTAGTCCCCAGGGAAACTTCCTTCAAAGGGGAAGGAGTCAGAAAGTGAGTAATAAGAGATTATAAAGGGAAAAATGACTGAAATTACCAAAATCTGAAGTACTGAAACACTTAGGTATTTGAAGAATTAGACACTGGAAGAAAAATAGGCATTTGAATCATTCCTGGAAACAAAATGAGACCTGAACAAATTAATTGCTTTTCAAATACCCCAACCAAGATAAGTTCAAAATGGATACATGACCTAGTTATAAAGAGAGACTTTATAAGAAAATTAGAAGAATATGGAACATATTACTCATCAGACCTATGAAGAGGCAAAGAATTTATGAATAACCAAGAGATGGAAAGCAAAGTTACATGTAAAATGGATAATTTTGATTACATTAAATTTTTGTACAAATAAAACAAATGTAGTAAATATCAAAAGGAAAGTAGAAAATTGGGGGGAAATTATAGACAGTTTATCAGATAAAGGCCTCATATCTAAAATATATAAAGAACTTTGTCAAATCTATAAGAATACCAGTCATTTTCCAATTGATAGTCAAAGGATATGAACAGGCCGTTTTCCAATGAAGAAATCAAAACAATTTATAGTCATATGAAAAAAATCTCTAAATCACTATTGGTTAGAGAAATGCAAATTAAATCAACCTTGAAATATCATTTTATACCTAGAGATTGGCTAAAATGATTGAAGGGGAAAGTGACAAATGTTGGAGGGGATGTGGGAAAATTAGAACACCAATTCATTGTTGGTGGAATTGTTAACTGAGCCAACAATTTTGTAGAGCAATCTGGAATTATGCAGAATGAGTTATGAAACTACCCATTCCCTTTGACCCAACAATACCACTACTAGATCTATTTGATGATTAAGGAAAAATGAAAAGAACCTATATGTTCTAAAATGTTTATAACAGCTCTCTTTGTGGTGGAAAAGAACTGGAAATTGCAGAGATGACTATCAATTGGGGAGGAGATGGACAAGTAGTGGTATATGATTGTGATGGAATACTACTGTACTATAAGGAATGATGAGCTCAATGATCTTAGGAAAACATGGAAAGACATGTGAAATAATGAAGAGTGAAATGAGCAGAACCAAGAGAACATTATATATAGCAACAGCAATATTGTTTTAAGAACAACTTTGAGCAAATACATTATTTGACTATTATAAATGCCCAAATTAAGTATAAAGGACATATGAAGAAAGATGATATCTGCATCCAGAGAAAGAACTGAAAAAATTATATTTATGTCTGATGGTAGCCATATCTAGGGTGGAGTGGAAGGAGGGTAGAAAAAAAGAAGGGGGGGGGAAGCTAGGTGGTACAGTGAGTAGAGCACAGGCTCTGGAGTCAGGAGAACCTGAGTTCAAATCCAGACTCAGGCACTTGACACATGTACTAGCTGTGTGACTTGGGCAAGTCACTTAATCCTAATTGCCCTGCCAAAAAACAAAAGCAGAAAAAAATGGGGGGGGGGAAGGAAATTTGCTGGATAATTGTGGTGTATATTTAAAAAGAATAGAAAGTTGGGCTTAGTAGATTTTCTATTTCATTCATCTTTTTTATTGTACTATGTTATGGAAATGCTTGTTTTATTCCATAAATATGTATCAACGTAAAAAAATAAAAGGGAAAAAACCAGAATAAATGAAAAAAATACTTCAGACAATAGAAATATAAGAAATGTAACAAATACAGCATCCGAGAGCAACAAAAACAACATAGCAACAGAGAGACCATTAAGATATTTCTTTCTAAAAATACATAAGGAAACGATTGAAATCAGAAATTGAAGAAGAGGTGTTGAAAAGGCACAGCTAAATAGGTTTAGTCTTGGATTAAACCTCACAACAACTTATGGACAGTTGAACAAATGTTGTACGCATGTTTGTGTATGTTTGTGTTCTGTTGCTTAAATTGTAGAATAGTAGGGTACACAAAAGGTGTAATGGTAATTAAGGTGGGACTTTTTTACTGTTTTCTCTTTTGGAGCACTTAGGTAATCAAGTGCCTTTGATGAGTCTGGCCTTTGTTTCTTTGATTGAATTAAGAGGCTTTGACATGCTTAAGAAAAGAGAAAGTCTAGTTCACGTGGTTTTGAGTTGCATGTTTGTAATGCCCTTTGACCCTGAACAGGGTATATAAACTCAGAGGTTAGCATTTTGTTTAGGGCTCTCACTCACTGGAAAAGTGTCATGTGATTTAACCACACAACACTCTGGGTAGCAGTCACATAACCGCCTGGCTTTGAAAGGCCAAATGTTGGTGCCTCTCTCTCTGGTAACTATGTAATTCTTTGGTCAGCCAGCTAGAGGCCTGTCTGTTGATAACTGTGTGTGTTTGCTCTGTTTGTATTGTCTCTGTAGTTTCTGTGTTTATTTGCTTTGAAGTTTAGTGTGCTGGCTTTCCCCCCTGAACTAAGTGAATGATATATGTATATTTAATTAAAGTGAACTTGTTAACCCCTTAAAGTTGCTTTCCTTGGAAAAGCAGATCAAAGAACCTGTGTTAGCAGCCTTTCTGTGTGCTGGTGTTTTCAGTCTTTCACCCCCACAACAGCTGCTAGCAACATTGTTGTTAAAAAAGGAAAGAGGGGAGAAACAAGATAGAGGTAAATATATAATCTACCCTAATCAAGTCAAAGGTTAACAATGATGGGAATATAACTCTTGTAGTATCTCAAGAAGAAAAGGGCTTAAAAGAGATTAAATGAGGAGGCAGAGAGAAGGATTGAAATGGGGGAAGGAAAGAGGAAATCTTTTTTCAGTAGTGGGAAGCGGTCACAATGAAGAACTCTCATGGGGAAGAGAGATTGTTATTTGTTATTTGCTTCCCCTCTCCTGTGACTACAAGAAGGAAAAAAGAGAAAATCCATAAATGAAAATGGGGACCTTACAATGGGCAAAATCTATACAGACTTATTTATTAGAGAGGCCACTAATCCTGCCTCAGGAAGAGGTGAATCATAGTTCCTTGTAGCAATTGACACTTACAGGAGGGCATGGACCCAGAGAGGAAGCTTCATGGCAAATGCAAAAAAAAAAAACATTATAAGAGGGCAAAATGTAATACTTAACTGCTGCATCAGGGACATAGGAAAGTTCTTATCGCAAGGCAACACTTCTAGTCTGACTATCCCCTGCTAGAATATGTATACCTAAGACTGAAGCACAATTTTTAAAATGGGTCAGGATAAAGGATCTAGAAGGAAATCACATAGAAATTGTTTAGAAGAGAGAAATCAAAATAGGTACCTTAGGAGCTTTGATTCTATGAGAAGTATACAGAGACTAAAGATGGAATAAATAAATACAAGAACCAAGAATCACATCATAGAAGTCTAGAATAGACATAAAGGCAAGAGAAATAATTGAGAGAAAGAGGGAAATATGTGAGTATGTATACACACACACATGAGCACACACACATATAGCACATGCACATACATTAAAACAAAGCATAGACAATGAAATAAACTTACAAATAAAATAAATGATGGAGAAGAGGAAGATGGATTTAACTAGACTAATTAAATGAGAGAAAAATGGAAAAGAATTAAATAACTGGAAAAATAGAGAAAGAGAAATAAATTAATAAGTTAAACAAACCTGCAAAATGAGGGAAATGGGTGACAGATGGGAGTAGGGCTTGCAGGTGGGGGGAAAATAGCTTTCTGGAATTGGATTTGGCCCAAAGCAGATTATGCTAAAATAGCTGAAAGAACAAAGTACTGGAAGGAAGGAAGAGGAAAAATGATGAAATGAAGAAAGATGATATCTGCATCCAGAGAAAGAACCGAAAAAAAATATATTTATGTCTGATGGTAGCCATATCTAGGGTGGAGTGGAGGGAGGGTAGAAAAAAGGAAGGGAAAAAAAGAAATTTACTGGATAATTGTGTTGCATATTTGAAGGAAATAGAAAGTTGGGCTTAGTAGATTTTCTATTTCATGGTTATTCATCTTTTTTATCGTACTATGTTATGGGAACTATGGTAAAGGAAGAGGAAAAGAAACAAAACTAATTCAGAAAATTTCAATATTAGAGAGAAATAGAAGAAAATATAAAACTAATTCTTAAGACGAAAAATATGAATAGGCTAAGCAATCCAATAAAATGAAAAAGACTGACAGATTAGATAAGAAAACAAGCCCCTAATGTATTGCTTATAAGAAAATCAGGGGGTAGAAAAAATTTGTATGTATCCAGTGACAGAACTTGAGTTAGAAATACTATTGTCATACAAGCAAAACCAAATATTTAAAACATAAAAAGGGAAAAACAAGATAATTGGATTTTCTAAAGGAAACCCTAGGCAGCAAAACAATGTCAATATTAAATTTACATGTTCCAAGTGCCTTAGCATCCTAATTTATAAAAGAAGCATATATAAAGCTACAAAAGCCATAGACAGTGATACATTAGTGACAAGACATTTCAACATTCCTCTCTTAGGTTTGGATAGGTCTAACAGAAAGATAAAATGAGATAATATAGAATTGAACAAATTGCTAAAGAATCTAGAGCTAAAAGACTTATGGCATTTCTAAATGAGACTGCTTAAGAACATACGTATCTCTCAGCACCATATGAAACAAAAATTGACTATCTATTAGGGTATAGAGATATTGGAAATAAATCTAAAAAGGCAGAAATAGTAAATGTATGCTCCACTGACCAGAACCCCCTAAAAATACTATTCAATTCAGTGAGCCCAAGCAAAATTAATAGACCCAAATATATAACAATGCTATCCTAGACTAGGTCAAAGAACAAATCATAGAAACAAAAAATAATTATTTAAAAAAAAGAAGAGCCAAGATGGCAGCTGAAAAGCAGGGACTCACTTAAGTTCTCCCCCACATCCCTCCAAACACTTGTAAGGAATGGCTCTGAACCAATTCTAGTGCTGCGGAGCCCACAAAATAGCACAGGGAAGCAGCCTGGATGGTCACTGGGAAGGCTCTACTGCACCATGCTGGGAACAGAGCACAGCCCAGTGTGGACTGTGCTAGGACATACCAGACCGGGAGTCAGGCCTTAGGGCCCTGAATCACTGAGCAGTGGCAGTTATGAGACTTCTCAACCCACAAATGCCAAAGACCATGGAGCAGGTTAGTGGGAAAACTGCTGGATCTGGGTGAGAGCAGCCCTGGGGTTGGCGGAGGTGGTGCAGTGGTGGTGGCAGCAGCAGCCAGAAGCTCCTGTGGCTGCTTCCAGAGCTCCAGCATCAGCTGCTTCCTGAGTCCCTGGGCCACACTGTGGGAGGAATCAAGCAGCAGATCAGAGGGGGAGTGCAGGGAGCATTTTGCTGGCACAGAGGCAATGTTTGCTTGCTTTGCCCTGCTTGGATCTGGGTTGTAGTCCTGGTTGGCAATTCTTGGGGAAGCAGAAGCACTGCTGTGGCAGAGCTTGCAGTGACAGTGGAGTAGAAGTAGCTCTGAAAACAGCAGCACAGCCACAAAAACTTGGGACAAAGTACTCTCTACTCTACAAGCAGTTATACCCTGACAAAAAGCTCAAAAGTCAAGTAGTTGGCCAGGAATATGACCAGGCAGTGCTAAAGGACTCAGACTCAGACTCAGACTGTAAAGAATCTTTTTTTGGTGACAAAGAAGATCAAAACATGCAGCCAAAAGAAGTCAACAAAGTCATAGAGCCTACATCAAAAGCCTCCAAGAAAAACATGAACTGGTCTCAGGCCATGGAAGAGCTCAAAAAGGATTTGGAAAAGCAAGTAACAGAAGTAGAGGAAAAATTGGGAAAAAAATGAGAGTGATGTGAGAAAACCATGAAAAACAAGTCAATGACTTGCTAAAGGAGACCCAAAAAATACTGAAGAAAATAACACCTTAAAAAATAGACTAACTCGATTGGCAAAAGAGCTCCAAAAAGCAAATGAGGAGAAGAATGCCTTGAAAGGCAAAATTAGCCAACTGGAAAAGGAGGTCAAAAAGACCTCTGATGAAAATACCACTTTAAAAATTAGACTGGAGCAAGTGGAAGCCAGTGATTTTATGAGAAATCAAGATATTATAAAACAGAAGGAAAAGAATGATAAAATGGAAGACAATGTGAAATTTCTCATTGGAAAAACCACTAACCTGGAAAAAAGATCCAGGAGAGATAATTTAAAAATTGTTGGGCTACTTGAAAGCCATGATAACAATAAAAGAATAGCCTAGACATCATCTTTCAAGAAATCCTCAAGGAATACTGCCCTGATATTCTAGAACGAGAAGGTAAAATAGAAATTGATGAATCCAGAGATCACCTCTTGAAAAAGATCCCCAAAAGAAAACTCCTAGGAATAGAGCTCCCAGGTCAAGGAGAAAATCCTGCAAGCAGCCAGAAAGAAATAATTTGAGTATTGTGGAAACACAATAAGGAAAACACAATTTCTAGGAGCTTCTACATTAAGCTCTTGAAGGGCTTGGAATATGATATTCTGGAGGTCAATGGAGCTAGGATTAAAACCAAGAATCACCTGCCCAGAAAAACTGAGTGTAATGCTCCAAGGCAAAATATGGATTTTCAATAAAATAAAGGACTTTCAAGCTTTCTCAATGAACAGACCAGAGCTGAATAGAAAATTTGATTTTCAAATACAAGAATCAAGAGAAGCATGAAAAGATAAACAAGAAAAAGAATTCATAAGGGACTTATGAAAGTTGAACTGTTTTGTTTACATTTCTACAAAGAAAGATAATATTTGTAATCCATGAGATTTTTCTCAGTATTAGGGTAGCTGAAGGGAATATATATATATATATATATATATATATATATATATATATATATATATATAAGGAGGGGGGGTTGCGACAGGGTGAGTTGAATATGAAGGGATGATATCTAAAAAATAAAATAAAATTAAGGGGTGAGAGAGGAATATATTCAGAGGGAGAAAGGGAGAGATAGAATGGAGCAAATAATCTCATAAAAGTGGCAAGAAAAAGGAGTTGTCTTGGAAGCGAAGAGAGGGCAGGTGAGGGGGAAAGAGTGAATCTTGTTCTCGTCAGATTTGACTTGAGGAGGGAATAACATACACACTCAATTGGGAATCTTATGCCATTGGAAAGTAGGGGGAAGGGGATAAGAGAGGGGGGACAATAGAAGGGAGGGCAGATGGTGGAGGAGATAACCAAAAGCAAACACTTTTGAAATGGGACAGAGTCAATGGAGAAAACTGAATAAAGGGGGACAGGATAGGAGGGAAGGAAATATAATTAGTCTTTCATAACATGATTATTGTGAAAGTGTTTTGCATATTGATACATGTGTGACCTATGTTGAATCGCTTGCCTTCTTAGGGAGAGTGGGTACAGAGGGAAGAGGGGAGACAATTTGGAACTATATATATATATATATATATGTATATATATATATATATATGTATATATATATATATATATTTATATATATACACACACACAGAGGACACAGGGTGAGTTGAATATGAAGGGATGATGTCTAAAAAACTAAAATAAAATTAAGGGATGAGAGAGGAATATATTGAGAGAGGGAGAAAGAGAGAGAGAATGGGACAAATTATCTCACATAAAAGTGGCAAGAAAAAGCAGTTCTGTAGGAAGGGAAGAGGGGGCAGGTGAGGGGGAATGAATGAATCTTGATCTCATCAGATTTGACCTGAGGAGGGAATAACATACACACTCAATTGGGTACCTTACCCTACAGGAGAGAATGAGGAAGGAGGCAAAAAAGGGGGGAAGATAGAAGGGAGGGCAGATAGGGAGAGGAGGTAATAAAAAGCAAACACTTTTGAAAAGGGACAGGGTCAAGGGAGAAACCTGAATAAAGGGAGACAGGATAGGAGGGAGCAAAATACAGTTAGTCTTTCATGACATGCATATTGTGGAAGTGTTTTGCATAATGATACACACGTGGCCTATGTTGAATTGCTTCCCTTCTTAGAGAAGGTGGGTGGGGAGGGAAGAGGAGAGAGAATTTGGAACTCAAAGTTTTAAAAGCAGATGTTCAAAAAAATGAAACAAAGTTTTTGCATGCAACAAGGAAATAAGATATACAGGCAATGGGGCATAAAAATCTATCTTGCCCTACAAGAAAGTAAGGGAAAGGGGATGGGGGGTGTGCAGTGACAGAAGGGAGGGCTGCCTTGGGAACGGGGCAATTAGAATATATTCCATCTTGGGGTGGGGGGGAGGGTAGAAATGGGGAGAAAATTTGTAATTCAAAGTCTTGTATAAATTAATGCTGAAAACTAAAAATATTAAATAAATAAATAAATAAATAATGTTTTTTAAAGAAAGAAAAAAAAAGTTTTGAATCAATATTAAGTAATGATATTGGCCTATAGTTCTCTTTATCTGTTTTATCTTTCTTGTCTGGTATAGATATTGAGGCTATATTTCCCAAACTGAAGGAATCTAGCAGAGTGACTTCTTTCTCAATTTTTGAAATAATTATATAATATTGATATTAATTGTTTTTGAAGTTTGACAGAATTCTCCAGTGAATACATGAGGATTAGGAGTTTCATTCCCTCTCGTTACACCTGGCAGTTACTTTAGAGCTAGCTCTATTTCCTCTATTAAGTATTCTGTTAATTGGGTATTTCATTTTGAATATATACCTTCTTTTGTAGTCTCAATTTTGGTAGCAGAGTAGGTTTTAATATTTGGTTTTGTTTCTTCTGAATTTCTTCTGATTTCATTTTACTATTCTGTTGATACTGCTAATCTCTTCTTTTGCTATCTTTATTTTTTTAAAAAATCAAATTCATCAAAGATTTACCAATTTCATTAGACTTTAAGGAAACAGAATTTAATTTCATTTATAATTCCCATTGTTTATAACATCTATGTTATGTCTTTCTCCTGTAATTTTTCATATTTCTTCTTCTGTGCTCATTTTAGGTGTATTTGTTGGTTGTGTTTTTAAGCATGTTTAGTTAGTTAATATGCTCTAATTCTATTTTATGAATGTACTCTTAGAGATATAATTATTTCCCCGAAAATGGCTTTAGTTTTATCCCAGAAGTTTGGATTCATCATTTTCTTTTTTGTAATTTTTAATTTTGTTTATATTCTTCATATTTTATTATTTAATATTTTTAGTTTTCAACATTAATTTCCACAAGATTTTTAATTACAAATTTTCTCCACATTTCTGCTCTCCCCCCAATCCAAGATGGTATATATTCTGATTGGCCCATTCACCAGTCAGCCCTCTCTTCTCTCATCCTACTACATGCCCCCCAATACCCTTTCCTCTTACTTTCTTGTAGGGCAAGATAGATTTCTGTACCCCATTGGCTATATATCTTATTTCCCAGTTGCATCCAAAAAAAAATTTATATATATATATATATATATATATATATATATATATATATATATATATTCCCTTCAGCTACCCTAATGCTGAGGTCTCATGAATTACACACATCATCTTCCATGTAGGAATGTAAACAAAACAGTTTAACTTCAGTAAGTCCCTTGTAATTTTTCTTTCTTGTTTATCTTTTCATGCTTCTCTTGATTCTTGTGTTTGAAAGTCAAATTTTCGATTCAGCTCTGGTATTTTCACTGAGAAAGCTTGAAAGTCCTCTATTTCATTGAAAATCCATATTTTGCCTTGGAGCATGATACTCAGTTTTGCTGGATAGGTGGTTCTTGGTTTTAATCCTAGCTCCATTGACCTCTAGAATATCATATTCCAAGCCCTTCGATCCCTTACTGTAGAAGCTGCTAGATCTTGTGTTATCCTGATTGTGTTTCCACAATACTCAAATTGTTTCTTTCTGGCTGCTTGCAGCATTTTCTCCTTCATCTGGGAGTTCTGGAATTTGATGACAATATCCCTAGGAGTTTTCTTTTTGGGACCTTTTTTTCCGGAGGCGATCGGTGGATTCTTTCAATTTCTATTTTGCCCTGTGGCTCTAGAATATCAGGGCAGTTCTCCTTGATAACTTCTTGAAAGATGATATCTAGGCTCTTATTTTGATCATGGCTTTCAGGTAGTCCAATAATTTTTAAATTATCTCTCCTGGATCCATTTTCCAGGTCAGTGGTTTTTCCAAAGAGATAGTTCACATTGTCTTCCACTTTTTCATTCCTTTGGTTCTGTTTTATAATATCCTGATTTCTCATAAAGTCACTAGCTTCCACCCACTCCAGTCTAATTTTAAAGGTAGTACTTTCTTCAGTGGTCTATCAGACCTCCTTTTCCATTTGGCTAATTCTGCCTTTCAAGGCATTCTTCTCCTCATTGGCTTTTTAGAGCTCTTTTGCCATTCGAGTTAGTCTATTTTTTAAGGTGTTATTTTCTTCAGTATTTTTTTGGGGGGTCTCCATTGACTTGTTTTTATGGTTTTCTCACATCACTCTCATTTCTCTTCCCAATTTTTCCTCTACTTCTCTAACTTGCTTTTCCAAATCCTTTTTGAGCTCTTCCATGGCCTGAGACCAGTTCATGTTTTTCTTGGAGGCTTTTGATGTAGACTCTATGACTTCGTTGACTTCTTCTGGCTGTATGTTTTGATTTTCTTTGTCCCCAAAGAAAGATTCCAAAGTGTGAATCTGAATCTGAGTCCTTTTATGCTGCCTGGCCATGTTCCCAGCCAACTACTTCTCCTTTGAAGTTTTCATAGGGGTATGACTGCTTGTAGAGTAGAGAGTACTTTGTCCTAAGCTTGAGGGGCTGCATTGTTGTTTTCAGAGCTATTTCTACAGAGCAAGCTCTGCCACACCAGTGTTCCTCCTCCCCCAAGAACCACCAACCCGGACCATGACTCAGATCTTAAGCAGGCTCTGCACTCTGGCTCTGATCCACCACTTAATTCCTCCCACCAGGTGGGCCTGGGCCCAGAAGCAACTGCAACTGTAGTTCTGCCTTCAGAGCTACAACACCTCTGCTCCCCCCAAGGTGGTGGCTGAACCACAAACTCCTTTCACTCTGTCCCCAGAAGCTTTTCCCACTGTTGTCTTTGGTGTTTGTGGGTTAAGAAGTCTGGTAACTGCCACAGCTCATTGATTCAGGGTGCTAGGGCCTGTTCAGCCTGGCTCCAGGTCTGGTTGGTCCAGGCGTGGCTCATGCTGGGCTCTGCTCTGCTCCCAGCTCCATGTGATATATCTTACCCAGCAACCATTCAGAATGTCCTGGGCTGGAATCCTGCTTCCCTCTGCTATTCCATGGGTTCTGCAGTTCTATAATTTTTTCAGAGCCATTTTTATGGTGTTTGGAGGGTCCTGGGAGAGAGCTTTAGACAAATCCCTGCTTTCCAGCCACCATCTTGGCTCCACTCCCCACCCCCCCAATTCAAAATTTTTAAATAAAATTTGGTTAAATTACAACAATTCATCCAAGAAAGTATTTTTCATGACAAAATTTCAGTTTTTCAGTGGACTCAAGGATGATTCAATATCAGGAAAATAATCAACATAATCAAATTAAAAAGAAAAATATCTAATACCACCTAATTATCTCAATAGATGTGGTCAAAGCCTTTGAAAAATACAACACTCATGTATGCTAAAAACCTTACATAATAGAGTCAAAGAAGAACCTTTTGGTATCATAAAAATTATCAAGCATCATATGCAATGAGTTTATATTAGAAGCTTTCTCAATAAATACAATAGTAAAGCAAGGACAATACCTCTCCTCACTCTGATATGACATAGTTCTGGGAGAGGGTCAGTAACAATAAGAAAAGAGAAAGAAGTTGGAGGTGTAAAGTTGGATACATAGGAGATATATCTATCTATATTTTCTGATTATATGATGGTTTACTTAGAAAGTCCTAGGAATTCAGCAGTTAGGAACCATCATAATTAATATCTTCAGCAAAGTTATAGGCTACAAATAAACCCTCAAAAATCAACAGCATTTCTATAAAGTTAGACAATTCAAGAGGCAATAACAGAAAGAGGAATTCCATTCCAAATTACTACAAAATGGTTAAAACATTTGGGGATCATTTTACCAAAGTACAACACAATTGTATGGCTCTAGTTACAAAGTATTCCACAAAGAAATAAAGAACAACTTATAAAGCTTGATGAATATTCAACATTCATTGCTGGGTCACTCTAATATAATAAAAATGACAGTATTACCAAAGTGAATTTCCAATTTTAATGTTCTACTAATCAAATGATCAAAAATAATTCTTTATAGAATTTGATAAAACAATAAAAAAATTAATTTGGAAAACAAGATGCAGAGTTCAAGGGAAATGATGAAAAGAGATAAGGAAAAAGGGAGAAGAGAATAGCACTTTCACACCTCAAGAAATATTATAAAGCAACAACCATCAAAACCACATAGTATTGTTTAATAATAGAAAAAGAAATCAATGGAATAGACAAGAGACAATTAGAATTTAATATTTCAGTGCTCAATAAATCAGAAAACACAGATAATTTTGGAAAGAATTCCCTATTTGATAAAAAAAAGGTGTGAGAAAACAAGAAAGCAGTCTGGTGGAAATTAAACTTAGACCAACACTTTACACATGTTCCACAATATATTCTAAATGGTTTTGTAACCTTAATATTAAAAGAAAAATTATTCTAAAAAAGAAGAGAAGTGGATCAGATCATATACTTTTCATAGCTACAACTAAGAGATTTTATGCTTGATCAACCAAGGGACAAAGGCAATTTCAAAAGATAAAATTGATAACTTTGATTGTAGGAAACTAAAAAGTTTCTTTACATTCAAAATTAATGTACCTAGGATAAGAAGTAAGGAGTAAATAGGAAAAAATAAACCTTCATATCAAATATTTCTAATAAGGGATTGGTAACTAGGAAATGTCAATTACACACACACACATATACCCATCAGGTGTATATACTATATTTATATACATGTACATATGCTATACACATATGTTATTATATTGTACACACTTACGTACACACACACACATATACATATATAGAGAGAAAATCCATTCCCATACACACACATCACACACACACACATACACACACACACATACACACACACACACACTGAGTCAATACATATAAATTAAAAGTTCTCAAAAGAATTGTGAACTATAAATAACCATTTGAAAGAATGTTCTATTTCACTAATTGCAAATGAAAAAAAGAAAAAAGAAAATCAAAAGAATCTGAAGTTTCACTCCTACACATTGGAAATGATGACAAAAGATAGTTTTGTGTTGGAGTTCAGTGTTGGAAAGGTTGTGGGGAGAAAGGCATAGTGGTGGGTTGTTGATGAAACTATGAATTAGCATAATCATTTTGGAAAGGGATTTGAAATTATGCAAATAAAATTACTAAAATGTCCATATCTTTTGCCTCAGGAATTCCACTATTAGATATATCCTAAAAAGGCCATTGTTAAGAAGAAAATCTCCACATACACGAAAACATTTATAGCACCACTCTTTGTGATGGCCAAGAATTTGGAACAAAATATGTGTCCATCAACTGGTGCAGTGGCCAAATAAATTGCGGTGCTTGAATGTAATAGGATATTATTGTGTTGTAAGAAATGATGAATATGATGCATATAGAGAAGCATGGAAAGACCTACATAAAGCAACGTAGGGTGAAGTGAGCAGAAACAAGAAGACAATAACAACTACAACAATGTGAATATAAAGAACCTGCACAACTATGTGCACACACACCCACACGCACACACACACACAAATCATGGGAAAATACTGTAAAATTTTAAAGTTCAAAGAGGACTCCAAAAAAGAAGACACCCCAACCATATCCCCTGCAAAAATTAGAAGTCCACAGTTACGTACATTGCACATATTTTTAAAATTGTTACAATATGTTGATTATTAATATTTTTCCTTTTTTGTCTTAAAATATTTTTAAAATAGGTGTCTGGGATGGGGTGGAGGATGGAAACTTGGGAAAATATGGTAATGTAAGAAAACAAAAGACATTAATAAAACCTTATTCAAAAAGAGAAAAGAGTCAACTGGTAGGGAGGAACGGACCCTAAGAACACAGCTGAGATTCAGCAGAGATACTGTGCCCAAGAGGAATTATATGAGGACTCTCTGAAGAATATCCACAGTATTCGGATTTGTCAGTTGCTTTGCCTCATATCTCCTATACATCTGTTTTGCTACTACTGTACTCTAAGAACTTAGGAAAGTGGCTGGCACATAGTAGGTGCTTAATAAATTTTTATCAGCTGACTGACCTAGTTTGCTTGAGCTGATTCTTTTCATCATACCAAACTGATAAATGTGACAAAAGATGGAAACAGTAAATGTTGGAAGTACAGTACTAATATGCTAAGATAGGCATGCTAATAAACTCTTGGTGGAGTCATGAATTATTCTAAACATTTTAGAAAATAATTATATGAAAAAGGGACTAAAATGTTCATACTCCTTGCTCTAGAGGCTTCTCAGCTAATCTTATACCTCAGGCAGATTGTTGAAAGAATAATTGTGGGAGTAATTTTAATTGCAGCAAATAATTGGTGGGTGCCTATTGATTGGGGGATGATTACAGAAATGAAGGAAAAGCTATGGCCATGCTCTATGAGTTTGATAAGTGAGGAAAATAAGCAGGTCTGGGAAAGGCCTGTGCCAAAGCCAGGGAGAGGAGTTTTGGATGGCCACTTTTTTGAGGCATTAGTCTGGGTAGCCTAAGACAGGGAATTCAAAAGAAGCCAAAGGAGATCTGCCTTGACCTAGGCCAAAGTGTAATGATTAGGCCAACTTGAAATTGATGGTGGGGTAAGCCAAAGAGATCATAAAAATGGGAAAAGGACCCACATGTACAAATATATTTATAGCAGCCCTTTTTGTGGTGGCCAAGAATTGTAAATTGAGGGGATACCCATCAATTGGGGAATGGCTGAACAAGTTGTGACATATGATTCTAATAGAGTACCATTGTGCTGTAAAAACTTTTGTGGGTAGGTTCTGGTCTGGCTGTATTAAAAGTAAGGAACTTGAGAACTGAGTGAGGTTGCAATGGCAGAGGAAGGGGCTGGAGAAGGATTGAATGGGGCCAACTCTAAGAGCAGCAGGTGGATTCTTCAGTGGTGAGGCATGGGAGGAGAGGAATAGAGAAAAATGGAAGGGAGTCAGGGCAGGATGGGGTCTGGATTCAAAGGGGGTAGTGTGAAGCAGAAAGCTGGCAGGAAAAAGCTCAGAAAAGAGCTTCCTAGGAAATGTGAGTGGTCATCAGGGCTGTTTCAATTGCCAACAGGTGAGAAACATCACTACATTCCAGGAGCCAAAGGGGAGGAGGAAGTGGTTTTAGAAGTGATTTCAGAAGAAAGAATTATAGAACTATAGAAACATGGCAAGAACTTTAGAAACATGTAAAGTGATGTGAGAACCAGGAGATCATTTGCACGGTAACAGCAATGTTACTGGGACAATCAAAATGTAATGAAGATCAACTCTGAAAGATTTGACTACTCTGATCAATTCAATGATCCAAGATAGTTCCAAAGGACTCCTGATAAAAAAATGCTATACCCTCCAGAGAGAGAATGGATGGACGCTAAGTACAAATTTAAGTGTAATTTTCTCATTTTATTTTTCTTGCTTATTTTGAAATATGGCTAATAGGTAAATATGTTTTACATAATTTCACATATTTGATTGATATTATATTGCTTGCCTTTTAAGTTGGTGTGGGAGGAGGTGGGGAAGGGATGGGTGGGAGGGAGAGAATTTGGAAACTAAAATTTAAAAAGAAAATATTATTATAAATTAAAAATAAATTTAAATGTTAAAAAAATTGAATAATAAATTTTTCTAGGAAACACAAAATATATATTTGGGAATGAGTTCAGATGGGGAAGAGAACATAGTTTGCTTTAGCAGCTTTACTCTGTGGGTGGGAGTTGGAGAGTTTAAGGGAAAACTCCTAGTTCTGGAAGAAGCCTGGTGATGAAAAGACATGTGCTTTTCAGAGCTCCTGTGGCTCATGGGATTAAGTTTTTGGCAGCTTCTTCTAAGTCATTTCCCAGATTGTTCCATCTAGGAAAACAGGACCACTTATGGAGGAGAAACCAAGGACTATCACTTTTGATTTTCTTCCCTTAACTAGTCACAGCAAAAAATGAAATCAGGTTTATTTTCAAGTTTGGTTTGATGCCTCATCTTCCCACCCTCCATGTCTCCCCCACCCTCACCTCCTATTTCTTTATGGTTTCCTGGAATTCCCTTAGCTTGCTGAAGCTCAAATCAGCAAGTATATAAGTAACTTAATATCCCTTAGTTTTTAAAAATTTCATCTTATTTTCAATTTATGGAATAAAACATGTATTTTCATAACACAGTCCAATAAAAAAAAAAGATGATTGCACATGAAACTGCAAATCTGCTATGTACAACTTGCAATTCCTTTCAAATATACAAGAAAATTATCATGTAAATTTCTTTTTTTTGCTTTTTTCTTCCCTCCCCCAGATGGCTTCATTAGGCACAATTAGGCACACACACACACAAAATTATTTTATACATACTTCTATTTATGTTGTTGGTAGGAAGGAGTTAATGACTAAACATTCTGATGTTCCCTAAACATCTGAATGGGAGGGCAAGGAAAACAAAGACTAGGAATGATAAAGGCACACTTAAGGGACCTTACTGGCTTGCCCAGCGCTATCCTATTTATGTGAACTTCTGTGTAAGGACAAAACATAGGTACTTAGATGTCATGGCAGGAAAAGGTTGACCCTGAAGTCAAGAAGACCTGAGTTGAAAATCAGCCTAATTTACTAACTGTGTAACCCTGGTTAAATATCACTTAATCTCTTTTTGCTTCAGTTTCTGTAAAGTAGAGATAAGTACTTATCTCTCAGGGTTGTAGTAAGGAGAAAATGAGATATCTGTAAAGTACTTTGCAAACTTTAAAAGACTATGTAAATCCTATTCACTGTGTAAATACTACTATTATTCTCAGGGCAGCTGAGTGGTCCAGTGGATCCAGCATCAGGCCTGGAGTCAGAAGGACCTGAGTTCAAATCCAGCCAGACACTTACTAGCTATATGACCCTGGGAAAGTCACCCAACCCTGATTGCATCAGTTTGTCCTCTCTAAAATGAGTTTCAGAAGGAAATAGCAAACCACTCCAATATCTTTGCCAACTCACCATGAGTTAGAAACGACTGAAAAAACTCAAAACCAACCTTATTGTCATTATTAATTGTTACTATTTTTATAATTATCATTAATAGAAAAAATTCATAAATGGGTTTTGGCTAGTCACACTAGTCCTCTTTTATATGATTTATGACTTTCTTTTTTGATGTAGTTTATAATAAAGGAAATTTTTGTTCAAAGAGGATCCCTTCCCCAGATAGCCCTGCATTGCATTTAATTTATACTTTGCATAATGTGATCATCTTTCCCTTAGAGAACTCAAAGTCCCTTTCTTCCCAACTTGCCAGTGAGGAAGTTAAGTGGGTGGGAAATTGTCTTGTCTTATCTCTATTTAACAGATAAAGGAATGGAAGCAGTTGGCTTGCCCCAAAATAAATGACCAGGAAGAAGCTGGAACTGGAAGTGGTATCTTCCATCTGCAGCTCCTCTGACTGCATATAATGCTTTATTAACTCCTTAGTTCTCAAAATGCTTCAGAAAAACTCTGACTCCAGTACAGCAAAGACAGGGAGAGCAAAAGAAAAAAAATTCTCTATATGTGATCTCATTTACGGGAAAGATGGTAGAAGCAGTCACAAAGAATATTTTTACAGAGTGTCCGCATGAATAAGGACTTAACAGGAGGCAAAAAATTAAAAAAATGGAAAAAAAATGAGACTTGCATTTAGATTTCTAGGTGCCTTACTGAATAAAAGGTACCTAGAAAAGTTGTGGAAAATATTTAGATTTCTAAGTGCAAACTGATCAACAAACTTAGGGAAAAGGACACAGAAATTGCACAGTTCAAATAGATTAGAGGTTGACTTAGGGACTGGGAGATATGGGGGAAAAAATTACAGTGAGGAAACCCAGTCTTTGTGCCTTTTCTAGCTCTGTTCATTTTTCCTGTTATGTATCTCAATTCTTCTGTAACCCTGCTCGGTAACCTCATAGTTAAATTTTAGAAGTGAAGATGTTAATGGAGGATAAAGGTTCTGCAAAGACCTTGAGTGCTTTATTCTGTGAGATAAAGAAAAAGACTTCACTGTGGGGTACCCATAGTAGTGTGACAGTAAATGTTTTAACAACTGACTCTCTGAAAAAAAAAATTCTATGCACAACACACTTGAAATTGTATCTGCCTTTTAAACATTTTTTCCATCACCTTTTTAAGTTTAGACTATCAATAAAACAATAAATTAAGCCTTGATTGGTATTGTGTGCTGACTTCCTAGGTATAAACACTGACACTAAAAATTTAAAAATTGGTTCAGGAGACTTCATTTGAGCTGGTTCCAGCACATTCCTTGTGTGACATGATGTTGGTTGGTTGTTGTCCTCTGTCCTTGAAGAGGACCAAAATAACACCACTATGTCAGGGTCAAGGTATACTGTGTCCAATTGGGCTGATCAGACCAAACTGAACTCAGAAGGCTTTACTACATGGTAGGCACAAATAATTGATACGAACAATTGGAGTGGAAATATCTAAATTTGTGTATCTCATCTTTCTCTTGAGCTACTGCGATTCTGTTTTGATCTGCATTTTACTGCTGTAAGTGGTTTTTTAATTCATCATTTATTGACTTCCCAGTGTATGAAAGGGACTATGTTATGTGCTTCCAATACTAGATATAAAAATAACACTTCCTTTGCGTTCAAAGAACACACATCAAAGAGAATATGTGCATACCCACATATAAATGTATATTTCATATACATATGTGCATATATGCACATACACATACATATATAATTTTGTAGTGAAGTTTGATCATGGGATCATGTAACTAGAGCTGGAAAGAATCTCAGAGACCATATGGTACAATCCCTTCACTTTACAGGTGGGGGAATTGAAGTACAGGGAAGTTCAGTGGCTCCTTGCAGGACATAGTGTCTCAATTGACAGGTCAATCCACTTCTAGGAAGAGGTAAAGTAGGTTGATATACTTCTGCCTCAGTGTTCTATTGGACTTGGCTGCTGTTCCTACTAGCTTTGTTTGACAAAAGTCTCATGGCTTTCATGGATTTCCCAGTCCCACTGACCACCTAAGAATGCCTTTCTGGGAATAATTGTTTGTCTATCATTAAAAAGGAGTAAACACACAAGGAGTAGAGGCATCATGTGTTCAGGATCAGATGGCAGCCAGATGGGGATAGGTCAGCTTCTGTCTCCCTTAGCAGCTCAGAGAAGTTCTTGCCTTCCTCATCTACCAGGAAAGAAAAGTATAAAATGGCTTTGAGAGCATCCTATGTCTTAGGATCCTACCCCATTTCCACCTCCATGACTCTTCAATCATTACCATTTCCAGCTCTTCAGCCAACTTGTCATCATAGAGTACCAACTCTTTCTTTCCTAAAGTTATACATGGTCAGAAATAGGCTCACTAAATGATCCAACCATTCTGGAGAGCAATTAGGAACTATACCCAAAGGGCTACAAAACTGTGCATACCTTTGGACCCAGCAATATCACTTCTAGGTCTATATGCCAAAGCGATCACAAAAAAGGGAAAAGGATCCACATGTATAAAATTATTCATAGCAGCTCTTTTTGTGGTGGCAAAGAATTGAGGTGATGCCCATCAATTGGGGAGGTGGCTGAACAAGTTGTGGTATATGAATGTAATGGAATACTATTGTGATATAAGAAATGATGAGCAGGAGGATTTGAGAAAAACCTGGAAAGACTTAGATGAACTGATGCAAGGTCAAGTGAGCAGAACCAGGAAATTACACACAGCAACAGCACTATTGTAACAATGATCAATTGTGAAAGACTTAGCTACTCTGATCAAGACAATTATCCAAGACACTCATAATGGAAAATGCTATCCACATTCAGAGAAAGAACTACGGACTCAATGCAGATCAAAGTATACTATTTTCACTTTTATTTTATTTTTTGATTTTTCTTTGTTGTGGTTTTTTTTCCTGACTCTTCTTTCACAACATGACTAATGTGGAAATATATTTATATGATTGTACATGTAAAAGAAAAAAAATGGGCTCACTATTGCCTCCACCTATTGGATTCAAGCCAGGCAGGAAATATTTTGCATGATCTGTACAAATCGCTAAGAAAAGCATAGGGCAACTGGGTAGTACAGTGGATAAAGTGCTGGGTCTGAAGTCAGGAAGACTCAACTTCCTGAGTTCAAATCTGGCTTCAAGACACTTACTAGCTGTGTGACTCTGGGCAAGTCACTTAACCCTGTTCGCTTCAGTTTCCCTATCTGTAAAATGAGATGGAGAAGGAAATGTAAAACCACTCCAATATCTTTGCTAAGAAAACCCCAAATGGGGTCATTAAGAGTTGAATATGGTGGAATACAACTGAACAACAACAAACTAAGAACCAAAACTGTATTGATCAGTCCTCTCATTAGATATACACATTTTGTGTATGTGTATATATGGATACACTAGTATGTATGTTTGTGTGCCCAAGGGTAGAAACATGCTATATATGTGTATTATATCTGCACATCTGTGGATGTGTGTATACATACACATATAATATGTTTATGATATAAGATGTATGTGTGTAGACTTATGTATGCAAGTATGTATATGTATATATGTGTGTGTGTATACACATTATATGTGCAAACATATAGCATAAACAATATGGAAACAAGGGATTCTACAAAACAGAAATGAAGAAAGGTTGCTACCCCAGAATGGGGTAGCAATATGCCATATGGGTGCATATATACACATCCATAATACATACATATTATATATGCCCACAATGTATGCGCATGTTTGTATATACACACATCCACACATATATACATACTATATACGCATATATGGCATATGGAGTGACACTACCTTCAGGGATACAAAGACTGAAATGAAATTATCCAAGCTACCAAAGAGTTCACATTGTAATGGGGGAAGATGCAGCAAGTATACATATAAGTAAAAATAAACTGTATTCAATGTAATATAGCAATTTCATGAGCAGAGAATGCTATTAACTGGAGGGAGGGAAGAAGAATCAGAAGACACTGCATTTAAGCCTCTTTGAAGAAATTTCACTAGGGATTTTACAAGAAGGAAGGGAGGAAAGGATGCTTTCCCAGAATGGGGTGACATTTGTAGAAAGATATGGAGGCAGGAAAAAAGAATTTATGTATGGAGAAGAGCAAGCAGTTGAGTATGACAGGAGCAAAGAGTGTGTGATGAAGAAGGAACAATGAAAGAAAACTAGAAAGGTTGGTGGGACAAGATTGTGAAAGGCTTTAAATCCCAGGCCTGAACCAGGGTAACAGTAACGTGAACAGAGCTAAAGGGACAGATGTTGCAGAAGTAGCATGGTGGTAGAATTGAAAGTATTTGGTATCTGATAGGATGTGAAGGGAAAAGGGAGAAAAGGCCAATTAAAAAAAATTAAGCCTGGGTGACTAAGAGGGTAGTGGTGCTATCTAAAAAGAAATGGAGGAAGGACAATTTTAGAGGTGGATAATGATGAGTTCATATTTGCTCGAGTAAAATGCACAAAGAAAGGTCTAGTAGACAACTGAAAGGACTGAAGTTCAGGGAAGAAATTATAGCTCAATATATAGACTTGGGAGACACCTAAATGGAAATGATCATTGAATCCATGGGAACAAATAAAGGAGAAAGAGAAAAGTATTCATGACAGAGCTTTGGATTTCATCCACACTAGAAGACTGGGAGAAAATGAAGAAGCAAAAAATAAATAGCAAGGAGGGATAGCAGAGGAGAAAACACCATGAAAATCAAAGGAAGAGAGAGTCTCCAAAAGGTGGGTAGTAAATATTTAGAGATCTCCCAAGTCCAAACTCATCTTAGGTGGTTTTAGATGCTTGCTGCTGGATAATGGAAAAAAAAACAACATTCCTTTCTTAAAATCTTTTCTCCAAATCATTATGTTATGCCATTCTCATTAGGAACAAAATCATACTGTCTACATAGGTTCTTTCACACAGCAGGTGATGATCCAATTATCTGTGGCTAAGGCCATTCACTAAAAGTCACATTAAGAGACAGAGCTGTCAAACCAGAGGTGAGCAAAGTGTCGGTGTTGTAGTTTTCGTTGCCTAACATTACATGGATATGATACCATTGCCTGAAATGTGATAGAATAAGAATGCTGCCGGTTTCTGTTTTAAATAAATGGCACAAATCCTACTTTTAAACACTTATAGACAGATCCCTACTGTGAACTCTTGATTATTCAAGGGCTGATTATTAGTTTATGAATTATCCAAGAGCCTCTATCCCCTTCTTTCTTTCTCCTTCCTGCAGGCTTGTCATTTCACTCCTCCTTAACATCTTCTCCAGAGGCTAAGCAAGGGAAATTAAAGGAGAAAGGACTTAAGAAAGGCAATTTCACTACTGATTTGCAACTTCAGTTAAAAAAAATGTCCCTGCAGAAGGACACAAGTGAATGACAGACATGAGGGTCTTGTGTCATCTGTGGGTTTTAATTATCCATGCTACCTGGGTCACCACTGCTATGAAAATCACAACCTTCCCTCTTAGGACATATTATCAAGATCAGACACTTAGTGTGTTCAGGCACTGAAAGTATAATTGATCCTTGAATCTGTGTGATCCAAGCATGGATGTTGACCTCCAGACATTATCAAGTATTTTGCTCACATCTAACAGAGAATGCAAACTCCACTAACAGTTACCTAGTACACTCTGTTTGCAATATATAGTAATGACGCTCTGCAAATAACAGTTATTCCAGCAGAGTCAAATGTTCCTCGCATTAATAGACCTGAACTGAGTTTTGCAAAGTCATAAAAGGAAATAACCACACTCACCTGTGCATGTGTGTTTTATACAAGTGTATAGAGGGTGTCCCAAAAGTCTCAGTGCAGTTTAACTTTAGTAGGTTAAAACTGCAGAGATTTTTGGAACACCCTGTAGATAATTATTCACTCTGATATCTATTTTCCAACTCAACTATATAAAAAATTAGGCTTTAAAATTGCAGTTCAGTTATCATTTTGATGAAACAAATGGTAAAATTCTGTATCTTGGCCATCTGATGTATCAGGAAAAGAATGAGAATGACGTGTGATGCCCAGGGTAGGTAATTCATTGTTATGAGGGAAAAGAGCTAAGTGGGCATCAGAAGCTTGCAATGTGGAAAGAATAGCCATGGCTGGGAAGAAAACAAAGCACCAATATCACCTGGTGAGTAAGTTTTTTAGGTTCCTGGAAGTTTAGAATTGGAAGATTTATCATTGACTAGCAATCTGATCCATGTCTGAAGAATTGCTGCTAAAAAAATGCCCAAATGGACACCTAGCCTTTGTTCAATGTCAGATCAAGATACCAAACATTTATTAAGTACCTGCCATGTACCTATGATTAAAGCAAGGCTGGAGATATGTATAAAGAAATGAATAAACAGTGCATCCCCTCAAAGGGATTAGAGGCTAATGCAGAAGACACAATGCAAACATCTTTGCAGGAACAAGATTTATAGAGAATAAATTTGAGATAATTTCTGAGGGAAGGCATTACCAGTAAAGGGGATCAGGAAAGGTTTCTGTGAGAAGGTGTGGTTTTAGGTAGTAATTGAGGCAAGTCAGGGAAGCCAAGAAGCAGAGATGGGAAGGGACAGCCAGTGAAAATGGCCACAACTGGGAGATGGAGTGTCTGGTGTGAGGAACAGCAAGATTCTGAGGAAGGGAAGAAGTGTAAAAAAAAGGTAAGAAGGATCCAGGTTGTGAAGGACTTTAAAAGCCAAACAAAGGAATATATTTTTAATTCTGGAGGCAACAGGAACCCATTGGATTTTATTGAATATGGGGGTGGGGTGACATGAGACTTACATTTTAGGAAGAACACTTTGACAGCTGAATGGAAGCTGGATTGGAGTGGAGTGAGACTAGCAGTAAGGAAGATCAACCAGAAGGTTGGTTCAATAGTTCAGGCATTAGATAATGAGGGTCTGCGTCAAGATGGTAGTAGTATTAGAGAAGAGAAGGGAACACATACAAGAGAAGTTATGAAAGTAAAATTGAAAGGAGTTGGCAACTAATTGTATATGGTATGGTAAGAGAAAGATTAAATTAGAGGGAACACATTGCCTTGCAAGATTGACCATTCTACTTTAGGATAGATCTATTTGTTAGGAAATCTCTCCTTAGTGTCAAGTCTTAATTTGCCTTTTTGCAATGTCTACCCACTACTCTGTATCTAGTTCTGCTCCCTAGGACCAAAGTTTTGTTGTTTAGTCATTTCAGTCATATCCTCCTCTTAGTGACCCCATCTGGAGTTTTCTTGGCAAAAATTCTGGAGTGGTTTGCCATTTCCTTCACCAGCTCATTTTCCAGAGGCAAGCAGTGTTAAGTGACTTGCCCCAGGTCACACAGCTACTAAGTCTCTAAGGCCAGATTTGAACTCAGGAAGATGAGTCTCTGTGACTTCAGGCCTGGAACTCTTTCCACTGGGCCACCTAGCTGTCCTAGGGATGAATACAACAAGTCTAATTCCTGTTTCAGGTGATAGTCCTTTAAGTACTTGAAGACTGCTCTCATGTTACTATTTAGTTGCATTTACTCAGGGCTAGAGTGCTCATTCACTGTTCCAACTATCTTCTTAAAATACTCCCTATCTTTTAAAGTTCAGCTCAAATGTCTTCTCCTTCCAGAAACCTTCCCTGATTCCCCAAGATCTTAATGATATTTCACTGTAACACTAAATAAGGTACTTTGTTTTACTTTTATGTACTTATTGTATATCTTTGTAAGAACAGTAAGTGGCTAGATGGCATTGTGCATACATTGTTAAACTTGGAATCAGGAAGATTCCTTCCCCGGACTGTTACTAGCTCTGTGACATTGGGCAAGCCATTTAGCCATTCTGGGTTTTAGTTGTTTTATCTGTAAAATGATGGGGTTGGACTAGATGGCTTCTTAGGATAGTCCTTTCTGGCTCTAACTATATGATTTTGTGATGACATTTCCTTAATCCTTGAACAATCACCTTGAAGAGATGAAGTCTGCTTCCATATACAAGCCACATTTAGTTCCACACAAAACTCTCCTTTTAAAGATTAGTCAGCTGTTCTGATCCATCTCACTCTAGTATGGCACTACTACAGCCATTCAATCAAATCAATCAACATTTATTCATCTCCTATTTTATCCTAGGTATTATGTGTGATGCTGGGGATGCAAAGGAAAAACAAAGCCCCTTGTTCTCAAAGAGATTGCCTTCTACTAGGAGTACATATCAAAGGTTGTTGGATTAGAGCACTCCCCCATGAAGCTGGGCGCACAAGCTTTGGTTTCATGAGAAGGAGAACATGGTCTGGACCTAAAGGGCATCTGTGAGCAGAAGCTGTACCTGGGCTTAGTTGGTTGATTGTTGTCCTTCATTGTCAAAGAGGAGCAACTTGCTTAGTATCCAATCCTTTGGCACAGCACATTTCCCTCCCCCAGTGGAAACCAAGAGACCAACCTCTCACACTATTTGACAAAATAAACTCCAAATGGATACATAACCTAGGTATAAAAGATCATATCATAAACAAGTTATAGGAGCAGGGAAGGAGATGCAACTATGAATGGGGGAAGAGTTTATGACCCAGCAAGAGACTGAGAAGATCATGGAAGATGACAATTGTTAAAATGTCTGTGTAGTTCTGTATCACCAAGTATATGAGACTCTCCATGTTGAAGGTAGAAGAAGCAAACCATTTATTCAGACACCAGAGAACCATATCTCATAACCAGATGCTCAGCTCCCACAGCCAGTCAGTCCACTTGATCGTAACAGCAAGGAACCCAAAACATTCAATAGAGAAAATCACAACATGGAGCCTCAACATCCCCAGACCTCTCTGACTCCCTGCTGGGGTCTCCCCAAAAACAAACTCACAGTACAGCTAAGTAAGCCTGTTCAGTTCTAACAATCATGAGAGCAGCCACTAGCAGCCACCAGAAGCCATATTGTTTCTGTCTCTCTCTCTCTTTCTCTGCCTGTCTCTCTCTCTCTCTCTGCCATTTTCTGTGGCATAATTTTCTTTTCCTGCCAGGAAGCTCCTCCCACTATGTAACTTAGGCTTCCTGTGACATAAGCAGGTCACATGGACTATTAATGGGTGGGAAAGATCTTCAAATCTAAATTGCTAATACATTCAGCCCCAAGATCTTTCATATCCCTTACACAGGGCAATGGGAATTCTGGAATAACTGGTGTCAACAGAATTTTACACAACAATAACAGGGATGACATAAGATAAGTATATAAAACAGTGTCATCGTTCCCCCCTCAAATGAATGGGGTTCAAAACCATGTGGTAAGGGATGAAGGTCTCTTCCTCCAAAACTTCTTCCTGCTGAAATTGGACATAGAGCTGTCCCTGCCCCAAAAGATAAAGAGTCCTATTCGAAAGGTCAGTTCTTTAGCAAGCTGGCATCTGGAACTCAGTTGACTCCAGGTCCAGGGATGACACATCACAGTCATGGACACGTCCAGAGATGACACCCAAACACATCAGAGGGTAACATCTAGCTTAAGTTATCAGGCATCTGCAGGTGGATAGCACTAAGCCTGCAGGAAACAAATCTCACAAACAAATTTAATAGACAAAAATCCAAAAAGAAACAAAGAGACTATCATAGCCTCATTCACGATAGAATACATGAGTCAAGGGTACAGTTTCATAATCATTTTATCCTGGGTAGACCACTGTTTCACTATTGTCTTTCCCACATGCTATAATTCCTGCAGCCATTGGAACATCATCCAGCTTCCGTTTTACCATACTTTAGCTCATAATTTTATTCTATCAGTAGAACCAAATCCTTCCTTTCCTCTGATAGTTATTTTGGAAGGTGGGTCAGTTTTCACAAGATGTATTGTTTCACAAGGAATGATAATTAATTGAACTATTCTATCATTTTTACACAACTGTATAGGTTCTTCACCTAAATTCTGGTTTGTCACAACAATTTCTCCTTGATAACTAGAATCTTTTTTTTAAATTTAAATTTATTTATTTAACATATTTGGTTTTCAGCATTGATTTTCACAACACTTTGAATTACAAATTTTCTCCCCATTTCTACCCTCCCCCCCACTCCAAGATGGCATATATTCTGGTTGCCCTGTTCCCCAGTCAGCCCTCCCCTCTATCACCCCCCTCCCCTCTCATCCCCTTTTCCCTTCCTTTCTTGTAGGGCAAGATAAATTTCTATGCCCCATTGCCTGTGTATCTTATTTTTTAGTTGCATGCCAAAAACTTTTTTTTTGAACATCTGATTTTAAAACTTTGAGTTCCAAATTCTCTCCCCTCTTCCCTTCCCACCCACCCTCCCTAAGAAGTCGAGCAATTCAACCTAGGCCACACATGTATCATTATGTATAACCCTTCCACAATACTCATGTTGTGAAAGGCTAACTACATTTTGCTCCTTCCCAACCCATCCCACTTTATTGAATTTTCTCCCTTGACCCTGTCCCCTTTCCAAAGTGTTTGTTTTGATTACCTCCACCCCCACCTGCTCTCCCCTCCATCATCCCCCCCCTTTTATTTTTTTTCATCTTCCTCCCTCTTCTTTCCTGTGGGGTAAGATACCCAACTGAGTATGTATGGTATTCCCCCTCAGGCCAAATCCGATGAGAGCAAGGTTCACTCATTCCCCCCTCACCTGCCCTCTCCCCTCCTCCCACAGAACTGCTTGATACATTTTGCATAATTCATTAGTTGGGATACCATCTATTTTTCTAAAACCTACCCCGATTTCAATAGAGCAGTAAACCTCTCTTTCCTTGTCTATTCATTGAATGTTGACTCTGTTGGTTTTGTACTCTTCTTTCCCAAGGAAACTTATTATCTTTTACCCAGTCTCCTAAGTCACTTAACTGTGAAATCTTATCCTCTGAAAGAGGGTTCCCTACTTCTGCAGTCAGCAAAGTCAGCATCACATGTTTATAAGTGGGAGGGGGTGCTGTCTTAACTATCAAATTCCTGTGACAGACTCCCAAGGGAGTTTCATAATAAACTTCAGCATTCCCCAACATAATAGCAGTCTTCATCACCTCCTCCTTTAACTTTCTTGTACAGTCCATAATTGAATACCACAGGTCTATTTGGAGAAGGCCACATGGTATCAGCAGGATATTCCTCTTTATAGACTGTAGCAGCCAAAGCCAACAAATTGGTTGTTTGGTTAGTTCTTTGCGAATGATAATCCCTAAAAGCTTGCTGTACAAAAGAGTTCTGACTAACACTTATGAATCTCATATATTCCACAGAATCTACAGACATTCCTGTGGCCCCCTCATCACTGATTCTCACCATCCAAGATACAAAGATTCTCCCATTCTCTGGTTGAACCTACTCAAGGTATCTGTGATTTCCTCCTGTGAAAAATCCTCTAAATTCAGCCTAGACAGCACAGTCTCACCTTTTGTTAACTGCCTCCGTCACTCTGTGAGGCGTACTTCTCTTTGAGATGTCTGGTGTGATACAGTCTCCCTGTCTCTATGAGAAGTACTCTGCAACAAAGTTTCACTTCGTGTAGGAAGTTTGACATTGTATCCTCCTGTCTAGTGTCTCTGCCCCTGTTACCATGGTAACCAGACTGACCCCCGCCTAGGCTTGACCTTGGCTGAACTGAGGTGCACTCTTCATCTCCTTGGCTCCCTCTGCCTTCTAGCTGAATTTACAACAAAGCTGTTAGCTTCCTGCAGTTCTGTCATCTGAGTTTCTCCATCTTGCTGTGGTATAGGCCAAGTATTTTCAGACATTTCAGCAACTGTCTGAGCCTGAGCTGTCTCTCATAATAGTCTGTCTCTGAGTTCATATACAATACGATAGGCTGTGAGTAAAATCCAGCCTCCTCTAGAGGTCGCTCTTGGCACTTCTATTCCTGGCTCAACGGTAGCCTCTCTGAGCCATTGCTCCAAATCTCTGGGTCCTCTACCCTGTAGCTTCTGCTTCCAGTCCTCACAGAGACCAGTGCCCTTAGATCATTCCTTTGCAAGGGAGCAATAAGATACATCCTCCCATCCTGGGACAACCACTTCTTCTTCTAAAGTCTTTCTACCTCTAAATAGAGATGTTATTCCTCGTGATCCCATCCTCTTAGTCACCAAATGAAAAGTAAGGCAATAATAACAATGTAGATAATAATTGTCAAAATGCCCATGTAGTTCTGTATCACAAAGTATACGAGACTCTCCACAGGGAAGGTAGAAGTAAACCAGAGAACCAGATCCTACAAGCCATTTATCCAGTCTACCAGAGTAGTAAAGTATTCCACACATGATATAACAACCTAGAGCCTCGCCATCCCAAAACCTTTCTGACCCCCTGCTGGGGTCACGAGGGCAGCCAATAGCAGCCACCAGTAGGCATAACATCTTTCTCTCTTTCTCTCAGCATTTCTGTGCCAGAACTTCCTTTTCCTGTCAGGAAGCTCCTCCCACCACATGTGTCCTGTGACAGAAGCAGGTCACATGGCCTATTAATGGTTGGGAAAGATCTTCAAATCAAAATTGCTAATACATTCCCCCAATATAAATAAATTGTGGTTAGTGCCCAGAATAATTTTTATCAGATAATATCCTTTCAAACTTCACCAATCTTTTTTAATATCCTTTTCAAATTGACCAATTAACATCAATTAGCTTTATATAAAGGGATATTTACTGAGAAAACATAGCAAGAACCAAAGTACAAAAATCATTCCAAACTGGATATCAACTCTCCTCTACCACTTTTATCCCAGGGAAGAGTATACTTAAACAAAAAGTATTGGTTAGCAGCATCTCCCAACACCACTACATTCACTTTTGGGTGTTGTATAGCCAGTGGAACAATTGCTTTCTTGCATACAGGACAGGGTGTCTTGGCTGCTGTCCTATGGTATGCTGGCCTTTCATCTGGACTGACTCAGATGCTGAAGATACAAGCAGTCTCTGCTGTGAACTCCGGACTTTTAATGGCTCTTCTGACCTTTCAAATTATGATCCAATTTGTTCTGTTTCTGATACTACTTGATTTAAGATAGGACAGAAGAAACTCAATGGAGAAAAAAGAAATAAACTCCATGCTTTCACAGCCACATGGTAGCCCATGTGGAGAGATAAGGCATCCAGCCAACAACACCACCTGTTACTTCTCTGACAACTCAGAAGCTTATGGCACAATTCCCTTCCCCCTATTCAGAATCCACCAGGGGAAAAGCAAGTTTTGATTTGCTTGTGCCTTTTTTGTGTATAGTACTGCCTTAGTAACCAATTAAAAGACTCTCCATTACTATGAATCATCCTTCCATTTGCTCCTCCAGTGCTGTACAAGACAGAGACTCAAAATTGTCAATGTGGCACAGTTACCAAATAGTAACATATGGACAGAAAAATCACAATTCCCCCAAATACTGGGTTATGTAGATTTAATAAAAAGAGAGCTCAAAGATGGTGGCTGGAAAGCAGGGACTTTCCTGAGCTCTCCCCCGGGTCCCTCCAAACACCTATAAAATGGCTCTGAACAAATTCTAGAGCTGCAAACCCATAAAATAGCAGGGGGAAGCAGGGCTCCAGCCCAAGACAGCCTGGATGGTCACTGGGAAGGGTCTGTTGCACAGAGCTGTGAGTGGAGCGGAACAGAGCATAGCATGGGCAGTGCCAGGACCAACCAGACTGAGAGCCAGGCAGAACTGGCAGTGGGGCCCTGAATCATTGAGCTGTGGCAGTTACCAGACTTCTCAATCCACAAACACCAAAGACAACAGAGCAGGTTAGTGGGAAAAGCTGCTGGGACAGAGTGAAAAGAGTTAGCGGTTGGCCACCGCCACAGGGGTGGCAGAGGTGGTGCAGCTCTGAGGCTGCTTCCAGAGCTACAGCTGCGGTTGCTTCTGGCCCCAGGCCCACCTGGTCAGAGGAATTAAGTGGTGGATTAGAGCGGGAGTGCAAAGCCTGCTTCGCCCTGCCTGGATCTGGGCCACAATCCTGGTTGGGGGTTCTTGGGGGAGAAGGAGCACTGCCGTGGCAGAGCTTGCTGTGTAGAAGTAGCTCTGAAAACAGCAGCACAGCCACAAAAACTTGGGACAAAGTACTCTTTACTCTACAAGCAGTTATACCCTGACAAAAAGCTCAAAAATCAAGTAGGTGGCCAGCAACATGACCAGACAGTGCTAAAGGACTGAGACTCAGACTGAGACTTTGGAAACTTTTTTGGTGACAAAGAAGACCAAAACATACAGCCAGAAGAAGTCAACAAAGTCAAATAGCCTACATCAAAAACCTCTAAGAAAAACATGAACTGGTCTCAGGCCATGGAAGAGCTCAAAAAGGATTTGGAAAAGCAAGTTAGAGAAGTAGAGGAAAAATTGGGAAGAGAAATGAGAGTGATGCAAGAAAACCATGAAAAACAAGTCAATGACTTGCTAAAAGAGACCCCTCAAAAATACTGAAGAAAATAACACCTTAAAAATAGACTAACTCAAAAGGCAAAAGAGCTCCAAAAAGCCAATGAGGAGGAGAATGCCTTGAAAGGCAGAATTAGCCAAATGCAAAAGGAAGTCCAAAAGACCACTGAAGGAAATACTACCTTAAAAATGAGATTGGAGCAAGTGGAAGCCAGTGACTTTATGAGAAATCAAGATATTATAAAACAGAACCAAAGGAATGAAAAAAATGGAGGACAATGTGAAATATCTCATTGGAAAAACCACTAACCTGGAAAATAGATCCAGGAGAGACAATTTAAAAATTGTTGTACTACCTGAAAGAAAGAGCCCAGACATCATCTTTCAAGAAATTATCAAGGAGAACTGCCCTGATATTCTAGAACCAGAGGGTAAAATAGAAGTTGAAAGAATCCACTTATTGCCTCCTGAAAAAGATCCCCAAAAGAAGACTCTTACGAACATTGTTACCAATTTCCAGAGCTCCCAGATCAAGGAGAAAATACTGCAAGCAGCCAGAAGGAAACAATTTGAGTACTGTGGAAATACAATTCAGTATAACACAAGATCTAGCAGCTTCTACATTAAGGGATCAAAGAACTTGGAATATGATATTCTGGAGGTCAATGAAGCTAGGATTAAACCAAGAATCACCTACCCAGCAAAACTGAGTATAGTGCTCCAAGGCAAAATATGGATTTTCAATAAAATAGAGGACTTTCAAGCTCTCTCAATGAAAAGGCCAGAGCTGAATAGAAAATTTAACTTTCAAACACAAGAATCAAGAGAAGCACATAAAGGTAAACAAGAAAGAGAAATCATAAGGGACTTACTAAAGTTGAACAGTTTTGTTTACATTCCTACATAGAAAGATGATATGTGTAATTCATGAGACCTCAGTATTAGGGTAGCTGCTAAAGGGAATATACATACATGCAAACACACACACACACACACACACACACACACACACACACACACATATATATACATATATATGTATATGTCTATATATATAGACAGAGGGCACAGGGTGAGTTGAATATGAAGTTGTGATATCTAAAAAAATGAAATCAAATTAAGGGATGAGAGAGGAATATATTGAGAGAGGGAGAAAGGGAGAGATAGAATGGGGTACATTATCTCACATAAAAATGGCAAGAAAAACAGTTCTGTTGGAAGGGAAGAGGGGACAGGTGAGGGGGAATGAGTGAATCTTGCTCTAATTGGATTTGTCTTCAGGAGGGAATAACATACACATGCAATTGGGTATCTTACCCCACAGGAAAGAAGGAGGAAGGGGATAAAAAAGGGGGAATGATAGAAGGGAGGGCAGATAGGGGGAGGAGGTAATAGAAACTAAACACTTTTGAAAAGGGACAGGGTCAAGGGAGAAAACTGAATGAAGGGAGATAGGATAGGAGGGAGCAAAATACAGTTAGTCTTTCACAACATGAGTGTTGTGGGAAGTGTTTTGCATAATGATGCATGTGTGACATATATTGAATTGCTTGCCTTCTTAGGGAGGGTGGGTGGGGAGGGAAGAGGGGAGAGAATTTGGAACTTAAAGCTTTAAAAGCAGATGTTCAAAAAAAGAGTTGGTTTTGCATGCAATTGGGAAATAAGATATGCAGGCAATGGGGCATAGAAATCTATCTTGCCTTATAAGAAAGTAAGGGAAAAGAGGAAGGATGGGAGTGTGGTGACAGAGGGGAGGGCTGACTGGGGAACAGGGCAATCAGAATATATGCCATCTTGGAGTGGGTGGGGAGGGTAGAAATGGGGAGAAAATTTGTAATTCAAAATCTTGTGGAAATCAATGCTGAAAACAAAAATATTAAATAAATAATAAAATATAAATAAAAAAAGAAATTGGAAATCAAAATCTTACAAAAATATATGTTGATAATTTTCTTTACATGTAACTGAAAAAAATACTATTGGCAAAAAAACTTTCAAATTCTTGAAAAAAAATAAAAAGTAAATATAAAAAAAAGAGAGACCTCACAGTTTGTCCAACTTGCTTAGTACTTAATAAGGGACTTGTTACCAATTCTTGGTATTTTGAATGGCTTTACACAATTCAAAAGAAGTACTAAAAAAAAAAAAGGAAAAGAAAACTAAGCTTTCCATCTCTGAAGAAAATCTAATCCTCACACAGCTTCCCAGAATATATGGTTCTCTTCCTGACAGTATTTAGAACCCCAAATCACTGGAAGTTTCTTCTCACCTTAAGTTGAGACAGGAAACCTATTTGTTTTGGTGCATTATCACTAAGGTACCCATTGCTACAGCAAAATGACACTGAATCCAGGTGGAACTTGGCTACTTATCCTTTCCCTCTTACATTAACATATACATATACACATATACATACAAATATACTTATAGGGGTGGGTAAATTACTTGGTCCTTTCCATTGATAATCTTCTTGTGATTTTGTACCTGCTGTTCTCTGTGATGTCTTGTCTGGTAGATGTATGTGGACAGATTTTTACACAAACACATTTAATTTTCTGTCTTCCTTATTTAGTGCTTAAGAATTTTTTGTCAAATGAATGCATGAATAAATGAGCCAATAAAAATGTCAGGAACCAAAAACTGCAATCATTTTAAGAGAAGAAGCTGAGTCAAGGACTCAAGAGTGCTGAGTCAAGTGATCAAGAATCAACTACTTAATACCAGGAATCGAAAACAGGGACCCAAGTTATGTAGTTGCGAAAGCAAGCTTAAAAAACAACCTTTGATATAGAAGATCCAAGATGGTAAGCCAACCAAGTGGAGAACAGATAAAATATCATCAGTTTTCATGTTCTCAGCATATACCCTTTGTTGATTTTATTTTTAAAAAGTGGAAACTGACAGTGGAAACAGGAAGTCACATGATAAGAGGGAGAAAGAATTAGGCTACAGGGAATCTTACGTAGAAGAATAAGACCTATGAGAGTAATGAAGATTTCTGTGCTTATGTAAGTCAGTTTATAGGAAGCAAAATTGATGTTACAGATGATGAAAGAAGCAACACTGGACACTTGGCTCTACTAAGGCATATAGGAAAATAACTTTCAGTCCAAAACTCAGATTGTGTTTAATGAAATCATGAAAAATGATAGAATTTTCACCATTTCAGAACTCAAAATGTAGGTGGCAATTTGTGAATCTGCAAAGATTCCTTTAGGGAGAACAACTTCCCATAATTTGATAGTGTAAATGAATTATCCTTGAGTTCTTGCCTTGCCAAAGTTTCAGTAGCTTCTTGCAGTCTTTGAGTATTTATTGTTCCTCAAATTTTCTGAGAATGAGCCCCTTTTCTTCTTTCAGTTCCTTTTGTATACCTTCCATACGTAGTTCTCAATGATATGCAGTGACTAAGTTAACAAACATTTATTAAATTATTGCTTCATTTCAAGCACTGTGCTATGTGCTGAGGATACAAAAAATTTCAAATGACAGTCCCTGACCTCAAACAGATCAAGATCTAATGGGATGGTCAATATGTATACAATTATATACAAAGAAAATAGATTGATATAGATATAGATATGTACATACATACATACATACACACATATACACACATATATAATAGATTGAAGATAATCCAGTTGGGAATGACCTCCAACTAAACCCACCCACCCACTCTATTAAAGAGAGAATATATAGGATAGGAAACCAGCATGTATGTCTGATGACTGATATGTGCAACAAAGATTCTGTTTTTGTGCAAAAGTACCTGGTGAATAATAAAAATAAAGGAACCATAAAAAAAACAACTAACACTGAGGAGATAATAGATTTTCAGGGTTTTCTTTTCAAATGTTTTTAAAAGAGGTGGGCTTTTTTTAAAAAAAAAATTTCTCTACAAATGCCTGCCAGTTAAATTCAATTCTGTTCAGTTGAGGAGCATTTTCTCCTATGTTAAAAGCTGCCTATTTGCTACTCTGAGTTTTCCTTCAATTTGTTTTCAATGAAAAGCTGCAGCAAGTGTCTCCAAAACAAAGTAAACCAGAACAAAGCCCTTTTAGTCTAAAAGAAGCTCCCTTTACATTCATCACTCTGAGCCATCACAAGGAATGATGTCATGGCTAACCCTGTACGAGATTCCTTCCCAGACAAGCACAATGCCGTCTCCTCCATGAGGTTTCTCTTAATCCCCACTAGGTGGGAAATGATCTGATCCCAGGGTATCAGAGTTTGCAGGAGTTCATATGTAATTACCAAATTTCACAGGGATCAAACTAGAATCCTGGTCAAACACAGTCTTAATCTACACAAAAACCTGCCAACAAGATAAACCACAGTGTAAGTGTCAGTTTCAAGGGAGGTATCAAAAATGTAGTTGGATCAAGTCTAGGATTATGGCAAGTTAGGAAGTAGACATGAAAATTCTGCCTTCTGATACTCTGAAGCCTGACGTTTTGGTGGGATCAGTGATACAGCAGGAGCTCTCAGTGGAAGGTTAATGGGGCTTGCTTACTGAGGTATAACAACATTACATACACATAGCCTGCTATATTCTTGTTATCTGAGTTATGCTTCTTTATGCTTCTAGATTTCATATTTTAGAGTTAGAGATGGAAGGGAACGTAGAGGTCATCAAGTTGAAACCCTTACAAAAAAGGAAACTCAGGCTTCTAATGGTGAAATTTCAAAGACCACACAATCCTTGTATTATTTCTTTTTTCTAATCTGCAAGGCACATGAAGGTGCAGCCTAAATATTTTTTATCTTTATTATTCCTGAATCAGAAGAAAATAAGTATGACACAGTGAATAAGCATTGACCTTGGAATTAGGAAAATCTGCTTTCTAATCATCTAAACTATGAGACCTTAAGCATATTACTTAACCTCTTTTTAGTCTCAGTTTCCTCATCTGTAAAGTGGACCTAACAACTGTACCTACTATCTCATTGAGTTGAGCTGAAGATGAAATGAAGCAATATATGTAAAGTGCTTGGTAAATTGTAAAACTTTGTATAAATGATAGTGATAATCATAATTAATATTGTCTCTTCAAGGGCTAGAATCAAGCTTCACACGTAGCAGGTGTTCAAAACCTGCTTGGTGAATGAATGCTTACTTGTGATTTATAGATTCAATTTTGTCCTCCAAATACCTGACTCTTAGTGAACTTAACCCTGTTAAACATTCCAGCGAAGTGGGAATTCTTGGCGATAATGACAGTCGTTCTGAATGCCATCCCTGAGAATCCTCCCTGCTGTGGGTGTGGGTGTAACTCTGGTATCATTTGCTGCACATGGCTCTTTGCAAAGTGTAGAGGTGGCAGAAAGAGGTGTCCTGCAGAGTCAGTCAGCTCAGGTAGATTTATATTCCTGCTGAGCAAAATTAGAATGAAGCCACTGACCTAAAGGGGAGAAAGTTCTGCAGCCTATCACTGAAGAACAATATTTATCTCAATTTGAGGAAAGTCTCTTCACTAACATCGATTTGGTTCTCTCTGAAATGCTAGTTTTGGATCAAAATGGACTCCTGTAACTGAACACAGGAAACTGCCTGTACAAATCAGCAACACACCCTATCACAGAACCCCCTGGACTCTCCTTTCTTGTTTTGAGCAGCTAGGTGGAATAGTGGACAGAATGCTGGGTCTGGAGTCAGGAAGACCTGAATTCAAATCTAACCTCAGAAACTTACTTGCCGTGTGACCCTGGGCAAATCATTTAACCTCTGCTTGCCTTAGTTTCCTCAACTGTAAAATGGGGATAATAATAGCACCTCCCTCCCTCCCAGGGTGAGATTAGCATTTAATACAGTGCCTGGCACTTAGTAAGTGCTATATAAATGTTAGCTGTTATCAATGTCAAGGACTGAAATAGAGATACTTAATTTAGCAGTTAGCATCTGAGGGAGGACAAAGATAACATTTTGTTTCATTTAGCTGAAGTCAAGAAGCTTTTGTCTTTTGATGGGTAAGCCTCACTGTGATATTCTCATGTTTTGGTTCATTCTTTTCAAAAGGGAAAAGAGAAATGTAAGATTTCTGTAAGGAATAGGCTGCCTGATATTAGAGGGGGAAAGGACGGATGGAAGGTGGTAGTCGTAGCCTCAAAATTCGGCTGGGAGACCCAGGAGCTGAAATTATGCACTTGAACACACAAAAGCCAGAAATGACATGATGTAGCCAACAGTGTTGATCACTTTAACAACCTGCAAAGAAAATTATACCATGTAGGGTACTGCTTTCCTCCCAAGTTAAAGAATCACATTAATCTGCACTCGCCTACACACAGCAATTATTGGAGTTATTGATTGCATCTCCAGTCTGATGACTCAGTAGATGGCATCCTTCCCCTTAACTCAGTCCTGAAAAAAGGGCAGGAGGCTATTATGGTATGGTCCAATAAATTATCCTTTGTGGAGTGGTTAGGTACACATACTTTGCATGAAAATGGTTTATGTCCTTTTCCCTCCACAGACATACATGTGTAGCTTTCCAGTCTTTTCATACCTTACTTCAAAACATGTACTCTTGATCCAGCGGCACTGACCTTCTGGTTATTCCATGAACAAGGCTCTCCATCTCTCAACTCAGGGCATTTTCTCTGGCTATCTCCAGGCTTAGAATGTTCTCTGTATCTTTGCTCTGACTGTTGAACCCTCCTGGCTTCCTCCTTGCCCCAACTAAAATCTGACCTTTTATAGGAAGTCTTCCCTAAACTCTCTTAATTTTAGTGCTTTCCCTCTTTTGATTATTTCATATTTATCTTGTTTCTAGTTTGCTTTGTATGTATGTGTTGGCATGTTGTCCTCCCCTTTAGATTGTAAGTTCCTTGAGGGCAGAGACTATCTTTTGCCTCTTTTTGTATCCCCAGAGCTTAGCACAGTGCCTGACACATAGTTGTTGTTACCGTTTAGTAGTTTCAGTCCTGTCTGAAACCCCTTTCGGGGTTTTCTTGGAGTGGTTTGCTATTTCCTTCAGAACATTTTACAGATGAGGAAACCTAGATAAAGACGGTTAAGTGATTTGCCCAGGGTCACACAGCTAGCAAGTTTCTGAGGCCAGATTCGAACTCAGAAAGATAACTCCAGGGCCTGATTCCAGGCCCAGCACTGTGCCACCACTGTGCCACTGACATATAGTAAATATTTAGTAAATGTCTGTCGATTAAATGAGTGCAGTATGCCCACATGAAAACTTGTATTCCTCCTTTTTCCTTCCTGTAGATCAGGAAGTAGATCAGGATCCTGTAGATCCTGTAGTTTAGTAAAGTAGAGACTGGAGAAGAGGAAAGAATACATTTACCACATTTCTATGAACTGATGGAACTTGGGGTGGAGCAGCATTCACTGGTGAATAGTAAATAGTATGGAGAGGAGAATGGAGCTTTGGGTACACAGGCCTCATCTGAGAGCGATATCAGACATTTGCTGTTGGGCTGGTGCCCAAGGTCCCTTCTTGTAAAGAAGGTTCTTTGAGAATCTTAGTGACCTGGCTGGTCTATACAAATAGTTCCAATAGATGCAGAAGGGGCTTAAGGAAGCACATGTCTAACAGAAACAGAGACAGAGAGAAGCTGTGATGAGGTGAATGCCAGCATGATCTTTGATGAAGATGCTTTTAACTCCACTCGTATTTCATAGGTTTTCCTATTGAAGTTGTGAGTACATTTCTTGTTACCATGCTTGGATCATAGGATCATCAATTTACAACTGAAAGAGAATTTATAGATTATCTTGTCCTATCCTTTCTTCTAAAGATGAGCAGAATGAGGGTCAGCTATGCAAACACAGAGATAGCTCTGTTCAATGACTTGCTTAAGTCATTCGACTAAGTCACTTGCTGTATTGGCAACCAAAAATGGGCTCCTTAGCACTTAGTCAACAAGTGCCCTTGACTAGTTTGGCTTTTTCCCCTGAACTGAATGCTGTTTGTATGTTGGACTGGAGTAAGCTTGTCGGCCCCTTCACCTTGCTTCCCTTGCTTAAGCTGATGCAAAGAACCTGTGCTTTCCCGGTCAACCCCTTCACCTTGCTTAAGCAGATTGAAAGAACCTGTGCTTTCCCCGGCGTACCTTACTCCCCCGCAGAAGCCGGATGGTTAAAAACAGCTTCCATTGGAGCCACAGCCACAGCCACAGCCACAGCTGAAGCAGGAGCTGCCAGTAGCAGAGCTGACCTACGGGAGGAAGCTGAACAAAGACTTCAGGCCAGTGGGTAATCTTTTTACCATAGAGAGGGAAGCATGATTTTGCTTTACACAATCATGCTTCTCTGTAGCCTTCTGGTTACTCTTTCAAGGCGTACTTATTGGGCCTGGAAGCTTTTGATCAATATATCAAAATGGGGTTGCTGGTTCATGGGTTTGTTACTGTGGAGCCTAAATATATGTTTTGATCCTTCTGCCTTCTACTTTGAGAGTTTCTTATATCCGGCGGTTCCGAACCTTTCAGACATGTTTATGATCCTCTTTGAGATTATAAACTCTTGCCCTCCTAATACACTTGCCAAGGTCATAAGTAGCAGGGTTGGGATTTGCTTTCTGTAATACTACTCTGTTTCTGAGTCCTATTTATATTTTTATTTCTTTTGCAACCATATGTTTATATTCAAAATTGTTTGTTAACCTATTAGCTGACTCAGATGCCCTAGAAGTGAGTATAAGAAACAGCAAGTTGGGACAGCTAGGTGGTGCAGTGAGTAGAGCACTGGCCCTGGAGTCAGGAGTACCTGAGTTCAAATCTGGCCTCAGACACTTGACACATTTACTAGCTGTGTGACATTGGGCAAGTCACTTAACCCCTGTTACCCTGCCTTCTTCACTGGAAAAAAAAAAGAAACAGAAAATTTTTTAACTACAGATACGACACAGGCTAAATGAGATTATTAGTCATTGAGGATCACCCAAGATGGAAACTGATCTGACTTCTAAGAGTAAGGGGTTTAGGACCCCTACTTGATATTTCCACTGAATATGTTTTATTTTGCTTTTTTTTCCTCTTTAAGATAGAAAAAAAGATTCATCTTCTAAGTAGTGTACTGCTTCAGGAAGAAGTCTGGAAATTATGAGAACAACTGTTCATGTATTCCAACTCAGTAGGGTTGAACAATGCTGAGAAGGAATCCTTCTATTTGTCTCTGGAAAAAATCCTTTACTTTTTGCTGAACATTTTCTATCAAAACTCTCTGCCCTTATCAAGCATAAGCTCGATCCTGCAGTTTCCCCCTAACCTGCTCTTTGGCATTTGTGGGTTGAGAAGTCTGGTAATTGCCACAGCTCACTGTTTCATGGCCCCAAGGCCTCTTCAGGCTGGCTGACTCTGGGTCTGGTCTGTCCCAGCATGTCCCAGGCTGGGCTGCCCTCTTCTCTCTGCACTGTGCAATAGACCCTTCCCAGTGACCATACAGGCTCTCCTGGGCTGGAGACCTGTTTCCCTCTGCTATTTTGTGGGTTCCACAGCTCCAGAATTTGTTCAGAGCCATTTTTTACAGGTGTTTGGAGGGATTTGGGGGAGAGTTTATGCAAGTCCCTGCTTTCCAGCTGCTATCTTGGCTCCTCCCCTTTTGTCCTTCATTCTTGAAGAGGACCATAGCATCAGGAGATGATGACATGACTTGCAATTGACTTTGATTTGAGTGAGGGAGGGCTGTACAAGGTCACCAGCCTCATTTTCTCCTCCAGAGCCATCTGGATCCAGTGACCAGATATTTATGAGGATGACTGGAGATTACTCAGGATGCAATGGGAGACCCTGGCCCTTTTAGGCTAAGGACTTTTCACATACTCAGAGTGAGGTAATGCCTATTCAGTGAATAGGCCTCTTTAAGAAGTGAGTAAAGGGATGGCCCCTTTAATTAGAAAAAAAAGAAAAAAAATCAAATGGGGAGGGGAAGATCCTCAGGGTTGCTGTTTCAAAGAGAAACAGTTACCAATGACATTCACTCCAAGCCAGAAGGGCTCAAAATACAGCTATTAAGTGGAGCTTGGACAGGGACCTATTGTGGTCACAACCTATGAGCTTCTGAGAGAACTGGGTTCAAGGTTTTGTGAAAGACAGAAAAAAGAAAGGAAGGAAGGAAGGAAGGAAGGAAAGAAGGAAGGAAGAGAGAGAGAAAGAGAGAGAGGGAGAGGGAGAGGGAGAGGGAGAGGGAGAGAGAGGGAGAGAGAAGGAAAGAAAGAAAGAAAAAAAGAAAGAAAGAAAGGAAAAGAAAGAAAGTAAAGAAACCTAGCCAGCTTCATTGAATTGGTCAAGACAATACACATATATACAACAAGACAATACAACATATATATTAGGTATTTTTTTCCCTGTAGAAATGATTAGACTGATCTCTTTTGATTAATGATTGAAGAGGCCTTATACTGTATTAGGACTTAATGCAATCAGCACAATATTATGCACAAAACAGTACTGTGTACAACCAACCTTTTCTGGTGACCTAAGTTGTCTTGGGCTGGAAAATCATCTCACTGTCTGGGTTCTGCTTAAGGTATATTTCTCCTTTTCAAAATTCATTGCTAGTTTTTCACATTTTATTCTATTTTTTAATTCTTTTGATTTTGTTTTATTGCTTCTTGATATCTCATAAAGTCATTCATTTCCACTTACTCAGTTTCAATTTTTAAGAATTATTTTCTTCAGTGAGTTTTTGTACCAGCCAATTCTACTTTTTAAGGAGTTCTCTTCATTGGATTTTTGTATATCTTTTTTTCCATTTGGCCAGTTACGCTTTTCAAGATGTTCTTCTCTTCATTGGATTTTGGTGCTTCTTTTACAATTCAGCCTACTCTTTTTTTAAGGTGTTGTTTTCATCAGTATTTTTGATGCCACCTTTACCAAACTGTTGGCCCTTTTTTTCATGATTTTCTTCCATTGCTCTCATTTCTCTTCCCAATTTTTCCTCTACCTCTCTTACTTGATTTTCAAAATCCCTTTTCAGCATTTTCATGGCCTGGGGCCAATTTGTATTTTTCTTTGAGGCTTTAGATGTAGGAATTTTGACTTCATTGTCTTCTTCTGAGTGTGTGTTTTGATCTTCCAAGGTCACCATAGTAACTTTCTACTGTCAGGAAGTTTTTCTGCTGTTCATTCATTTTCCAAACTATTTCTTGACTTTTAACTCTATGCTAAAGTGGGGCTCTGCTTCCAGAGTGGAAGGGACATTGTCTCAAGCTTCAACGTTTTTGTGCAGCTGTTTTCAGAGATAATTCTGGGGACCTATAGCTTTCAGTTCTTCCAAGGTGGTGTGATATAGGGATAAGTGTGTTTACTACTCTGGGATTGTGCACTGGTTTGTGAATGACCACAAGTACTGTTTTCCACCCTGGAACTTCAACCATGGACCCCCTCCACTGTAGCTGTAAGCTCTAATGCTCCTCCTTGCTGTGTTGGTAAGCAAAATGGGCTCCAAGCACTCAGTTCAACTAAGTGCCCTTGAAGAGTTTGGCCTTTGTTTCCTTGATTAGATTTGGGTATCCTTGGTGCCTCCTTGCCTCAGGGGAGGGCATACTTTACGCATGAGTTTGAGTGACATGTCTGGGACAGCAGAGGCTTTTAGACCACGTGGGTTTAAGTCGCCTCTTTGTGATGATTCTAGGTCATGTAGGTGAGTCGCATGTGTGACTCACCCCTGACCCTGAAAAAGATATAAAACCAGGGGTTGGCTTTCTCTTCTTTGGAGCTCTTACCACAGCAGTGGTGGCGCATGTGACTCTGGGCCAGCCCTCGTTATGAGCTCCTGGGCTGAACCTAGATGTTGGTAACTATGAATCTGCATTTGGTCTGTCTGTTGATGTTTGTAATTTGTTTAGGGCTCTCACTCGCGGTGGTGCTGATGCGGAGACTCCGGGCAGCTGTAGCTAAGAGCCCTCCAGCTTGTAACCTGGATGCTGAGACTTTGTTAAACTCTGGTAACTATGTATTGGGATTTGAATCAGACAAGGTCTACCTGTTGATGTTTGTAATTTGTTTGTATTTTATTCTGAAGTTTAGGGTGCTGGTTTTTTCCCCTGAACTAAGTGAATGCTGTCTGTATGCTGGATTAAAGTAAATTTATCAACCCCTTAACGTTGCTTTCCTTACTAAAGCAGATCAAAAGAACCTGTGCTTTTGCAGCATGCTGGTAGCATTCTTGTTGTTGGGCTTGTGTTGGTCTTTTACCCCCCACAACAGCTGCTAGCCGGATTGTTGAAACACTTGCCCTAGAACTGAGATACAGGACTGCAGCCCATATTCGAGAATGGGCAATGGAACAGAGTCCTGTACCCAGTGACAGCAAAGGAACTCCTGTAATCTCCTTCTGACCATTTGCCTGATCTCCTTACCATCTGTGGGTTGAGAGGTCCAGAAACCACCACTACAGTCACTAATGCAGTCGCCCCAAGGCCAACTCCTGGTTTTCTGGGGCTGAGTCCGTGCTGGTGTGCCCTGCTTTGGATTGAGCTCTACTTTCACCTTGATGCAATCAACCTTTTCTGCCAATCTAAGTTGTCTTGGGCTGGAAAATTATTTCACTCCATCATTTTATGGGTTCTACTGCTCTATAATTTGCTTTGAGATGTTATTTAAAGGTATTTTAAGGAGTCTGGGAGCTAGCTCAGGCGAATCCTTGCCTTTTCTCCGCCATCTTGGCTTTGCGCCCATGTTGCTAATTTTTAATAATCAGTGAGTCACTTAACAGAACTGTTTCTGTGCTTGCATTTATTTGGAGTCCCCTTTGTAAAGAGGAGAGACTTTTAGGCTTCATTTTTTTTTACAGAGTCAAATACTTAAAAAAGAGTCATCAGTTAAGATAGCAGATCTTAGTAAATACTTAGTAAATTGTTACTATAGATAGGTAGCCCATTATAGGGATTTATAAGTGCCTGTTCTCTTCTATTTTCAACAAGGATGCCCCTGTTGTGCATTATGAGGCATTTAGGTGGTACAGGCGCTAAACCCAGAGTCCAGAAGACCTTCCAAATCCAGCCTCCAATAACTTACTAGCTGTATGGCCCTGGGTAAGTCACTTAACTTCCTTAACCCTCAATCTCAGTTTCCTCATCTCTAAAATTGGGTAATGATAACACCTACCTCACAGGCTTATTTTAAGGATAAGATAAGATGATATTTGTAAAGTGCTTTGCAAACTTTAAAGTACTAAAGTTTCTAGATAATCTGAAAACTGTGATTCTCAGCACCCTCTGCCCTACTTCCTGAGTCTCTGACACCATCACCAAAGAAGTAGAACAGTCAGAATCGAGAGTCATTTTGTGTTTTTCTTTGTATCATGGATTGTCTTAGTCAAACAACTCATGACCAAGTGTCCCCAAACCCTACCGATGATGAGCTTTTCAGTGCTTAACTAGTCCTCAAAAAGCTGACTTAGTCTTTTGCCAGGTATGTACTTACAGGACTTTATAGGAACTTGCCAGAGATTACACACAGTTGACAATGCTTTTGAGGACCAGTATTCCCTCCATGTCAAGATGAGTCATTGGAGTAGGGCTTTATGAAAGAAACACAAGGACTTCAACCATGTAAAAGAAATGACTGCTTGAAGAAAGCCCAATTCTGAATGACTGCACAGCCAATACTGGCCTTAAAAAATAAACTATGATGCATACCCCTCTCCCTCTCCATAGAGAGGAAGGTGCCTATAGGGAAAGAATGGAAAATATATTTTGAGACAAGGTGAGGTTTAATTCAGGGGTTGAGCAGAGGGGCTATATAATAATATATGAATGAAATATAAATGCAGCCCAGTGGAATATATATTATCCTCTTGTCTCATGAAAATTGTTTGGTGACTGTGTGATGATGATGATACAGCTGGCATTTATATAGTACCTATAATGCAAGGTACTGTGCTAAATACTTTAAAAATATTGTCTCATTTGTTGCTCACAAGAACCCCACAAGGTTATTATTATTATTAATATTATAGGAGGCTATCAATATCCTCATTTTACCATTGAGGAAACTGAGATTGAGTGACTTGTTCAGTAAATGTCTGAGGCTGGATTTAAACTCAGATCTTCCTGATTCTATACCCAGAGCTCTATACACTTTGACACCTAGCTGTCTAATAAATGAGATACAGAGAGAACTAAAGAGCTTTTGTGCTGATTATCTCTTCCTTTCCTCCTTCCCCTAAAATAGAAGTACAAGAGATTGAGACTGAATCAGAGACAACATAAGTAATACAATCAAGGTGTGGGAACAGTTGGGGCCAAGCTAGGCATGTAGACTTTCATATACACACATATTTTGTGGGTAGCCATAGCAGTGTGGATCATAGCCTGGATCATGGCATCTTAGCTTTAGAGCTAGATAGGCACTTAGAGTCTATCTAATCTAGCCCCTCCATTTTATAGATGAAGACACCGAGGCCCGGGGAGGTTAATTGTCCCACAGATAGTGAATGTCAGACGTGGGATAGGAACCAGGGTCCCCTGACTCTAGATAATATATCTTTCTATTGGACAAAACTGCCTCTCCTTCAACTATGTAGGTTTTAAGGTAGGGTCAAAGGTAAAGAAAGAGGGAGAAACGGAAAGCAGAAAAGGAGAGGAGTGGAAATAGAAGAGCAGAACTAAAACTCCTCAAATTTGTACCAGTATCCCACTTCCTCTAGCTCCCTTCCCCAACTCAGTGCCTTGCCTGGTGATATCCACCAAGAGAAGGCTTTTCACAACTTAGGCCAGCCAGTTAAGTGGTGCTCATCTGGAACAGGTGCTTTCAAAAAGATTGATTTTCCACCAGTGAACATTCTTGCCACTCCTTGAAAATAAGTATTAAAATTCATAAAGTAGGTACAGGCTGACCACACAGATCTGCTGCTTGGTATCAACTCCACCCAGTCTTCCTCTTTATCCCTCCTCTCCTTCCCAAAATCCCCTCCCCACGAAAGTTTTATTTTCAATTTATTTTTTTAAAAGCAGATGCACAGTAAACATCTGAATGTGAGTTTTGTGCTAAGTACATTTCGGTTTCAGAGCAGTTATCTCTTGCTGCCAGAATAGCCCTAAGGATTAAGATGGTTTATTGGGATCAAATGCCTAGGAGATTTATTATAGTGCAGACTGTTTACTCATCCACATTAAAATGCCGATTATGCTTTTTTCACTGCATCTCTCTCTCTGTCTCTCTCTGTGTCTCTGACTCTGTCTTTCTCTCTCTTTTTCTCTCTGTCTGTCTGTCTCTCTCCCTCCCTTGCTCCCTCCTCTCTTTCTTTCCCATCTTTTTTTCTTCCTTCATTCATAACCTATCTTCTATTTTCTCTTCTTTCTCTATTTAAATGAATTCACTTGGATTTCTATCCTATAAAAAAAATCAAGTTCCTCAAAGCTACCTTATTGGGAGCAAGGTGGATGGAGTAGGAAAGGGCATCTAGCCCAAAAGCACACTATTTAATCAAGAAACCCATACTGATTTGGAAAAGAATTATTCAAGGAAAGTACTTTCCACCAGGACTGAAGGATAGCTATAAACTTGGAATAACCAGGTTAAATGGCTCCCTAACCTAAAGTAATACAATAATTCTTAACAACAAACAAAGTAGCATAGACACAGTGATTATTGGGGCTGTATGTCCCTTTTTTTCTCAAATAAGAAGGGAGATTATGTATTTTGAAGTTAAACTCTATATTTGTGTGTTCTAGAGGGCAGATGGGTTCTCATATAATATAGTTTACTCTGATTTGATTAGGAAGAGCCGTAGGAAAATATGATTGTGCATAAAAAAGGTAACATGCCATTGTGGGTTGAAAATTGGCAGAAAGATTGCATTCTTTCCCTGTTTTCTATTTGAAGAGCACCATTAGCTGTTTCTTTTAAACATAATAACAAAAGTCTCCTTCCTTTCTCCTCCCTGCCTTTGCTCCTGTGGTTTGCTTTGGTCATCCAGATCAAGCTATATATGCCTCCAACATAAGGGTTCTGAACCTTGGATCTAAAAACTTAATATTTGATAACTATATTTTAATACAATTTATTTTCTTTGTAATCTCATTAATTTTGTGCTTTTACAAACATTATTCTGGGAAGGAACTTACAGGTTTCACCACACAGCAGACTGACAAAGGAGTTCATGTTATAATTTTTTTTAAAGCCCCACTCTAGGATATATTTCCTATCTCAGATCATTATGTTTGAATCAAGGCAAAAGTGTAATCCCCTTGCCCCTGCTCATGCTGCAGCTAGGGTCAAATTAACATATACTTTATATATGCATTTGCACATTTATGTATGTATTTATTTTTAGTTTTCAACATTCATTTCCACAAGTTTTTAAGTTTTAATTTTTCTCCCCTTCTTCTCCTCCTTCCTCCCCAAGATGGCATACAATCTGATATAGGCTCTACATATACATTCATATTAAACATATTTTAACATTAGCCATGTTGTAAAGAAGTAACCAATATAACCAAAATAACCAATGGAATAAACCATGAGAAAGAAGAAACTAAGCAAAACAGAACAAAAAAGAGAGAGCAAATAGTATGCTTTGATCTGCATTCAGACACCGTAGTGCTTTCTCTGGATATGGATAGCATTTTCCATCATGAGAGTTTTGGAGTTGTCTTAGATATGTATATATTTATATACATATATTTTGAAAATACATGTATGTTAAAAATCCAACATGCATATGTAAATATATGCATATGTACACATAAATCTCTTCAAGAAGGATCATGTTAAAGGACTATTTAAAACTTAGGATCTGCAATCTGACACCACTTGTTTTGATTGACAGGACCATATAACCAGGACTTGTATCCCATTCAGAGATTTAAGAACAGACTATCTTAAGAGGTCATAGTATTTGCAGCAGTACCTATGATTGCCATGATGAATGAAAGATGGAAGTTGATTCTAGTTGTTGTGTATCAGTGTGAATTATAATAGCCTCCATAATCTTCTATCACCCAGCCCAGTACTTAGTGTTGTTGAGGCTCATTATGGAGTCTTTAAGATTACAGGGATTGCACAGTTAATATGTTGGATATAGTTTTGTGAATGCACAATGTGGATGTAGCTTCGTCATGGAAATACTTCTATCCTTGAAAGAATTCTTTTTGGGAGAACTGGTTCACCCTACTTGGAAATATTAACTGAGCCATTTAAACCATTACGACAGTTTAACCACAGACACTTGAGAGTGAGACACAATGGTCTCCAAAGTCTCCTTCATTTCTAAAACCTTAGGATTCTAAATTGTCAACAGATTTTTCTTAGGGTGTGTTCCAAAGAACTTCAGTGGAACAGAGAAGACATACGTTTTATAACACACTTAAGTTTTGGGGATAAGAATTCATTATTTGGTATAAATTGTTGGGAAAGCTGGAAAGCAGTCTGGCAAAAATTAGGCATAGAACAATACCTTATACCATTTACCAAGAGAAAATGGATGCATGACCTACATACAAAGAAAAAAAATATTACAAGAAAATTTCAAGGACATGGAACATGTCATCTTTCAGACTTGTGGATAGGCAAATAATTTATAAATTATAAGTATATGAAAAGGAGCTAGTAATGGCCTTCTATGTAGATCCCACTATTTTGCCAATTTTTTGAACAGCTGAAAATAAATCCTTTGCTCTAAGGAAAAACACTGAAGAAGCATTTGAGCATCTAATACAGCAAGGTATCTTCAAATTAGCTTAATAGTGGAACTTTGGGAAACTACAGATACTTAAGCAATTTCATAACCTTGGACAATTCATCCCTTGCTGTTTTGGTTGGGGGAATTTTTCTGTATAAGTTGACCTTACCAAAATTATCAGTAGCTGATAATAGCATTTCAAATAGCCAAATGATCATAACTCAACTACAAGTGGCCTGGGTTAAGCACTTTAATGAAGTTTAGAATTTCTTTGGCCTTCAGATTTTCCAAAGTCTATAAGAACCCTGATTTTTTAGGGTTTAGGCATGGTTCTATTATAAGATTACCTGGATTGACCAACCTCACTTGTAGACTACCATTCATTTTTGACTTATTCTCGTATTGAGTCTTATCATTTCAAAGCCTAGAGAAATCTAGAGTATGCTTGAAAACAATTTTAACTAATAAAATTGCAACCCTTGATTAAAGTTCTAGCTCTTCCATTCTAGTTCATGAAATATTTATTTAATAAAACTTCAGAAACTTGTTTTCCCAACTGTAATTACTCATTAGCAGTTGACTAATACATGAAATCAATAGTAAAGCAAAGACAGATAATTATCTATACCATGTTGGCTATAAGGAAGATCACAGCCAGTTTCTTCAAATTCTCAGCATGATAGTAGATAACTTTACTTCTAGAAAAATGATTTCACCATTTAATTCACTAGAGATTTATTACATTCTCTAAATTTTTCTCATATTTCTCTTCAAGTTAAGAATTAATTCAGTCTCTCGGGAAATAAATTATATTTGTCCTTTTTTCTTTTTCCTTTGATTCAGATATCATATAATGCACTATTTACCAACTTTTCATAGATTCTTCATAGATTTCTCATTATAAGTTTTCTTCAGAATGTAGCACCTTCTCTGGGGCTACTCCTCCAACTTTGACTCATATTCATAGGTTGGGTTCCCAGAGAACAGCTAACTGATAATCATCTTATCATTCTAGGAATAACTCTAAGGGACTGGGGTTTCTAGTATTGTCACTCATCTCCCACCTGGTATACTTCTTATCAATTAACCAGTAGTACTCTATTAGCATATAGAAAAGATATTTACTGAAAATCTATTGCAAGAACAGTAGTTACCAAAGCAATGCTCACCATAGCAGAGTGTACTCTTCCCTTTATATAGTCAAGGAAACTTATGGAGAATGGGTTCAAACTCAGATATCCATGTAGAAAATACTTGGGGCTGAAGGGATATCTTAAGACTCCTGACTCTGAGTTCTTTTCCCTTTTTGCAAAATACTCATGAAGTTGTCCTTAGGTATAGCTCTTTCCTGGGCTTCAAGGATTAGTGGCCTTCGAGCCATTTTCATAGTAAGCATTTCTCTCTATATCAAGAGTTTAAGATTTTTGAAGTCACCATTGTTTTCAGGTACTGTCTTGATATATCCATCTGCAGATACTTCACGTGTCAATAGCTACTGCTACTACCTCTTGTGGACTCTGCTACTGAAGGCAGTTACCAATGGGATAGCTGATAGCACTTCTGACTATTTAAATTTACAAAGTCATAACTTGGTCAATTTTGTTGTTGGATATAAGGAATAACAAACACAAAAGAAGCAAAAGTGCCATTTACTCATAGGCACATGGTAGCCAGTGGGAGGAAATGCAGCTTGCTGTCAGTCTACAATCCAGCAGCTCGTAGCAGTTCTGCTATACTCACTGCCAGGGGGAAAAAGAGAGAAAGGCTAATGGAGAGGCAGATCACTTCTTTTGTATACATGGTTGGTTCCAGGACTAGCTTCTTATAAATCATCAGTCCTTCCAGCTTTTTAGCTTTTGAAAAGGATTTTTACCCTTAAATAGTACCAGCCCATCCATTACTCATGCCCAGAAGCCAGTTCACCAAACCTCCATATATGGTTGGATTGGAAGCAGAAAGAGAATATCAGCACATACTCTAAGGAATGAAACCAAGCAAAGAATATCAGTCTCTGCTTCAGGGACTGGCCCCATGTCCAAACCCCCATTACACTAAAATGACAGGTTATAAAGTTCTAAAAAGAAAGAAGTTTGTATCACCTTCTTTCTCTCCATTTATCCTACAGATCAAAAATTAATGAATTAACTCTCTGATTCCAAAGGGAAAGTCACCTCACAGCAACACACATTTACAACTATATTCATATGGCTAGCACAAAAGGCCTTTTCTTCAACAATATATTTGACCCTTAATGCAATAACAATCTCTCTTTCTCTCTCTCTCTCTCTCTCTCTCTCTCTCTCTCTCTCTCTCTCTGTCTCTCCATCACTCTCTGTCTCTTTGTCTCTGTCTCTGTTTGAAACAGATGTTAGAGTACCCATAAGGTCAACAGAAGATTAACTCATAGAAAGATTTTAGATAGCACCACATAATTTAAGCAACTAAAGCATGGGGGGAGGGGTGGAGACAGAAGAAGAAGAAGAAGAAGATAGAGACAGGAAGAGACAGAGTGAGACAGAGAAAGAAACAGATGAAGAGACAGAGACACACACAGAGACAGGGAGAGAAAGAAGAGAAGAGAAAGAAATGTGCAAAATTGTAATGTAATTTTCTCCTTGGGTTACCTCATCAATCAAATCAAATCAATCAATCCAATCAAAATACATCACCTATTTCAGAAGCAAAGCAAGAGCTTGAACACTTCCTTTGGCTTCTCAGGTTCTATCATAATTCACCGCTTTCCCCTCAAAAAAAGCCCCTCCCTAATGTAGCAACAACACAATCATTTTTGAACTGCTTCCATACCTGATGGAAAGAACTAATCTAACATTAACATAGATCTAGAGCTGGAAGGGGCCTCATAGACCATCAAATCCACCCTCTTCATTTTAAGTATGAGGAGGAATTGAACTCACTGTCCCATGTGCACTTTCTAGAAAGTGTAGCAGTGATTGATGTTTGAACTAATATATATTTTGATGACAAAAACCATGTCTATTTACAATCAAATATAATAATGTATATTGCCTAGGTGCCTACTATGCCAAGAACATTGTTCTAGGCATTTCAGAAAATAAAAAGTTGAGACAAAATATGGTCCCTGTTGATGCCTACATTATCCTCTAGTAGACAGATGAGATAGTAATGCTATTTGATGTAACACACAATATTACATAGTAAGAACATTGTTATCATGTTGTGTTGTTTTCAGCTGTGTCTGCCTCTTTGTGATCCCATTTTGGATTTTCTTGGCAGAGATTCTGGAGGGATTCACCAATTCCTTCTCCAGCTCATTTTACAGATGAGAAAACTGAGACAAAAAGAGCTAGATTACCTGCCCAAGGTGACACAGCTAGTGTCTGAGGCCATTTTTGAACTCATTAAGGTGATTATTCTTGACTCCAGGCCCTGTGCTAGAGCCTAACCACTGTACCACTTAGCTACCCTGTAAGAACATCATAATTTTATAAAACAAAGATCTTTGTAAGACCTGACTTTGAAGGCTATTACAAACCACTGATGGAGGGTGATGAGGGAAGGAGAGGACTCCTGGATTAGGGGATGTTTGAGTTAGAGTTAAGACTATGGATTAAAATCCAAGTGGTAAGGTAAGTGATTTTCAGATGGGGGCAGGGCAATCCAATCTGATACACAGGGTCATGGAAGATGGGAACCTGCATGTTCAGCAGGTCAAACTGTAGTTCAGTTTAGTTGGAAGCATAGTTTCTGGAGGGCAATAATATAAACTTAGGTGGAAAAGTTGAAAGTGGTACCCTGTTATGGAAGGTGTTGAATACCAGAATCCCAGACAAAGAAACTTGATCTTTATTCAGTAGGAAGTGTATTAGGAGGGCAGAATTTATAATTTCAAAAAGAATCATATATATGTCTGAAAGGTTTGGAACCACCGGATATAAGAAATTCTCAAAGTAGGAGGCAGAAGAATCAAAGCATATATTTAGGCTCCACAGTAACCAACCCACAAACCAGCATCCCCATTTTGATATTTTGATCAAAAGCTTCCAGGCCCAATAAGTCTGCCTTGCAAGAGTAACCAGGAAGCCACAGAGAAGCATGATGGTATAAAGCAAAATCATATACATGCTTCCCTTCTATGGTAAAAAGATTACCCACTGGCCTCAAGTCCTTATTCAGCACTCCTCAATCCTCACGTAGGTCAGCTCTGCTACCAGCAGCTCCTGCTTCAGCTTCGGCTGTAGCTGTAGCTGTAGCAGCCTCTGGCTCCAACGGAAGCTGTTTTTAACTATCCGGCTTCTGCGGGGTGTAAGGTATGCCGGGGAAAGCACAGGTTCTTTTGATCTGCTTAAGCAAGGTGAAGGGGTTGACCAGGAAAGCACAGGTTCTTTCGATCTGCTTAAGCAAGGGAAGCAAGGTGAAGGGGCTGACAAACTTACTCCAATCCAACATACAAACAACATTCAGTTAGTTCAGGGGAAAAAGCCAAACTATTCAAGGGCACTTGTTGACTAAGTGCTAAGGAGCCCATTTTCGGTTACCAACACACTCCACTCCTTGTTCTAGAATACATAATCTAATCAGCCATGTATCGTAGAACATACATTGTGATCCAATTACGAAGGAAACTAAAACATATCATTCATAATAAAGCAAAACATATCATTCAGTGACATTCCCAAATATTGGTTTACAATTCAAATGTGACCCACTCCTAGGTCCCAGCAAGATAATCTTTTCAATCAGTCATCCCCAAAATAATTGTTAATAATGCAAATGTCCACCCCTAGATCTTTGTATCCATTACATAGGATCAATAATATCATAACAATAAAACAACATAGCAAGGATAACACAAAATAAGTACACAGAACACTATCAGCATTCCCCCCCTCCCCTTGAACGATTGAGGCTCAAAATCTTGGGGTAAGGGGTGAAGGTCTCATTTTTCATAGCTTCTTCTTGCTGAAATTGGACACAGAGGTGTCCCTGCCCCCAAGAGTCCCATTCCAGAGGTCAGTTCTTTAACGACCTGGCAGGAATTCCAAGAAGGCTACGTTCTTAGGCAGTCACCTGGAAGTGTAGGGTGCTTAAACCTAAAGGAGACAGAACTAGCAACGAGGTTAGCCAAAACAAAGAACAAAAAGAGTAGGCAAGTATGGGCTATTATCCTTCAAATAAAATCATCTCCAGTTTGGTTGAGATTTCAGTTATGCAAAGATCCAACATCAGAGCCAAACTCAGGTGGGAAATGTTTCTTTTCAAAAGGAACATAATGAGGAAGCCAAGAGGATCCCACCCTAGATAGAGGCTAAGATTGTCCTCCCAGCGTTTCTCCAGATGTACAAGGAAACACAATGGGAAAACTAAACTAAGAGGATCCCATCCTAGGTAGAGACTAGGATTGTCCTTCCAGCCTTTCCCCAGATGTACAAGTTTTCATCCATTAATCACACAAGGTCACCTTCCCTCCAAGTGGCTTATGGCATTTACCAGCATCAGCCATACCTGTGGAGTCCGTGAATCTATTATTATAACCCTATTCACAGTAAAATATATGGTTCAGGGGTATGATTTGGTAATTATTTTCCCTTGAATAGACAACTGTTACAGTGTTGTCCTTCCCATGGGCTATAACTTCTGCAGCCTTTGGAATATCATCTGGCTTCTGTTTTACCCATACCTTAGCTCCCGACTTTATTCTATCAATGGAGCAAGACCCTTTTGCCCCTCTAGTAGTTATTTTGGGAAGAGGGTCAGTTTTCACAAAGGGTATTTTTTCACAGGGGATAATAATCACTTGAACTATCCTATCATTTCTACAAAATTGTACTGGTTTTTTACCCAAATTCTGGAGTGTCACAACAATTTCTTTTTGATAATTAGAATCTAACATTCCAGCCAATACATGTATTCCTTGAGCTGCTAATCCTGGTTTAGGTAATATCCATCCAAAATGATTCTTGGGGATTCTCATACATACTCCAGTAGGGGTTTTTCTTATCTCTTTCCTATTCAACCTGAAATTCTCTATACAATGTAAATCATATCATGCCGAACCAGGTGTTCCTGGACATGGTAGTGGGACAGCTTCCCTCACAGTCCAAAATTCAATATTTTGGATCTCATGTGTTTGCTGTTCTCTAATCTGCAGATTTGGGGTCATCATTCTGGCTAGAGGTATACTCCCCCCTAAGGGCCTATTATTCAAATTATGTAAGGCAATAGACAAATTATCCTTCCAATGTCGATATGAATTATTAGAGCTTAATTTTCTCAGCTGTTCTTTCAACAATCCATTCATTCTTTCAGTTAGCCCAGATGCTTGTGGATAATATGGAATATGATATATCCATTCTATATTATTCAACACACAATATCTTTTCACTTCTTTGCCCTTGAAATGTGACCCATTGTCACTTTGAATCTGCATTGGGATTCCACAGTATAAACTTACAATAGCTAGGGTTTTACAGGGGTTTTTCTGAGTTGTGTCTTTATAAGGACAAGCCACTAGTACACCTGAATAGGTGTCAACACATGTACATACATATTTACATCCTTTATCCTGGGGTAGTGGGCCAATATAATCTATCTGCCAAATTTGGGCTGGAACTTTTCCCCTCACTATTTCTCCAGTTACTATCCTAGGAAGAGTTCGTTCTTTTTCTAATTGGCATATACAACACTCCTCTGTTGTTTGTTTTAACAACGCATGAGAGATACTGATACCTCGATCCTGCGCCCATCGATGGGTGGCCTGGACCCCTAAATGGCCGGTGGTCTGGTGGACCCATCTTGCTAAAGCTGAGTCATCAGTTGGAGTCTGAGTAGGGACAATACATTCAGTAGCAATCTTTGCTAGTCGATCCGCGTGTGCATTTTACTCATGTTCTGGTGTGGTCAGGGTCATGTGAGCATCAACATGAAAAACTGACAAATCCGTAACCAAAGACATGTCCCATATATTTCCCCATAACTCTTTACCCCAAACTTCTTTGCCATGAATCTCCCAATTCTGATTCCTCCATATAGGCATCCACGTAGCTAATCCATTAGCTACCGTCCACGAGTCAGTAAATATATGACACTGTCCTCCTTTCTCCGCTCTGATGGCCTGATGCACTGCCATCAGTTCAGCATATTGGCTACTTCCACCTATCCCAGAACTTTCCAGAGTTCGCCTAGTACAGGGGCTATAGGCTACTGCTTTCCAGTGTCTCTTTTGTCCTAAATATTTTGCTGTCCCGTCAGTAAACCAAGCATGTTTCTTCTGTTCTTCATTTAGTCCATCATATCCATTATTCCATTTCACTAAGGATGGTACCATCTGTTGCTTAGATTCAAGGGGTTTTTCATTCCTCTCAGTATCAATGTTCGCCACAGATTCATGTAGAGCAGAAACTCCACTTTTGCCTGCTCTGGACCTATTCTGAATATACCACTTCCATTTGGAGCTTATCTTGGTGTATGGTGTGAGGTATTGGACTACACTTTAATTCTGCCAGATTGTTGTCAGATTTTCCCAGCAGTCAATAGTGCTTCCCCCATAAATTACTATCCAGAATGGTTTTACCATTTTGCAAACTCATTAACAATACTATGTGTACCACATAGTATACTACATAGTGTAGATATACTGCCAGTAGTTCCAACCATTGTAACGAAAGGCTGGCTTCATTCCTTTCCCAGACCTGTTCCTGACCTTCCAGACTTCAAAATCATGCCTCTATTGCTATCTCATCCTGGAACTTTACTCAGTGCCTGGACCATCCTACCACACCTGTAACCTTTTCATAATGGAATATGCCTCTCTTCTTGCATTGATGAATTCTTCATGGAAAGCAAACATCCATTTTGTGAAGAGGCCTAGGCCAGCCTGCCTTCATTCCCTTCCCAGCCCTGCTCCTTACTTTCTGAACTTCAAAATCATGACCCCACACCAGGTATCTTCATTCCCCTCCTCCTCCACTTTTCAGGTCCTTATGTGTCCTTCCTCATTAGAATATAAGCTCCTGGAAGACAAGGATAATCTTTCTTTTTGCCTGCATTGGTATCTTCAATGCTGGCATATAATAAAAGATTAATAAATGTGTATTTCCATCCTTTTTATCCTTATTTTCTCTGTTATCATTTCTAATCTGCTATTGTGAGGTAAAGCTTCAGAACGGTTTTGATTTGCTTTTCTCTTATTATAAGTATTTTGGAATATTTTTCCCACATGTTTGTTAGTAGTTTCAATTTCTTCATTTGAGAATTGCTTTTCATTTTCTTTAACCATTTGTATATTGGAGAATGTCTCTTGTTCTTATGTACATTTATCAAATATCAAGATATCCTGGAAATCAGTCTTGTATCACAGAATGCTGCTGCAAAGTTCCATCTCCCCTGCCCCCCCCGAAATGGTTTTCTTTCTAATTCTAATTGCATTGGTTTTGTTTGTGCAAAAACTCGCAATTTTACACAACCAAGGTTGTGCATTTTATCATGTGTAATCCTTTATCTCTTTCTTTGTCAATAACTCTTCTCTTATCCTTAGTTATGAAAAGTATTTCCTTCAACTCTCCTCTAGTTTCTTTATGCTATGATCTAGCTTATATATTAATATGTAGCTTATTGTGCTGTCTACAATGAGATGCTCATCTAAACCCAATTCTACCTGTCCTGATTTTCAATTTTCTCAGGAGTTTTTATTGAATATTAAGTTCTTATCTGATTAGTTGCTATACTAAAATTTATCAACTATTTTGCTATTGTATTCATTTATTCAACTGAAAGAGCCTTGGCCTTGGTGTCAGAGCAGTTGTGATCAAATTCTACCTGCAATGATTACCATCTGATTAATCTTAAGTAAGTTACTTAAGATCTCTGAACCTCAGTTTTCTCAACTCTAAGGGAGGGGCTTACAGTAAAAGGTTATACCATTCCTTCTAGGTTCTTTTTTTTTTTTAACAATGATCCTCACTAGTCAATTACATTGATTGACTTTTCTATTCTTTAATGAGTAGCAAATTATTTGGACAATTATTGCTTTTTAGTACAGTTTGAGATCCACTACAATTAGGCCCAATTCTTTCCCATTTGTTTTCATTGTTCAGCTTGAGATTCTTGACCTTTTGTACTTCCAGATGAATTCTATTATAATTTGGTCTAGTTCTACAGAATAATGTTTTTGGTAGCTTGATTGATATTCTATTAAAATTTTTAAAATAATTTAGGTATCACTGTCATCTTTATTAAATTAATAGGGCTCAATTATGATTTCTTTTTATTTCTCACTAGGCTATACTCCCATGGACTTCTCTCTCATGGCTCAGAAATTTGAAATATTAGGTTTTGCTCATTGCAGGCCTCTTGCAAAGCTCCCAATTCTGTGATCTCCTATTTGCTGTGCCATCCCTACAGAGTTTTGGGTTCAGCTATCTTGTGGGATCCTCTATTCCTAGTTGCCCAAGCTGTACACTGCATCTCCAAGCACTCTATTCAGGCTCCATATTGCCTAGCCCTGTCTTCATGTTCAGTGAACTGTGGGAGATAGTTACCTCCTGCTACTCCAACAAGCCAGAACTGAGATCCTATTTCCTTAATGCTTCAGATCTAGGCTCTGCATTTCTTGCTCTCTACTTGATCTCTGTTCAAAATGCTCCAGGCTTCTGGCACTCTTCTTTTGCAAATCTAGACTCCATGGAAGATCCTATTGCTTTTTGTCTTTGGTATTCTTAATCATTCTTCCTTCTGGGACATGTTTAGAACTTTGTTGTCGTATTTGTGGAAAATTTGGGCTCTTCTAGGAATTTTCACAATTCTATCTTACTGGGACTTCTCTCTCATTTTCCAGAGACTCCTAGAGATTGTGTTTTGCCCAAGGTCATAAAGAAAGGAAGTGGTATAGTCAAAATTTGAACCCAGGTACTCAGCCTGTAAGTCTTTCTTTACTGCTTTAGATCCACCAATCTGGAAGGACCTTCTGAATCACATAGATCAATCTCCTTTTTTGAAAGATGAATAAGCTGAGGCCCAGAGAGCTGAAATGACCTACCAATGGAAACACAACTCTCTATGGAAACTAGACTAAACTAGACTAGATCCCAAGACTTCTATCAGTCTGGTATATTTGTAGTTATCCCATATTGCCTCCCTTCTCCATGCATATTTTTGATGTAGAAATTCTAGGTCAAATACAGTAGGTAGATGGAACTAAAGAAAAAAGAAAACCACAAATTGTTCAACAGACAGAATGACAATAATAAAAGTACAACATGCAAATTTGCCTAAAATAGACACATGCAAACAGTACCATTTTAATATTGCAAATCTAGGAATATGGCCCTTGGGAAAGATCCTAGTAGATTTATGATTATATATCTAGAGAAAAAAGGGAGTAGATTGTTAACTCTTACAACTTTTTCCTTGCTTTGCTTAACCTTACCTTCCCTTGCCTTCCTTTCCTTTCTCTTCCCTTTCCTTTCTCCTTCTTCCTTTCTCCTTTCCCCTTTCCTATTCCCTTCCCTTCTCCTCTCTTCTCCTTCTCTTCCTTTCTTTTCCCTTCCTCCACTGCCCTCTTTTCCCCTTCCTCCTATCTCTTCCTCCTCTCCTTTCCTCTCTCCTCCCCTCCCCTCCTTCCCTGCCCTCCCTTCTCTTCTCCTCTCCTTGTGTTGGTAAGCAAAATGTGCTCTTAACACTCAGTTCGACCAAGTGCCCTTGAACAGTTTGGCTTTTGTTTCCTTTGAGTAATTCAGTGCATTTCATTGAGTCTTACTAGGTGCTAAGCCCCAGGCCCAAACCCCTATTAAGTGTAAAACCTATGTGGGTGTGGATTGGTAACTAAGGTGGGGCCCAAGGTGGGGCTAACTAAGGGAAGGTGCTAATTCCAGAGCCAGTCATAGGAGCCCAAGTTCTGGTCATTCAGGTGACATTTGATGACATCTGAAATGCTTTAAGAAGAGAAGACAAAGCCATTTGCGCAGGGCTCTTGCTCTTGGTGGCATGTGGAGACTCCTGGGCAGCTGTAGCTAAGAGCCCTCCAGCTTGTAACCTGGATACTAAGACTTTGTTAAACTCTGGGTAACTATGTACTGGGATTTGAATCAGACAAGGTCTGTCTGTAGATGTTTGTACTTTCTTTGTATTTTGCTCTGAAGTTCAAGGTGCTGGTTTTTTTCCCCTGAACTAAGTGAATGATATTTGTATGCTGGATTAAAGTTAAGCTTGTCAACCCCTTAATGTTGCTTTCCTTACTAAAGCAGATCAAAAGAACCTGTGCTTTTGAAGTATGCTGGTAGCATTCTTGTTGTTGGGCTTGTGTTGGTCTTTCACCCCCACAACAGCTGCTAGCCGGATTGTTGAAACACTCCTTCATCTCCCCTTTTTTTCTCTCTTTTCCTCTCCCTTCCCCTCCCCTATTCCCATCTCCTCTTCTCCCTTTCCTCTCTCTTCTTTCCTTTCCTTCTCTCCCTTCCCCTCATATTTCCTCTCCTTTCTATGGAGGAAATATCTCCAATGCTCTTTCAGAACATTAAGCTGTTACAAAAGTGTTATATCCTGCTTTTGCTTTATTTATAATATTGGCAAGATGCAGTTGCATTGGTTCAAAGACACAGTTTAAAATCCTTTTGATCTTGGGACAATCAAATAACTTATATGAGGTGATGGCCTGGGCAAGCACTTCATTATGCAGTTATTTGGAGAAGTACTGAAATCATGTTACTAAAGGCCCTTCAGAGATCAAGAGTTTGATAGTTTGATAGTTTAGTGCCCATAAAACCCCTAGAAAAGAAACTATGTATTTAGAAACTCAAAACAATATATGTTTGTTCACTTGACAATAACTACTCTTTGAATCTTTTCCATCATAGCTCTATTTCTTTTTATTTCATGAGAAGTGGGATCATAGGATCACAGATTTTGTATTGGAAAGTAATTTGGAGGCCATCTAGTCCAGCACTGTCATTTTAGAGATGAGGGAAACTAAGTTCCAGAGAGAGAGATTAAGTGACTTGCTTAAGGTCACAGAGTTAGAAGCAGGATGTAAAACCAAGTTTTTTGACTCAGATCACATACGTTTTCTACTATACACGTTGCCTCTCAATCCAAGAATCTCCATTAAAAAGTGCTTAAGATTCTATGTCAATTTACAAAATTTTGGCTTCTTCCTTCTCTAAAGTTTAAATAGCTAAATGTTTTACTCGAAAGTCCCAGTAGCACTAACGTCCTCAGATGCTCAGTTTGATGTGGAGACAACCTTGCATTCTAAACCTCCCCCAATTCTGGCAGTCGTTACCAAGCCAGAAAGGTTTCAGGGATAGACTGCATGCCATGATGATCGCAGTAGCTAAGACAGAGAGAGGTTCATTAGATAAAGGTGCTGAATTTTTTGGCTGCAATGATTCACAAAGGCCATCTGTTGTGTTTGATGTTGCTGTTGTTGAGTTTTTTTCAGTCATGTCTGACTCTTTGTGACCCCATTTGGAGTTTTCTTGGCAAAGAGACTGGAGTGGTTTGCCATTCCCCTTCTCCAGCTCATTTTATAGATGAGGAAACAGAAGCAAAGAAAGTTAAGTGGCTTTTCCAGGATCACACAGCTGGTAAGTGTCTGGGCCAGATTTGAACTCAGAAAGATGAATCTTTCTGACTTCATTTCTGGCACGCCATTCACTACACCACCTAGCTGCCACAAGACCATCTAATAAGACATATTTGAATGGTTGTCATCTGTATTGGAAAAGGAAGTATCAAAGCAGAAACAGGGGCACATGTTAATTGTATCACTGAAAGTTTTAAAGTCCAGAAAACCTGATATGAATATGTGTTTAATAGCAGGGTAAGACATTTGGAGTGAAAATGAGCCTCACTAATACTGTAATCATGGAATAAAGGGTAGTCTTGTTTCTCTTGACTTATGAGGGGTATGTAGAAGTTATCCAGGTTCTTATAAAGAAAAAAAATCAAAAGGAAAGGAACAATGAATAATCTTGAGAAAATGGTACTGAAATAATTTTTAAAAAAGGAAACTGAGAATCGACTTTCCTTTATTGGTTCAAAATATGTCCTTCTGGTCCCCAGAAAATGGTCTACCATTCAGTGTTTCAAGGTATCCTCCATTAATAGCCATGAGAGCCTTTTTTGTCTTATGTTTCATGGTTGGGAGGGAAACTCAATTGGCTAGTTGTGTAAAACAGAGCTTGGATCATTAGGCTAACAAATGTTGAGTTCAAAGCTTCCCCAAAGTCACATACCCACATAACTCCACTCAAGTTAGATGTAGAAAATGAGGTTCAACAGCAATAATAGCTGGGTAGGATGGTTACAAAGGGGAAGCAAACAGTAATGAAAGCATAAGAAATAAATGATAATCTGTGCAAATGGGGAGAAGGACACAAAAGAGCCTAATGGATCACAAGAAGGCAATGAATACTTTGTAGTACTAGTTCAAGAAAAAGAGAAGTTTGGTGATGAAAAGAACAGTAGGAGTTTTTGTTTTGTGGTCTGTCTTCCTACTCTACACAAAGTGGGCTGATCACTTTGAGAGTGAGAGGTTGAAATTTGTCTGCATTTTTAAAAGTAAAGCATTGGAGGCAGTGTAGCCTTAATGGAAAGAGCACCAAATTGAAGTTTATACTACAACAACAGCTATCCTTGGATCCTTCAACTTACTAGCTCTATGACTATAGTAAGTCACTAAACTGCTCAGGGCCTCATTTCTTTACATATAAAATGAAGGTGAATCTTCATGATCCTTAGACAATCTCTTAGGCAACATCTTTTGCACTTCTGGAACTCTATTATTCTGCGAGAGACAGAAGATAGTGATAAGGGCTATGAAAATAGATGATTAGTGCTTAAAAAGCAGGTTTTGGAAATGTATATAAATATTATTTTATTGTTGTCTTTTGTCTTTACATCATAATCATTTCCCCTTAAAGATAACCCCTCCCCTTTTCTGAACTCTTACTTGTAATGAGGAAACACATTTAAGCAATGTCAACTATCATGGTCACATCCCACAGTATATGCCTAATTGCATACCTATAACTCCTATCTTTCTCATTAGGCTAGGGGACCTTTTAGACCCTTCATGATATAACCCTCTAACTCAGAGGAAGTGATGGGCCTCCTCCTTTCCAAGGCTAATTTGTAATTTTGTAATTTTGCTCCCAGCTCCTCCTCTGTCATTTATTCCCGGTCTATTTTTCATCCCCAAGCTTTCTCTTTCTAATGGCTTCTCACCTCAACCTAAAAACAGGCTTATCTTTCCCCATCCTAAGTGGACTCCTTTTGACCCTGTTCCCTTCAGGCTACCTTTAAACTTCTTGGAAGAAGAAGTTCATCATGAGTTTTATAGGTCCAAGATCATTCATTATCATTTGTCAGTTTTACTGATTTTTACTTTACTTTCTTCAGTCAAGAATATGCAGGGTATCCCTAAAGTTGTAGTGAATTTTAAAGCTTTTATAACTAAAAACTACATTGACTTATGGTCCAAAAGTGTCAGTGAAGTTTTAAGTTATTGAAGCTTAAAACCCAGCTAGGAAATACTTTAGGGGCACCTTGTACGCTTTTTTTAAAAAGGTGATAAATTGGAAACTAATGGCTTTAGATCTTTAATAGAAAATAAACCAAAACAATTTGGCTTGGAAATCATCAACAGAGTTAAGGACTCAAATGGTTGATATACCATTGTCTTCCCTGAACCAACGCAAAATAATAATTTTTGATCATGTTAGGTGCCATAGTGTATTGAGTACTGGTATTGGAGTGAAGATTGATGTCAAATGCTGTCTTAGACATTTACTAAGGGCTTGATCTTGGGCAAATCACTTTTCAGTGATCACTAGCATTTATATAGTACTTTAAGGTCTGAAAAGTAGTTTATGAATAGCTCATTTTAAACTCCCAACTAAACTGGGAAATAGCTGCTTTTACTATAGCTATTTTACAAAAGAAGTAGCTGAGGCAGAAAAGGGCTAAGTAACTTGTACAGAGTCCTACAGCCTGGGAACTAACTCAGAGGAAGGATTATGACCTCAGGCCTTCCTGATGGGGGCCCTCCACTGTGCCACCTGGCGACCTCTAATAATACCATATACTTCACAGAGTTATTGTGAGAATCAATTGCTATAATATGTAAAGAACTTTGCAAACCTTAAAAAATGCTGTGCAATGATAACTATTATTATTAGTTTTGAACTGATAATAGCTCCCTATTTCCTAGCACAGAAAGTTTTAGGGTATCTTCCTTGCTTTTAAGACCTTCCATAATTAGATCCTACCCTAAATATTATACTTCTACTGGTCCCCCGAATCTTCTGATCTAACTAGGCTGGATAATTTGCTGTTCCCCAAAATATTCCATACCAATCCTGGTTCTTGGATTTATGTTGCTCCCTTTAGCACAAAATGATCCATACTCTAGCTTGTTGTTCTTATCCTTTGTTCTTGAAGAGGACCATGGCTTCAGGAAGGTGATATAGTGACTGGAAAGTGAATTGGATTTAGGGGAGGGAAGGTTGTGCAAAATCACCAGCCTCATTTTCCCCTCCAGAGCCATCTGGGTCCAGTGGCAAAATATAAATCAGAATTACCAGAGATGGTCCTGAATGCAGAGGGAGACCTTGGCCTTTTTAAGGCAAGGTCTTTAATAGTCCTCAATTTGACTGAGGCAACACCCATTCAGTGATTAAGGTTAGGTAACAAATGAGGCAAAGAATGGCCTCTTTTACCTAAACAAAAAAAAATCTGGCAGGGGAAGCATCTCAGGATTTTTTGCTGAAACAGAAACATTTGCTATTTATATTCACTCTGAGCCAATCAGGCCCAAAACAATGACCAAGTGGGGCTTGTCCTGGGACCTATTGTTGGTGAAACAATGAGAACCAAGAGTGAATTGGGGTTAAGGTGTGGTCCTTAAAAAGAAAGCTAGATTGTAAACCCCAAGATATCTTTTGAAGTTTCCATGATCAAAATTTACATTCCTTTGGGCAGAGCACCTGCAGATAAGGGTATGATATCCTATGTGGATAGAGAGAGAGGAAGGAGGACACAATTCAATCACTAAGGAAGGCTACAGGGGTAGATTGAGTCTTGTGTTCTCCCTGAAACCATTTCTCCTCTCTTAATTCTTCTTGATATTTGTACTATATCAGCTTATTTCTTGATACTATATTGCTGTGGGTTGCTCTCTAATTATATTATACTTCTCCAATGAGGTTGTAGAATCTTTGAAGGCAGGGATTACATCTTCAACTTCTCACCTTTCCCCACAGAGTCTAGCAGGAACTCAGCAAATACCTTTCAGTTGATACATTTCACTCTGAAGAAAAGAGACATATTTTGAAGGTTCAAGATGTTGTGTAGACTAGGGCAAACTTTTTGTTTGAAAGATCATCTACTCACCAAACCTAGAACTGATATGATTATAAATGGATGTGTTTATACCACTTGAGGATCATAGAAAGTTAGAGATGGAAGAGATCTTAGAGAATTTATTATTCAACCATCTTTCAGCAAAAAGAATATGTTCAGTAGTTCCACTAACCCTTTCATTAGAGGCTTCTAATCAGAAGAGGTCTAGTTTAGTCCATTATACCTAGTAATCCCAATGTAGGCTGGAGATTTATTTGTGTTGATCTATTTGTTTAGTGCCAGGAGCTACGCCTTGACAACAATGACTTATTTTGGCATTTTAAAAGGTATAAATGACAACAACAAAATACTATTTAGTTCAATGTCTATGTAAGAAGGATCAAAGATAGACTTCTCTGAACATCATTTGGCTTCATCAATTACCATCATTACTCTCTTTTTGAAACAGTGCATAGTATATAATTCATTGGTGGCATCTGGAATATTTTAGCAGCCTAGGGGGCAGCACTACTGGCTACTCAGTAAGTTCAAAATGCAATGTCTTTTGGTTTGGGGTCCAAATTACTTTGTATGCATAGCCACAGACCCTTTCCTCACATAGGCAATATCTAAGATGCACTTAGAGTCCATGAAAAAGTTCATATGGCTTTTAGGATGCTTGCTGAAAGTGAAGTAGTTGCCCACAAAAAGAGAAAAACTTGGTACAGCAAAACTTGTTTTATTCATTAGTCAACTAGAACTAGAGTATTTCTTTATGATTATCAGACAGAACTAGATGATGTCCACAGTGAAGGTCCTCTGGTGTTCTGAAATGCCCTTTGAATAAAGAGATATCAGTATTATATAGTTCATGGGATCCTAGATTTAGAGGTCATTTAATCTACCTTCTTCATTTTTTAGTTGGGGAAAATGAGACCCAGATAAATGAGTGACTTTACCCAAAGTAGCACAGGTGACAAATGGCAGAGATTAGAGATTAGATTTGAACTCAGGTTCTAAAACTTCAAATGAAATGCTTTTTTCTAGAAACACTGCATTGTACTTCTTTAAACCTTTCTCATCCATGTGTAGTTTAGGGATGATCATTTCCCAAGATTCCTTAGGATAATGTAGAATCATGGTGTGTTAATCACTTCAGTTCCCTGAATCTACCAGAAAACCCCGCTACCCAATAACATAGTTTATCATACCTCATACCTAGAAAGGCTTTCTTGTTGGTTAACATGAGCTGGGCATGTTCTTTCTTGATTAAAAATCATTCATGCTTTTTTCATATTCCTCAAGAAGCTATTCTGGAATTTTAACTTTTCCCTTCTGAATTTATAATGAAACTCTCACTCCTCTTGCTACTACTTTGTCATCTAGCTGTCTAGACTGTAATGTTTCAACTGATGGATAATTATTATTTTTCACCATAATTAATCTGCTTTTAGTAAGTTTATGTAAGTAGCTAGTGACTGATTAGATTATCTGGCATCATGTTCACGGGTGCTTTCTGAACATTCATTCAGTTTTCATCCTTTCCCATTTGTAAGTCCTTCCCCTTTCCCCATCAAATTTTTTGAAATAAAAATACAACCACTTCCAGGGCTTTGGGAAGAACATTTTATTGCTAAGCATATCCTTGAACAAAAATGCAAACATGAAAAAAAGAAAAGAGGAAAAGGAAGAAGAAAAAAAAGCAGTAACATCACAACAACATAAAAGAAATTCCTTAAGGTTCTGTCCATAAAACAGGGATATGGTAGAAGCCCACATACAGGATGCACATGTTTCCAAAAAATTGTACAAATAGAAACTTACACAAAAAAAGAACAGAACAAAGATTGTGTTTACTCAAAAAGAAAAAAAAATCAAATGGAAAAGAAATCAGGAAAATCATTTCACAAGACTCCAAGACTCCAAGAACAGCAATCTTTTACAGACATCAAGATATAATCAATTTGATATAGGTTGGGCCATTTAAGTTGCTTAAAACTGTGCTTTCATACATTTTTAACCTTTCTTTAAAAATCTTAAACAAAAAAAAATCCAAAAGAATCCCCAAACACTTACATCGAAATGATCAGATAACCAGGAACGCCTCTTTCCATACACATCAGGGAAGGCTATCTTCATTTTAGAATGCTTTTTTTTTTGTTCCTGGGTATTTCTTCAAAGTCAAATATTCATGCAACTTACAAACACCAGCAAGAATAGATTTCTAAATCTAAACAGCTGATTGGTTTTCATCTGTACACAAAGAAAATGTATATTTCTGATATTCCAGAGTCTTCATTTTGTTTTTGTCATTGTGTGTTGTTATGTTTGTGTTTTTTCTCTTGCTTTTTGTATGCAATAGCCATGGCCACACAACCAATTTTTTTTTCTATACATTAAGTTACCCCCTTTCAAAAAACAAACAAAAAAAATTAAAATTTAAAAAAAAGAAACAAATGGAAACCAAAAGAAAAGTTAAACCTTAAAGCAGTATGTACATAGGTGGCTATCTAAGAAATTACACAAGCAAAAAAAATTAGCAAAAGATGTAAACAGAATCTGAGATTTTTTTTTCTTTTGACACAGGTGACTGTGACAAAACTAAAACTCATGTTGTCTTCACATTTTTAAGGTTTACTTTTGTTGTTTTGTTATTTTCTTTTTAAAACAACATTTTCATTCTACTTCAAGACTTTTAACAGATTTTCCGTTCCAGTCGTCCCATCAAACATACCATGATAAATATATCTGTATATATATTTATATATATTATACTATTAAATTCCTTTGTGTGTGTCACAGCAGCTTTATTCATTCATTTATTTTTTTTTATAAAAGAGAGGGTGGGAGGGAATGGGCAAATGGAAGGACAGAGTTGTTCGTAAGTGTCAAGCTACAAAATTAAAATTACATATGAAAAACATTATGTTGGAAAAAAAAAAACTATGCATTTTGTACTCTTTCATGATGTGTTTGGCTTGTGTGACCTTTTGTTATTCTGTCACAAGTTGAACTCCCATATTGTCTGTTTTGATTATTTAACTGGTTTTTTTAAAAGTTTTTTTTCTTTTCTTTTAATTTTTGCATGCATTGCAATCATTCATGGAACCAGGCTCCCTCCCCCCCACTTCCCCAGGAAAGGCTCATTTTAGTTTGTGGGTTGTTTCAGCTCCCAATAGCTGACCTTTTTCCCCTTTACCACAATTTGACTGTGCTAATGCATTTGAACGGTATTGTCAATAAAGCCAATAGCCCTGATGAAACGAGACCTAAACCCATGGGTTCAAAGAGTTTGGTCTGCAAATACTGGAGTCAGATCCTAGGGTACCTACTTTAAACCTCACATCATCATCTCATGCATTTGCTGCATTTCCAGCAAAGCATCTTACTGAAAACAAACAATTGATTGATTCTAGACACACCACAAGCTGATATGTAGAGTGAACACCATGTATAGTTTTTGAGTTCATATATGGTAATAGTCTCTCACTTTTTTTTCTGAATTTTTTCTTGTCAACTCATGTCCAGTCTTAGTCTCAAAAAAATAAACAAAAACCCAAAAGCCACTTTTTCCCCTCAGATCTCGAAAAGTTACACACATACTGGCTGAGGCCAGGTCAGTTTGCGGATGTAGGTTTTTTTTAAATCTTTTTTTCTCCTTTTTTTTTAAATAATAAAACTGAAAAATCATTGATACAGTCAAGGGTCACAAACATCATTAGGGACTCACTTGGAGTTATGAAACAAGTAAGCCATGAAGTCTTCTACCTTTTGTCCAAAGGTCCACAAAAGAGATGGAAACTTCAATGTCCAGCTAAAGTGGTGGAGCTATCTGTCTGCTCCAGAGCGCTAAGTATGCTTTATGATACAGTAGGGCAGACTTCTCTGTCTCCAGGTCATGACTGATACATAACAGCCATGTCTGAAAATAAATATATATATATATACACATATATATCTTTGTGTGTGTTGTTTTTTTTTCTCCCACCAACTGTAGCTCCCAATCTCATTATAGGTATAACAGTTCTTATAGCTGTTAAATCTTGTTTTTTTTTAAAGTATTTATGTATTTATATATAAATAATTCTGTTTTTAATTCTTTTTTATTTTTATTTTTTAAATTTTACACATAATACTCTTTGTCCTTGTTTTTCTGTTTCTTATGGCCACTCTTTGAGCTCTGCTGCTTCTCCTTGACCAGCATGCCGTTGCTCTGGGCAGAGTTGCTGATGTAGTTCCGCGTCTCATCCACCTGATAGGACCCCTCGTCCCTGTTCCTGTACTTGTACATGGCATACAGGAGGATCAAGATGCAGAGAGCGGCAGCAGCCACAATGCCGACGACCATCCCTGTTGTACTGCTCGACTCCCGGATCACCTCTGAGGCCCCCGGAACCCGTCTGATTCCTGGCTCTGTGGGGTTTGCTGTGGGCACATTACGGAACATGGGGGAAGTAATTAGTGGGCTCTTCAGCTTTGTGCTGTCTAGCTCATAGGCAGTGGGCAACGGAAGCAACACTATATCAGGCTGGGGTTTGAGCTCACGGTTATTCATTTTGCCAGCTGGCAATTTGGGCACCATCCCAGACGAGGAGGAAGCTGTGGAGCGGATCAGCTCAGGGGACAAAGATGTGGTAGTAGTAGTCCTACCAGTTTCGGAGACTTTGTTAGGTCTAAAGTTCTTGGATTCCCACTTGGGCGCATGTGCTTTGTAGCCACCTTCGAAGACTGAAGTGGAAAGACTCTTATCTGTTACCAAGGAGAAGGTGGTGTAAAAATCTTCATCATCAGTAGGGGGCAGGTTAGAGTCAAAGGTTTCCCCTGAGCCATACCCAGATATCACCAAGCCATCATCATCACAACCATCGCTGCCTTGGTCCGACAAGCAAGGTAACCCCGCCTCAGAGGTCATGGACAGGGAATCTTTGGTGGTCTCAATAATGGTGAGGAGGGGGCGAAAGGTAGGGGGGAGTGTAATGAAAGGTGCACGAGTAGCAATAGGAGGGGGATTTAAAGGGTCTTCTACAAGTAGAGGGATAACTAATTCACCTCCTGGGATGGAAAGAAAAACAAAAACAAAAGATTAGTATATCGTCAAATACGGCCCATCCTTACTTTCAATGAATTTAGCCTAAATGGGGGGCAGGCACCTATGTTATAAAGAAGTAACATAGATCCTTCCCCTGGAGCTGTTAAGCCATCCCAAGCATATTTATAGTCTCCCAAAGCCTCTTGCAACCATAACCTGAAATTCCTTGGGGGAAGGGGATGATAGCCTTTGAAGATACTCTCAAACAACTACTTAGAATTCACATGTACCTTTCTAAATACAGATGAGATGGTAACATTATTGAATTACAGTTTTATGAACATCTGCTAGAGGTCAACAGGGTAACGTCTTAAAGATGTGATTTTTCTAAAAAGTTCCCTTAGATGGCTATATCATCTATTATCTTTTTTGTTTTTGCTTCCTTTTTTCTTTATTCTTTTTCCTTACTCTTTCTTTTCTCCTCACTCTTGCAAAGATTATAGCTGGAAAGTGTTTTACAATTTACAAAATGTGGTCACATACAAAATGTCATTTGAACAACATGGCAATCCTGTGAGATGAACAGGTTTTATTAACCCCATTTCACAGATGGAGAAAGTAAGTCACAGCATAGATAAGTAACTTAGGGTAGTAGATTAGAAACAGGATGGATCTCTAAGGTTATGTTGTTCAACTGATTTTACAGATGAGGAAATCGAGGCTTATGGAGTTCAAGTAACATTTCCAAGGTCACATACGCTGTAAGTGATAGCGATGCATTTCAATCTCAGGTCCTCTGACTCCAAATTCTCAAATCTTCCCACTGCACCACATTTCCTCCTGTACAAAGTTACAGCTAATAAACAGCAGAACTGACACTAGCCAGGAAATGATTTGAGCCTCAGTTGACTCCTTTGTCCAGCATACCACGTGCTTTTTCACTCTTGTCGGGGGCCATGTTCCCAATACAACAATGCCTAGTTGTTGGAACCATGCATGGAATGGGTCTTTATTTAATATATACATTTTCTTTCCCCAGTCCTTTATCTTCAAATTTCCTTTATTTATCTGCATGCATCCTCTTGCACAGATATACTGGGAGATAGTTGAAGGCTGTGGTTTGTGTCATGTGAATTTCTTCCTTGAAATTCTAGAAATCAACTGTCAAATAGCTACACTCTGCTTTTGCTAGATAACTACATAGTCTTCTTTGCTTACATGCTGGGTAAGTGATTTATTGCATTTTTCATAGTGGATTTTTTTTAAAAATACCTACTGCATTTCATTTTGGGTCTATTGGAAACTGAGGATTTTAGAATTTGAAAGGAGAGTACTTTAAATAAAAGAGTTTTACACACAATAGGAACATAATAAATATGTATTGGTTGTTATTTTCCTTCTACCTTGGAGTTAAAGACACCATTTTTTGCCTTTTTAAGAATGAATCAAATTTTTCTCTTCATAAATGTACCTTTCCACTGTACTTTTAACAGATACATTTCATAGAAACATCTTCATAACCCATTCATTCTTGAGGTCAGGAGGTATTTTTTCATTTTGTTTATATCCCCACTATCTTCTGTGGTTCTTTGTACATAGTAGGAGCTTAATAATTAAATGCGTGATATTCTTCTTAAAAATTTAATTCTATCCCCTGGTCATTTTGAATGAACCTTTTGGTGTTATGCATGCACCAGTGTCAGCTCTTAGCTATGTCCTAGGGATAAAATCAAGAAGTGAAATAATATTCTGTCTCCCAGAAGGGAGAATTTAATTGTCATGATAGTTGATTTAAATGGCAGTTCAATAGATCTACGTCAGCAGTACCCATGAGCTCAGCTTGGCTTTAGCTGAGGTAAACTCCAACCCATGGTTCGTAAGTTCTTAGCAGAGAAGACTCCAATTCAGGCCAGAAGCTCTGGGGATCACTCAGAAATGGCAAAGCTCAGCCTTAGAGGGATCCTCTTGAAGAGTCTAATTTACAAACTAGAATCCTAGGGAATATGTAGGACTGTAAACCCCAACTATTTAACTCCCTTCCAACTTCTGAGATATCCCTAAGCCAACAGAACTGGATGGGAATTGAACGGACTTTAGGGATATCAAGGAAGGGCATCTTAAAACCCAGTGTCAATGCCCTCACCAAGCTGTGGGGTTTGTACTTAGCTAGGAATTATTTGATGGATATTGGGTTATCCCAACAGGCCTAAGCAGCATGATTTAGTAGAATGCATGCCAGACTTGGAATCAGGAGGGACCTGGGTTAGAATCTACCCTCTGAGAATCAGAAATTATGTGATCGTAGAAAGCCATTTAAACTCTTTGAACCTCTGTCTCCTTATCTACCAGATGGGTCTTTATACATACATTTTTCTCTTCTCGATCATTTTTCCTCTCATTTATTTTATTTAGCAGCATGCATCCTCTTGCACAAACATACTGAGAAGTATTTGAAGGATTTGATTTGTGTTATGTGGATTTCTTAATGGGAACAATTACACAAATGGGGACAATTGTGCTTATAGTGCCTGTCTACTTCACAGAGCTGCTGTGAGGGCTAACTGAGACACTACATTAATAGCTTAAAATGGCACTAAGACTTTTGGAAAACCCTGTGCATATTGGCTTTTATCATTAGTCTCTATTTTCTGGACCTGTGGCAGGGCTGTATTCCAGGGATTACCAGAGCCTTTGTGGTAGTATCTGAGTACTCCTGATGAAATGCGTCTGTGTAGAAGGGAATGAGGGTTTATTGGAGGAGAGGGGAAGAGAGAAAAGAGAGTTCAGAAGTACTTTATTTTATATGCATATATATATATACATATATATTACAATACTTCACTATTAAATTACAAAAATGAGACCAAAATGCTTATATGTATTTTAAGCACTGTTTCTAGATTAGGTAAAATCCTTCACTCCAGTATCCCCAGGGGTAGGACAAAATGGCATACTTCTATTTCTTGACCTATTCTACAGCCATGACATAACTATCCACACTAATCAGGAACTACCTTGAGAATCACAGAATAACATTTTGACCCAAACTCTGAACTCTGGGTTCTATACCAGAAAACAGACTTTGGAAATTATTGAGTAAAATCATCTCTGCAGATTTGCCCAAACTTCAGGCAAGCTTCACTTGGATAGTGGTTAATCTTTACATTGAGGGCATATATAATTCATCTTCCTTGTGAGTTATTTGATGCATAATTTACCAACTTTTGCTATTTGTACAAATGGGATATAGAATTTGTATTCCTAAGGTAAGCTAATCCTTTACTCTAAAGAGTAAACCATGAATGAACTTTTCTCTTCTTCCATATAGATAAAGGGGTGAAATGCTAGATTGGGAGGTTAGAGGAGTGAAGAGAGAGGGTGGAGAGGGGAAGAAGAGAATAAGCATAATCTATATGGAGCCATATCTTAAAGTTTCTCATCAATCATTTTAATTTTTTATTTAACAAATCTCTGTGTTGGTTTTCCACCATCTTAACACAACCAAGAATTACGTTTTTCTAGTCTTTATTCAGAGTCATTAGCTTTCTTCTGTAATAATATATTTTTCTGGAAAATCCGTGGGCTTCAGTGCCATTAAAACACTAAAGTGCACATGAAGCATGTGCTGAGAAGTTTTGTAAATTCAGGATAAAAACAAATCATTTGAATATAGCTGTTTAATAGTGAATACAAATACCGGAGATGTGTGTGTGTGTGTGTGTGTGTGTGTGTGTGTGTATGTTTTCAATAGGTTGCTGTGAGATTAAGATTAAGGTATCCATGAGTAGTATTCATCTATGATTTTAGTCTACCATTTGTGATAACACAACTGGAATTGTAAGTGCGTTGGGTATTTTTTTTCCTAATAGACCATACAATTTTTCTGAAGTGTCTTTTAATCTATATCCATAATCCTGACAAAAGCTCGACTCCCCTTCTTTAACCAACATATACACTTACACTGTCACTAACTGCTTCCTCCCCATATCCTAGTCTACAAACACCACAGTGTTTCTGGAACCTTTTTCACTCTGAGAAAGGGTCACTAGTTTTTAGATTAAAAGAATTAAAGAGAGGAAGTCAATTTAAAATAATACTAAATTGAAGGTTTGTTTTGTCCTGTAGATGTAGCGATCTAAATCATTATGTTACTAAGTGTAATATGCCATTTCAATTTTTAAACAATAGATACCATGAAGATTGCCTTCCAATTCTGATTGTGATTTTGTTCATTCCTAGTAATCCTAATAAAGATGAAAATTATACTTCCATGTGTAAGACCTAAGACTTAACTCTGCTTGTTTTTAATTTAGGAAATGGATTAATTAGTATAATATAAGCTCCTAGACTATGAGGAAAGTTTTGTTTTCATCTTTGTATTGTCAAAGCTTCATTGATAGTCCATGCTTTATAATAAATCCATTGAATTAAGTCAAATAAAGACCTTCATAGTTCTCTTATATTGGGATTTTAATATTAGAGTAAAAATGATTTAAAGGGAATCAAGTTAAGGGTGTTGATGGTGGTTATTTGAAATGGAAATTGAGGCAAAAATTTCATTTCTAGCATGTTTAGAGATGTAACATGCCCTGCCATATTCGGCATAAGGTGGGAGATGGTTATAAATACAATATGTTTGATAGCATTTAATTTCCATTTGACAATGATGCTGAATGTTTAGAGTAGTTTAAACTATTGGGTTATCAGGGGCCTTCTTTCCTGTCATTCTATCGTCCCCCAATAGTTTCTTAGTTCCTTGTTGAAGATACACAACAAGGGTATCTCTATATAAGATATTTTCCCCTTCTTAGCCATTGTTTCTCCTTTCCAATTAAAACTGGGGGCAAGTGATGAAAAATAATTTTTTTCACATATTGATCCAGTGATCAAGGAACAAGATAGGCTTCTGAAACATACAAAACAAATATCTTAAAAAACTAAATGATTTCAGGAACCATGATACAAATCTATAATCGATCAAAACATTAATCTCCTATAGCATCCCAGGATTTCTCTTGTGCCCTGAACAAGAACTATATATATTTGTTAAAGTTAGCATTTAAAATCTGGCATATATACTTTTTTTGTCAGGTTTGTGCTTTTCTTTAAACTTGAGAGATCACTGGGGATATAAAAGGTGTATTTTAGCCTTGAAGGTTGCCCTGATTTTTGCTTTAGGAGTGTATTTATAGATATATAATTCATGCCTCTAGGGCTGATATCCAGTAAAGGACTCTGCCATTGGAAAAGATAGTGTGTTAAAAATTTAATAGAACTCTTCAGAATTGTGAGAATTCTGTCAGTGATCAGGAATGTAGAGGGTCATCCACCAAAAAAAAATTACAGTTTTATGCTTTTCTTGTTGCTTTGAGTTTATTGTCTCACTGGAGTTATCATAATTGAAGAGGTCACCACAAACCCAAACAACTGGAAGGAAAATAACAACCAGTACATGTTTATTTTGTGCTATCCCACTAACCCTCAAAAGAAAAGAAAGATTCTTGAAAGGTGATCATTTTGAAAATTCTGATGATGAGAGTTGTGTGTATTCTCTTCACTCTACCATATTTGTAGCTCAGTTGCTTTCTAAAATTCAAAGTCTATTTCATTGCACTTCCTGCACATTTAACATTTTCAACTGATCTCTCTCATTCATATGTTCCCAAATGGAAAAAAAAACCCCTTTCTTCTGATTGGAAATTGTCTTGCCAAGGAGGGAAATATCCTTTCCCTCACTGAGTTGGTGGTACGAAAATAATCCAAAAAAAAATTTTAGAAAGATCGATAAATATGATACAGAGGATTGGTGGATTGAACACAGAATTTAGAATCAGGAAGACCTGTGTTCAAATTGTGTCTCTAGCAATAACCAGCTGTGTGATACTGGGAAAATAATTTTTATCTCTTTAGATTCTGCTATCTGTAAAATGAAAGCATTGGATTCAGTGATCTATGCATTCCCTTCCAATTCAAAATCTATGATCTCAACCTCAAGTTAATCCTTTGTTGGGTAGAGGGATATCCATGTTACACATGATTATTGTCAAACCTCTAGTGATCCATTATCTGCCCAGCTCAAGCTTATTAAAAGTGGCCAAAGAGAATCAGAATAAATGAGAATAGAAGAGATACTAAAAAAGGATTAGATATTATAAAAAGGTAAAAAGTCAGTGTCCCAAAGAGTTGATAACTTCTTATCTCAATGTGCCTAAAATGATTGGACAGGAAAATACATTGAATGGGGCAGGAGAGGCAGTAAGATTTAACTGTTGCATTTGTTTGCCTTCCCTTCTAAGTAAAGGTTGACTATAAAAAGCAACAGTTCTGATTTCTCAAGCTTGAGATTGTCCCAGAATGGAAACTGGGAAAATGGTTTATTTAAATGATAGTTATGTCACACCATACAATATTTTAGGAAATGATATATTATGTAGTACTTAATGAGATTATTCCCTTTTTGTGACTCAAAAATACTTAAAACTCCTTTGCCTCTATACCATCATACTTCAACTTTATTAATACGAGGCAATGACAAAAATAATAAATCTGTTGTGACTTTTCTAAAAGATACAGGATTACAATAAAAGTATTGATGAGGTATAGTCGAGTAGCTTAAAGCAGATAACTCAGGTTTTGCACCAAAGTGAACAGATTTTTCTCATATGGAAATATTGAAGTAATCTTCTTTAAATAATAAAGAAAGCCGCAGTTGGAATTCAAACACTATAAAGGGGTCTAGAGAGGTAAAATGGTATCATTTAAGAAGTCTTTTCTGTAAAATCTATAATACTTTTCTTTGTGGCAAACAAGAGAAGCAGAGGGAGAAATAACAACTTCGTGTTATCCAGTTCCTGAGTTAAAGCTGATATTTTGCCAGAAACTGGCATTTCATCTTATTGTAATGTTTGGTAAGATAGTTTAGATGAAATAAATATATTAAAAATTAGCCAAAATGAATATGTTTTTTAATCAAAGAAGGTTAACTATGCTATCTACATATCTTTTCTTAGATTTTTAGCTTTTCTTAGATTAACAGGCAGTAAGACAGGACAGATAGAATATTTGGTAAGCCTAAGGTGATGGAAATTTAAACTTACCACCAGAAAGAGTAGTTCCAAAAAAGACTTGGAATATTTTTCACTTGAAACCTTTGACATACAGATATATGGATGAGAATGCTAGCATTCCTGATGCTCCTTTCTCAAGGATTCCCAGGTTCAATTTTTGAGAAAAATAATTAATAAAAGATTCCCTTGATCCATTGGGTCCACGTGAGATTACTTTGTTTGAAGCTATCCATCTCTCAGATTGATTTTGCAGTCAGGTGTGAGTGGCAGAGTGGGAAAAGTAGTAGTATAATCATGGGAACCTGAATTCAACCATAGTCACTTGAGAGTACCTTTATGACCATTGATTAGGAGAGGCAATAAAAGAATGGTTTCCCTGATAGTGCTTCTGAAGAAATTAAATAGGCACAAGATAGATAAGATGTGGAAATGTTTTCATCGACTGATAACTATTGGAGGCAGTTTTACTCATTTTTCCCCACAGGCAGTCATAGATATCAACATCCCACTAGGAAATCTAACTGCATTTCCGAGGCTCAGAAATTGGTAGGAGAATGAAATAGACTGGGAGGCTGAATCTTCAATGGAGAGAAAGAAACCCACCCGCTCTGACAGAGAGCAAAATTTACATTTATTAAAAGAAGCAATTCAGCACAAAACATAACAGCAAACATTAAATTAAAATAGACTCAAATTAAGCAAATAATATAATTTTAAAATAACATAATAGAAAATAACTGTTAGAGCCAACAAAGCTTGGGGTTGAGGGAAGCAAATAATACCAATAATAAAGTCATTCACTTTACCAGGTAGGAAAGGGATGAAAGTAAAATTCAAATAAATTTTGCTTTGGGGAAAAACAAACTGAAAAAATTCATTTCAAAGTATACAAAAATAATTATAAAAAAATCAGAAAAGTAGCATACCACATTAATTCATAGTCAACTTACATCAACAAATTGCCCGCATGTTTTTTGGCATGAAAGAAAAATTTACAAAAGAAAGTTGTGTAAGAATGTTCTTGGACAAGTAGAATTGCCACATTCTTGTAACTTGCTTTTTTTGTTGTCATTTCTTAAAAACTTTTTAGCAAAATGTTTAGTTTTTGAAATATAATAATTATTTACGACAAAGGATGATACAGGGAGGCAACAACACATACATCCACACCACATAACATGAAAAGAAAAAAAAATCTGCACTTGAAACAAATTTTTACTTTGGGGTATTTTTTTTGGTGTCAATTTTGCATTTAATATATTTCAGATTGCAATGACTAAAAAAAGAATCCTATACATTTAAATTTATAATTTGCATTTGTTTTGAAGAAAAAAAATCTTTAAAGTTTTTGAATGAATTTTTGCATTTTGAATTGCTTAGATATATATTTTTTAAACATTTTCTTTTTGTAACATAAGTTTTAGATTTTTATTCATTTGTTTAAGGAATGGATGACAGCACATAAATTTTAACAATGCTAAAGAAAGGAGGAGGGGTTATGGGAAGAAAAGATGCCTAAAGGGGAGGGTCGTATCTATGAGTGTACTACACAGGAGATGATGATGATAGGAGTAAATGTGTAAGTGAGTCGCCATGTCCATGTAAGGGCGGTACGAAGTGATCTAGCTGCATTAGAGCTTCTGGCTGTAAGGAAGGGATGGGCAATATACAAAAACAAATGAGCCTATACATGCCCATCACCCAAAAGAAAGAACAGAACTCTAACATTGACAGTCTCACAAACCCTAAGCTGCAACTTCTTCAACATGCAAGTTACCCCCAAAAATCATTACAGTTTCATTAAAGATTCTCAAATGATAAAAACAGTTCAACTTTTTTTCCTACTAAAAATAGCAAAAATACAGAAAATAATAATACTAATAATTATGATCAAAAGGTTAAAAACAAAAACAAGAAAACTAGTCTTAGGCATTCATAGTAGAACAACTTCACCAGCAGCCACACAGACCACCTCCATCTTGAGATCTTGAGGATGGAGAACTTTTCGTAATGACCAAATGAGGAAAAATTTAAACTAGAAAACCTCAAGTCCTGCATCTCTGGTTGCTTCAGTTGAGAAGCTACCAGTCAAGCTTAGTGAATAGATATATTCAGTGTATCCCCACTCCCCAGCACTACCCCATTTTCAAAAGTACTGAATGATCATTCTAATACGGATGTGAGGATACTGCAGCTGAAGTTGCTCCACATTTGAAGAGGGAATGGGGAAAAATTGCAGAAAACAATTCATAACTTTTTGTTGTTCTCAGATTTTGGACAAAACCAAATCTAAAGATAGATATCTAACAATTGAAAAGAAATACATTTATATATATATATAGATAGATATAAGAATAATCATAATACAAAAAGCACTTGATTCCCAAACAAGAAGGGAGAAAAGAATGATTTTTTTAAAGAAAAAAATATTCCACACACTTTCAGAGATGAACAACCAGATGCATACATTGAAGAGGAACAGACAGAGCAGTCAAGGGACACTTTCATCTCTTTTGCTTTTCTGGCTCATTGATTCCCCTTTGTTCTTGTTATTTTTGGTGTTACCAAAATAAAAAAAAATGAATATTGCCTTTTCTTTAAAAAAATGTTTTTGGATTCACTTAAAAAAATAAAACAAAAACAAAAAACAAAAAAAAGACGTGCAGTCTGGATGTACGTCATAAAAAGACATAGAAAAGAGCAGAAATTGGCTAAGACTGACAGATGGGTTATTGTCTAGTTTCCTTTAACTGTAGGATGTTAATCAGTATAATACATGCTTAAAGTAAGTTGCATTTAGGGAAAGTAGAAAAACAGAACAACAAGCTTGGGCTAAGGGGAGGTCAGCAAAGACAAGAACAGTTTGGAGGTGGAAGGGCAAATAGGCAATATACTACTTCATGCCAGTCCAGTAGGGGCAAAGATCATTCCAAGAGTTGTGTGGTGACTAGAAGGGATGACAGGGCACATGGAGGTAAAAGATTTAAGAAAGGGAAAGGGATATATACCAGGAAACACACCCACATTTATTCTCTGCCAGCAGTTATGTACTAAATGAGTTACACAGAGGTTCTAATTTAATGGTGGTTTCAACTTATTCTATATGTCTTTGGCCATACTTGGAAGCCAAAGGCTGAGATAAGAAGACTGTGTAAGTACAGGCACAGCATATTCATTTTCAGTGGTTGGGTCTAAGGTACTTTCAGCCATATAAATTCAAGGTCAATATCCATAAACCTAGGATATCTTCCAAGAAAAAAAACAAAAGAAAACATCAAACCTTACACACTTATGTTGTTAGAAACACTTTGGAAAAAGTGTCCCAGCCTGCTAGAACCCTTTGTGGGAAGGGAAGATTCAATGGGATGGGTTAGGGGTGGGGGGAACAGGGAAGGATAGGAAGAAGATTTTGCCTCTATGCACAATTCGCATTGAGAAAATTTAAAGGGAGAGGGAATTGTAGGAAATGGCTTATGCCTCTACTGGAAGAGTCTGTACTATGGACCTCTATACTATGTCTCTTCTGAGAGTATACTGAGGGCAATTGGTTTAACCAAGGACTGGGAAACCTGGGTAGGCAAACCACAAAGGCAAGACACGTGAGAGGATCTGATTCTGAGAATCAATTCAACTCAGGACAATTTGGGGTGACTGACAGAAAGAACAAATTGGGTAGATAATTCAGAACTGCAGTCCCTTCTGAGATTTTCCCCTCCTATTAAATTTATCTTTAAATCTTGAAACAATTGTGTCCCCATGGGTCAGTCCATACCAAGATTTTAGTCTCTGGTTTAACAATGCTAATCACTACTTTGGAAATTCCACAAAGGGCAGTTTTTATAAAAAGAAAAACAAATATAAAACCCTTGTTGCTTAGAGATATTTTTATTGCTTCCTTTTTGTCATTGGATGGTTTATAATTATGATACATATTCACTCATTGCCCTAAAAACCCTAAATGTTTCTGCAATAGTATTTAACAGATACATTCTGTAGCAATTTTTTTTCAATAACATAGATTGAAGATCTTTGATTATGATCACATCACAATAAGCACCCAGAGAAGGACTGTGGGCTAAGTATCAAACATGATGAGTCAGATCCCTTTAGTATGTTAGCTATACCCACAAATCTGATTCCTTGGAAGTTTTACCAACTATCTGAGATCATGGAGTATTCAATATAGTAACTTACTTATTTTAAGAGTGCCAAATTTGCAACCAAGACACAACTTACATTCATGGAAAGTTTGAATCAGTGAGTTTTCAGCATTACAATGATACTTTTAAGTAAAATTTTAAGGAAAGTGTTATGATTTTTGTACTCAGGGAAGCAGAGCCCAATAGCATCAACCTAAAGTACTCGAATACAGACACAGCATGAATTTACTGCCTATATGTTCCTAAGCTTAGCATATTGCAAATCTATAAATACAAGATCCTTTAGATTTCTGACATAGATCACCACAATTTTAACTTATGGTTGCATCTAATTGATCCCCCTTGACTTCCTAGAATCATGGTGTCTAAGAATTGAGTGAAATTTTTCTTTGGCTGTTTATAATAGTTCATTACCATTAGAGTTCTTTTACGGGTAGCTCATTCTATGTAGGACGACGAGATTGAAATTGAAATAAAATTAACTAATATATATGTGTGTGTGTGTGTGTGTGTGTGTGTGTGTGTGTGTGTGTGTGTGTGTGAAGGTGATTATGAACTATTCCTCAAAGCTTCCCACAAAACTAGTGCATTATAATACATCATAGAAACTTAAGACTTCAGAAAGGAAAAAGAAAAAGCCTATTAACTGAGACTTCCTTTCCTACCACTATTCTGATATTTCAAATATTATGGTCTGATCTTACCAGTTAGCGTGTCTTGTTAGGGCTTTTTCATGGTGTAAGACAGATAAAAAACTTGGTCCATTCAAAGGCAGTAAAGAAAATATGTAAGCTACAGTGGAAATGTTTGAGTTCCAAAAGCCTCGATTTATAAAATGAAGGTGCAGAAGAGGAAGAGAGAAGACATATTTCATAGTTCTATTTCACAGAAAGCATTTTCTAAACCTTAAGTTACTATATAAATGTACTGCTAACTGCTACTGATGTATTTATTGTTAACCTCAATGTTAAATAAATGAACTCACAATAAGGATTATATGTTTAAAAATGTGTTTCTTAATCTAACACGAATGCTTAATTATAAAATGCATGAATACTTGTTCATAATAGGCATTACCCAATGTTCAATGAATACAGCTGATTTGAGCTTTATTGGCTAAAATGGATTTAAGCCACAGCTTAGCCAAGTCTCATAACTTCTATCATCTCTCATGAGAATATTTATTTCAGTAAAAACAAAATAAATTGGATAGTTCCTTCAATTCCTTCAGATTAGAGGCAAAGGATTTTAATGACTTTAGGCTTTTTAGTCTCACAGACTACACAAAAACATAGAGAATGAGGCAGTATGGATAAAGAAAGAACTGACTTTAAAAACAGAAAGTTCTGGGTTCAAGTCCTGCCTATGACATATATTGGCTTTGCATCCTTGGGTAAGTCACCCCACCTCTCAGGGTTCTGGAAACTCTCTAAGACTATTCAATTGTAGTGGTGCTGGCATGCATTGGCAGAATGAGTTTTCTAAGCTAGAAGTTCCCTATAGTATTGAAATCACAGATTCAGTCTCTGCCTCAAAGATGTAGGTAGATAGGTAGATGAGAGATATAAATGAAGATATATGTCAAGATAAATGAAGAGAAGCTGACAGAATATGATAGAAAGCTAGGTAATACTGTTGAGAGAAGTCTATGAAATTTTGCCAAGATACATAATAAAGACAGTGTTTTCTGCACCTGTCATGGAAGACAAGATAACTCACTAAATTCAGTGGAAATCACCTCTAGAAACTAGGAGAACATGGAATACACAGTATACTGGAAAGGTAATGGAGATAGGAGTGCCAAATTTTAAACAACATGTAACAACAATGCTACTTGCTGCTACTGTGGCTGTGTAAGACCAATAATAGCAACACACAAGAGAGCCTGCTAGCACAGTTTCTTTGATCTGCTTTTCCAAGGAAAGCAACTTTAAGGGGTTAACAATCTTACTTTAATTAAGTATACATATACCATTCACTTAGTTCAGGGGGAAAAGGTAGCACCCTGAACTTCAGAGAGAATACAAACAGAAATTACAAGCAGAAATTGTAGAAACAGAGCAAATAACACAAACTAGTCTATCCATAGCAATACATACATAGTTACCAGAGAGAGAAGCAATAACATCTGGGTTTTTCAAAGCTGGGGGGAGGTGGGGTTTGGTGCTCCTTAACAATGGCTATGTAGTAGCAATTTGGATTTGAAGATCTTTCCCACCCATTAATAGGCCATGTGACATGCTTATGTCACAGGAAGCCTGAGTCACATGTGGTGGGAGGAGTTTCCTGACAGAAAAAGGAAGTTATGTCACAGAAAAAATTCTGAGAGAGAGAGAGCAGTTATGGCTGCTAATGGCCTCCCTCATCATGGTTAGAACTGAACAGGCTGACTTAGCTGTACTACGAGTTTGTTTTGGGGAAGACCCCAGCAGGGGGTCAGAGAGGTTTTGAGATGGGGAGGCTCCAGGCTGTGATATGGTGTTTTAAGTTCCTTGTTGTTATAATAAACTGGGCTAACTGGCTGTGGGAGCTGAACATTTTGGTTATGGGATATGATTCTCTGGTGTCTGAATAAATGTTATACTTCTCTTACCTTCTATATGGAGAGTCTTTCATACTTTGTGATACAGAACTACATAGGCATATTCATGATTATTGCTGATGTGTTTATTGTCTTATTGATACAGCTACCCAGAGTCTCATCTGGTCAAATCACATGATGCTCTTCCAGTGAGTGAGAGCCCCAGCAAAATGCTAACCTCAGAGTATATATATACCCTTTCTCAGGGTCAGGGGGCATCACTACCATGTGACTCAAACTCATTCAGCTTAGGCTTTCTTGTGACTTAAGCAGGTCATCGAAGGCTCCTGATTCAATCAGACTGTTGATTGAAACAAAGGCAAGGCTCAATCAAAGCCACTTGATGGCCTTAGTGCTGAGAAGCACTCAAACAAAAAACAGCAAAAAGTCCTACTCTGCTCAGCATTACACACCACTATTCAATTAATAAAAATTTGGACATGGACTGATTATATAACTTCTCTGTATCTCTGTATTTTCCTAATCTACAAAGTAAGGTGGTTAGAACAGATAATTTTAAGGTCCACAAACATAAGCCAAACTCCTCATTTTAAAGATAATGAAACTGAAGCAGAGGCCAAGGGTCTTCTAGTAAGTAGAGGTGGTATCCTTCAAGCCCAAATCCAGGTCACTCTCTACAGTACATTTAAGTATTTAAATTCTCTATTTCTTTGACTTCCTGCTCAATGAATGCTTAGAAGTTAGTATGTAACCTTTCTCTCTGTATGTATACATGTGTGTGTATGTTCTCATTAATTCATAAGAACTTATTATTCAGCCAAATTTCCTTCACTTGCAGATGGCCAGACCCAACTGCACATGCCTAAATCAACCTTGCCAAAATAAAGAGCCATTTAGGGTCATTCAAAGTTATTAGGTTCTCTATCAACTCATTTAAAATTTAACAAAATAAACAACTTTGCCTGAATAGAAACTGCTTTCTCTTTCAAAATGAATAAAGCAAAGCTTTTAAACAAAGCTTAAATATTCTGCTTTTGAGAGGGGTCATTGTTAGTTTTACTCATAATTTAACTTAGGTAGTTATTAATAACACTTATAGATTGTTTTAAAGTTTGGAAAGTGCTTTGTATGTGTTACCTATGTCACCCTATGAGGTGAATCCTACTGGAATCATCACCATTTAACCAGGAGGAAACTGAGGTTTACAGAGATAGTTCAGAATTAGATAGCTAGTAACTGTCTGAGGTAGATTAAATCCCAGGTCTTTACCACTCCAAAGTCTAGCACAGTTTTTTTTTTCCATTGAAAGTGTGCCACTCAAGGAAATTCCTTATCAGGCCAATTGGATTTGGTTTTGAATGCACCAAAATTATTCTTATCTTCTTAGTCTAGAAAAAGTCCTTAGGTGCTTTTCTTTAGTTCATTCAACAAGTATTTACTTTTTTTTTTTTTTTACAAGTAGCCAACAAGTATTTATGAGTACCCAAGTCAAGTATAGTAACAAATAAAAAGAACGTAGAAGATTGTTCCCTCTCCTCAGAGCTTTTAAAATCTGACCCTCACAGAAGGAATCTTTGGGATCCACAATTAAGCTGATCACACACATACAACTGATTTTAGTTGTATAGTTGTTTTCAGTCCTGCCTGACTCTTCATGACCCCATTTGGCAAAGATACTAGAATGGTTTGCCATTTCTTTCCTCTAGCTCATTTTACAACTGAGGAAACTAAAGCAAACTGGATAAATGACTTGCCCAGTGTCACACAACTAGTAAGTGTCTGAAGCCAGATTTGAATTCAGGAAGACTTAACTTCCTGACTCCTCCATTCTTCCTCTATCCACTGCACCCCCTAGCTGCACCACAGCTGACAATACCTTCTCTTTAAAATTACATTCTATGTACTCTGCAAATATCTTAAATGTACATAATTGTTTGCATATTGTCTCCCTTGATACAATGGGAGTGGCCTTTCTTCATATCAGTACCACTTAGCATAATGCCAGGGTTTGATTCCAGCAATAAATAATTGTTGACTTATTAAGCGGTTCATAATGGCATATAGTATTCAAAGGCTAATTTTCTTCATAGAAATTGCAAATAGCTTGGATGATCATCTTATTTCGTTTGCCACTCCTCTCACCAAAGTTCCAAAATATTATGCCTTGAATGCAGTAGGTGCTAAATAAATACATTGAGTATTGAGCTTTCTGTTCTTGGTTCCTTTTTTCTCTACCTTTTTAGTACTCAGCTCTAAATGGAATGAAGCTCCCCTGAGTTCTAGTCAGCAATTCTCATGCAAATTGAACCTTCCCATTCACAGCTGCCTTAAAAGACTTCATGAAATTCAATCTGAGGAGTTCACCCTCTTACAAACTGGGGCTGTAATGCTTATTACAGATTCAGTCTTTCATCTGTAACCATGTAATCTAAAGACAAAATAATTAGGAACTTCAGGACCCATGCTTACAGATTTGCTCATTGTCTTTAAAAGGCAGGAAGAACTGGTCAGGGAAATGAAAAGGGGAGAAAGGAGCATTGGTAAGAGTGGATGAAGGATTAAAAATGTGCTCAGCTGTCTCTGAATCATTTGGCATTGCTTGTGACTGTAGGCTTAGAATACTGCAGTGGAGAGACCATTTTGCCTGATCTGGTGAGAAAGCACTTTATGATCATGTTTATGGAATTTTTAAATTATTCAAGAGGGTTTATTTTCCTCTTTTTCTCCTTCCTACATGTAAAGCGATCAGCTGTGTCAGTGTGACTAGAACCCAGTTCAACTGATTTTTTCTCTGGGAAACATTCCAAAATTTTCATCTCCCCTCTGCATGTTTTAAGTGCTATCAGCCGTAAAAAATCACGAAGGAGAAGAGATGACAAAGTTCGATAACATTTTTAAATTTTTTTAAAAAAAATCATTACACCTTGAAGAATACTCTTCTTATTCATAAAAGCCAGCTGCATTTCCAGGAATGTGCAGCTTTCAAAAGACAAACACAAGCATGCTCTTTCCAACCTAATGGGAATCCAGGCTCTGAGAAGAGTCTGCTGATGTGTTGGCCTTATCTCTGGAAAGGCCTAACCAAAGATTACTTGAATTAGACTGTATCTTAACTAGCTACCAAATTGCAAAATCATCCAAGAAATTACCATTACCTATGTGAACAAAACACCATGTTTTAGTTAACTGAGATGTTTTCAGGCGAAGTTGCCACTTTCTTCTCAGTGTGAGATTTGAGTGATTTCACAACCATGAAAAAGCATCACTCAAAGTGTACTGTTGGATCAGTGTAAATGGAGCATTAGAGATGAAAGTATGTGCTCAAACAGATGACACATCATCATTGTTATTGTTCCTACGACAGTGGGGTCAACGTAGCAAGTATTTGTGATTCCACTGGTGTGAAAACTCTCCTTGTGAGACTGTAGAGAGCAGCATGTATGTAACTTAGTAGATAAGTGTTAGGGAACTGCCTGAGATTACATAATTTGGCCAGAGGGAAGCAACATTTTAGTATCAAAAGTAGAATTTGAACCTATGTCTTTGTGATTTTAGCCCTAAGCCACTCTGACTGTAAGTGCTGGAGTAAGGATGTGACTTGGAGTCAGAGGTCCTGGTTTTGAATCTGTGTGTTGCCACTTACTATATGACCTTAGGTGAGTCAATTTCTATCTCTCTGGGTCTCAGTTTTCTCGTTTGTATATGGGTGTCCTGGGATACCAACATATGCCCTTATGTAGTAACTTTTTAATGGTGCAATAAAAGAATGACTTCTGTGCTAAGAAACTTAACAACAGTAACTATTACCATAGGCTTTTACCATAGGAATAATAATTACAATAACAATAATAACATTTACATAGTAGTTTAAGGTTTGCAAAGCACTAGGTAGATAGATAGACAGACAGACAGGTAGATAGGAAGGTAGGTAGGTAGATAGATAGATAGATAAGTAGGTAGATAGATAGACAGAAAGGTAGGTAGATAAATAGGTAGGTAGATAAATAGGAAATAGATAGATAGACAGACAGACAGATAGATCAGTAGATGGACAGATAGATAGATAGATAGATAGATAGATAGATAGATAGATAGATAGATCCCCACACTCACTGGTGAAGGAGCTGTTACTATTATTCCCATTTTACAAATGAAGAAACTAAGGCTTTGGGAGTTTAAGTGAGTTGCCCAGGGCCACACAGTTAATATCTAAGGTTAAGATTTAAATTTAGGTCTTCTTGAGTAGGCAGCTAGGTGTGCAGTGGATAAAGCACCAGGCCTGGAATCAGAAAGATTCGACTTCTTGAGTTCAAATCTGGCCTCAGACACTTACTAGCTGTGTGACCCTGGGCAAGTCATTTAACCCTGTTTGCCTCAGTTTGCTCATCTGTAAAATGAGCTGGAGAAGGGAATGGCAAACTCCTCCGGTGGTTTTCTTTGCCAAGAAAATTCCAGATGGGATCACGCAGAGTCAGACACTGCTGAAAGGACTGAACAACAAAGTTAATATGTAGTAGAAACAGATATTTAGCTAAGTGATTGAGTCTTTAATAAAAGAATGACAAAATTATCATGACTGTAAGCTGGAAGGGTTTTAGTTATCACCTAGTCTTACATCTTCAGTATACAGAAGAGGACCCAAGACACAAAGAGAATAAATAACTTGCTCAAAGTCACATGAGTAGTAATTGGCAGAACCAAGATTTAAATTCAAGTCTTCTGAATCCAAATTCCATGTTCTTTCCACTGCTGTGCTGTGTTCAGAGATTCTACGTGGTAAAATGTGAAAACAAACTAATAATTCATTTTAAAAAGTTTTTCAATATGGTTGAATGATAAACGGTTCTCTGGTCAAGTTCTGAGTTTTCCAGAAAATTCAATTAATCAGGATCCCTATGCATTCCTACCCCCACCGTGAATATTTCTTTCACTAAGTATTCCACTTAGTTGAGAAAGAAAGAAGAAAGCATAAATGGATAAATAGGAGCTTTCAATGTGGATAATAGAGTGCTTAATTGATTTCTTACATAATTAAAACTTTTCAACAACTAGCCAAAAAAGCTTTAGGTATAGCGTACTAGTTTCTACATTTTAATGGTTGCTAAAGTTTCCTGACAGATGCATATCAATTTTTTTCAAATTCCTTTGATTTCTCTGTCTCTGTCTCTCCCCCCCCACCTTCTTTCTTCCCTCCCCATACTCTTTGTATTATAACTTTGTTTAGAATTCCTCTACTCCAGAACCTTATCCTATTAAGTTATAAAGAGCATTTATGTTTTGTGAATGGGGTTATCCCATTCACAAAACACAAAGCTGAAATATAGTCAGTTTTTTATTTTATTTTTTGAAAATTTTATTATTCTTCTAAAACTACATTAATAGCAATTTTAAACATTTTTAAATTTTGATTTCCAAACTCCCCCATCCCTCTTTCCCTTTCCCCTTCCCTAAGACAGTAAGCAATTTGATTTTAAAGTTTTAAAGTGCATAGAGAAATACATAGGATTACAAAGGAAACTAATTCTATTGAAATATTATCACAATATTAAAAAAATGCTGGATATCCTAAAACCTATGTTGCATGGAACCTGGGGTAATGAATCCCTGCCTAAGGCATTTTCCCCAATACTCAAGGCAAGCGTAAATGACAAGCTTCAAGACACTAGGACAAAATGCCACCCAGAAAAGACAGTAAGTCATAGGGATATAGGATAACAGAGGTAGTATTGGAAGTGATTTTAGACATCATCTAGTCCATTCTCTTCATTTTACAGATGAGGAAACTGAGGCCCAAATAGTGGAAATGATTTGCCCAAGGCTCCATAAGTTGTAGACAGAGCTGGGATACAAATCCATATTCTCTGGGTCCTAAGTGTGTCCCACATGAGGACAGTCTAAGTCTGCCACGTACATTAAATGCTCCTGCTTACCTGGAAGTACCATGTCCCTTCTAATCCAATCTCATAATCATCTTTTCTTCATCTCTTGCACATAATATATTCTCATTGTTATCATGTTGGTTCGTATACGTGTCTAGTCTCCTCCCGTTATACTCTAAGTTCCTTGAGGAACAATGCTGTGCCTTATTTATTTTTGTACCCCCTTCCCAGAACCTGGCAATGTACAGTGTACACTTGTTGTTCAGCAATTTTCAGTTGTGTCTGGTTCTTTGTGGCCCCATTTGGGGTTTTCTTGGCAGAGTTATTGGAGTGGTTTGCCGTTTCCTTCTCTAGCTCATTTTACAAATGAGGAAACTGCAGCCAACAGGGTTAAGTGATTTCCTCAGGGTCACAGAGCTAGTATTTGATGCTAGATTTGAACTCGGGAAGATGAGTCTTTCTGACTCCAGGTCTGTCTCTCTATTCACTGTGCTACTTAGCTGCCCATACTGTAAACAGTAGGAGCTAAATAAATGTTTTTCACACGAATGAATGAGTGAATAAAAGCTGCACAATAGCATGGCAAGGAGGAAATACTAGAGCAGTTAGCATCACACTGTTCAGTCATTTCAGTTGTCTGACTCTTTAGGACCCCATTCTGAGGTCTTTTTGGCAAAGATATTGGAGTGATTTGCCATTTCCTTCCCCAGCTCATTTTATAGATGAGGAAACTAAGGCAAACAGGGATAAGTGATTTGCCCAGAGCTAGCTGCCTGAGGCCAGGTTTGAACTCAGGAAGATGAGTCTTCCAGATTCCTGGCACTCTATTCACTGTGCCACCTAACTGCCCCAATGTCATAATAGTTGAGTATTATGACACCTGGTTTCATTTCTCCAAATATTGTCTCTGATGATACCAGAATGGGATAGGACCTAGGCTGCTGCTAGCCAGCATCTTTTCCCTATTGCTGTCTCTGAATATAGTGATAATACCCAGGTGGCTAGAGGTGGCAGCTGTAGGCCGGGGCACAGAGGAAAGGAAGAGGTCTAATAGGCATAATCAGATGTAGCTTGTATAACTGGGTAATAGAGACAAATCAAAGTGGAAAGATGTCACCCCCAGGAATAACCCATAGCAGAAAATGGTTCTATATTTTAGCCTGGAAGCAATCTTCATTTTAGAGAGGTTTCTAGTAACCAACAAATTGCACAGACTAATTTATGTATTCAATATGCAAGAATCCAAAATCAAGGACTTGACTGTATGTGGGCCTAGGATAAAACAAACAAACAAAAAACTCCATCTCTAATTCTTTAAGTGACTGATAACATGAGGGAACCATCAGTGTTAAAAAGGATAATCTAACATAACATTTGGTGTATATGTTCCAAAAAGAAAATTAACTAAAAAGAGTCGTCGGCTATCATTCATCATGTGCCTACTTTGTGCCACACATTGTGCTAAGTGCTAGAAACACAAAGAAGAGTTTAAAAAAATGATACCTGCTCTCAAATTGCTCACAATCTAATAGGGAAATCAACATGAAAACAATTATGTACAAGCAAGATATATGGTACAAAATGGACAACAGTTTCAGAGGGAAGGGAAGATTGAGGAGTGGGTTGTTGTTGTTGTGTTTATCCTTCATTTTTGAAGAGGACCATGACACCAGGGAAAGGATGACATGACTTGCAGTTGACTTTGATTTGAGAGAGAGAGGGCTGTGCAAGGTCACCAGCCTCACTTTCTCCTCCACAGCCATCTGGGTCCAGTGGCCTGATATTCATCAGGATGACTGGAGATGGCCCAGGATGCAATGGGAGACCCTAAGCTTGTTGCACAATGTGAAACTGCAGCTGAGATTTGAAAGAAGACAAGGAAGCTAAGAGGTATGAAAAGGGAGAGAATTCCAGGCATGGGGGGGACAGTTGGTGAAAATTCATGGAATCAGGAAATGGAGTTCCTTTTGGGGGGAACAGTAAGGAGGACAGTGCCACTGGACTGCAAGGGAGTAAAGTGAAACAAGACTGGAAAGATGCAAAGGGACTAGGTTAGGAAGGACATTAAAATCCAAACAGAAAATGAGCTTCTGGACTTTACATTACAGGGGTGGGGATTGATATGGTCAGATCTGCCCTTTACATAGATCAACTTGACAGCTAAATAGAGGGTGGATTGGAGTAGGGAGAGACCAAGTGGAGAGAACATCCAAGAAGAGAATCAGGGGAATATGAGAGATGTTAGGAAGGTTGAAATAAGATTTTGCAACTGATCGGATATTGGGGATGAGAAAGAGGAGCTGAGAATTATCCCTAGGTTGTAAGCCTACATGGCTGTGAGGATGGTGAAATTCTAAGGGAAGTTAGGAGGAGAGGAGAGTTTCAGGGAAAAATAAAGGATTCAATTTCGGACACATTGAATTTAAAATGTCTATGGGACATAATGTTCCAGATATATAATAGGTAGTTGGGCATACAAAGTCTGGAGGTTGGGCTAGAGGGAGGAAAGAAGAGTGCCCAGGACAGAGCCCCTATTAAGGGGCACGACGTTCATGATGATCCGGCTAAAGAGACAGAGGAAGAGGAGAAACAGGAGAGAGGAGTGTCACAAAAACCTAGAGAGAAGAGAGTATCAAGGAACAGAGGCTGATGGACAGGATCAAAGGTGTCAGAGACTTCAAGAAGGATGGGGACTGATAGAAGGCCATTCAATTTAGCAATTAAGGGAACATTAATAATTTTGGAGAGCAGTTTTGCTTGAATGATGAGGTTGAAAGCTGGTTGCAAAAAGTTAAGAATGAGAGTGAAAGAGGTGGAGGCACCTATTGTATATGGCTTTTTCAAGAGTTTAGCCATTAAAAGGAGAGATCTGGGATGGCAGTAGGGGTTGTATGCAATTGCCAGAGTTAGAAGAGAGACAAGTTTTTAAAAACCATATTCCTGGGTTGGTCAGTCAACACATATTTATTAAGACCTGTTATGTGTCAAGCACTGTGCTAACCACTAGGAAAATAAAGGCAAAAGGGTCTGTTCTCACACTGGACCAAGTTCAGCATTACTTAATCATATAACATTCCAGTAGTGTTGAGCATTAAAGATCTGAAGCCCTTGAAAATCAGGACTAATAGGAAACAGTGACTTTTGTCCTGGCTCTACCACTAACCAGTTTCATGGCCTTGAAGAAAGCCCTTAGTTTCTTCTGATCTCATTTTTCTTGTCCTTCGAGAGGAAAGATTGGTCAAACTAGGTCATAAGATCTTTGGTTTAGAACTGGAAGTAAACAGAGATCTTCTAAGCCATAGGTATCAAATTCACAGCCCAAGTGCCAGGGCGTTCCAGCAGAACCAGATAAAAATGGATTTGGAAAGTGTTTAACAAAATTGATAAAAATACAATATAACACAGATAATATTAATTTGTAGTAAATATATAGACCATGGATAACCCTTCCTGTTTGAGTTTGGTTCGCTGCTCAGAGCCAAGGATTCCTAGCCTGAAGCTCACAGACCCTCTGAGGGTTCTATGGATGGATTTCAGGGGGTTCATAAACGTGGATGGGAAAAAATGACAACTTTATTTTATTAATATCTAATTCAAATTTAGCATTTCCTTCAATTGATATATATCTCTATATAATATATGTACATATATGTATATGTATATATTCTGAGAAGCAGTCCAAGGCTTTCTCAGAGTACCAAAAGGTCCCCCCACACACACACATATGCATGCGCACACATGCGCGCACATACACATACACATGCACACACACACCGTTAAGAATTCTGACTCTAAGGTGACCCCTTTATTTGACAGATTAGAAAACAGGGACCAAGAGGTATGAAGTGAGTTGCCCAAATCACAGAAGTAGTAAGGAGCAAAAGTGGGATTTGAACCCAGGACTTTAGACTCCAAATTTAGTGCTCTTGCCACTATCCCACTTAATCCCTTAAGGGTACCTCTTCCCCTACGTTTATATGAATTTAATCTCTGTTTCTGATGTAACTCAAATCAGTATTACCGTCTCCCTCTCAGACCTTAAGATCATAGTCCAAGGCTCGCCTCTGATTGTCTGATCGCCAGGTTGTGTGAAGCTGAGTAAGTCATTTAACCTCAAGGTGCCCTAGGCAACTCTTTAGGAAATAGGTTGTGAAGATTGTGTAAGGAGGTGTAAACCTGCATTGGTAGAGGAAATTTCCCCATCTGGGAGTTCCCAACTAATGAAATGCAGGTCCAATCTCTCTCTCAGGGGTGGATAGATGTCACTGGGAGAGGAAGAGTTAGCATTTTCTTCAATTATTTAAAATGTTACTCTGAAAAGGTAAGTCCATAGACTTCACCAGATTACCCAGGGCACCATGATACAAACAAGGTTAATGACACCAGCTTCTATCTCCTATCTCTATCAGAGTCCTAAAGAATTGTGGCTTCAATTTCATCGACCCCACACTCCTTATGTGTACATTATGTGTACAGTAGAAGTATACGTTTGGGACTCAGAAGGTCGCAGGTCACTGCACATTGACAGGACAACCACTCTATCTTCAAGGTATCTAAGCATGCATTACTTTTTATGTTTCTGTCCATGAGATGAAAAAGTTGCCTAACAATTCCCTGAATTGACAGTATCCCCATCAATTCACAGTGAGAGCCACTGAACAAAGCAATGCATATAGGGCAAGGTTTTGTAAAGTGGAATCATTGGTTTATCCCATGTGAAAACTCTACTGCTGAGAGTATAGCTCTGCAGAGTTCAGAGAAAAGCAGTCACTCAACTATGAAATAACACCTTTCAATAGAGGGAGGGGAACTAACAGAGAGGTTGGGAGCTTGGCATTTTTTCTAGTTGCTGTGTGATTAAGGAAAGCTTTCAAATCCAGTAGGTTCAGCCTTTGGTAGAAAGTGTTAGGCACTACTGGTTTTTATTGATTCAAAGAACTCTACCCATTCTCTCTTCTTCAGTGTGCTAATGTTTAGATGCACAAAGCTCTCCAGAGACCTCCATCCAATTTGTACAGAGACTTCATGCCAACAATTACCCATCTGTACTTTGAAGCTATGGGAACCTCTTCCCCTGCTGGATGACTCTTCCAACAGTGGCAAAATATAATGAAATTGCTTCAAGTCCAAACAGCATAGCTCTGAAGCACAACAGGTAGCTTTGTATCATGGGGTCTTATGTCATCTGTGGTCTCGAACAGAGTGCTTGGAACTCAGCCATGAGCAAAGCATGATGTTTCTAGCATTATATTTTTATGGTGGAGGGAAATTGATCTATCAACCTATCTACCTGCCTTTCCATCAACCAGCCCATCAGTTTAGCTGTCTCTAATGTTAAGCATTAGATGTTATTTGGCAAGGATCAACAAAGAAAAACCTCAAGGTCCAGCTCTTCAGATTTGCAACTGAGAATTGGGAACTGCCAAGAAACCAACTGGGAAGCCCTTGTGTGTTATTTGCTAGCAGATCAGACTATAAAAACAATGGAGCTTCTTTCCTTTGCCATATGGGCTTTTCCCAGCACAGTTGCTCTTTTAGGGAACAGTTAAAAACAACTACTTCAACCCAAGATCTCAGGGAAAATTTCATGAGAAGACATTCAAAGATAATGGCGAGCAAGTAGCATATTAGATGAATTTTTCCAAGGAGGACTTCGACATTCCTACATATTTCATTAGAAGATAAAATATGAGTAGAAAGCCAAATAACCTGTTTACCTTGTTAAATAGAACTACTGTCAATGCAGAAAGATATGAGAATTAGCTAGTATTTCCAGTTTTTTTTAAAATGTGCATAAACAGAAGTGCGGTGTAGTGAAAAGAATTGGGATGTCTGAGTTATAAAAGCAAATCTGCTGCTAACTTGGTGTGTCATTATGGGTAGGTAATTTCATTTTTTTGGTCCTCTTGGTTTCTTCATCTGTAAAGTGAGGGAGTTTGATGAGGTAACCATGAAGTTCACCTCAATGTGAGGGTGCAAAAGTTGAAAGGTCAAATCACTTTTGACCTTTGCACTCATCTTATAGGAAAATAGATCTAGAGCTACAGCTCACAGACCACTTATTCCAACCCCTTCATCTTACAGATGAAGAAACTGAGGTTCATAAAGGTTAAGTGACTTGTCCGACATGACACTTAGAACGTGGAAGAGTAAGGATTTGATTTCTGGATCATTTGAAACTAGAGTCAATACTCACTAAACTGCCATAATACCCCTCTTAAGCAAAGGAACTGGGCCACATAATGTAGTTTAGTATCTGAATCACAACTTCTAATCAATTGCCTCTGTGACTGCTCTGCTTCTTCCACTGTTGAAGTTCCCTTTCTTTCATCATCAAAGAACGTTTACTGAGCACCTGCTTAGGGTAAAGATGGGATTTCATTTTGAAATCCTGACTCAGACTTTGCAAGAAATCTCATAACATCATTCTTATGAGGAGAAATACAGGCAGCTAGATGGCGTAGAGGATAGATTGCTAGGCCTGGTATCAGAAAGACTCATCTTCCTGAGTGCAAAGCTAGCTTAGACACTAGCTGTGCAACCCTAGGCAAGTCACTTATCCCTGTCTGTCTCAGTTTCCTCATTTGTAAAATGAGCTGGAGAAGGAAATGGCAAGGTCCTCCAGTGTCTCTGCCAAGAAAATCCCAAATGGGATTACAAAGAGTCAGACAAGACTGAAAAATGACTGAACGGCAACAAAAAAAAGGTCGCAACAAAATTTTAATTTGAGTAATTATATTTTCCCTTCCTCCACATTTTGTAACTTCATTCTTAAATTGTGTCATCCTGAGATGAAGATGTTAAATACTAGGTGTATTTTTGTAATACCTACTGAGAGTATGGGCTTGGAAGGAAAGTGATAGGGTCTCAGATCATGATCAGTCGATGCCTTTCACTGCTCTAAGACCCTTGGATGCTCTCAGAAAGTCTTCTTGGGGCAGCTAGGTGGCACAGTGAGTACAGCACCAGCCCTGGAGTCAGGAGGACCTGAGTTCAAATCCGGCCTCAGACACTTGACACATTTACTAGCTGTGTGACCTTGGGCAAGTCACTTAACCCAAATGGCCCTGCCAAAAAAAAAGAATGTCTTCTTATTCTTCCTGGAAACTATGGAATTCAGAGCTTGCCATTTCAGATTTCAGACCTGTTTGGGGCTGATCATTATCACAGTCCTTGAAATGTTGAGATTCTTCCTTGGGGACTTGGCACACAAATCCTTTCCAGACTTCTGTCAGTCTAAGCACCACTTAAAAGGCTGAAATATACTTCAGTGATCCACCCCTGGAGACACCCTCATTCAAACTCAGAACCTATTCACACTCTCATTTATGCATTCTGAGTGCCACACTTCTCCTTCTTCCCATTCATACATTCTAAGTCACACTATCTACATATTCTCAACAATTACTTCACCAAGCCATAAGCCCAGGGCCACACAACGATTAAACACACTCAGATGGAGGTGCTCCAAGGGTCCAAAACTTCAAAGTCTGTCCTTCCTAACTCACAACATTCTTAACTGGAAATCAGGAAATATCCTGAATGCTCCTTCAAAACCTAGGTGAGAACTGCTGATAACAAATAGCTGTTTAAAAACAATATCTGTATCTCTCATTAATACAAGGGAAAGATGTCCATAAGGACAGCTAGTGGGGTAGAAGGAACACTTCAGAAACAGTAGTGGATAGAGTGCTGGTTGCATCGAGTCAGGAAGACCTGAGTTCTAGATCTGGACTCACACTTACTAGCTATGTGACCCTGTGCAAGAAATTGAATACCTTTCTGCCTCAGTTTCCTCAATTGTGAAATAGTTTTAGTCATAGTACCTCACAGAGTGGTTGTGAAGATCAAATGAGACGATAAAATAACACAATTAGTAAGTGATTGGTACATAGCAGCCTCTTAAACACTTTTTCTCCCCCTCCCATCATGAAGAGGTTTGTGGAGAAGGGAAACAATTTGAAGTACAGTGACTAGTACATTTTGGCTGAAAGATGGAGCCTAAGAATTGGGATATCCACAGAACCATAGAGCTATATTCCTTTAAGTATTGGAAGATGTCTTAGAGGTTATCTGGTCCATCATTTGAATTTTATAGATAATGACCTACGCTTAAAATGTTAAGTGACAAGCAGAATCAAAGAGCTAGTGGGGAGCGAAGCCAAAATTCAACTCCGTTCTCCCTCCATTCTTTGCCTCTAGACGCAGGGTTATTTTTACCACACCACATTACTTAGGACTGGGAAGATCTTCCTCCTCAGTGGGCATCCTTTCTTCTTTTCTCCTTCCTGCCTCCCTTCCCAGAACATGTACAGACTGCTTTGACTGTTAACATAGCTTAAATGAGATGGGAGTCACCAACTCAAGGTGATGTAGTGAATAGAGTGCTATAACTGGGATCTGGAAGGCCTGAGTTCAAATCCTGCCTCAGATGCTATTTTTGTGATTCTGGGCAGGTCACTTAACCTCTATCAGCCCCAGTTACCACATTGGTAAAATGAAGATGACAACAGTACGTACCTCCCATGGTTATTGTAAGGATCAGATGAGATAATATATGGAAAACTCTTTGAAAACGTTAGAACATTATATAATATTAGCTATCATTATTGCTTTTTTTCTGGTGAGATGGAGGACTCCTGGACCATCTGCCTTGTTTCTCTACCCTTACAGTCCTCTTCTCCCTACTGCTATTGGACAGCTTATGTAACCCAAGGACCTCAAGAACTTGTCGTCTGCTTTTATGCTGTAGCCCCAAGATTTCTGAGCTCCATCAGCCCTGTAGTCAAATTTTCCTATATGTATTGTCTCCCTGCATTAGAGTGTGAGTTCCTTGAGACCAGCGTCTGTCCAGTTTTGTTTTGTTTTTCTATTTTAATCCCTGGTGCTTTAGCACAGTGCTTGGCATATACTGAGTACTTAATATATGTTTCTTTTTTTTCTCTCACTCAAGATAGATGCGAGCCTGGATATGTAAGACCCTGAATGTCAGACTAAGGAATTTGTATTTTGCTTTATAGGCAATAGAAAGGGTTTTAAGCAGAGAGTGATGTGGACAGAATTTTGAAATGGGGTAGGAGATTAATTGGCCAGCAATGTGTAGGATGGCTAGGAAAGGGGTGGCCAATATCGAGAGACCAATTAGAAGGCTATTCCAAGTCCAGAGGAGAGGTGATTAGAGCCTCTACTAGAGTGGTGTGACTCATCAGTATCTCTTATAAATACACCACAATGGGGCATCAATGTGCTAAGAGCATCCTTCAATTTCTCTGGACATCCTGAGGATAACAAGGATCTAAAAAGGAGGCTCCTACAGATCTGGATAATGCTTCAGCCCAGGGAACCTCTAGATCTATCAAGTTGTATCAAATTTTTCTAATTCTTAAACTGTGTGTTTACCAGTATATGTCAAACAAATGAGATTAAGGGAATAGTCATAGCTAGGGAAATTTACAAATACTGTTAAGATTGCTTCTGAATCTATTGAAAACTAACAAAAAATAAATTCAAGTTTAGCTAGGGCAGATAGGTGGTTCAACGGATAGCACAGTAGGCTTAGAATCAGGGAGACTCATCTTCATGAGTTCAAATCTGGTATCATACACTTTCCAGCTGTGTGACCCTGAGCAAGTCATTTAACCCTGTTTGCCTCAGTTTCCTCATCTGTAAAATGAGCTGGAGAAGAAAATGACAAATCACTCCAGTATCTCTGCCAAGAAAAACCCCACCAGGGTTATGAAGAATTGGGTACAACTGACACAAAACAACACCACAAAGTCTTTTGAAAAAAAATGAATAGTTACAAAGGGAAAGCCTTCATCTCTTATTTTCCTCAAACTGACCATTTATGGGGATATACTTATCCCCATAAACATCCTCATCTTTCCTTTATCATATGATTAATCTAAAATTTTAGAACCTACTAAGGATGGTTAATTTTCATTATTAGTCTAAATAGGCATGGAATTCCATTCACAGAGGTCTAGACCAATTCCCCAATTTTATAGAGGAGGAATCTGAAGCCCAGAAAAGTTAATGAATTTGTTCAATGTTACACAGCAAGAGGTGTCTATGGGAGTCTATTTGTAGATGCTATCTAGTTCCAATCTCTTTATTTTACAAAAGGGGAAATCAAAACCCAGAGACGTCAACTAATTTTCTTAAGGTCACAGAGGTAGAGGTATCAGAGGTATAATTTCAGCTCAGATCCCCTGACTCAAAAGCCCCAACTCCTTCTACTATGTGATTCTTCTGGTTCATCCATTGGCTCTTTCTTATGTTTACTGTCATTATTTGTAGTTGTCTGAGTTAATCTAGAAGGCTATTATTGCCAGTTCAGTTTTAAAACTATTTTCATGAAAATAAAATGCAGTTTATTTTAATATCATGCAGACAGATAGTGGTATGCCTGATATTTATCAATACTAGTGGAATGAATGAAAATGAACTCAGGTGCAAATTTTATAGAGCTGGATTTAATTAATGTGAAGCAAACAACTTATCATTTCAGCCTTGCTTCTATTAGGAAAGATAGGCTGCAGCTGTATTCTAATAGAAAAGTCCATTAGTAGCATAGACTGTAATTTCCTTTATCTATATACCAGGCACTGAATTGTCAGTTTCTTCCAAGACAATATTTTTCTCTACTGTTTCTGTAGACTAATTTCCTAAACCTAAAATTAAACAGGAAAGTATTTTAAATATAAAATGTATTCACTGAATGTTATTGATTACACCATATGACTTTAAACTGGGAAGAAAAACTTGAAACCCTTTCAGACTTTGGAATCCTTCCCGATTCCAAGTCCAATGTCCTTTTGCATATCACTGAACAGTAAAACTGCATACTTTAATGCTCTCCCCAGGACAACATGCAGAAACATCTTTCCAGGGCTAGACTTTTGGGTCAGGTGTAGTTACAACCCAACTAATTAAAGAAGACAGCAATACAGAGAGATGGGTACCTCTAGAGATGTCAGTCCCCTTCTCGGTGTAATCTATGGGGGTGTAACCAAGGGCATGCAGAGCTCAGACGTAGGGAACAGCAAGAAGCATAGGAAACTGGAAGGCAGGTTTTCCACTTATCCTCAGTTCTTTAGCCAAAAATTAATCTTAAACAGTCATTTAGGTGTTTAATGCAATCTGGCTACTGTTGGCAGCTTTCCAAGGCCTTCTGTTAGCTGCTACTATGGAATTTTGCCAGTAGTCAGATTATCTGTTTTTAGTCTCATGGGTAACAAGTACATAGGGAAAGTCTTCATCTCATATCTTTCTAAAACTGACCCATCTATATATTTACTCCCATAAACATCCTCATCTTCCAAGCACCAGTAACTCAATTTGGAAAGCCATCTTTTATATAACAAACACAAAAAATAAGATAGCTGACGTCTTAGCATCATAGAAAACTTAGGCTTCTTGACTTTTCATGAATTGCTGAGGAATAGCACCTGAAATCATTGAGGGCTGTTAGCCGGTCTTCTCCCCTAAGTGCTACAAAGATTTATTGCCTGCTATATACACATCAAGAGTATTAATGGTAAAATGCTGAAATAAGCTAATCATAGGATCCCTAAGAGGTATGGAGGGACATTCGGAAGCTCACAGATTTATAACCAGGAGGTATCTTAGAGGTCATGCGGTCCAATCCCCTCTTTTTTACAGAAAAGGAGAAATGAGGATTCAGCAAGGTTAAATCACTTTTCCTGGGTCACACTGGGTACTGGAACCCAAGTTTTCCGACTCCAAATGTGGCGCATTTTGAGAGTACTTATCAGGTACGAGTCATACCTTCTGATCATGACTAGGACTATGCGGTCTTCCCAGAAAATAACAACAACAAAGCAAGCAACAAACAATTGACTAGCACTTGAGGTTTATAATATTATTCGAGGAAAAGTAAAACATTCTGGTAACATATCTTTGGTTGCTTTACGATTCTAACACGGTACAATGATTACTCTCACTTTGGAGAAGTTTTTAATAAGTCAACAGCAATTTACTATGTGTCAGGCATGGTGAAAAGCTCCAAAGAGAGGCAGTCCTTTCTTCTAAGGCTCCCACATCTAATGGGGGAAACAGTATGCAAATCCCAATGTATAAACAAGACAGGATAAACCGGAGACAATCACAGGGTGAAGGCCCGGACGTGGTTAAAATTTTCTCCCAATGTTCCAACTTCTTTACTGATATCTGTAATACTTTAAACTTGCTTTTTTGTTATTTAGGCATATGCATCATTCCCCCATTAAACAGTAAGCTTTTTGAGGACACCAAGATTATACCGTACATTTCAGTACTTGGTATCAGAACACTCAGTTTTTTACAGATGGTTTTCTAAAACAAACTCTTTTATAGTGTAGACCACATTATCACGGATGCAAGATTGACTAAGTGTTAAAGAAACTGTAAGATCCTACTGTAGTTACTCTTTGTTGGGACGCAGAAAAAAGCCTTTGACTCAGCAGAGGAAAAAATGCAGCCTTAAAGCCTCAAGCAAGCCTCTGACCAAAAAAAAGTCTTTAACAAATGTTTGCTGAATGAAACCTGGAAATGTTCTCATTTTTCCTTTCTCTGGACTTTCTTAATGGTCTCCATTCATTTCAAGGATCATCTACCTTTTGCAAGTCCCTGGGCAGTCTGGTGTAGGTGAAACAACATTTGATTTAAAATTAATAGGCCTTGGTTCAAATCCTGACTCTGCAATTTAGCTGTATGGCTTGGAGAAAGTTGAGAACTAACTTTCATAGTTAGTACAATGGAAAGACCCCTGACTCTGGAGTCAGATGATCTGGGTTTGAATCCTACCTCTGATGCTTATGACTTGGGAGACCCTAGGCATATCAGTTACCACATCAGTGAATTGAAGTTTTGAGCTTTCCTGTCCTTTTTACAGGTACAGCAGCAACCCAGATCTAGTTTCAAATTCACAAGTATGACTACTACAGACATCAACATCACCATTTGAGGCTTCTTAGGGAGAGGGTCCTTGTACCTTGGGCATTTTATCACAATTACAGATCAACACTTTTTCCTCAAATAGATTGACAAGAATGTCTGAGGGATTTTCACTATTCCACCTGGGTAACTTAAACACACAAAAAGGCGTGCTCATTCTGTCTTTCATATCCTTACTGTCAAGGAAAGGGAAATGAAAGATGGAGAAGGATGAAAAGCTTAAATAGAAAAGATGGGTACTGGAAAACTACATAACAAAATATCCATAAGAGATTAAAGTCTATGTAGGTAGCTTAGACATTTTAGGGGATTCCTGCATTCAGTGGCAAGCTCCTTTAGGGTAAGATGTATTTCACTTTATTTCTGTTTCAGTGCCAGTATAGTTTGGAAGAGAGCTGGCTTGAAGCCAGGAAGACTAGGATTCAAGTCCCATCTAGGTCCTCAAGTGCAGCTCTTTGAATCCAAATTTCACAGAACAAATCCCCAACCTGGAGTCCTTATCTCCAATTCCAGTACCCAGAAGAGTGCTGAAGTTAAGTCTTCATGGATGAGACAAGTTGTGATATAGAAAAAGAAGGCAGGGGCACTGTGTTGATGCCTAAGGGAAGATTACCTGTGACTACATTTATACTAAGTATCTAGTAGGTAAAAGATTGTTCTAGATGACACAAATCTAAAAAGGAATATAGTACTTGTTCTCAAGAAACTTACAAGCTAGAAGGTAGGATATTATATAATAAAAATAACTATAATAAATTAAAATATAATGAACGCATACCAGAAATCAAATAGAGGGCATGAGAGATTTGAGGGAACGATCACTTGAACTTAGGGAAATCAAAAAGGCATAATGGAATGTTGTAGATTAGAAGGATCTCACTGGTCCTCTCACCCAATTCCTATACAGAATTATAGAACTGGAAGAGACCTCAATAATTATCTTGCCCAGCTCGTGCCTGGCAAAGAACTCCTTCCACAATGATGGTCATTCAGTCTCTGCTTGAAGATCGTCAAATTTTCATTTGGGAGCCCACCGTACCCCAAGGCCCCATTCCACTTCCGGACAACTCTAATTGTTAGGAAGTTTCTAGATATCAAAGCCTAAGTTTGCCTATTTATTTTCAATCCATTGTTCCTGCCTTTTCCCTCTAGAGTCAATTAGACCAAGTCTAATCTCTTTTCCACTTGCAAGCCCCTCAAATACTTAAGGCTAGCTATGGTCCAGGCTAAATACTCCATAGTTTCTTCAATCAATCCTCATGTGAAATGAACTCAAGAACCTCCCTCATTATGAGAAACAGGGAGGATTAGATCAGTGACATAGGTGGGAGGGTTAGCCTAGTAGGAGAGGACAATCTCATCCTCTGAGACAGGGAAGGATAGATTAATTTATTATTGTTGCTGTGTTCCATTTCTACTAAGGAATATGGTAGGGTTACAGGGCAGAGTAACTTGTCATCTACTCCATTTCTCAGTTTTATCCAGCTCAATACCCTTTCTATCCCTACACTCATTTTCCCTCCCCTGAACCCTTATCAAATCCCTAAAATAGCAATAAAAATGATAGTTTGAATTTAATTAGGGTTTAAAGATTTGCAAACCACTCTCCTCACCTTATGAGGTGAGGAGTAAAATATTACTATCTATTATAGATGAGGAAACTAAGGCTGAAAGAGGTTATTTGTTTTGCCCATGGTCATATTATCACAAGCATCAGAGTTGGGATTTTAAACCAGATTATTCTTCTGCAAATATGGTGCTCTTCTTACTCTTCCATGCTCTACAAAAGAGACATAATCATTGTGATGTAGATCAAGAGATGTAACTCAGTTCCTCTTTCTCAAGGAGCCAAAAAATATTGTCTTTCTTGAGAGTACAGAAATGAGATAAAAGTAGTTCGCTGTCACTCTGAGACTGAGGCAGCTAGGTGGCATAGTGGACAGAATGCTGGTTCTGGAATCAGGAATCCCTGCGTCCAATTCCAGTCTTAGACACTAGCTGTGGGATCCTCAGCAAGTCATGCTATCGGCCTCAGTTTCTGCAACTGTAAAGTGGGGATCACAATAGCACTTACCTCTCAGGATTGTGAGGAGGATGAAACAAGATAATATTTGCAAGGAGCCTAGTACTTTAAATAGGCACTTCATAAATATTTGTTCCCTTCTCATTTTGGTTGTGTGGTTCTATGAGTCCCCAGATAAAGTCATATAACTTCAGTTTTTCTTTTCCAGAGGGTACCCCAGAAATTGCTGATTCCAAGCCCCTCATTTTGTAGATGAAGAAACTGGGGCCAGGAATTTTAACTGACTTGTCTAAAGTCATATGAATACTAAGTGACAGGGGCAAGATTTGAGTATAGATCCTCTCACTCCAGATTTGTTATTTCCATCACAGCATGCTATTTCCCTTAAGAACAATAGAAGGACTTTTTATTTCCTTTCTATAGCATTAGGAGAAGCCATATGAATTAGCTCCTATGGGAAAAAGAAACCTAACTCTATGCCCTGATCTGGAGATGGAAGAGACCACCTAGTTCAATCTCCCCATTTTATAGATGAAGAAACTGAGATTAAACAACTTGAAGAAATCTAGTTTAAGTGGCAGAGAGTTGGGATTTGAACAAAGGACATCTGTAGAGGAATCCACCATTCTTTCTAGTACATTGCATTACTTCTTCCAAAACATACTTCTTAAAATGGTATCCAAGTTAGTTCATTGGGGCTTTGAGATCTCCCAATGAAAGATATATACCAAATATTCTTTTTTTTTTCTTCAGAAATAAACTATATTCCTTTAGATTCTAAACTTTTTATTTGTGATTTAATAAATAGCTTTGCAAACTTTCAGCTGAAGTCAGACTCAGGAGAAGAAATATTTCCTAATGTACTTCATTCATTCTATAATGATTCCACTTCCCTTGGCAAGTCATACCAGAGTAAGCCTCATCGACAGTCATTTGAGTGACAACAATGGCCCTCTCCATCTTTCCATGCCAGCCTATTGTGAAGGAAGCAGCCATGATGTCCAACAAATTCTTCCAGCATGAATGGACCTCATCACTAGCCTTTCAAATGCTCCAAGTGTGTGGGGGACAGATAAACAAGCCCTGCTTGGAAGAAAATGCCTGAATTTGAAGCCTCCAGGCATATCTCCATCATTCAGGACATGTTGAGTGAAGCAATTGCATTGTAATGAAATACAGTAAGCAGCACTGATGATAGGCACCTTAATGAAAAAAAAAATTAAAAGAATGGCATTGGACCCAGCAGCCTAGGAAGGCTGGGGTATTTAAATGATGCCATTACCACAACTTTGCTCCTTGCACTGAAAAGAAACTTGACAGCATTCTTTCTCAACAGAGAAAACTTCAGGGAAGACTGCTTTCCTTTAACATTCATATAGATATAAATATATTTATACAGCCACACAATATCTATACACACATATATTTATAGTATGTATATACTCAGTGGTTATAGGAAAGCTTTTATAGTATGCATGCATATGTATATACATATATATGTGTGTGTATACATCTATAGATATAGATACAGATAAAAACACACACACTACCATGTGGCCAATAAAACAATTTATAGCCAATTCTGAATGCTGCCATGACTCAGGTGGTAGCTTCCTTAACTCCATAAACCACACCATCTCACCTAACACATCTAAATGGTAACCAGCAATAACTATATAAAATATAATTAGAAGTGGTAGAAGGTTGAATTTTTTTCTAAGTGTGTGTTTGTGATGGTTGTGTGTGTGTGGGGGGGGGTTGAGTCACACAAAGGTAGTGGCAGAAGAGACCCTGCCATTCATTATTCTGCATAATGAAAACTGGAAATTTCTATCTTGCCCCTGGCCCTGGGACTCTGTTAGTTATCCAAAATATGGATTAGAAAATTCCTGCTGTGGAAGCAGGTAATCTAGAAATGATTTCTTATTATTTCTTCTTTTTAACATTTTTTAAATGCATCTGCTTGTAATTACCAATTGTAGATTCTTGGTTCAAAGTGCCTTTCTTAATTGTGAGTCAGTCTGTTAAATGCAAATGCCTTTTTTCACAGTTGGGTGTGAAGTGAATAAATCATCTCTGGGATCCCTCCTTCAAAGTTATTAGTCAATCTGAGAATCATCCTGCAGGAGCGTAAATCACACATTGAATGATTTACTTATGAAGAATTGTGTTGGTAAAGAGAGAAAGGAAATTTCCTCTCAGGTTTGAAATTAAATAAATAGCAATTCTACATCAATATTTGATATCCTCTTGTGTGGTTCCAGCCTTATCTTCATCAAAACTTCCAAGAATCTGAAAATTTTTCATATTTATTTCTTGGGAAAGGTGATAAGTGACCAAAGGAATGATGGTTCCATGTACTTTCAAACCTCCATGCCTAAATAAACTTGGATTACTTCTCCATCCCTTCTGAGGTTCTTACTTTCATGTGCACAGAGAAATAACATAAACACTGAAATTATGTCAGTGAAACTTAAAAAAAAAACCTTTGAAAATAATTTGATCATTGAGTCCGAGGCAGAATTTTTTTCTTATTCAGAAGAATTGGTCTATTAGGATAAAAAAATCACCACACTGGAAAAGGATCAACAGACAACATTTTCACAGTGATAAAACTGATTCTTCAAAGAGAGTTGTAAAATCCCACCATACCCCTAACTAGATGCCTGAATAGGAAACAAGATGTAAGCGGGACTGCTGTGATCTCTAGCTTTAAGGAACCAAAGAACTGTCATGTGTGAGAAGGATTAGAATGGTTCTGAGCACCAGAGGATAGAGCTAGGATCAAAAATTGGTAATTACAGGTGGGCAAAATTTGATTCAGTATAAGAACTCCCTAATCATTGAAGAGGTCCCAAAATGGAATGGGCTACCTGGTGAGGCAATAAATTTCTATTCTCCGAAGGTGTCCATTATGGAGGATCATTTGCCAGTGACGTTATAGAAGGAACACATGCTTCAAGTAGGGAACTGACCTAAATACTGTTTCAAGACCCTTCTAATTCTACGTCCAAATTCATGCTGATGACAGAACACATGTAATACTATACATACTACTATTCTTTTAAGCTGATAGTTCTGTTGGACAGTTCTTTCACAAACATAATGCTACCCTAGGCATACTTGACTTTTTTCCTATCTCTTGCATTAGTAGCATTCATTTGGCAAGGGAATATCATTCCTTGTTACTTATACAGTGACATACTGTGGTGTGGTGCTTGGAATGCTAGACTTGGAGCCAGCAAGATCTGAATTCAAATCCTCTCTCTAATACTTTTTAGTTTTATGAGTACAAGCATATTCCTTAAAGATTCTGAGACTGGTTATTTAGTCTGTATGATGAAAATAATAAAACATTGTTACACTAGATCTCATGAAACAGATAGAGAAGATCAAGAGGAGGAGATCATATTAAACATCAGCTGACATGCATTGGTTTCATAACTGATAAAATCATAGCAACATCTCTCCTTGTGTAATATTGGTCACAAAGAAAATTAGTAAGTAATTTTAAATGTGAAATTTCTGGAAAACTACACCCAGGAATCATTCAAACTATCAAAAGTTATTATGGGGGTGGTATTGGGCAAACGTTCAACAGCAGTGCTGCAATTTTATAAAAAAAAACTCAAGAGACAAGTGAAGTCATAAAGACAGAACCTCAGAAGACAAGATATGCTTTTAGCACATGGAATCCCCAGCCCTTCCCCCTTGAGGAGGATAATGAGATTTGTAATGCCCAAAGATGTTCCACATGTGTTTATACTTCATAAAAAGGTAATATTGCTAGTAGCAATGCCTTTCCAAAACAAACAAACAAACCAACTAATGCTGACATGCACAGGTATGAGCAATGTTTTAAAAAGGATGCTCACTGGGTATTCTTTGAAGAAGAAATATAAAGACATGTGGTTACTCTGTAAAATAGGCCCATTTTAAAAAGATTAAAATGAGGGAAAAATCAATTCTAAACTCAGAAATATAAAGATGTGATGTTTGACAATGGCTGCAATATAACAATTTGATGGGCAAAACAACAAATTTGGGCTCATGCTACAGAAAGAAATAGAGTGAAAGTTATAGAATATGCAGAAACTTTGGCAGACAAGAAAACATAATGTTTCACTAGGCTTTCTCATTCCTTGTGTGATGTGGGGAGGGAGTTTACAACTAAAGCTGATATTTAGAAGTAGCTGGGTTTTGTTGCTGTTTTTTTTTTTAATCTTTGAGCCACCCTGTAGTTAGGATAGATATGCTCTAGGCATCACATTTGCACCATTTCTTTCTCCCAGCTGTTTCTAAAAATATATTAGTGATGGGGACCTTTTTTTCCTCGTTCTCCAAAATTGCCTTTGTTGTATGTGATTTTTTTCCCACATGAGGAAGGCGATAGATATGGAAAACAACATCTGCTGAGAAGACCATACAGCTTCAGGGATGGACTGTAGTCATCAGCATCGTGTGGAAAAAAAGATAGACCAAATGACAGAAGAGACTGCCTCATTCTTTTGCATTAAAGGTAATCAAATGTTTTAATTCACTAATACAATCTTTGTAGCATCAGTGACAGATGTTTCCTACATGGAAGAGAGTATCAATTAATCCACAGCTGCCTTAATTTTCTGGACATCCTATCAAGGGAGAGAGGAATGTGGAAGAGTGAGATGAGGGAGAGGAATGCAAAGTTTTTAATTACTCATTTCAAAAAGCATCTCCTCTTCTATTTATTATATCTAACAAGCAGATGTACTAACGAGGGGTGGTCAGGCATTGAGAATGTACATGGCACCCAAAAGCTGGGTTACAGAATCAATCACATTCCCATGTGTTTGCTGAAGGCCACTTCACTTTCCATCTGTGTTCTTGGTTTCCAAGTCGAAATTTAAAACTTTTGGTAATGGGTCATTTACAGGAACACCTCATGCCCAGTGCTGCCATATGGCCACCTGGTATATTCATGGACCATTTGTTAGTCAGTGGACAGGAATGACCTTAGGCAACTGTGGAGTGTGCAGCTATACAGAACCCTACATATTTATTACCACCATCACTCTTGTATTCTTTTGGCACCTTTCTTTCAATAGGCTCACATTGTGGCCTTGATCCAAGCCTAGTAGAAAGAAAGGGTTCACTCTTTTTATAGGTTACTAGCCCAGAAGGTCTCTCCACTCCTCCAAAAATATTTTTGCAGTATTAGTGATTATTAGAATCATAACCTTTGAAAAATATATAACTGAAAATGCCTAAGAGATAATTTGCAGTCAACACCTTAAACTCATGTCTTCTGGTCCCTAATTCAGCCTTTTTTCCCATTATATTAGCAATATCTTTGTAGCTTCCTTCCTTTCAAGTCTTCCTTTTTCACTTCTACTAAGGGGAAAAATGTTAAAATAGGCTTTCAAATAAGCCTATGTAAAATTTTGTTCATAATTAGACATGACTAAGTATACTATCAGATAGAGAAGTATTAAACAAATTCTTGGGTCTAGAATCCCTAGCCTTTCTGACTCATTCAGTATTTTTCATTATAAATATATAGATCACATAAATTTTTGGCTAAGGAATAATACTGCTGACCCTTACCTTGACATGAAGAAAGCTGTTCTAAGATATTTATATAGTAATTCTGTTCTGTGAGATGGTTTTTCCTTTTTTTCCACACTGGCCAAAAAAAATCATTATTATTATTATTTTGTTGTAGAAGCATATTCTTTATTTCCAAATAATCCTTCCACATTTTCTTTAAATATGTCAATCATGACTTCAATTCATTTTTATTTATAAACTCATCTAACCATTCTGAGAGCATCTATTGTTTCTAGATATCCTTTCCATCTTTTCCATTTTTGATAATTTTATTTCATGTATTATATTTCCTACTTTTAATCTTTCTTTTCTAGCTTAAATGGAAGTATATATATATATATACACACATATATACATATATATACACATATACATATATACACACATATACACATATACATATACACACATATATATACATATATATACACACACACATATATATATATATATGTACATATATGCCAAATCACATCATTTATTGCAACATCCAAATTTTTGTTTAAAGTTAAATTAATCTCAGGTCTTATTAATCTGAAGTATATGAGAACACATAGCTGACTATTAGAGAGGTTACTGTGCAGTAAAGGAAAGGAACAGAGTTCTGAAATCAGTAGTCTTTATTCCTAACACAGTTCTACCACTAAGTAACAATCACAATGTTGATGAAGTCACTTAACCTTCCGGAGCCTGATGGGATTGGATTAAAAGTTTCCCACAGTTTCTAAATCTCTAAAAGGAACAGATTCTGATGCAGCAGCATGGAGAGTTACCCTAGTCTGTCTGTCTGTCTGTCTCTCTCTCCCCCCCCACACACACGTATATTAGTTTGGCAATATGACACCAGTAACCAGTTCAAAGTAGGATATATACTTTTGGGGGGATTTCTCCTGTCCCAGGAGTCATCATAGTTTGCCTTGATTGAATCATATTCTCTTTCCTGTTTTCCCTTTTGATCATCGAATTATAAGAATAAGTGCTTTATCTCTATGTGGATTAATGATTTTACTCCTTCACTAGTGAAAGATATTAATGCATGGAAAATTGGTTATTTCTTTTTCTTATCCATTCTTAATCGTTTGGTTTGTTTTATTCTGACACAGCTACAGTGATGGTCACTGGACTTTTCCTTCTGGCAAAACTTGTTTTTCATATCACTTTATTCATAGTATCATGATTGGACTAGCTTTATTCATTGTTCTGCCACCAACTAGCTATGTAGCCTTTGACAAAGAGATTTCGGCCAAACAATCTTTGAAGACCCTACCAGATCTAATGCTCTGGGAAAGACTGAGCCACGAAGAATGCAATGCTAAGAAGAGTTGGGTTGGTCAAGACTTCAGATGTGCATATAATAAGCAAGGGTCTTCAACATTATTGAAGGACAAAATAAAGTTCATTATTTTTGTTTTCTACAATGAATGTAACCTAATGATAAATTTTACCAGAAAGCTTACAGAAGACATTGCCTCAAACTTTAGGCAGCATTTCATAGTTGGCAGACTACTGGGTTTGAAGTCAAGGATGTCTGGAATGAAATCTCACCACTGAAACTGTGTGTCCATGCATAATTCCCCCGATACTTCTAATCTTAAGTTTCTTCACCTAGAAAAGAAGGATTATAACCCTCTACAGTACCCTGATTTATTGCAAAGCTCCAACGAAAAAATATGTAAAGCACTTTGTGAATTTTACCACACCACATAGTAAGTAAATTTGGGAAGGTAGTAACTAATAAAGAATTTTGAAAGATTTTATTCCCTCTAGCAAAGTACCATATGCATTACAAGGTATAGGAAGTTTCTTTATTCTCTACAATATGTACCTTTGGTCCCAGCAAGGGATAGAAAACCAGACTAAATGAATCTTTAGTCTATCCCCAAATAATTGTTCCTATGCTCTTGGTGACTTATTAATTATACAACTTAAAAAGTAGGTTAATTTGAAAAGTTAATCAGTGAAATAGCACTTCTTTGATGACATTATATTTCTTTTTCTCTTGTGGTGTCTCACCGTCTTGTTTTTTGACCTGCAGTTCAGAACCTTACAGATCCAGGCTGAATTTCACAGCATGGGTACCTTGATAATAGAGGAAGTTTATGCTTTCCCCAAAATCCCCAGTGGGACTGATATATCAGATTTGGCTTGATAGCCAGTTTGCCAGGCATTGCAGGGGCCCTTCTGCATAGCCCTCTCTGGGTTTCTAACATCAAAGATGCCACAAGGACAAGATAATACCCCTTCCCTAAAAGAAAACTCTTAGGTACCAAATGGTATTTTTATACGATGAAAAAAGAAACTCATCACTATGGTCTTGACATGAATTTTTATAAGCAATGCTCTCCTAGCTAGGTGATGGAACACATTATTCACCTCAGGACACAAGATCACTCTTTCCTATTTCCCATTATATAATCAGTTACCTTAGACATTCAAAGGACTAAGACATAAATGCTTTTGCTTGGAATGCAAAATGCACTTTTAAATGTGGTACCTCCTTGATTTTACTCTTCCCATTCACTGACTGTGTCACTGAATATTTTTTTCTTCCTTCTCCCACATATCTTGTGAAGCAACAAATCAAAGACTACAGGGAAAGAAGATTCTCTCAGCAGGTTGCAAATATCATATCTTAGTCATTTAGACATTTGTCAGCTCAACAATGTACAGCCAAGGTTTAGGGAAGAATTACTGGGCTGTGACACAGCATGTGGGCTGGAGTTCAAGGAAGCGATTGCCAAAGAGGTCTGAAAAGCCAAGGAGGATGCAACCTATAACTCTGAAAATTCAGGAGATGAATTTGCAAAAGGAAAAGAAAATGGATCTACCTTATCCTCTTATAGAAAGTCATACCTGTGGGCAGGGACAGGGTGACATTGTTCATACTGTAACAGGAATCAAGTTAATCCCAACAACTCTTCTAGGTCTTTTGAAATAATTGCAAAGACAGCAGCAAAAAGAAGAGTCTTGCCATCATCCCTTGTAATTTTCAGTAAGATTTCATATAACATCATGTAGAGACATAAGAAAATATATTTTCATGAGGTTGATTGAGGAAAAAATGGAAATGGTAAACTCATCTACTGTTAAGGAAATTCCTAATTCAATCAGAATTTATTGGGGCTGGTGATTGATAAGCTAGCATAACAGTAATAGGATATTGCTGAGTACTGCCTCTCAGAAGAGAATTCTGCTTTTCAAAATTAAGACTTCAAAAGACTTCAGGCAGAAATGAGTTCAAGAGACTAGTGTCTAGTTTTAGAATGTCACATGTTGTAAAGTGGCCCTTTAGTGCTTGGTCAATTCATGCTCTTGTCTTTCTTCATGAAACTCTAATTAAAATAAAAGAGACCTAAAAAAGGCACCTACAGATGTGAATCTTGGTCATTAATTCACTGAGCTTTGGGAGCTGTTTCCTGCATAGCAAACTTCAGTGATTAAGACAAGCTTCACATTCTTGCTATATGATTTATGACAGTAGGAGAGGGAAAAATCCTTGACTTTCAGCCACCACCACAAATGCCATCAAGAAACAGGTGTCAGAAAGGGACTGGGACAAGAAGCAAATCTACATTTCTCTTCAGATACGTTTCCATTTGTTGTCTTGGGGCCTAATTGCTGGTGATCTTTTTGTCATCAAATTATAAGAAAGGTGATTATTTTTTAAATAAAGGAAATGTAGCTTCTCTTTTCAAAGAAGATATGGAAAATCACTCTTCCTAGAGTCCTAGCTTCAATAAGAAGCTGTCGTTCTCTAATTGCATCTATTGAGCAGAAATACTAATGAGTAATGAATTGGTGTTATCTACATAATAATCCATTGACCTCACTAAGGTCTTCTAAGCATTACTAAACATTGGTGCATGTCTCCCAAGCCCAGGATGGTGCTACTCCACAGGAAAACATCTTAACTGGTTGCAACCATAGCTTTCTGGAAAATGATGGTTTAACAGTATTCTAATTTTATTAACTCTTTGTGTGAAATACAAAGCATTGTAAACTATGTTTGGCAGGTCATACATTTTTGTATTTAGTGAGCATCTATTATGTGCATAAGAGAGACTGGATAATATAGTGAAAAGGGCATTGGATTTTGCTTAGAGACTCTAGTTTTAGACATCTTCACTGTTATTACTTGTGTGATCTTGAGAAAATTACTTAATATCCCTGATTCTTATCTGTGAAATAAGGGAATTTGACTAGAAGGCGCCTGAGGTTCCCTTCCAGCTCTAAATATGGTCTTATGGAAAGCCCATTAGCTAAATCATTCATTTCAGTATTTAATGAGCATTGATGTAGTACATAGCTGAGGCAACCTGATATAGTAGAAAAGGGTACTATAGTTAGGTTTAAATACCTGCTGTGCTACTTATATCCTATGTGACCTGGGTAAAGTCATTTCACTTCTTGAACTAGAAAATCTAAGTTCCCATTCAGCTCTAAATCTGAAAGCCAGCTGAATGCTCCTTTTTGGCTCCTAAGGAAGGAAGAGAGCTCTTTAGACATTCTACATATGGTGAAATGGAAAGTATGGTGTAGGTCACTACTGAAAATTACTGTCAAGTGATGCTTAGCCCTCTTGTCTTTCTTACAAAGATAGTTAACATGGAAAAGTGATAGAAGACTTACTTTGGGGTCAGGAAATCCTGCATTCAAGACCTGTTTCTAAGAAATATTATCGGAGAGATTAAGATCAAGTCATTTTGTCTCTTTTTACCCCAAGTGATTCCCTAACACTATAAATCGAAGATGAGTTGTTAGTCTGTATCAGTGTAGGAAGTGTCTATACCTGGAATTGGCTGTAGATGAAATGTAGAGGGGGAAAGAGATTTTTCCCAGACCAAGAAGAAAAATCACTTAGAAAGTTAGCTATAATTATAACTAATCTTTATATGAAGTCAATCTATCAATCTAAAGGATGAGTCTAAATTTTTAGAAACCATCTTTGAGTACTAAGCTTATGTGCCAACTTGAATGAACAGGGTTGGGTTTTATCTAATACTTCTCTTCCCAAAGTTTCTAAAACCACTTCACAAATCATTGAGATACACTGTGGCAAAGCGATTACACAAAACAGATGGCAGGCGTTCTGTGCTTGGCAACTGCTCTCCTTTTGTTTCCTACACAACACCCTAGATTAGTGTATGAGTGAATAGTGAAGGAAAGGGGATGAATAGACTTCACTGAACAATTTGTTAATTAACATGCAGTAAAGTACTGTAACTATGTAGTTCACTATGTTGAAAAATTTACCATATAAGTAACTGGTCATTAAAAAACATAATAAAGATTAAAATTTGTAGTAAGGTATATATATCTATACAAAACTTAGAAAACAGCTTTTAAAAAGCATTCGCCTATTCTATTTCAGCTTGATGAAGAACATGGAGCATCTGATGATATATTATTAGTTAAGATAGAGATACCCGTGAAGACACTGAAATATTTTCATGACATTTACATATATTAACAATACTGCCTGCTCCACTGAGTAATACTTCAATATCAAAATGGCAATATTAAATGAGCCTCAATCCATCTGGTACAACTTTTGTAGGGATCAGTGTTGGTCAAATCTAAATTAGTATTTAGGCTTCTTTGGTTTTTGTCATGGCAGTTGATTTCAACTGGTTAGCATCTCCATTTATATCCTTTCTTCAGTTTATTGCCAATTTCCATTTTGAATAACTTGACTATATCAGGATTGACTCGTTTCATTTGGATACCATATTTTTTTTCTTATTTTTATTCTCTCCTAGTTTTGTGTATATTTTGATTTTTTTCCTTAACATACAGGAAATGATGTTACTCTGCAGTAACTGTCTGTGGTCTGACTGTAGAAATTACAGTTTACAACTGTAGAATCCTGTTGATTCAGGAATGACTTCTATATCAGTACAAAGTCTTAGATTAACAAAGCCTAAGTCTACTTAAATGCAAAATAATGATAGAAACAAAAGTTTTGTTCCATCCAATTCTGAATGGCCAGTCTATATTATGCAGCAAAGATGCATAGAAGGGTAAAGTATTTTTCTTACGCTAGTGTAACTGTAACTACTTCTAGACTCATGCTCTGTCACCATCACTCAACAACCTCTCCTCAATTAAAGTGTATGTCTGACGTACATGCAGACATACATAGTATATCACCCCTTCCTCTTCCTTTTCTCCTGAACACTTTCATCCACAAGTTTGGAAGCTAGATCAGTCCTCCCTTCAGCCTCTTTCCCTGACATCATTCTTGTGGACTTCAAAAGCTATGTCTGTTAACTTTCTCATGGTTTCTTAACATTCCGAACTCCTACAAACTCTAAAACCATTATACTTCAGTCAGTCAATAAGCATTTATTAAACACCTATCATGTTCTAGGCTAAGCACTGGGGATATAAAAAGGGTAAAAGCCCCTGCTCTCAAGTAGCTCAAGGGTGAATGGGGGAAACAATATGCAAATAACCATGTACAAACAACTCTACATAGGACAAATTGGAAATAATCAGCAGCAGGAAGGTGCTACAATTAAGGAGAGTCAGGAAAAGTTCCTGTACAAGGTAGGACTTTACCTGGGTCTTGAAGGAAACTAGTGAAGCCAGGGTGTAAAGATGAAGACAGCACATTACAGTCATGGAAGACAGCCAGTGAAAAGACTCAGAATTAGGAGACAGAGCATCTTGTTCAAGGAATGGGAAGCAAGCCAGTGGCATTAGATTGCATTGGTGGTTACACTTTAAACTTCACTATTTCTCAAAATCACTCCCAAACCAGCTCCCCAAACCTGAATTCCATAGCAATATTTTTATTTGTCACATCTTGGCTCCCTATCAGATTTATCAGGACAGCAGTTTCAAATCTTTGTTACTCCTTATAAGATTCCCAGCTCTACCCTCTCTTTCCCTTCATTCTAATCAGATGACCTCGGAAACTGCATTGGAAGATTAAGGCAATTTCTCCTCTACTCCTCCAAATATCTCAGTGTTCTAAGGTCTTAGAGGAGAGGTGGCCTTTCTTCTTGTCAGAGATAAATGCTCCATTTGTACTTTCAATTCTTTTCTCTGCAAACTTCACCATGAGTTTGCAGCTATTCTACTGTCTCTTTTCTCTCAATACATGTTCAGGTACTTACATGCCATTAAAGCATAATCCCTACTTTTGAGCACTGCTACCCATACAAGGTCTCGCCTATAACTCTCCCTTGCTTTACTGTTCTCCTGAGATCTTTGGTAGTTTTAGTCTCTTTCCACCCCTTATTTTGTCCTATCACTCACTTTCTGACTCCTTCCACTCTGACAGCAGTTACCCTGGGGACTGGAATGCAAAACTCTCTAAGCATTCTTCATAATGAAGGAATTCACATTTAACTGGTCTTGGTCTCTGCCCTAAGCAATTTATGGAAGGAGAGAAATGGCTCCAGTATATACTGGGACTTTCCACTCAGGTTTAGTGGCACATCACACATGTTGGCATCCTGCAATAGTTCCCTCTGTTTTTTAGCACCTAGCTGCGGTTCCAGCCAGATTAAGATTTTGCCTTTTCATTTTTATTGGGGATGGTGTGGGGTTATTCTGTTGCAAGTTGGTAATTCAATTTCCGTATCAGAGTGTGATTGCAGATGGGGGGGGTGGTTGTTGATTGAATGTGTTAGCAGTTAGGGATTAGCCTTTATTTCATCAGGTTTTGATCTTGTTAGGTTCGATTTGTCTTAGATAGTTGGCATGGCTGGAATTGCTTCATCTTTTGCACATAATTCAATTTTTGGAGAGGTTAATACTATTGGTTATATGACCTGGAAGTACCTCCCCTTCACTGTCAAACTTCAAGAGTATTGATATTTAATACCTCCAATTCCTCATCAATCACATGTCCTTCAGCCCCTTAACATCTAGCTTTTGTTTCTACTACTCTACTGAAACAGGTCTCTATATCAGCATGACCTCTTTATGACAAAATCCAATGACATTTTTTTCTGTTTTCATTCTCCTTGACCTCCCTACAACAACTTCTGACACCATTGGCCATTGCCTTCTTCATAGTAATCAGTCCAACTATAACTTAATCCACCTCTATGTTTTCCCCCCTTCCTCCCTTCCTTGTGTAATAGGGCCTTTGGAGCATGTTTTTTTTTCCCCTATTTTTTCCCCTTTCCTCTCTTCCTTGTGTAATAGGGCCTTTGGAGCATGCTAAAATTATTTAACATGCAGGGGTCTGGAGGGACTTGCCTGGGTGGGCATGCCCCTATTCTCCTGAAGTGGAGATGATCTTGTCTCCAACCATGTGGGTGGAGCCTCCTTTGATTGGCTGTGTAACTAGAACAGGCTGCATCTTCAAAGCTGGCAGTTTGTGAGACCTAGATGCTTGCTCTTTTTCTGGCTTTTGCTCTTTCCTGCTATGTCCAGAGTAGGGGTGGGGAACCTACAGCCTCAAGGCCACATGTGGAGCTCCAGGTCCTCAAGTGTGGCCCTTTGACTGAATCCAAACTGCAAAAAATGGCTGTTATGTGAAGTTTGGATTCAGTCAAAGGGCCACACTTGAGGACCTAGAGGGCTACATGTGGCCTCAAGGCCACCCTTGGTCCAGAGGCTGAAGACCACAGTTCAATCACAGTTGCCAGGTTCTGAATTTATGAGGGGGGGAATGAACTTCCTTCCCCTGCTCCGAGGGCGTATTTGTTTCTGTTCTGTGTCATTTGTCTTTCTTAAAGTGCTAGCAGTGACCCCTACCAGACCCAGGAGTTTGAGTCAGGGCAACTTTGAAGCTAAGATTGCAGGCAAGATACCAGGCCAACAGAGAAGCCTAGAGAAGCTTGGGACTTGAATCTGGGAGGGTTTTGGACTTGGAAATAGGACTGTGCTCTATGGAAATTGAGCTAAACTCTGAACCTAATCATCCCCCACCCCCCACCCCTTCCATAGTCTGAGGTGGTACAAAGTTATGTTTCCCATTTCTCCCCATTTGTTGGGGGAGTAAGTTTATATCTTTTGAAGAAACCATTTATAAAGCTAATCTGACTGTGGCTAAATGGAATTAGGGCACAGGATACCAGCCTTACTGGGGGTGGGGGTAGATGGGGACTAGAGTCAAAGACAGAGAACCTACCCCCACTTCCAAGGATACTGAAAAACCCTGGGGAAGAGGAAATACCTAATCTACATGGCTTTCCAGGCAAGTGAAGATAATGGTAATCAGTATTACATATCTTTCCTTTCCTGGGTCTTCATTCATCTTCTTAGACTTAAATATGAATTTCCCACAAGATTATGATTATTTTATCTTCTCTATTCTTTCCACACTGTCCTTTAGTATTCTCATCCACATCTGTGACTTCAATTATCACCTCTATACAAGTGATTTCCAAATTTCTACCATCAATCATTAATTACTCGGAACAATAACCCAACATTTCTAATACCCTGCTGAATATCTGCGCAGATAGCCTGCTGATATATAAGACTCAACATGTCTAAATCTGGAATTCCCCAAATTTTGTCATTCACCCTAACTTTTCTATTTGTAAATGATTTTTCTAACACCTTACTCTTCCCGATTCAAATTTCTACTATAAGATCATCATTATCTTCCTGTTGATTGCTGAATAAAGTACAAACCCTGGCCCTGAAATTTTCAAGTTGCCTGCAACATGGTTCCAACTTACACTATCAGGCATTCTTCACACTCTCTGGTTCTGGGAGCCACAATCCAATAAACTATAATCAAATCAATACTTACATTGTTTTAGGGAAGGGAATGCCACTTGACCCCCTCTATGACTACACATAGAATTCCTTTCAAATGCCTAAATGTGTTGTGTCCCCCTATAAGAATGTAAGCTCCTTGAGGGCATGGACTACCTTGATTTTATAATTATATCTCTAAATTTTAGCACAATATTTTATACATAGCAACCCACAAATGTCATTCATTCATCCCTCCCTAGGATGGGAGTATTCTTTCTGACTTTAAATGTGTCATTGCACGTTTCCATAGTACAATGTTTTACTTAGAGGTGGTATGCTTAATAAATACTTGAAAAATAAATTGAATTGAATCTTTTTTTGCCAATTCAATTTATATCGAACTTAACTATTAAACAGGAAACAAAAGTAAAGTAGACATGTGTACAGGTTATGTTCTTTCTTGGGTGTTCACATAGATGAAAAGCATGAAGAATGATACATTCAGATACTAAGAGATTCTTTTATCCAGTTCCCCCTACCATTTCTCTTGATTATTAAACCATTCCAAGACAGTGAGAGGTAGTATTGCAAAGTGAAACAGGTGAAAAGAATTTAGAGATAGAAGATGCAGGTTCAAATACCCGCTCTGCTTTTTATTATTTGGGGGCAATCAACTTAACCTCTCTGAGCCTCAGCCTTTCGTTTAAATGATGACTTTGGATTATGTCACCTTCTAGCTCTAAATATCATGATCTTCTGAAGTCTATGCTTTATTTCATCATATCTGGAAAAGACTCAGTACTATACTCATAGTTAAGAAGATCTTATACCTAAAAGGTCCCCAGTTTTATTTCTTATTGGTCTTCCCTTTTCCCCTACACTTTTAACAGTAGAAAGATAAGACATTGATCACTGTCATTCACTCATATGACAACCATTTCTCTTCTAGCTTGAATCTATCAGACTTTCCTTTTGAGACCCACTTCCCAAACCTTCAGTCATTTTGGCATGTTCTTCTGGATCCTCTATTTCTGTTTTCAGTTTCAGAATATAAATTCACATCCTCCACTGATCAGTTACCTAAGACCTTTATTTGGATTTCCCTTGCCACAACAATATTGATCCTACAGTGAAGGTTTCATCATGAGGTTTCTGATTGATTCTGTCACTAGTGTCCCAATAAGATCCATTTGTGTTATCCAACCAAATGACTTTCTCAACCCTCATATTCATGAGTTCAGTCCAGAATATGACAATACAAGTGGGCACTTTGTTTCTATCTCCATCATCCAGTTTAGAGATCCTGCTCTCAGAACTAAACTAATTTGGCTGTTTTAATGACAGAGAAGAAAATAATCCAGGTCAAAGCTGACTTATGGGCTCTGTAGTATTCCCATGAGTAAAAAAAATCATTTGTCTTAGCAAAGTCAAAAGACTATAATACTCCCAAATTTGCTTAAGGCAAATACAATGCATTAAAGTAATCATTTTTTCATTGATGTCTTATTAAACATATTTAAATTTTAGATTTAAATATACACATAGATAAATAGGATAACTTTTCAATAGTTCCACATTTTCCTTACCAGTGCTGAAAAAAGATACTACTCTCAGTATCAAAGTTGGCATATACCCTTACTTGCATTTTCTGGAAACATCTCTGCTGTCTGGAGATGTGCTTCTGTGTCTGCAGGAGAACTCTAGCTAGAATATCATCAGCTTTAGAAAAAAACACTTTAGAAAGTACCTTTCAGATTAAATTATTTTACCTTTAGGCTTGTTTAACTGTTCCAAAATGAGATCAACAAGGGTTTTTGTAAAGATTTCAAATGGAAGCTTTCCTTCTATTGACAGTGTCTAAAAGTCCCAAAGATTTCCAGGTGAAATCGCTGGGTTATTGGGTTTAGAATTTCAGTGAGAAGCCCATTGTCCCTTTGTGGAATCCCTTCTAGCTAAGGTTAAAAAGCAGAGAAGACAGGGAGTGATTAAGAGGGAGAGGAGGAGGAATTCCAAACAACATTTTACAAACAGAGAACAGAATCACAGAACAACACTAGAACAGTGGACTTCAAGACAGAATGACAAGACAGATGGATACACAACGGAAACACAAACTTGACTGTTGCCAAGGGAAAAAAAAAATCAAAAACCAAAACAAAAATTAAAAAAAAGAGAGACAGAAAAAATAGGCTGCAAGAGCAGCTCATGGTACTGCCACAATTCATTGAAATAAAACTTTTTTTTGAAAATGAAATTATAATCAACTTAAAAAAAGTATCCCCCAAACTCATACACTATAGACTTGCTGGAATTAGCCTGGATGTGTAACTTTGATGGAACACAAGATGGCATCATCACAGCCCATGCACAGGTGAATGAAGGCCATGGTTAGTTAGTTAGCTACAAACTGTCACTGCATGCCACAAAATGATATCTGGCTTGTCCACAAGGAAAAGATACAACAGATATTCTGCATCTGCAATAAAATTCTTTTTATGCCATCTGCAGTTTAGGGGAATGGGTGTGTATTTTGGGGAATAGTTGTTTCTATTCTTGTTATTTTCCCTGATTGGGGTTATTGCTTTTATTTTTTCTTTAATATCAGAAATCCAGGTTAAATTGGAAATAGTCTGTGCAGACATGGGGGCAGGGAGAAAGGAGAAATAAAGGAAATATAAGGGAAAATAAAAGCATGGAAAGGGGAGGGGATTTCATTCTTTTGTACACAACTTTCTTGGGATTTAAAAAAAATATATATATAGGGGTGTGATATAGGGAAAAGGATCTGACAATAGGATGGCAAGAAAAGATTTTGTTGCCTTAGTTTGATTTGCATATCTATATATCTCTCAGTATTTAAAAAATACTTGATAGAAATTACTTTTAGAGAGGTAGAGCAATGAATTTTTTTAATGTCATAATGATTGAAAACACTCAGGATAAAAATTAAAGTAAAAAAAAATATTAGAATCACCAAAAATTCATGCGGCACAAGATGAGGTGAAATGACAGAAAATGTTCTTGAAATATATACAATGTATATATCTATTTATATATATACACAGGAGTGACTATATATTTATAGATATATCTGTATAATTTTTTTTCTCCCCAACCCTCCCAAGTACAGCTAGAAGATGAAATTACCCATTAAAAAAGAAGGAAAATAAAATAACCTAAATAAAAGTCAACGTGCTTTATTCATCAGGTAATACAATATCATGCATCTGTTGACATCTGCTGATGCTGGGTTAAGAATGAGGGCATGAATTTCTGTGTAAACATATGATTGATGGCAGGGATTATTGTTGATATCTGTCTTATATTATTTTACTAGTATTATATACTGCATGTATATATATACATATACATATACATATATACACACATAGCTCAATTAGGTAAAATGTTATATAATACACATACACACAGTATATATATAAATATATATATTTTAGTTTTACTGAAGTAAAAATAAAAAAAATGGATAGAAAGAACAAAGGAAAACCCACAAAACTTCTTGAGAACCACAAAGCATTAGTTTCATGCTCATAGGATTTAGTAAAACTTTATTGTCTCCTATTTTTTTTTTACTGGCCTTTGCAATCAGGAAGTTTTCATGAGTTTAATTTGTAACTTCTCCAGTTAACTAAAAAATTCCTGGTCTCAGATCACATACTTGTGCATACGTATGTAGGTACTCTCATATAAGCCCACATATATTGAACATGATATTAGTACTCTTTTAATTTAAACCTGGAGTGTAGTGTCATGACATTGGTATGGTAGAAAGTATTTTTTTTTGCTAAAATTAGTAAGTGTCACTATTTGAGGGCCCTTACATATTTTCTTATGTGGTATTTGATGGTCAGTCCTATTCCATAACCTTTCGGTGAGAAGTCCTGATGAAGCAGCACTCTAAATTCATAATGGTGAGTTTATATCCATATACACACATATATGAATTTATATACGTATATATGAATTTATAATTTATAACTTACTATTGAAAATGTACTTACAAAATTGACAGTGATCAATTATTATAGACAGAAAACTTGAACAGGTGTCTAGTGGAATTTGTGCATGCTTTTCATAAACTATTTTAGAAGCATGATTCCTATAGTAGCAATTAAATTAATTACTCCACAGAGAAAACATTTATGTCACTGTAAACAAATTTCATCAACTTGCTAATGCTTATAAGCCATTTAGTGCAGTCTGCAATTTCACAAACATTTCTGTTCACTTTAGACATGTAGAATTTGAGATGGCATAAGGGAAATCCAAGGGGGAATATCTAATAGACAGTTAATAATGAAAATCAAAAGAGAGAATAGAGCTAGACATACAGGGTATATCAAAAAAGTTTGTGCAAGTTTTAGTTAATAAAGCTCAAAATTGCATCAGGATTTTTGGAATATATTGTATAGATTTGAGTCATCTTCACTGAAAGGGAAATGAAGTTAAATATAACAATAATAATGATTTTGTTTAGTCTTTCAGTTGTATCCAACATTTTGTGAACCCCTTTGGCAAAGATACTATAGTGGTTTGCCATTTCCTTCTCCAGCTCATTTTACAGATGAGGAAACTGAGGCAAACAGGGTTAAGGGACTTGTTCAGGGTCACACAGCTAGGAAGCATCTGGGGCTGGATTTGAACTCAGGTCTTCCTGACTCCAGTCCTAGCAAGCTATCCACTGCACCACCTAGCTGCCCCCCATGATAATAATAATTCTTAAAATTTAGATTGGGGGTTCTTAGCATTTTTTTTAATGCTATAGACTCCTTTGGCAATTTCTTTCTCCAAATAATGTTTTTAAAATGCATGTAATAAAACACATAGGATTACAAAGGAAACCAATTTTATTGAAATACAGTTATCAAAATATTTAAAAAACAAATCCATGGAACCCAGGTTAAGAACCTCTCTTTAGATCTTTACAATGTCCTAACAGACTCACAAATAATCATAGGTTTCAGGTACATATTCTGTATTGGTTCAGTGAGGGCCAGAGAATATAAACAAAAAGTGAGGATTTGAGAAAATGATGGGATTTGTAAGGTTTAGCTAGGCTAATCCAAATCTTAAAATGTCCCTGAAATGACCCAGCTGGAGGTTTAAAACTGTGACCACAATTATGTCACAAAAGTGGTTTCTGGTTGAAAAGAGGCCTCCAACACAAGCCCAGAAACTCTAAAATCTACTTTAGTTCAAAGATTAGTAAACCGAAATACTAGTTACATTTCTAGGAGATAGCTAGGTGACTTAATAGATAGAATGCTGGGCCTGGAGACAGGAAGACCTGAGCTCAAATCCAGCCTCAGACACTTACTAGATGTGTGACCCTGGATGAGACACTTAACCTCTGTTTGTCTTAATCCACTGGAGAGGAAAATGGCAAATCACTCCAGTATATTTGCCAAGAATATCCTATGAACAGTGTCATCCACAGGGTCATGAAGAATTGGATATGACCGAACAACGAGGTACATTTAAAAAAAAATTCACTAGCTCTGTAGTCATAGAATCTGAGTTCAAATCTTGCTTCTGATTTCCTGTGTTACTTTGGGCAAGAGGCTTATTATTCCTTTGCTTTGATTTCTTCATTTGTTAAATGAAGTGACTGAAATAGATTGCCTCTAAGTCTTTTCCAGTTCTAGATCTATCTATAATGCTATGAGCCGATGGCTTTTGTTCCACTATGAACAAGAAAAACAATGGAGTGACGCTGTATCCCATGTCACTATTTACAGGAGACAAATACTTCAAAGGGATCTATCATACCAGCTAGCAAAAAGTAGCCAATCTCTCTCACAATGGTGAGGTATATGAGATGAGAGGACGTAACAGGGATATAGCTATTTAGAAGGTTTCAGAAGAAGTCAGTACACTCATCAGATAAGAAAAACGCCATTCAGCTGTAGCACACTCCTTCCTAATGTGACAATAGGGCTCATGATAGAAAATAGTGTGTATCTCAGTAAACAGTGGGTCAAAAAGAAAATTTAAATTTTGGTCTCAGCATCACCACGTAGCTATTCTATGCTGCAAAATAAGTGGAAACCTGGCATTATGGATAGATTTCTAGACTTAGAGTCAAGAAGACTTATGCTTGATCCTGCCGCTCTAACAATCTGTGTGACCCTGGGCAAGTATCTTAACCTCAATGTATGTAAGACAACTAGCTTGGACTTAGCCACTGATTAATTTCATGCCCTTTGTGTAGATGAAGGGGATGCCCCAAGTAAATTAAGTTACTCCCAAACCTCAGTTTCCTAATTTGTGCTTTTCAAATGAAAGGATATTATTATATTTCAGTTAGGATCTCTAGTGAGTAATTATTTTAGTATCCTATTTTTGGAAAATACAAATTTGTGTTGGAATGCTGAAGGTTTTCATTCTCTAAGAATGCAAATCACTGATTTCTCAGTTTGGAAATTTGTGTGAATTTTTGTTAATATTAGATTTATGTTGACAAAGAAATGTCACTTACATTGCTTATGCAAATTGGCCCAAACCTTCAGTTTTACATTTATGCTTCACCTCCTAATTAATAAATTAAGCCAAAGCTATGTGAATGTCACAAATTTTTAGAAACAATAAAAGTTTTTTTTCAGGTAGTAAAAAAAAATCTTTGGCCTGAGAAATGACAGATTTAAATTCATCTGAATTTGACCCATCAGTCAGTTAAATGAAGGGGAAGCCCAAAGAATAGTTCTCTGATGGACAGGGGAAAGGACTTACTTACTCTGCACATGTTAACCTCATCAGTGTTAATGAGTTACCAAGAGCAGTCACAACTCACTCTTGTAACAACAGGAAAGACTATTTCCTTCCCAGATTAAATTCCATTCTGATCTAGCTCTGCATGTGTACACAAACCATTTGACAGAAAACAAAGTTAGTGAATAAATATTTTTTTTAAATAAAGAAACAATCTTTCATGTTGATTTGCTATCTCCATCTGGAGGTAACATTAGGAGGCTGCTTTAATGTCAGCTTTTTTGTGGTTTTGATGCAAAACGCTTATGGGGAGAGATCATGCCTCCTTATCACCCACAATTCCTAGGTGCAGTGAAGGGGGTATATAGCAGACATGCCCAAAATGAATTATTCAAGCATTCTAGATGCTGCAATTGTTCCCTTTGCCCAAGAATGACAATGAGACCCGGTTCTGTTTCTTAAAAACACAAACAAACAAAAAACCCCTCTGCATTTAAACAGGAGAATCACAGAATTTCTGAGTTAAAAAAGAAGTTTGGATGTCACATAGAACAAGCTGTCCCATCTCTGCATGTTGGAATCCTTGTCTTCCTTCAAAGATCAGCTCAGGTACTTTAGTCTTTCTTGATCCTCCAGTTGTTAAGTACTCTCTCCCCTCAACTTTTCTTGTATTACACTTAATTTCATATTTGTTGAATCCTCTACTAGAAGGTAAGCTCTTTGAGGGTAGCAACTGTGACCTTTATGTCTTTGCATCCTCCAGCACTTAGCATATTATATTACCTGTATTATCAGAGGTATTTAATAAATGTTTGTTGAATTGAACAGGAATGCTCTTTGTTATGTACTCTACAACAAGGGTTCTTAAAGTGATATTTTGGAGTTGGGAATGGTGTCTGTGACTTTAAATGGAAAAAAACTTTTCTCTTTATTTTTCACTAATCTTAAATTGGAATTTAGCATCAATAATGAATGTAAGCAACAAAACATTACTTTGAGAGGGGTACATGGGTTTCATTTGCCAAAAGGGTCCATGCCCCCCATCCCTCAATATGTAAAGGCTGAATTGAAAATGAGTTATTGTTAGACTAAGGTAAGGTCTTTACTTTTAACTTTTCCATCATCCCAAAGGTGCATTTATATCTCTCTGCTTAGGTAAATCATTATGATGGTTACTTTTTATTAAGAATTCAAGACTTATGTGAAACCCAATGACAATATTTTTCCTTGGTTAAATAATCCTAAACTATTGGCTACAAAGCAAACCATAAGAAACAAACATAGCAGCCTAATGATGAGCAAGAAGTTTGTGTATTAGAAGTCTTTCTTCAGTACACTTCCTACTGTTTACTAAGTGTGAATGAATGTCAGAATCTAGCCATGATGTGAAGATATGTTAGACTCTATGTTAGTGTAAGGGCAAGCAAAGTGAGACTTTTTATTGTCTTTTGTTTTGGAGTGCTTCTCAGCACTAAGGCAATCAAGTGCCTTTGACTCTTGCCTTTGTTTGTAGGACATCCACACCCTTTTTCTAGTTAGGTTATGAGAGGTGTGAAACCCTCAAGAGGTGCGGAACCCTCCAGAGATGTGAAGTGCTCTGACCCTGAAGAAATGTACAAATACTCTGAGGTTAGCATTTTGTTTGGTGCTCACTCATTGGAAGAGTGTTGGGGGGGAGACTCTGAGTAGCCAGCAAGAGCAGTGTTCCCCTTCCTCTCACCCCCTCCACCTCCCCCACCCCGCCTGGCCCGGCCTTGAAAACCCAGATGTCAGTGCTTCTCTCTCTGGTAACTATGTATGTATAGCTTTGGTAAGACAGCTAGAATCCTGTCTGTTGATTTGTTTTATTTGCTCTGTTTGTATTTGCTCTGAAGTTCAGCATGCTGACTTTTTCCTTGAAGTAAGGGAATGATGTATGTATGTTTAACTAAAGTGAGATTTTTAACCCCTTAGAGTTGCTTTCCTTAGAAAAGCAGATCAAAGGACCTGTGCTAATAGCCCTTCTGTGTGCTGTTGTTGTTGGTCTTTCAACCCTACAACAGCTGCTAGCAACATTGTTGCTATAACTAGGCCCTTTAATTACAGCTGACACTTGAATGTGTGTTATTACAGCAGGGTGCTAAGCCATAGCACAAACCAACTTTCCACTGAAGCATCTGGAAGTTTGAATTATGGCAGTACAAAGTGGGAAATCTATGCCTTCAGTATTCCTAAAGTAGCTTTCCCATATCAGATAAAGTGCAATGTCATGGAACTTCCTGGCTGCAAAGCCATTTTGCAAATAACCAAGTGGTTCTTCTCTATCAAGTCAGATCACAACAAAGCATTGTCAGAAAGAGAAGCTGGTTAAGTTTGAAGACACTAGCCTTAAGTGGGTTTTTATTTGTCTTACATTTTTTTGCATGAACCTGAAAATTTTCATGGAGTTACTAACACAATATTTTAATGGTTTGTGGCTTCTTTATTTAAAGGAAAAAACAAACAAACCAGAAGTATAACTAAACAAAAAAGAAACAACTAGAAACATAAAACATTATCTGTTGAACCTTTTGAAAAAATAAGATTCTAACCCAACTCCAGTTTTTCATTTTCTTTAATGTACACAGAAATTCGATGATATCTGTTCTCTATTATATCTATGAATGCTTAACTTATGGCAAATCTCAAAAAGGAAGACTTGGAAAAGACTGCAGTAAATAAAAGGCACTGCAGTTGTCTGCTGGACATCATAATCATTTATATAGCTCATTATAAAGAATCAAAACATCAAAATGTATCGGGGTGTATGTGGGAAACAAACTCCTAGGCCTTCAATAGCCAAAGTTCTACTGGCTCCCACATGATACATTTTGTAGCATCCCAGAAGATACCATGGCATGGCTCAGTACCAGTTTTGCATTTACCATGCTTTATGGCTACAGAAGTTCTCTAGACACATAGAGAACAGAATCATATAAATATACTACTATGTAACTGCAGATTAAATCCCACTGACAACATTTTTTTCTGATAATCCATGAGGATTAAATAATATTTACCATGTATTATGGCTTTGCTTTGATTTTAATTTTAATTTTAATATAGACTTGTCCTTCTTCCTCTCCACAAGTACTGCTTTTGCAAATGGCAACTTAAAATTATAACAATGTTTATTACTTGTGAATCTGAGAGGGATCTGGTTGCAAGAAACTGGGCTTTCCACCAGATATGATTTCCAACACTTATCAAAGGTCTTAATTTCAATTTTCTTATGTGATTATCACTCATTCCATGGGATCGGATGCTTTTTTAAAAAAAGTTATATTTACATATATATTCTTATACATATATATGCATTGAATACACACACATATATACATTTAATATATAAACACACATGTATGAATTCACATATGTATTTATATATATATATATTTGCAAATGAAAAAAGTTAGCAAGCAAAACAAGACTGACCTGACCTACCTGTACTAGGCTCACATTCAACAAAGTCTTCATCGTCGCTGGAACATTCAGCAGATGAAACAAGGTCATCTGATGTGGGCTATTCGAATCAAAGAAAGGAATGAGAGGGAAAGAAAGGAAAAAGAGAGTTAAGAAAACATCATGAACACAGACATGTGAGATCCAATACATAGGATGGCCTTCTCTCTAAAGCAGGCCTGCTCCAGGAGTGAATCTTTTGAATATTCACCAGCAGTTAATGGCTTTCAATCCTGGCAAACCAAGTATATATCCTATGTCTTACTAGGTGGTTCTGCAAAAGCATACAGGCTGGGACCATATTCCATCCTGGCAGGTAGGGGTATGATGGAGCCAGCTCTAACTCGTGAGAGCTCATTGTTAAATTTTCAGTGTGAGCATTTACATCTCAGAAATCAGCAATCACTACAAATCAGGGATTAATGTATTGTTTTGCTGAATTCTAGACTTTAAAAAAGTGTTAATAACCCAGATTAGGCTAAAAAAGTATATATGTATACTATTTCCCCCTGGAGTCTAGTTGTTAAACATTTACCAACACACCCCTGTATTGATCTATATACGTTGTTTGAATTCCACAGGAGTATAGCAGAATGCTTAGGGAATTGTCATCACCAAACTGCAGGCCTAATGACTGTAGACTAATGATTACCGAAATAATTGGCATTTATAGAGTGCTTTAAGGTTTGCAAAGTGTTTTATATTCAATAACTCATTTGAGCCTCATAACCCCTCTGTTGACAGGACATAACTGTCATGGCAACCTGGCTTTAACCTCTATCCTACTTTTGATAAATATTTGTTGAATTAAACTGAATTCATGTTCTAGCTGCAACCTACATTCCCAGACTTATATTAAATCCTTTCACATATTCTGTAGTCTAGCCAAACTGGTCTTCTTGCTGTCATTCCATCTCCCATCTCCATGCCTTTGCACAGGCTGTATGTAATTTATTCCTGAATGTCCGCCTGCCTTTTTTCTACCTCTTGGAATCCCTAGTTTCTTTCAAAGCTCAGCTCAATCATCACCTCCTACATGAGTCTTTGCTGATTCCCCCATTTGCTGAGTTCCTACCTCCCCAATCCAAAAGTTGTACTTTTAAATTTATTTTACATATACTTTATAGTTTATACAGACACATACGTATATACATAAATATATGAATGTACATACATATATTGTCTCCACTGATGGAATGTAATTTTCTTGAGGGAACAAGCTATTTTTTTCTTTACATCCCCTGAACTTAGCACAATGCCTGACACATAATAGTTACTTAAATACTTGTTGCTTCACTGACTAAATAAGCATCAGACACCTGTGCTCGCTGTGGTAGAGATAGAGTGGAAATAAAATGAGTTCTTCCTCCTCCTGGGGTATATAATCCAATGAGGAATATAACAAACAAGTAAAATAAAATACGAGATCTGGCACACTCATGAGAGGCACAGAGTGCTATATGAAGAATGTAGGGAGGAGAGAAAAACAGAAAGATTAAATGAGGAACTGGCTATTAATTCATTGAAGAATTTGGGGGATTGCTGTCATTGAGAACCAGAAGGGCAGTCAGAGATCATCGTTTCTGAAGAATGAAGCTTGCACAAGCTAAATCCAATTCAGAATTTCCCTTGGAATCCTATGTGTTTCAGTACAAGTTAGGCATCATTTAGGGCAGATTGTGTGTGTGTGTGTGTGTGTGTGTGTGTGTGTGTGTGTATTGTGTCGTAAGTGTGCTGGCATAATTAATGAACAGTGTCTATCACAGTCTGTTAGGGGAAAGCATAATGGCCTCTCTCCCCAGAAGCAACTCCTTCATGTAATAGCTGCAATTAGCTGAATTAGGAAGGTGGACCAATAGGGACATTCTGTGACAGTCCCTAGACACAGGTTAGACTGTTCCTGAAGAGATCACAAAGCTATTTTTCCTTGGCATGTTCAGCTGGATCCCCTTCCCCAACCCTCCAGCCTGCTGCAAAATGCTGCTGTTTGAGCCATGGTGCTGAGAATTCTGATCATGGAAATATATGAGACTGTGGAGAACACATCAAGAAGATCTCTTGCTGTAGCTGGCAGGAACCCTTCTCTGTATGTCACCGAGTAGTACTTGTTCCCATATCCAATTCCAGGCCCTACTCTTTTAATGCACTACTGAAGTAACCAATATGTTAATTCACCTGCTGGTTTAACCACTTCCAGCTGCCAAAAATCATGAGTCCATATTTCAAGTAGAAAACTTGATTATTATATGATTTCAGTACATTTGATATTTCCAGGAAGGAAACACCCATTCCAGGTGCACTTGTCAGGAGTATGATTGTCAAGAGCAACTCAGAACAGTGGAAAAACCCTGTGTGATCCCTAACTCCATTCACCTGATAGGGAAGGCGGAGTGCCCAGAGTCATAGTACTGGCTCACTTCACATCTGGCAGAGAGGCTTCAAGCCTGGCTCCTCCTTGAGGTTAGTAGAAACAACATTTTTCAAAGGTGTTTCATGTAATTAGGGACTCAGATTTGTTTATCAGTCACTGGAGCAAGGGACAGTTTGCCTCGTAGGGCAGTATTTTGGGGCAGAGAAATGTTATTCATGTTTGCACTATACTAGCCGCTCTTTGCCTTTAAAAGAATAGTCTTTAAAGCCTATCCCATTAGAATGTGAGTTCTTTGAGGGCAAGAGTCACATCTTGGTCTTTCTTTGTATCACCAGCACTTAGCACAGTGTCTGGCATGTAGTAAGAGCTTAATCAGTACTTAGTGACTGAACAAAAATGTGCCCAAACTAGTGATTTCAGTGGGCAAGAGGATTAAATCAGAACAACAAAATAATAGCTAATGCATAAACAAAGAGAAATCCCAATATCTGTCATCAGCTTTAGGTATCCTTTAGACAACTCAAATTCAACATGGCCCAATGGAACTTATCATCTTCCCCCAAAGCTTCAATTCAGCATGCATTAAGCACCAAGTAGGCGCAAGGCATCACGCTAGGAGTGGGGGACAAGGGGACACACCCCAAAACAAGAACAAAACAATCCTTTCCCTTGAGGAATTTGTATTCTACTGGAGGTAGAGAGCACAGTGGGGATATGGCATAAACAGAAAAAAAAATTAAGTACAAAGCATAAAAAATAAATACAAAATGATTTACTGTTGTGAGACCAAAGGATCATACATCTAGAGCATGATGAAAACTGAGGGGGTATTTAGTCCTATTTCCTTTACAGAGGAGGAAACTGAAAACCAGGGAGGACACGTGACTTGATTCAAGCCTCAGGTAAATGTATCAGAAAAAGGAATTGAACTCAAGTCCTTTGATTGTATTGTTTCACATGTACCACATATCTTTCCTGTACCACTGTTCTTGGGACAGCTAGGTAGTTCAATGGATAGAGCATTGGGTCCAAAATCAGAAAGACTCATCTTCCTGAGTTTGAATCTGGCCCTAAACCTTTCCTAGCTGTGTGATCCTAGGCAAATGACTTAACCTTGTTTGCCTCAGTTTTTTCATCTGTAAAATGAGCTGGATAAGGAAATGGTAAAGCACTAGTATTATTAATGTATTTTTTTGCTTGATGGGAAGATCTTTCCTATCCATTAATAGGCCCATGTGATCTGCTTAAGTCTCATGGAAGCCTAAATCACATGAGTGTGGGTCACGAGGGTTGTGATGCCCTCTGACCCTGAAGAAGTATATATATACTTGGAGGTTGGCATTTTGCTTTGGGGCTCACTCACAGGAAGAGTGTTCCTGTGATGTAGCCAGATGAAACTCTGGCTAGCTGTTAAAAAGCACCCCCTCCCAGCTTTGAAAACCCCAGGTGTTGGTACTTCTCTCTCTCTGGTAACTATGTATGTATTGCTATGGACAGACAGCTAGAAGCCCTGACTGCTGATTTGCGTTATTTTCGCTGTTTGTAATTTCTGCTTGAAATTTCTGTTTGTATTTGCTCCAAAGTTCAGGGTGTTGACTTTTCCCCTGAACTAAGTGAATGGTATATATATTTGATTAAAATTAGATTGTTGAACCCTTTTAAGTTGCTTTCCTTTAGAAAAGCAGACCAAAGAACCTGTGCTAGCAGCCCTCCTGTGTGCTGGTGTTATTAGTCTTACACCCCCACAGCAGCTGCAAGTAACTTTGTTGTTACACCATTCCAATATCTTTGCCAAGAAAACCCCAAATGGGGTCACCAAGAATCAGACACCACTGAAATGGCTAAACAACAGCACCATCATCCTCCCAGTAACCCACAGCTTGTGATTCATCTTCAACTTGTCCTCTTTCAATCCCCATATCCAATCAGTGAGCAAATCTTGCTGATTTTATTTCTATAGTCTCTCCCATTCAGCCCCTTCTCTCCAGTCACTGGCTATTATCCTAGTACAGACCAACAGACCCTCATCACCTCTTGCCTCAACAGCCTCCTAATTGCTCTGTTTCTCAATTTCTACCCTCTGCAATCTATTCTCCTTGAAGTTGCCAAGACAATATTGCTGAAGCTTAAGTGTGACCGAGTCACTGTCCTGTTCATGAACCTTCAACGGTTTTCCATTGCCTCCAGGGAAAAAAATATATGGATTCTTCAGCTAGATGTTTAAAGACCTTTTCATATATTCTTCTTCTTCTTCTTCAGTCCCTCTGTGTTTTACACAAATTAACCTATTTCTTGTTGCCTGAATTTGACATTCCAATTTCCTGCTCTATGTTTTTATACAGGCTGCTTCTCATTCTTGAAATGCAATTCCCCATCACCTCCTTCTCTTAGAATTCTTAGTTTTCTTTAAAGCTCAGTTTAAGTACAACCTGTAGGAAAGAGGCCTTTCCTGATTCTCCCAGTTGTTAGTGCCCACCGTCAAATTATTACTTCTTCATTTCGCATATATTTTGTTTACTTATGTGTATACCTGTTTTATTCAGCTAGTAGAATGTAAGTTCTTTGAGGGTAGGCACTGACTCATGCTTGTCTTTTTATCTCTAGTGCTAGGCACACAGTGGGCACTTAATAAATATTTGTTGAATTAAAATTAGTTTGGATTGAGCTTGGCTATCTGAAATGTCTGCTTTTGGGTGAATAAGTGGCAAACTATTGAATAATGGAGTTCTTTTTCTCCACCAAAATCTTATGCCATTGTCATTTAGGCAACTCTGAGTTCTTAATTGAAAGTTTAACCAAAGACAAGCTCTGGCTAGTTTGCCAACTTGGAAAGATTTTGAGGATGGGTCCTCTGTTTGAGTATATGTCTGCTGTCCTAAAAGCAGTCTAGAGAAGTTTGTTGATGTTCATCTTCAGGTAGGCCACAGGGTGATGAGGTTGTTTTCTTTGGCCACAGCATAAGACAAAAACTATGGGCTTGATTGTGATCTCTAGTACATTAAGTACCTATGTTGGCCAAATAGCAGATCCTTGAATTATCAAGGAAAAACACACACATACACATTCATACACACACACACACGTGTATATGAGAAACTGAGAACCGACAAATTTTAAGATTAAACTGAGCCCATCTACAGCATGAGTTAATCTGAACTATTTTAAATGTCCTACTTGTTTCCTTGGCTTGTCCCAAGTAAGTCCATGAGGACTAATTTGTCCAACAGTTTCCCAGGGATCTCTAGCTCTGAGCCAGAAAGATGAAAAAAAAAAACATGGGGGTCTGCTTGTTAGCAGAATTTTAAGGATACAGACTCCCATTTGATCGTTACCTAACTAAGCATTTTTAGAGAGAAAAAAAGACTGCTTCACAGATTGATCACTTTCACTTACATTGGCATCCTCCCTGCCCTAACCACACACACAAAGACTTACTATGCAGAACCACAGAATCAAAGAATGTCAGAGTTGAGTCTTCTACCTAGGCCAATGTGTACTTGAATAAAAATCTCTACAAATCCCTTAATTTTGTTGGAAAAGATCTAGTGAAGTGGACTCCATTAATTCCTGAGGTAGATCTCTCTAGTCTACTTCTTTGCTCCTCCAACCATTACACTTATTTCTGTCCTATTCCTTCATGATGACTCTCCCTTTCAAATTCTTTGAGAGAGCTATCATCTTCCCTGTAATGATTCCTTTCTCCAAGCTGAACATCCCAAGTTCCTTAAAAAGATCCTCAAATGACATGGGTTTAAGGACCCTCATCATCCAGATCACCCATCTGTGAATGTTCACCACCTTCCTAAAATGTGGTACCCAAAACTGAACATGATATCTTAGTCCTGATATCTAATCAGGACTGTGTTTCTTATAATAAAGATGGATGTTCAAGACTGCATTCAATTTTTTGACTTATATTGTCCCATTGACTCATATTAAGCATCTAGTCCATGGAGACACCAGATTTTTTTTAATTTAGCTCAAGGATAGGGCTTTCCCTTGACAGCAATAAAATTTTATTTTATTGGAGTCTGCTCATAATTCTAGTCTATTAAGAAATCTTTAAATTCTGACTATCATATAATTTGTTAGCTCTCCCATCTGCAGCAAACATGCCAAACAACTAAATCATTGATTGGCATAAAAAGGTCAAATGACATAGGAGAGATGCTAAAGAAAGGCTTACTCCTCTAGAAACTTCTCTTCATCTAGAAACTAAGCCATTAACAATGTGTCCTTGGTCTGGTCATTCAAAATATTATGAATTTGTCCAACTCTGCTATCATTCAGAACACATCTCTTCATCTTGTCCATGAAGGATACACTTGACATATGACTTTAAAAGGGTAATGACTATCCCATAGGGTTGGGTTCCCGGAAAATTGTTAAGAAGGCAAAGAGTGTTGAAAAGGGAAAAGGACCTATTTGTATGACAATATTTATAGTAGCCCTTTTTGTGGTGGTAAAGAATTAGAAATTAATGGATGCCCATTAACTGGGGTATGGCTGAACTAATTGTGGTATAAGATTGTGATGGAATACTACTTTGTTATAAGAAATGATGAATGGGATGGTTTTAGAAAAACAAAACCATGGGAAGTCTCATATGGACAAATGCAAAGTGAAACGAACAGAACCAAGAGAACTTTGTACATAGTAAGAGCAATAGAGTTATCTATGATCAACTGTGAAGGACAGCTATCCTGATCAAGACAATTCCAAAGAAGTCATGATGAAAAGTTCTGTCCACCTCTGGAGAGAAAGCTGATAAATTCTGAGTATAGACTGAAGCATGCCTTTTTTTCTTTTTCGCATGTGTATGTGTGTTTTCTTTTGCATTATGGCTAATACGGAAGTGTTTCATGTGACTTCACATGTATGACTGATATCGTATTGCTTGCTTTCTCAAAGGGTGGAGGAGAAGCAGAAGGGAGAGAGAGAATTTGGAATTCAAAATTTAAAAAAATATATATGTAATTGGGAAATATTTAATTTAAAAATCAAAAGAAGACAAAGGTGTCATTTTGGTGTCATTGACCTTTTTTTTAATCCTCCCAGCTGCTAGGTACCCACTCCATCCTCCCCTACATTACTGCTCCTCACATCCTAGACTTTTCTTGACTTCCTTTCCTATATTAAAGAAAAAAAATCTCTGTCTCATTTTCTTAGTACCTTGCTCAATATTAAGTGACAGGATTATTATCCTAGTAATCTAGGATAGGGGTGACCGGGGATATGTTCCAGGAAACTGAAATTTAGAAGAGCAAAAATTAAACCAGATCAGCTTTCAACTTATCCTATTCCTCCCAGAGACAGGCTCCCCAGCCTTGTGGTATCAGGGTCTCCATCTACTACAGTTTATAAGACTGCATGTGGAGTGATGCTTACTTGCTTCATATACCAAAATTACAAGCTATTACTCTAGTTGGTTAGTCTGATAAGTGGACAGAAATTAGTATGGCAAACTTTTGAAGAGTTTTCTGCATTTTAACAATGATTTTCTCTAGATGATGCCTTAATTCAAATGAATGACAATAAAGAAACAGGAAGGATTATAGCAGGTTAGTCAGGAAGATGCTTGGGGAAAACAGTATCATTATGACACCCTTCAAAATATAACAGTTCAGGTAACAGAATGCATTGGTCTCTCTCTGGTCTCATACAATATGTTTCTTGCATTCTCTCCTGTCTTGCTTTTTATCCTAAAACATTTTGCCAGTCCATTTACCTGATACTCTAGCTACCATGAAGTGTCACAAATACCATTTCTAATTGAAACTGCCAGGGGAAATGAAGTAGAGATGGTAAAAGAATCAGCTCATAAGAACTGGTATTTAATTATGACCTCAGATGTTACACCTTAATTTTTGTACCCAAGGCAGAAAAAAATGAGGTCATCTTCATTAGATAATGGCATATGAGTCAATGTACTATAGTACTATCTCCTCTCAAAGAGATCTCAGCACTACATACTCTTGTCAAATACCTTTCCATAGTTATAAGTCACTACATACTCTTGTGAAATACCCTTCCATAGTTATAAGTCATTCTGCATCCTGAAACAAAGCATTGTTTTCCAAATCACCCATCTTGACCCTCAGAGTGAAACAATCAAATGCTAGACTGGCCAGCCTTCTGTAAGTCACACTTCAAGGGTTTACATTATGAGCTTGATATAGCAGAGGTAGCACTGCTTAGAACACTTAACTAGCTCTTTGATCAACACTCAATCAATATATATTTAATTAAGCACCTACAACGTGTTAGGGAGTGTGTCTGTGAAGGGATATCAAACAAAAAATGAAACAATTCTGTCCCTTAGGATCTTATACCTAGGCCAGTCATTAAATCTAAGAACCTCAGGTTCCTTATCTATAAATAGAGGGAATAAGAATGGCCTTTGACTTGCAAGATTGTTGTGAGGCCCAAATGAGTATTTGTATATAAAAATAGCTTGTGACTTCAGTCATTATCCCTGAAATTTCTGGACCAAATTACCATTCTCTGATTCCCATTCCTGTTATGAATATTGTTTACACCCATTAGATTATACACATCTCAAAGACCAGATTAGCCCTTTCCTCTTTGTGTTCTCAGACTGACAAATAGTAAGCACTTAATACATACTTCAAAGATAATTAATTCAGTCATTCATTCAAAGTACCTTGTAAATATTAATTTGCAAAAAGAATGTAGTGATGATGATGATACTGATAAGAGTTGTCTGTTCACCCCTCAAACTGATTTTAAAACATTTAGTGATTTCATTTTCTATGTCAGTTCTTGTCACTCTATAAAAAACAAAATTAAATCAAGTTTTGGGACCCTACAAGCATAGGATGAAATCTAAAGACAGTCCCTAGTTTATTCCAGTTTATTCTCAGAGAACCAGGGGCCTACTTGCAACAGCTGTTGTCTCTTTCACTGCTATCACTGTCATTCCTCAGAAATCAGCAGATGTCCTGATCTGGGGGCCTGAGCTGAGAGGGCATACTTCTGTTTTACTTTTTGGTATCCTTTGCAGACAGTTGGCAATGTTCACATGGACAAAAATTCTATTAAAAGGATGAAAAGAGCTATAGAATTCAATCATTCAAGCAAATGCAATGGCTCTATCCCATGTTTTCCCATTATCTCCCCCTTTTTCATAATTTTTCTCAAAGCCTTCTTCAAACTTATGCAAAAGTCATAGATGCTTAAATTGCCTAGAGTCACAGCTGGACCATATCTACTTGGTCCACTAGGAACTGTCATAGAGACATCCTAGAATATGAAGAACAGTCATTTTTCCTCCGTCATTATCTTTTCTTGAATGGATAAAAAACCTAACAGTCGCCCTTCCCCCAACCCCTACCCTAGAGATCTTTCAGTAAAAGCTGGATATACACATATTTGATGACTCCTGAGGTCTCCTTCCAAGTTCAAAATACCATGATTTTGTGGTTCTAATGGTCAAGGCTCTGAGCTTTTCTGAATCAAACATTCTGCATTGTGGGATTGAGAACAATTCTACTTTTGCTTTTAAATGTGTCTAAGATGTGATGCAGCTTTAGAGTCAGGAAGGAATGGCTTAAAATACTGCCTCTAACGCATACTGTTTTTGTTACTGTGACCAAACCACTTAACGCCCTTGTAAACTGTAATCTACATATTGGTTGCTAAACTGATTTGAAGGAAGGAGTTTCCACAATGGAATTTTCTACATTCAAGAAATGGTGGATGTTGAGGTCCGAGTTGGGAGAGTGGTTCAGGTCTGAAAGAATTCACTTAGACCTTCTCTGTAGCCATTGGGAACTTTATCATGTGTGCAAACCTGGGCCTCCTTAGCAAGAAAGCCATGAAAAACTCCGATATTTGGAGGAGTTATGCTTATGTAGAAGTTTCAGGATCATGATGCAGTTTTAGAGGTTTTTATGGAGGTTAAAGATTAAAGACAGGACAAGATGAGGGAGACAAAAGGAATTCTTTATGGTTTAGGGATTTAAGGACAGGGCAGGGGAATGCAGGTTAAAGATTAAAGGAGAGGGGAAACACAGGATAATGGAGACAAAAGCAGTTCTTTTGGTACATGTTGAGGAGAAGTTTTATGGTATTTCAAAATAAGGGGGAAAGGACTTTAGGACACTCTCAAGTTATAGAATAAGCTAAGGGGCTTCACAAAGAACTAGAAAAGCAACCCTTAATATTCTGCTTAACCCTTAGGGCACTGATGATATACACATCATTTGTGTTTGGAAGTAAAAGGGGGAAGATGCACACATTCATTTCTTGAAATTTAACTTCATTATTTTTCAATGAACAAAAATCAATTTTCTCCTTTGCCCACTTTCCTCCTCCCATTAGGGGAGAAAAAGGAAAACAAAACATTGTAGCAAACTCACCTCGTCAAGCAAAACAAATTCCTGCATTGGCCATATCCCCCAAAATATGTCTCATTCTACAGCCTGAATCCATCACCAGGAGGTGGGTAGCTATGTTGGTAACCAAAAATGGGCTCCTTAGCACTTAGTTCAACAAGTGCCCTTGAAGAGTTTGGCTTTTGTTCTCTTTGAGTAATTCATTGAGTCTTACTAGGTGCTAAGCCCCAGGCCCAAACCCCTATTAGGTGTAAAACCTTGGTGTGTGTGGATTGGCAACTAAGTTGGGGCCCAAGGTGGGGCTAACTCCAGGGAGGGCCTAGTTTACATGTCTGAGGGAGCAGAGGCTTTTAGACCACGTGGGTTTAAGTCTGCTTCTTTGTGACAATTCTAGGTCACTTGGGTGAGTTGCATGTGTGACTCACCCCTGATGCTGAAAAAGATATAAAAACCAGGGGTTGGCTGTCTGTTCCTTGGAGCTCCTCCTTACAGTAGTGGTGGCGCGTGACTCTGGGCCAGCCCTTGTTCTGAGCTTCTGGGCTGAACCTAGATGTTGGTAACTATGAATTGTATTGGGTCTGTCTGTTGATATTTGTAATTTTGTATTTTTGTAATTTGTAATTTTGTATTTTGTTCTGAAGTTCAGAATGCTGGATTTTTCCCCTGAACTAAGTGAATGTTGTCTGTATGCTGGATTAAAATAAACTTGTCAACCCCTTCACCTTGCTTTCCTTAGTTAAGCAGATCAAAAGAACCTGTGCTGTTGGCAGCTTTCCAGGTTCTGGCTTGGGTGGATCTTACACCCTCACAGAAGCTGCTAGCCGGATTGTTGAAACAGTAGCATGTGTTCATTTCTAAGAGAATTTATGCCTTCTTTTCATAAGGAACACATGCTAATGGAATGCTGAATTATTAAGCGTATTTAAGCCAAGTATGCTCTCCCATTTCACTAGTTACAGTCATTAAACATCTATGAGCCAGGCACAATGCCAAGTGCTGGGGATACAAATGAGAAAAGGAAAGACAATCCCTGCCCTCAAGGAACATATAAGCTAATGGTGAAAGACAATATACAAAAGGAAGCTGAAAGATGGCTTAAAGTCCTAGTTTGGGGACATGATGAAGATGATTGCATGGTGAAAGCAAGCAGAGCACCTAGTGGCAAATGAAGAGATGGCTGAGAGTTTAAGCTCTTTAAAAAAGGGAGGCTATGGGAGGAGTTTTTGTTCTGCTCCCAGGCCCCCAACCAAAGGAGCAGCAGCAACTGAGGGTATTGATAAGGGTGAGTAGCAAAGCTAAAGCAATCTCCATGATGATGAGATTCCTGTGGATGAGCTTATCCTAGATAGGGCATGATGAAGATGATGGTGGAGTGAAACCAAGGAAAACTGCTCCTGGCAAATGAAGTACCCTTCACAGGTGTTTGTTGTTCTTGGGGACTCAAAGCATGTAAGAGTTAAGATTTCATTTGGCATTGTGATATGTTAGAGGCTACAAGCCTATGGAGGTGAGCAGTATGATGTATATGGTTTTAATAATCTTTGGCACCATCTCACGCAGGGGAAACGAAATGGATTAATAGAGTAGCACACCATGCCATTCTTCTTGATTTTCATTTTGTAATAGCAAACAAATGAATAAATGAATAAGTACCACTACTAGCCCATGAAAGTCTCACCTCATCCACCCATGTTTTATGTAAAAGAGAAAACTTTACTCCATAACCGAAGACCTCTTATGAAGGTTACTAAGCATTCTTCCAGAGTCATTTTTTAGTTCCAAAAAAATGTAATCATTGATATAGTTGGTGTTACATTAATGACACTAAGTATTTTGATGGTTTAGTAGAAAGAGCATTAGACTTGAAGTCAGAAGACTTGGGTTTGAATTCAGACTCTGCCATTTTTTTTTCCATTTGATCAAGAATAAGTAATTTTAAGCTCTCTGGGCCTCAGTTTCCTCATTAGTAAAACAAATACCACCTACCTCATAAAATTGTCAGGAATTAAAGAATTAGCACTGGAAGGAGCCTTAGAAATCATCTAGGAGTTCTCTGTAAACTAAAAATTGCTAGATAAGTGTCAGCTATTATCATCATCATATTACTTTAGAGATTTGAGTAGAAAAGGTAAGAATTCCATTTTTTTATTCTTATTTTTTAGCCTAGGCTTCACACATACTCCAATCCAATTGAATTCAGTCATGGCACCACTGTGCTAAGTGCCCTGGGATAGAAACAGGAAAAAAAATGAGATAGGGACTCAGGTGGGGCACATAGTGTACATTGATATGTAAATATAAAAAGATATAGAGTAAGTGCAAACTATTTTAGTGGTTAGTAGATGTGCAATTAGGGGTACAAGCCTTTTGTAGGAGGAAGCACTTGAGCTAAACCTTAAAATGAGTGAGGAATTCTAAGACCTAGGAGGTGAGAAAGTAGAGCATTCTAGACTAGAGGGGATAGCTTGTACAAAGTCTGGTTGTTGTTGTGTCTGTCCTTTGTTTGTGAAGAGGACAATGACATCAGGGAAATGATGACATGACTTGCGGTTGACTTTGATTTGAGTGAGGGAGGGCTGTGCAAGGTCACCAGCCTCACTTTCTCCTCCAGAGCCAGCTGGGTCCAGTGACCTGATATTCATCAGGATGACTGGAGATAACCCAGGATACAATGAGAGACCCTGGCCCTTTCAGGCTCAGGCCTTTTCATGTACTCACTTAGAGTGAAGAATCAGAAGATGGAATGTCATGTATAGGGAAGAGCAAGTAGTCAGTTTGGTTGTATTGCAGAGGGCATAAGAAGGGGTAATATGAAATCAGTCTGAAAAGATAGGTTGGCGCCAGATGAGGAAGGACTTTGAGTGCCATAGATCATTGGTATCAAATGTGAAACTCCCTTTGAAAAGACTGCATATAGATTGAGAGCAGGAACACTGGGTATGGGTGTACTGTTTCCCATTAATACCATGGCTGTGCCTTCCCTTATCTTTAGTGGAAGAAGAAAATATTCTCCTGCCCTCCTGTATTAGCTAAGCCTTATATTAAAAATAATAATTCACACTGCCCTATTTTAAAATATGTATTTCATATTTTTTTAACCCACATGTTGAAATTACTTGGCTCTGTATTAGAAGTCGTAAAACTAAAGATAGGTATTAAAATAACTTTCAATAAAATATCTCTCTGGCAGAAACCCTCTTTATTCCTTTCCTGAAAGATTTTTTATTGCATTTATATTCTTTCTTTCCCTCCAGTGTTTATTGAAATTACCTTTGAATAAAACTGGGATAGAAGAAAGTCCCAAACTCTCTGTCCACCCAAGTAGATTTATAGGCGTATTTACCTTTCAATTCCCTTAGTTTCATAGATCTGACTCCCCATTTTCTTCCAATGAGTTATTGTTTCTATAATCACCTGGTTCTAATTATTTACTGCAAAGGGCTCCTCAATCTCAGCTCAGTGATGGTTCTACACGACTCTTTATTACTATCCATCACATAAAATTGAGAGGGGGAAGTTTGCTGCCACAGCCAGACCTAATCATGATGATTTCCCCATTTCTACAGCCCCATATTCCAATTTATGCCTCCACATTCCCACCTTTAGCCCTTCATTTACACATAGAACATAGGCTTCAGAAAACCCGATGGGGCAATCATTTTTTTTCCCTTCCCAGCTTCTTTGGAGTACAGTTATTTGATTGAGATTAAGCGCAGGATAAAATAAGTCCTGCCATGGAACAGCTTTATGAAATTATAAATAACACACCCAAGAATGATGATCTCCTTTCTTTGAGCAAGAAAAGAAAAGAGAAAGGCCCATAAATATTCGAGAGCCCCACAGAAAACAGCCATACATCTCTGCAGCTGCTTCATGCTAAAAAGAATTAAATTCTCTCAAATGCTTGGTGTTTTTGTTCATTCTCTTCTTATACTTTCATTCTGAGATGGAGCTTTAAATATCTCAAAGGAGGGGAGGGTCATATATAATTCCATTATGAATGTTTATTATCTATTTAAATGAAGAATGTCTGAAACACTTTGGATAAAATAAGAACCCACTGACTCCAGATAAACCCATAACCTTTACTGAGGTTTAAAAAGTTCAACCGCCTCATCTTAAATTTATCTATTAAGATTGTCTTTTCCAATTTGCTGTACTTGCATGTTCTAGCTATGGCCACTTCTAATATGCACCAAGAAATTGGATTCTTACATTGTTATTTCTGGCTGTTCTAGAAATGGGGAGCTCGTGGTGGGTAATATGTCTTTTGGGTGGCATTATCTTGTCCCTACTGTTCCAGCCCAGTAAAGTCAGCTTGGGGGAAATGGTAGGATGCAATTGCAGATTTAGAGATGAAGAAGACCATAAAAAGTCATCTAGGCCCCTCATCTTCAGGCAGTAAGTTGATACAGTGGGTAGAGTTAGGAAGACCAAATTCAGATCCAGAGTCACTGTATGACCTCGGGCAAGTCTCTTATCCCCTGCTTACTTCAATTTCCTCTGTAAAATAGGAATAATAATATCACCTATGACCAAGGGTCATTGTGAGGATAAAGTAAGATAATACTCATAAAGCATTTAGCACAGTGCCTGCAGTTTAAAAAGCTATTATTTTATTAGGGGAGGAAACTGAAGGCCAGAGAAATAAAACAACTTGTTCAAGATGACAGACAGATTGAGCAGGAGTTGGATCTGAACCTGGCTTCTCTGATTCTAAATCCACCCTTCTTGATGCAGAAATCCCCTGAACAGAAATCTACTTCTCATATGATGAGGTTGTGATCTTTAAGCCCAACCATCTACTTAATTTCTTTCCCAAGACTGGCTGCCCTAGTGTCAAGTTCAGACCTAATTATATGCACTTGTCTCCTGCAATGTGCAAGATATGAGCCTCTGTTATTAAAGAATATGACAGGGAAAAATTAAGAGAAAAATTCTAGTTTCTGGTCACCTATGTCAGAGGCAGGACATATGATGTTACACACAACTTGGTCAGAGGTAGATTCCACTAGTTGAATCTTATTAATTGTCCTCATTTGACTGTTTCAAAGTTTCCTTAAGAAAGACAACCCTGGCTATAAAAATGGTTAAATACTAGCAATCTTGGGATTTCTCAGGCATGAATTTAGAGCTAAAAAAAGTCTTAGAGTTTTACAAATCAGAATCTGAAACTCAGTGTCTTGCTTAAGTTTTCATGGAGAGCAAAGAGAAAAGCCAAGATTCAAACCTAGCTCCTTTAACTTCAAATTCAAGGCCTTTTCTTCACTGTGCTTTGTTCTATTATGACAATGATAAACACTTGAAAAATACAGGATATGGAGCATTTAGCTTATTCAAACCATTAGGAAAGCATGCTTCGCGGTAATTAAGAGAGGCATCAGGGTAGGACTACATGAATCCTAAGTTTTCTTCTGAATTTAAGATTTTACACTGTATAGATTCTGAATTGAGACTAATCCAAAGCCAGAAATGGACTTGCATACAGTTGGTGGAACAAACCTGATTTAATAGAAAACGTGTTTTGGTTGTGAGTGCCAAGCAAGACCAAATCAGAACAAACTGATTAGCCACTGAATTATATAATTAAACGGAATTGAAAAGAATGGCCTACCAATTGGAACACTATCAGCCATTCAGGCATTACCACTGATGCTGAAAGATTAAATAAGAAGGAAAGTCAACATACATATGTAGAAATATATGCCTGTCTATGTTTGTTTGTATATGACTCACAGATTCCTGTCCTCCTCCTTCCAGCCCCATGAAACTGGGGGGAATATCAAAAGCATTATAGTTCCAAAGACCCTTTTCTAACAAAATTCTTCAGTAGCATGGATCTATGATTTCACTGGCACAAATACTCCTTCCACTAGGACAGATGGCAAATCATCCTTGCCTTAGTAGACATTATTTTGAGTTGCTCCAGGTGAAAAAATTACCTAAGTGATTCACTTCTCTAAAACTAAGTTAGACCAATTTTCAGAGGATAGACTTTTAAATTGTCAACCAGGACCCTACTTGACGTCCTTCTCTCTCTGGGAGTATATTATAAAAACTGGCATATTCTTCAAGGATTCAGGGTCTTCTGTACCATGATGAACTATTAGAGGAGGATTTCAAGGGAAAAGCTATGAAATCAAACTTTGGAAAACCCCAGTGGTCTTAGGATATTTAAAGCTAGATGAGACTTTTGAGGTTATTTCTTTTTACCCTCTCATTTTATAGATGAGCCAACTGAGGATCATAACAATTAAGTGACTTGCCAAAGGTCATCTAGGTAATAAGTTACAGAGTTGGGACTTGAACCCAGGCCCTTTGATTTCACTCCCTGAACTTGTTCCATAGCAACAAAGACTGAGACACTGTCAAGTTATGTTTGCATATTCAGGGATTCATTAACATTGGAAGTAAAAGAATCTCAGCATAGCTATGCAGTACCAAAGACTGGAGTCTTTAATTTTTAATTCCTCAGGTCTTCTAGGACAATGCAAACATATGTGGCAACTGGGCTTTTTCTTTTTCCTTTTTTTTTTGTCCCTCCTTTCCTTCTAGTTTTAAGCTTTTTGCTTCCATCTGCTACAAATGGGAGGTATGGCTCAGGAAGGAGGGAGAGGAGTGGGTGGAAAGGGGATTAATCTGTCTGTTGTTCAAGGCAGCCTGACAGAGGGAAGAGGAGTATTGAACCAAGGCAGATTAACCAAACTTCAATGTACCTTTCCAAAAGCAGGAGGAATGTAATGCTACGTGGTGTTTCACTGATAAGCAAATCCCTCTAAATCCTTTCAATTTATTTCTTGGCCTGGAGAAGTTACATATTATTTAGGAGGCCAAAAAAAATCTCCCCAACACCCACCCAATGACACACCATCTCAAACAATCTAGATTTGTCCTTTATTGATTATATATATATATATATATATATGCACAAGCAAAGTCTTGCTCCCTAACTCTCTTTTTCATTAGAGCAAGACCCACCAGGACAGCTAATGTGAAGAGTTTGGCACAGTCTTTACTGTAAACTCTTTTGGTTTCAACAACAAATCTTTCCTGGGTTTAGAGTTTAGCCATCCAAAAAAAAAAAGGACAAAAAAACACAATTCCAGGGAAACTCCAAAGACATGACCTCGGTACCCATGGGAAGGAATTCCATTCTCTTTTTTGGATCTTTTTTTCCTAATGTACCATGAAAATCCCTTGTCTATTTTTAAAGGGAGAATGGTTCAGGTTAAATGCTAATTTGGCACAAAAATGAATTAAAAATAGATTCTTTGCTCTGGAAGTAGATAAAACATCTTTACTTCTTCCTACTGATATAAGGCAGGGAAATTAGTAAGCTTCACTTGCTGAATCACAGACGTTGGAGTCTATAGGTATGTATGACAAAGTTTGTCTTACATGTAATGAAGTGGCAGCAACATTGGAAATGGAGTTGGGAAAAACCTGTTCAATTCCATCCTTCATAATTGCTATAACTGAACAAACAAATCACTTGGTCTCTCTGAGCTTCAATTTCCTTATGGGAATAATAGTATATTTAACAAATGAAAACAATTCTGAGGTTTCAATTTAACTTGGATGAGGCACAGAAGAAAAGAATAGTCAAGAGGCACTGTAGAAAGACAGACACGTTAATGAATTTTGAGTGGAGCTGTTAATTGGTACTACCATTCTGGAAAGGATTTTGGAACTATTTTAAGTAAGTGAATATCCACTTGACCACAGATTCTACTGATAGGCATGTGCTTCAAGGAGGCCAATGATAAGAAAAAAAGAAAGGACCCATGTATACTAAAATATTCATAGCAGCACTTTTTGTAGTAGTAAACAACTGGAATCAAATTATACGTCCTTTGACTGGGGAATCTAAACAAATTATGGTACATAAGTAAAACGGAATGTTACAATGCTATTAAAAATGACAAATATGATGAATATGGAAGTATGAAAAAAACACAACATATCAATGGATAGAGAGTAAAGTAAGGAGAACCACGAAAGTGGTACACACAATGAGTACAAAGAAGAACAACAAAATAATGAATTTTTTACCATGAAATTATACTGACTAATTTTAGCCCTCAAGAAAAGATATGAGAAAACACCTTTCTTTATTTCTTTGCAGAGGTGGAAGATTATAGGTGTGGAATAAAACAGATAATATTGGACTTTTTTAATATGTCTGTTAGTTTTGCTGAACTTCCCCCCCCACCCCTCTTTTTTGTTCCTTGTTATCTCTGGGTGGTGGTAGGGAGGTACATTTGGAAATATGGATGATGTCCAACCAAAAGATAGCAACATAATGTATTTTTTAAAGGAGTATATATAACACCTACCTGACAGGGTTCATGTTGGAAACAAATGAGATATACATAAAATAATTTCCAAGCTTCACTTCAGAAAGAGTAATAAAAATTCCCTGCAATTATTCTGTGTCTTAAGTAATCTGGCTGCCCCGAGTAAACTATTGCTTTTAACTTTTAAATTTGTCTTTATTCATATGAATATTTGACATATTAAATATATCTTCCTAAATAAACAAAATGCTTTCCAATAGGCCAAGGAGTCCCCCATGACTTCAATGACCTCAAGCAGGATGGTAGGTGGGCCTAGACTAATAAGCAATAATCATAGGATCACAAGATTTAGAGCCAGAAGGAGCCTCAAAGGTCATCTAGTTCAATCTCTTTAATTTACACATGAGCTTACTGAGGTTCAGACCAATTAAATGTCTTACCCCAAGGTAATAAGAGGTGGAGCTAAGATCTGAATCCCCTATTCTCTAACTCCAAATTTATCACTTCTTCCTATACACCACACTACTGAACATTGGTATAGTTCATTATAATTTTCAAAGTGCTTTTGTATCTAGTATCTCAGCTGACTTTCATAATAACATGTTATTGCTGACCTCATTTTATATATGACAGATTAAGACTCTCAGAAACTCACTCAAGTTACATGGCTAGTATCTGAACCAAGACTCAATACTAGGTCTTCTGATACCTTGGTCTAATTATTCCACTCCATCCAGATCAAGATAAGACCCTCAGATTTCAGCAGTAGACAAGTAGCTAAGTATGAGACTGAAGTAGCCTCAGTCAGTTATGGCACCATTATCATTTTATGTTACCATCTCCCCTCCAGGACCACCCCAAGAACCTTTCCATTTCTGCTCGCCTTTAAGAGAGTTGTCCTGTTGCCTGATTAATTTCTGCAAATGTGAGATGATAGAATAAGAGCAGGATGGGACCTTAAAGACATGTAGGACAAATCTTCAAGTAACAGATGAGGAAATTGAGGCTCAGAAAACTTGTCTAAGGCCACAGAGTAGGTGGTAAAGCAGGAACCGATCCCAGTTCCTTTCATTACTGATTCAGCACTCTTAATATTGTACCACTGAGGGTGCCAGCTATTGTCCAACTCTGAATTGCCAGCTCTTTAAAAAATGTGATGGTCCATCAGTTTATTTCCTTTTGAGCTTTGTCCCTTTCCCCATTGTGTGAAGTGTTACCACATGGTAGTTCTACATGATCTGTATCTATATTTATCTATCTTTACATATATATATATATATTGTATAAACATGGTTTTTCAAGTGAGACTCTTGAAACTCCTTTGTAGGTAAATGGACTTCAACACCATAGGTGGGAAATCCTCGTTCTTAAGTCACGGCCTATTATATACTCGCCTGGACTTTGAAGAGGAAACTTCTGCCTCTGAACTAAGAGGAGCAGTGGATCCTGGAAGAACTAAGCTCTTCTTTAAAATGGACCCTCTAGGGCAGCAATTCTTAATCTGGGGATGGGGTCGGGGTGAGGGCTGTGAAATTGGGTGGGGAAAAACACAACTTTATTTTCACTAACCTTTGTAATCCTATGTATTTTATTTTATGCATTTAAAAGCATTATTCTTAGAAGAGGTTCATAGGTTTTCTCAGACAGACAAGAGGGTCCATGATGCACAGAATGGTTAAGAACCCCAGCTTTAGTGGGGGGGAAAGCCAACAGGATCCTCCTTTGCTGAGTCAGTGTCATCTTTCAAAACTGTGTTAGAAGAACACTTTAAATTTACACTGCTTCTTTGTAAGAAATCAATATGTCATTTGCTGGTACTTTTTTTCATCTGGACATCTTTATTTAGCTTTTCTGTTTTTCCCCACTCTTCTTCCAAGAGCAGAGGGAAAAGTATCTTGTTTTGTATATTTATCGATTAGATTCACTTTGAGCAAAAAATAAACAACTAAGTACAGCAGAGTGGCTTTAACAACGATCTTTTAAAGATCCAGATCTCTAAGCAACATAGTCTTTCATTCTAGGTGATTGGAAATAAACAGAAATCAATATAGCAGGATTACTGGGCAATAAACAAGAGAAGCCACATTCATAATTTAAGAAGCCTCCGTTTTTGTGCATTCATTACTGATGAATGCACTAAGGCCCCATTCTATTTTTATAGCAGCAGCAGCGGAGACTTCTTTCCTTTACTTTTAGCAGGTAACCTTTTACTTTCAGGGGATGATATGAAGAAGCCTGTCTCGTACCTCTCTAGAAGACCTCACATTCTTTATTCTGCTTGGGCTTATCGAAAGTCAGAGAAAAACTAAAAGAGATATAGAAAGGGAAGAGAGTGGTGGAGATGGAGGGTAGGGCAGGACATTAACCACTCCTCTATCCTGTTCTTATCCACCTAATACCTACTGAAAGCCCTTAACTCGTATTCAACTATCTGCTAGGCAAGATGGAGAAAATGAAGAATAAGATATGATCTTGGACTTCAAGGAATGATCAAGTGCACTTGTTACACACAGAAACAATTACATAGCAGTTGGAGGACAATATCAGCTTGTGCTATTGTCTTTGGCATGGAACAATAGGTGTTAGAGAATGTGGAGTCACTAAAGGTCTGATTAGACAAGAAAGGTTTCATGGAGGATGTGGGACTGGACCTTAAAAGATGTGTAGAATTTGGATAAGTGGAAGGGAATCCCTGCCCTGTCTGGTGCATTTATCTTTGAATCCTTGGATCTTAGACCAAGGCTTGGCAGATTGTAAATGCTTGATAAATGCTTGTTTGATTGATGGGTTGAGGGCTGTAGCACAGGTTTCTACTTGCTTTTAGGGTGTTCTTAATGTGAGGTCCATGAATTTATTTTTAAAAAAACATAACTGCATTTCATTATAATTGGCTTCCTTTGTAATCCATGTGTTTTATTTTAGGTTTGCTAACCTATTCCAACTTTATTTTATGCTTCTTTCTTTCTCCCTAAGAATTCCTGGCCTTACTACAATTTGGCCGTTTGCTTTATCCTTAGGACTCTAGGGTCTTTCCATATACCCTGCAGATGGATCCTTCTACGGCTGCTCCACGTCATAATTAGAGTGTGAAATCCTTGATAGTAGATCTGTCTCTCTAGAACAATGCTTGGCACATAGTAAGCACTTAAAAATCTTTCCATTAATTTATTCATTTCACACACTCATAGAAAAGCAGAAGATTTGGAGTCCAGGGGCCTGATATCAAATCCTGGCTCTGCCACTTTCTATTCCCAATGCGATGTTGGAAATATCACTTAAGCTATCTAAGCCTCAGTTTTCTCTTATGTAAAATGAAGGGGTGGAGTTAGATATCTTCTAAATTCTGTTCTAAAGCTAAATCTATGAATTTACCTCTGATATTTTGTCCTGGGTCCTCTTCTCCTCTCCTTCTCTATCTCCCTCCCCCCTTCCCTATCCCACTTTTCTCCCATATCAGTGATTTCAGCATTCCACAATGGTTCAATTATCATTCTGTGCAAGAAATTTCTAGATATATGTATATATATATATATAAACATATATATATATATACATATGTGTGTGTATAATAAATCTATATCTCTCTCCTTCCATAATCTCTAATATAAGATCTGGATCTTCATCACCAAGTACTCATTATCAAATGAGATGAGATAATATAAAATTTGCACTCTGTCATACTTAAAGTCCTATATAAATGCAATTTGTTATTTTTGCTGTCATCATCATCACCATTATCATTGTCATCACTGGTATCTTAATATTCTCATCTTTTTGAGGAGTTCACAAAGAAATGTTATGAGAAGGCAGCTTATTGCTATTACTTTTACTTTCTGTGATCTGTGAACTACTGCACAGAAATCTAAAAATGACTGCTTTTTTGTAAGTGAATAAAAGTAATGAGATAATGACTTCATCTTCCATAGACTCACTGAAAGCATCTTCGGGATAACTCTATAGCATAAAGAATAACAAGAAAGGCTGGTGCTTAGTCCTGTTTCCACTTAATTTTAATTTAATTTAATTTTTTTTTGGAGGGGGGAAGGCAAGGCAATTGGGGTTAAGTGACTTGCCCAAGGTCACACAGCTAGTAAGTGTGTCAAGTGTCTGAGACCAAATTTGAACTCAGGTCCTCCTGACTCCAGGGCCTGTGCTCTACTCACTGTGCCACCTAGCTTTCATTTTTACCATTTTTGGAATTTACAGGGGGATTTCCTTAGGAATTCCAAAACTCAACCTGTGTGAAACAAGACACATTAGCACTCAGTCAGAATTTTCTATCTTCCCAAATGTTTTGTTCTGAGCAAAGCATCACCATCCTTGCCGGCCTGTGGTGTTCTTGACACTTTATTCCTCCATACCATTAACAATCAATCAGTCGCCAGTTCTTACTAATTCTGTGTCATGTACTCTCTCCTGTCTGTACTCTTCTCTCCAATTACAACACAACTATCCTCATAACTTCTTATGTGGATTATTGAAGAAACCTCCTAATTAGTGTCCCTGATTAAATCCTCTTCCCTCTCCAATCCATCCTCCACACAATTGTCAAATTGATATTCCTAAGGCAGCGGTCAGACTCAGCAGTGGGATCCAAATAAATTAACAACTGATTTACCATGGAACCAAGCTGAGGCACCACCGCTGCTGCTGACATGGCAGGTGTAGGCCCCACCCCCACTAACAACCACTTTGCCAAACTCAATCTAAAATTAGGTATGAGTTCTGCTGAACTGGTGCAAACCAGCTGAATCCCACCACTGGTCAGACACTATAATTCCCCTTCTCAAAAAGTTCCAGTTGCTATAGAATAAAATATTAAATCCAGTGTTATGCATTTAGAGCCCCACTCAGTCTGGATCTGGCTTATAGCTTTCCAGACTCATTATATATAATTTCCCTTCATATAGTCTCTGTTTCCACCAAGTTTGTCAATTTCCTGTTTCTCCCACATGGTATTTCCTCTCCCATGGTCATGCCTTTTTATGGGGTTTCCTAAATGACTGTAATGAATTCCCTCCCTGCTTTTAAAACCTGAAATTCTTAGTTTCCCTCAAAGTTCAAAACAAACTCCATCACCTACCCAAGGTCTTTTTTGATGCCCCCCCAACCCCATCCATTTGTTAGGGGTGGATACAAGCATTTATTAAGCACTTACCATGTTCCAGGTACATTGCTAAGCGATTTATAAATTTTATCTCGTCTAATACTCATAACAATGTTGTGAGGAAGGTGTCAGTGTTATTCCCATTTTTCTGTTAAGGAAAATGAGGCAGGGAGATATTAAATGATTGCTCAGGGTCATATAGCTAATAGCTGGTTTTGAACTCAGGTCTTCTTGATTCCAAGGCCCAGCGTTCTATCCACCATGCCACATGTGTGCCTAGTGTCCACTAGTGGTTAGTACTCCATTACCAAATATCACTTTATGTTTACCTTATAAAGATTTTATATTTACATACGTATCAACATATGTAACATATAATACATATATGATACATGTATATGTATATATATGTATGCTTATATACACATATGAATGCATGCTGTTTCCCTCAATAAAATGTAAGCTACTCAAGGACAGAGACCATTTCATTTTTGTTTCTGTATCACTAGTTGCTTAATACATACTTATTTAATGATTTGATATTTGTTGAACTGAAGCAATGGAGAGGTCATCTGTTGAGTTATAAAATGGGGATAACTTACATAAGGACTATATAAAATGTACTATCCATTTGCAAAATATCTTAGAGCACAAAGAAAGAAGCCCTTCCTTTTTTGTGGCGAACTAAGATTCCAAATTGTCTTAGCACTTAGTTGTCCAGGGGCCAAGAGGGACCCATAGTTACTTGGCCATGATAGAACTATTTCACTTAAGCTCTTAAGTGGATTTTTTTAATATGAAGAAAAAGTAACAGTAAGTGCAATAGCTCTGAATAAATGCCCCTTAAAATGACTCCAGCAATTATGGTGTTTATAAGTACCTTTGAGTCCATTAAGATAAACATCTATCTTTGAATATTCACATTAATGCACTAGACTGCTCTTTCTAGAGGTAAATCTTGGTTGAACAATGTGTTGTTAACACAGTTTATCATCTTCTAGTCTTCTTCCCTTCTATGCACACATTAATGCATACACAGGGATAGCATTTAAATGGTGTTATTCACAGAGCACACATTAACACACAAGGCAAGTCTCTAAGTACCTTTATATGCAGAATAAATATACCCTGCTTTTTAAATACCTTTATAGGCTGCATACATACAAAGGCATGAGGCTGGACTCCTAATTTCTTAGTGAATATGCATTATCTCACTTAGAGATTCAGTAAAGACCTATACACATAATAAATTAAATAGTCTCCTAATGGTTTGTGATGTGTAATCCACATGGCTCTAATTCTTCATTCACCTCTGCACAGAGGATATATGCAGCTGAGTAAGGCTTTTTCATATTCGTAAGAACAAATTAGGACAAGACTGGTGATATTGAAAGCACCTATCCATGTTCCTAGGATTTTGTCTATCTCATTGATAGAAGCAAAACCTAAAACCAATTCTCTAAAAGAGAGTCTAAAAATGAGATTCTAACTAAAAATGAGGTCTCCAGAAAGAGAGCTACAGATCTAACTGTTCTAGGGAGAAGAAAAAGTAACTACAGAAACATGCTTTCTTCTCAGGATTTGTTGACTAGAAAAACAAAAATTTAAATTGGTTTGTACTTACAGTCTTAATGAGCCTTACTTAGGTCATGGATCTAATTTCCCCTGGAATTTGTTTCTTTAAACAGGAAAACATCCTGTTCACTGATCACCATCAGTGGTCACTGATCATACCACTAAACCCTTCGAACATCCTCATTTCTACATTCTATCAGCAAATATTTCTTAAGTGGTTTGTCCTTCAAAGAGGACCATGACATCAGGGAGATGGTGACATGACTTGCAATTGACTTTGATTTGAGTGAGAAAGGGCTGTGCAAAGTCACCAGCCTCACTTTCTCCTCCAGAGCCATCTTGGTCCAGGGCCAGATATTCACCAGGATGACTGGAGATGGCCCAGGATGCAATGGGAGATGTTGGCCTTTTTAAACTAAAGTCTTTTCAAGTTCTCACTTTGATTAAGGCAACACCTATTCAGCGAATAGGCCTCTTTAAGAAGCGAATCAAGGGATGGCCCCTTTAATAATAGTAAAAAAAAATAAACTGAGTATTGTTCTTCAGTCATTTTCTAGTTGTGTCCAAGTCTCCATGATTCCATCTGTGGTTTTCTTGACAAAGATACTGGAGTCATTTGCCATTTCCTTCTCCAGCTCATTTTAGAGATGAGGAAACTGAGAGAAAGACGTAGCAAGTGAGTATGGGGCCAGATTAGAACTCAGGAAGATGAGTCTTCTTAACTCCAGGCCCAGAACTCTCTCCAGTGCACTACCTAGCTGCCTCATTTCTTAAGCATAAGATATTGTAATAAATGTTTGTTTAAGTGAATTATGCTAGCCTGTGTTAGAGATACAAATATAAATAAACCACAATCCCTTAAAGAAGCTTACAATCTAGCAGGGAGATAAAATTCACATAGAATCTCTATACCTTTTGACTAAGAGACTCTACTGTTAGGCATCTGCCTCAAAGAGTTGAATGATTTATTTTAAAAAAGACTTTCCATACACCAAAATATTCATAGTAGCATTTTTGTAGTGGTAAAGAACCAGAAACAAAATATATTTGTCCTTCCATTGTGGAGCGGTTAAACAAACTATGGTAAATGAATGGAGGAATGCCTCTGTGCTTGAAGATATGATAAATGTGATGGAAAGAGGAGCATGGGAAGATATATGAAATGATGCAAAATGAAGGAAGTAGAACCAGGAATACAATATAGATGATGATTATGGCAATGCAAATAAGAACAACAAAATGATTGAAACTGAATTCTGTTAAATTATAATCCCTAAGTTTGGCATCAGAAAAGGAATATAAGAATCGCCTCACTCTTCTTTGGGGAAGACGATGAGTACAGAAACCTATACCTGATGCCAATTTAATGAATGTGTCAATCAGTTTTGCTGAACTGATTTTTTTTCTTTCTTTTTATTCTTTGTTATAAGGCGTCACTCTAAGAGGAGGATTGGATATTTTAGGAAAATTTTTAGGTCATGTAAAAATAAAATATATATAAAAAGTTTCAATGTATAAAACAATACCAAGAAAAATATAATGACTATGACAAGAGAGTTAAGATCAAACAGTTATGTGAGTCCAAGGGAGGAATAAATTTCTTTTAGCTTGGGCAATCAGAAAGGGCTTCATGGAAGAAGAATCATATTGATTTTTTCCTTGGAAGATGGATGACAGAAACAGGAGAAGAGTACATCAAAAATGGCCAGAATGACTAGGAAAAAACAAGTACTTGGGTAGGAAGCAATGGGTAACCTAATTTGTCTGGAGCATTAGGTTACATGTCAAAGAAGTAGGTTAAGGGTGCTGTCACAGAAAAAAAGTATACATAACTCAATACAGACTTGTCCTAATTACTGGATAAACTATCTAAGGTAGAAAACCAATCTTAGGTATTGCTAATAATAACTAGTACGGGTGGGCTTCAGCCTTGTGACCCTAACCTTTCTGAATCTCAATTTCAGTTTCCTCACATGTCTAATGAAGGGTTTGTATGAGTACTTCCCATCTATAAAATTATATGACTTCTTAAGTAATACTGGTAGAAGATATAAATAAAAGCATATATAAATAGACACACACCAATAAAAGCATATTTCATTCATATTCCAAAAATGGATGCCTGTATCTTACATTTAAAGTTGTACTGAGCAAAAATTCACTATTAACAATGCCAGAAACATTGTGGCCTAAGCAAATGTGCACTCTTATATCACTGATAAATTTGTTTTTGTATAGCAATATTGAGAACTAGCCTACGGGACAGGTGAAGGCTTGAGAATGATTTTTATCAGTAGATAAAAAAAGAAAAAAAAAACCCTACCATATGTCTTAATATTAAAGCAATCTATCCTGCAGAGATTCACTATATCCAGCTAAATAAAATACTTTGCGCCAGAGGCAGTTCATAAAGCCCTACACAATTACTTTCTTCTTATTAGGATCTGATTAAGCAGACAAAGTTGCATCTAGTCATGTGTATTTCTGTGTGTGTTTGTGTGCATATGTGTCAGAGAGAAAGAGAAAAAGAGAGAGAGAGAGAGAGAGAGAGAGAGAGAGAGAGAGAGAGAGAGAGAAACAAAAAAAAATACCACATAAAAGGCATAAACTTGGTTTTAACAGCCATTGGGTTCTCAGCTGGAATGCACTTTACTATGAGAGAATTATATAAAAGAAACTCAGGCAGCTTTAAACACCATCTGGAACATGCTGAGCTCATCTGAGCTTTACCTGTATTTAAAAAAAATTAAAAAAAACAAACAAAAAAAACCAAAGCAGTATAACGACAACGGCAAAAGCCTCAATAGAATCAGAGAAAAGTGTTGTTGTTTTTTTTTTTTTTTTTCTGATTAGAGATCAAATGCTCTTGGCTTGGCTTCATGCTAATGTAATATATCTTTTGTAGCCCTGTTTTAAGTTTAACTTCCCTTTCAAGTAGCCAATATATATTGGTAAGTTCCAAACCTTGGCTTTGGCAGGTTAGGAAGATTGGGTGGTGGTGCTGAGGGGAAGGGAGGATAGAGGCAAAAATGGTGATTTCAAAAGATGTTTCATGACACATCATCAGCTCACAATATCTGTGAGACAAAGAATACAAACAATTATTTCCACTTTTTCGATGAGGAGCAGGGAAAGAGAGAAGAAAGCAAGCAGAAAGCCCAATTCCTTGAAGCATCCCTTGCAAAAGAATGGAGGGAACATGAATAGAGCCCCTTATGGCATTGGTTGTGTTCAAACCATGCTAAGTATATCATATATAACTTTAAATTTTAAATTTTCATAAACAAGAATACACAGAGTAGGATAGGTGATGGAGGATGGATATATTTGGGAATGAGAGAGATTGAAATCCTAGAGATATCAATATAAATACAGATATTTAAAAGGAAAACTTTTAAGTACTACATAAATACAAATGAGAGGTAACATTTATCAGGTACATTCCTTACTTTAGAAAAAAACCTAACTCCAGCACTTTAATCTTCCTGGGGAAGGGAATATGCCTCAAAACTTGTATCTAACAATGATTAGAATTTATTTAAAGGAAATTAATGTGAAAAATTCTGATTATGACTAGTGACCAATCATGATTTCAGGGTACTGACGCGAAAACATGATGCCCTCTCTCTAGTCTGAGTGGTGGTAGACTATAGTTGTGGAACAAGACACACATTATCAGTCATGTCCAATGTATCTATTTATTTTTACTAACTATATTCTTTTGTTACAAAAGAGGGTTCAGAATGTGGGATTGGGGAGAAATATAGAATAATTGGGAAAGGATAGTGATGCAAAAAAAAAGAGTTTCAATAAAACTTTAAAACCAAGAAGAAATGGAGGAGTTGTACATCTGACATTTGTATTGCCAGTTTATCTGGTACAAACTTTTATTATTCAAGTCACTAAACTATTCTCATCCCTGCACAAGATATCCCATTTGCAAAGGAGAAAGGTTTGGGGAGGGTTTAGGTGACACCTTTTAATAATGGGGAAGATAACATTTTCTCTCAGGCTATTATTTTTATGTAACTTTAATGCACGACTTTCATGGAGCTTTGTCAAAAATATTATCTCATAAGAGAACCTGAAATTTCAGTTTTATTCTCTCCCTTCAAGTGAGTGGGGGAGGGGAAGCAGAGTTTGAAAGTAGAATGAGGTTACATGGGTCAAACGTCTGAATCCTGAATTGGGTCTAAGACTCAGAGTTCATATCTTCATCTCAAAGGATTTTTTAAGTCTTGATGAGCAAAATTCTGTCAAATGCAAAAGGCATCTTAGAATAGTAATTTCCAAGAAATACACGGTACTCATGTTATTAGTTTATATATCCTAACACCGAGCAATGGAATTAAAGGACAGTTTTTGCAATCTTCCTAGAAGAAAACTCTGGAAAAGAGTTATATCAAAACTAGCTTCTGATGTTGTAATGTTATTACAATGTGAAGATCTTCCCTGCCCCTTAATAGGCCTATGTGACCTGCTTTGAACCTGAGTCACATGAGTCTGGGTCACGAGGGTTGTGATGCCCTCTGGCGCTGAAGAAGGCTATATATGCTCTGAGGTTAGCATTTTGCTTTGGGGCTCACTCATGGGACAAGTGTTTGTATGATTCAGCCAGATGAGACTCTGGGTAGCCATTAAGGAGCCCCCCGGCTTTGAAAAAACCCGATGTTGGTGCTTCTCTCTCTGGTATCTATGTATGTATTGCTTTTGGTCAGACAGTTGGAAGCCCTGTCTATTGGTCTTTGCTGTTTGTATTTGCTCTGTTTATATAATTTCTGCTTGTTATTTCTGTTTGTTTTTTCTCTGAAGTTCAGAGTGCCAACTTTTCTTCTGAACTAAGTGAATTTTATATATGTGTGTGTGTGTGTGTGTGTGTGTGTGTGTGTGTGTACGTGTTGAACTCTTTAAAGTTGCTTTCCTTTAGAAAAGCAGATTAAAGAACCTGTGCTAGTCACCCTCCTGTGTGCCGGTATTATTGGTCTTACACTCTGATAATAGCTGCAAGTAGCATTGTTGTTACAGGCATTCTCCTTGGGGATCAGATCATTATACATCCATACATATATAACCTTATAATGATGTCCTTTCTATAAATGAGTATCTAAATTTCCTTATATGAAGCCCAAGACACACTTGGCAGATGTTTCTCTATAGTTAATAGTATCACAGTGAGGTTCTAGTGTAACTGCAAGCCAAAAGGAGGGTTGAAAAAAACCGTAAAGTTCATTCTTCATTAGGGTTGTTATCTAGTCTGCAAGTGATAGGGAATAACTGGTCCTATACATGAAGCATTTTCTCCATGGCAACAGGCAGCTTGGCTTTTAACTCATCAAAAAAATAACAATGCAATTGGTACATTTTCCAGCTTAATAACAGTAGTGACCTTGTAGGCCAAGCATTTCCTCCCAGTTAATGACTAGTTAGGTTGAAGGCAAGGATAGCAAAGAGCTTCAACCTAGTCCTTAAGTGTCAGTGAATGAACACCTACTTTGATTGTCAATGCTACTTAAATGGAGCATGACATACACGGAGGGACCCCTATAGGATATCAGAAATCAAAATCCCAGGGGATTCTGGGTAAGGTCTGATGGGGAAAGTTCACAGAAGAGTCCAACTCTCCCATATGTAGCCCAGAAAAGATTAAAAAGACAAGCAACAGATAAAATAGTGATCAAAGAATTTAAAGAGAAACAATTACCTTACCCATTTAGCCTAGAACTGAGAGAAGGCTATAAGCACTGAAAGAAAGGTCCTATGAGGAAAGCCAGCAATAAGTTCACATAAACAAGACTTAAAACTGTCAACTCTTTGACTGGAGATGCTAAAATGACTGGGGAATGATGGGGAATAGAAATCTACAGTTCTCTGATTCAGGATGCTGTATAGAACGGGGGTTCTTATCATATTTTTATGTGTGTCATGGATCCTTTGGGTAGTCTAGCGAAGCCTATTTACCTCTTGTCAGAATACTGTTTTTAAATACATAAAATTAAATACAAAGGATTACAAAGGAAATTAATTACATGGAAATAAAGTGATAATTTTTTCCAGTCCAAGTTCATAGACTCCCCTGAAATACATTCACTGACTCCTCTGGGGTTTGTGGATCCCCATTTAAGTACCTTGGCTCTATAGACCCGCAGTCTCCCAGAGAACATTCCAAGTGAAGAACAAGCCAGTGGTCCAATCACAGAAAATCAGGGTTAGGCCCAAAGAGGGCAGACCAGTTCATTTAAGAGTATGGAAAGAAGTTGATTCTGACCCTGTTACGAAGTTCCAAATCAAGAACTGAGGCTGTAGACTTAATTTAAAAAATAAAACAAAACACTCAACAGTAAAGAAATGATAGAGGTTAACATATACCTTTGAGGTAAACCTATAAGAAGGTAGCTAGGTGGTACAACGAGCAGAGTGCTGGGTCTGGAATGAGGAAGACAAGTTCAAATTTGGCTTCAGACACTTACTGAGACTTTGAGCAAGTCATTTAACCTATTTGCTTTAGTTTTCTCATCTGTAAAATGAGCTGGAGAAGGAAATGGCAAACCACTCCAATATCTTTGCCCAAGAAAATCCCAAATGAGGTCACAAAGAGTGGACAAGACTGAAACAAGTGAACAATAACAACAACAAACACATAAGAAGAAAATAATTGCATAAAAATTTCAAGTATGGCTTGGCCATAAGGATTATAAGATTATCTGGAAGTATTGAAGCAAGAGACAAAAAATAAAATAAGAGTTTTGGAAGAAAAATAATAGAGGGCAAATATGTAGCTTAGAGTAGGAGGTAGAAATCCTTAAATGCTTGAAAAACAGAACTGAACAAAGTAAACTCAAAAGCTCCAGGAAGCAACAGGAAATATCTAAACAAATTCAAAAGATTTTTTTAAAAAAGAAGAAAATATAAGTTATCTACTATTGAAAACAACTGATTTAGAAAATGGTTTGAAGAGAGATCATGTAGGAATCATTGGAATACAAAAAATTGTCAGATTAAAAACCTAGATATTATATTTCAAGAAACCGTAAAGGAAAACACAGATATACCAGAACCAGAGGGCAAAATGAAAATAGAATGAAGCTACTTTAAAAAAAATACAGGATATGACAAAATAGTAGTAGTAGTAGTAGTAGTAGTAGTAGTAGTAGTAGTAGTAGCTAGCACTCATATATGCTTTAAGATGTGCAAAATACTGTATTTGTTATCTCATTTGATCCTTACCACAACCTTAGGAGGTAAGTGATCTTACAGTTATCACTTTACGGATGAGAAAACTGAGGCTAAGAAAGTTTAATTAACTTCTCTTACACAGGTAGAAAGGGTCTAAGGTGGGACTTGAATTCGGATCTTCCACAAACGTACTTGTAAGAGTATGGAAGTAATATGCAACATTTATTGTTGGAAAAAGCAAAATCACTATTTTCTGTTTATTTTTCACAACTATATTACTCTGAGACTGATTTCTTTTGCCCAGAGCAGGGGAAAAAATAAACAGACATAGCTACAGTTATTACTTGTTAAGCTTTCAGAGAATTTTGAAAACTTTAAGAATTGTGAATGGAGTCATATTTATGACAATTATATGTGGTTTTAAATAGATAAGAGGCAATATGACATAATAAATAGAGAGCTGGCTTCTGAGCTGGGAAGACTCAAGTTTAAATTTCACTTTCTTTGACACATACTGCCTTTGTGGCCAAGTTCTCAGGGCTCTAGGTGACTCTTAAACCCTACAAATAGTAAAGAAGTTACTGACTGAATTTATATATTTCCTCACAAAGAGTTCTCTGTATCAATGAAGTCAAAGGTTCATTCCCAATGTAGATCCTATTTAAAATAGGATAATGTAGCCTGCATTACTTGTGGTCCCGAGGATCTCCTCGAACAGGGGTCTCAATTTATGGGAAGCATGGATTCATTCTTGTGGGTGGCCTAACCTCCAAGATTAAGGGTGCTAGATTTCTCCAAGGTTCTTTGGCTACTTATTTCATCACTTCATGAACAAACTAAAACATGGCTCATATCTAATATCTAAAACACCTAAAATATAATTTAGATGAATCCCTAAAAGGGATTGACAGGCTTCCTTCTCAGAAAAGGTATCCAATTTACGAAAGTGATTTCTGGTACAGGAAAGTGTATATTTCTTCCACCACAAAAGAAATGCTTAAAATTCAAAAGACTCAAAAGCACACATTAACAAATACTTAAAACATAAACCAGTATTCCATCACTATAATTACAATTCTCAGAAAGGCAGAAGAACTTTGTGAGATTATTGAATAGATATTTCATTTAGACTTCAGGTCTGTACTCTGAGTGACTCACAGGAACCAGGTCTTCTGTCCAGCCACCCAACGACTCTTTAGTCCTTTATGGTTCAGGATAATGTCCACCCCCACACCCAAAGTCCAAAGGGAAGCTGCTAGAATCACAAAGTGAAGGTCTCACAAGGAACACAGAGGTGGAGATGATTTTCTTTCTAGATGAGTTGCAAATGATTTTCAACACTTCTCTAGTCACAAGGAGCAAAAGACAAGTCAGGAATGATGTGTTGCATATGTCCTTTAGAAGATGAATGGAGCACAAATGCCCATGGGAAGGGACTAGAAAGCATGCCCATCTCCAAGGAAAGTACTTTAGTCCATCCTGGCTGTTTTTCTATGCAATAAGTATAAACTACAATACTTCATAACTGTTAGTCAGTCAACTAGTCATGTCCACCATGTATCAGGTACTATGCTAAGCATGGGGAATAAAAAAAAAAGCCCTCCTTTCTCAAGGAGCTTACATTCTAATAGGGAAAACAGAGTGAAAACAACTATGAACCAACAAGATATGTACTAATAAAATGATGGTACTCAACATAGTGAAAGTACCAGAATAAAGCAGGATCAGAAAAGATCTTATAGTAACTGGGACTTTCCTTGAGACTTGAAGAAAACCAGGGCAGCAAAGGGCTAGAGATGAGGAGGGAGAAAATGCTCTGAGTCAGAAGATGGAATGTATATGGTCTAAGAAAACTAGAAAGGTAAGATAAGACTGACAGAGCTTTGAGAGCCAAGCAGGATATATTAATATGCAAATATGTTTTACATTATTACACATGTATAACCTATAACAAATTGCTTACTATCTCAGTAAGGGGACAGGGGAGGGATAGAGGAAGATGATTTGGAACTCAAAATTTAAAAAAAATAAAGAATGTTAAAATTGTTTTACATGTTATTGGAAAAAATTAAATATTCAAAATTTAAAAAAAATAAAAAAGAAAGCCAAATAGGATTTTATATTTAATCCTGGACATGATAGGGATCCACTAGAGTTGAAGGAATGAGGAAAAAAGAGTGACACAATCAGACCTTGACTTTAAGAAGATCCATTTGACAGCTGAGTTCATGATGGGCTGGTGTGAAGAAAGACTTGTGGAAGGCAGAGCAACCAATCAGGCTATTGCAATTGTCTGGGTGTGAGGTAATCAGGGTACAGGGTGTATATGAGAGAAGTTGTTGAGGCAGAAATGACAAGACTTGACAACCCAATGGATATTGTTGGTGAGAAAGAGTGAGGAATCAATAAAGGCACCTAGGAAAGGAAGTGGAAGCATCAGTGTTACATAGCTTTCTTAAGAAGTTTATACATGAATTAAATTAAACTCAACAATGATTTAGGAGGCTAAATCATTGTGAAAATGTGGAAAATAAAGATGCAATTGGGAGCTAAAGCAAGATGTGTGGAATAGTCGATACAGGGAAAAAATAAGAATGAGTAGAAGCACTGCCAAGCAGCATTGAGGGCCCAGCTGAAGGAAACAAAAGGGAAGGGAAAAAAAAATATACATATATATATGTATATTAAATATATTATTAAATACATATTTATATATTATTTATATTTTATGTTATATATAACACATATATACATTGCATGTATACATGCAATGTATATATGTGTATATGTATATACATGTGTGTGTATATATAAATGTGTGTATGTGTATATGTGTGTGTATGTGTATATGTGTGTATATATGTATATATGTATATGTACATATGTGTGTATGTATACACACACACATATATATATACACACACACATTTCAGGTATTTAAGTATAGACTGGGAAATGTTACAGAGAGCATGAAAAGAACTTTTCCTTAATTTGTAGCCTATGACCTAAACAATTAAATTAACTACCAGACCCAAGGATGATAAAAAATACTTCTTTATTGTCTCTTAGTCCTATTAAGTGGTTACTAGTGAGATCATTATGCATTAGATTTGCATTAGATTTGTTAAAATAGTTAGTTTTATTTTTGTGTGGGAAGTTTCTTCCTTAGTAATGGCATAGGCCTTAATCTTGAGCTGTAACTAAATAATCCACTTACACTTCCCTTGGTGTTGAGATTGACCAAGTTCTTGCCCTAGGGAACAGAAAAATAAATAAATAAAATAAGAACTGAACCAAGTGATGATATATCTCTTTCCAGTATTTCCAAGAGAATTCTTAAGAGACTGCCATGCAAGAAACTTCAATCCTGAGCTGACTCAGACAAGAATATAGAGTATTCTATATTGAGTCTCTTCTTAGCTTCCATGAAACATGTGAATGAGGGAAGTGAATCCTAAAACCAGACACTGCAGAGTTGCTGACAGATGTCAGCTCATTAAGTTCTCTTCACTGGCTCCCTGCCACCTCTCAAGTACATTACATAAATTGCTATTCATCTGGCCACATTTCCTGCCCTGGCCACTGAGCACTCTCATCGCTCCCTGTCCCCCAATAAATCTTGCTTCCTCAGCAACGTGCCAACCACTTGAATGGAATTCAGGGAGCCATAGTTCATAGTCTGGTTAGCTATCAGGACAAACTCACAACAAAACTGGATACTAAGTCACAGAAAAATGAAGGTTTAGTGTCTAACATTTGCAAAGTAACCCAGAAAAGAGATCACTTACCATTTTGAAGGGGACTGCTCATATTCAAAGTAATGTTCTTTATATTCAACAAAATCTCACTAAATTGGAACCTTTCAAAATTTTGCTTGGTCATAAAGATAAAAAAATAAAATTGTAGAAGGAGAAGAAGGGAATGAATGAAGGTAGGAAGGGAAAAAGATAAGAAGGGAGACAAAGAGGGAAGGAGAGAAGGAAGAATGAATTTATTGAAATAAACAATTTCCATGAAAAGTTCTTGAATCAGAGGATTATAAATCTAGAGCTGGAAGATAGATCTTAGAGGTCATTTACTCCAACCCTTCATTTTATAGATGAGGAAACTGAGGCCCAGAGAGTTGTTAAGCTTTTTTCCAAGGTCATACAGGTCGTAAGTGGAAGAGTTGGGATTTCAACCCAGGTTCATTGACTTCAAAATTAGTGCTCTTTTGCATCCAGACCAGTCTCCCACACCTTCTACATCTGTAGGATTATAGATACAGAAGTGTTCAGAAAGTTGATCCTTGGGCACTTCAAGTTCCTCAACTATCCAATTCGATAATTTAAAACATACACTTCTATTTCGGGAAGATATGAGTTCAAATCCAGCCTCAGACATTTACTAGCTATATGAACCTAGGCAAGTCATCTAATCCCCATTTCCCCTATTTTCTCAATCTTACAGTGAAGGTAACAATAGCACCTACCTCATGTTGTGATGATAAAATGGGATAACATTTGCAATTGTCTTTTGTAAACCTTAAAAAAGCACTATGTAGTGCTATCATCATCATAATCCATTATTATTAGGCACTGTACTGGCTGATATAATGATGAAAGATATAGTCACTGGACTTCTATCTTTTAGGAAGGATGAAATTTAGTGCTATGTGTCAAAAGAAGAGTAAAAAATGTTGTGCTGATTTATAGAAGGAAGAAAGCACATTTGGTCTAGCGTTCCAAAAATGCTTAATGAAAAAGTATTTGAATGGACTTGGAAAAATGTGCTGGGTTTTCTGTGGGCATAGTCATAGGATTATATGATTTAGAGCAAGAAGGAGTCATATATTTTGAGTCTAACTCCCTCATTGTAGAAACTTTAGAGTAAGCCAAGAATGTTGGTTGGGTTGCTCAAGATTACATTGATAAAAAATAGAAGAGCAAACATTCAAACCCAAGATCATATATTGCATGTGTTGCTCTTATTTCACTAGACAGTGTTATGTTTTGATAGGCAGTGATGGTAAAGAGGCGATATTCCAGGTGGAAAGACTGATATGATCAAAGGAGCTGAAACTGGGAATTGTGGGGCATTTTTAAGGAACAACAATAAGTTTCACTTAGGAAATCAGTGTAAATAGAGGATAGAGATGTTGAATGAGGATGTACCCAAGTCTAAGGAGTTTACTTTTTATTCTAAATTTATCAAATACCAATTAAAATAAACATTTCTATAAACATTTTAGAAGAGGAGAGAATTTACATAAAACTGAATACTACATAATACTTAATTTTCTTTTTAAGTATATAACAAATTCAATATACAACTTTCAAAGTTCTCCTGCTTTCCTGTGATTCCTTTTTGCCTTCCTTCTGTTCCTCTAAGGAATTTAGAATTTTCTTAGACAGGTAGCAGGGAGTGTAGAAATCATTCTCTCCCTCTGCCTCTGCCCGCCCCCCTTCTCTCTCTCTCTCTCTCTCTCTCTCTCTCTCTCTCTCTCTCTCTCTCATATCTATATCTACATAGATATAGATATATGCTATTTGAATTGATGCTTTTTCTTTTTCACTATACATTCATGAATATATCCCTGAATGTATCACTCTCCTATCTGGCAAGCTATTCCTTTAAAAAAAAAAGATTTAAAAAGGAAGGAAAAAAAAAACAGTTCAGCAAAACTAGCTAACATATCTACTATGTTTAACAGCCTATGGAATATTCCATACCCATCATCCTCCACCTCTGCTGAGAAAAGAGGGAGGCACATTTAAAAAATTCTTCCCTGGGGTCAAATTTGATCATATAATAACAGTATTCAGTTTACTTGCTGTTATTAGTGTTTTCATTCTCTATGTTGTAGCCATGTTTAATGTTCACAATCACACACTGTATCTGTAATTAAGGTGGGACTTTTTTCTATTCTTCTCTTAAGTGCCTTTAATGATTCTGGCCTTTGTTTGAATGTGGCAGATAAAGTGGGATCTCATCTTGGAATGTTTCTCAGCACTAAGACAATCAGGAGTCATTGACTTATATATGGTGGTACTAGGGATTAACTTTCCCACACCCTAAATGGGATTTTTCATTGTTCTTTGTTTGAGTGCTTCTCAGCACTGAGGTAATCAAGTGCCCCAGAGTCCTGAGATGGGTATATAAGATCCAAGGTTGGAGGTTGACTTTTGGGGCTCTCACTCACTGTTCCTTGAAGATACGCTGGGCAGCCGCTGTTAAGAGCCCCCTGGCTTGTAAACCCAGATGTTGGGACTTTGTTAAACCCTGGTAACTATTGTGGAACATTTTATACCATTTTATATCATTTTTAATTTCAACCAGACCCAAAGCCTGAATTAATGAGTAACTGGAAGAAGATCCAGGACCTGGGCTTCTTTGCTCCCTAAAGTTTGCTCAGGAAATACTGCTACCTCTGTCAACAAGGCCAGATCAGACTAACCTAAGGACATTCTTTCCTCTGTTAGCCATTAAGGGATGAGACCCTAATCCCGAGAAGACCACCTCATTTAATATTCTATGGGTATATACTTTAACTGACCTTTGTTAACACTCTTGTCTTTATAAACTTATTCCATTAAGGAAAACCCTCTTCTTGTATCATGGTTAAACATACATGGGGGTCATAAAAGTGAGGTAACACAGGCTTGCTGCATCTGCTAAAATAACATATATAAGTTTTCTCATTGCTTTGTTCAGACAGTCAGAGCTTATGCTCTGACTCCTTGTATGTATAAGTAAGCTAGCTTAGCTATGCTTTAAGGGAAAATAATAAACAACATGGATTTTTCTATCACCTAGCTTGTTTGCCTCCTTCAACCAAGCTTTCAGGTTTAACACTATGAATTGAGATTTGAATCAGACAAGGTCTGTCTGTTGATGTTTGTAATTTATTTGTATTTGTTCTGAAGTTCGGGTGCTGGCTTCTCCTCTTGAACTAAGTGAATGATATTTGTATATGTGATTAAAGTGAGATTGCTAACCCCTTAAAGTTACTTTCCTTAGTAAAGCAGATAAAAGAACTTCTGTTGGCAGCTGTCTGTGTGATGGTTGTTGTATGTTGTACACAGCCACAGTAGCTGCTAGCAAGATTGTTGCTACATACATACATACATACATACACACACACACACACACACACATACATGTATCTCACGAGAGAAAAGGACTCAGATTGCTAAAAAATCATTAGTCAGTTGCTCTGCTGAGCACCACTTCCTAACGAACTTATTTAGTCCCCCAGACTTAGTGTACTATTCTGAGTTGGGCTTCTTGAAACAGGGAAAACACTCGGGGTTGATGAAAAGTTGATCTCATCTGGAAAATGAAGGGGTTAGAATAGGTGACTTTTAAGGTACCTTCCAACTTGAAATATATGATCCTATTATTCTAGGACCCTTTTACCCATGTCTACACAGTCCATACGACTCACAGTACCAATAAAAAGCAAGATCCAAACATGTTCTTTTACATAATAATTCTGCCCCTTTCTGTTCCTATGTTCCAACTCCCACTCAATCTAAGAACTTCTCTGTGTCAGAACTAGCCCATTCTTCTACTAGACACTCTATAGCTTCTGATTTACGTCCCAAAGACAATAAAACTAGTGAAGAACTTCCTCACTGATAACCTGCTGGTTTCATTTGCTGCCATTCCTGACTCCCTGTGGTTCTTTCACTCCTGCAATGTCACATGACTCCCTGGTGAAAACATTCCCTGGAGAAGCACTGTGGCTACAGAAATTTTTCTTCAGATAGCTTGGCACATGTTTATCTGACTGGCTCCTTTCTGTGCTGCTGCCCACCTCTGATTCTTTCAGAGTCCAAATGCCAACATCCTTTCAAAAGGCAAGCCCTAAAAGTGTAGCTAAGGTACATAAACTAGTTGTGAGTCATCCATCATGATCAAGGTAGTGTTAAAAGGGCAATAAATGTCTGAATCAAGTTCACAGCTCAGAGTTGACCTTGTCAACAGAAATTCACACAGCATTAAGTAGATTACAACAATGCCAGAGCAGAATCCTTAACAGTGGGGCAAAAGGACTATATACTCTTTATAGGGAATTTTACTTTGTTAAGGAGATATCGTCAATGCCAGAACAAAGGTCATTTCAATGGGACAACTAAAACCCGGGGATACTTAAATACACCCCTGCTTTAGTAAATCCTTCTTGCAAGAAATTCAGTAGTCCACTACTTTTTACCAAGGCCAAGTATGCTCTTTGAAAAATTCCTGAATTTGCTGGTCATTGAGCAAAGAATGTATTCTGCTTAGGTGTAAGACAGTGGATTCTCTGGTATACAGACACATAAATTAACTTTTAGCCAAAGAAAGAACAACAGGCCAAGGAAGATTCTATTTCTAAATACCAAAGGAGTTAATGCTTTGCTTTCAGTTTCCTAGATTATTTTGGATTTCTAACATTTGTTTTTTCCATAGGTAAAACAGCAACAAGCAAAAAAAAATTAGGTCATGGTATAGTATAATGAGAAATATGCTGGCTTTGTAGTCAGGAGATTTAGGTTTGTACCATGTATTTAATGTGCACTTTGGGCAAGTCAATTATTTCTTTTAGACTTGCTTTGCTTCCTATAAAATTGAGAGAAGATAATTGTAACTACCTACTGCATAAACTGTAGGAATCAAATAATAAAATGTATATAAAAGCACTTTGTGAGCTTCAAAGCACTATACAGATTAATGCTGTTGTTGGTGATAAAGACCATAATAATTCCTCCAAGCGGTTTACTGTCCTGAGCTAATTCACTGATACATGTGAATGAGACATTATCCTCCATTCCCTGTTTCGGCCTGATTCCCATCTGCATATCCACCTTGACCAAATTCCCCATCCCCTTTCACTCACTTTTTTTGGCTTTGTTGCCCCAGACTCCCTTTTGCTTTAGTATTCTGAAAAACCCTCTATTCTCAAAGGTACTTTTACTTTGTATCTGCGGTCACAGGGAACTCAACTCAAGTTCAGGTCTGTAACAGTGACTGTCTTGTTCTGCATGAATGAACACCTTCAATTCTGTATTCTCTAGATGCATGTGAAACATGAGCAAGTTTGCTGTTTGCCACTGGCTTCCCTGATTCCTTAATCTAGTTGGGTCATAGAGCTACTGGGCAAACTAAGAGAAATTAGGTTAAGGAACAAAAGGACTAAGCATAGATACAGGCTGACTACCAAGGACAGCACTTTAATAATCCCTGCACCAAACTCTGCCCAAGATTATGTTCTTAACTTGCACTCACACTGCCTTCTGACAAGAAGAACCTTTGGGGGAGGGGGAAAGGGAGAAAAAGAGAGACAGAAAGAAATAGAGAGAGAACAAAAATGTAATTGCCTGCCTATCAGCTCTACTATCGTAATTACTTTCCAACTCTGACATGGCTTGAATCAGATGGAACAAGCACATCCATGTTTGCAGTTTGCAATCAGTGCCTTCTGAGTTCATAAATTAAAATGGCACTGCTGGAGTACAAAGAAATGCCTCTGTCTGTGTTCCCCAATGCATGGGGAAGAAGAGACTTCCCTCCCTCCCTCCTTCCTTCCCTATTTCACCAAAGTCATGCGTTTCTACCTTAGTAAGATGAATAAGCACTTGTATTGCTGGTATAACCTTCAAGAACTCAGAGTTGCCTCTGTGCCATGATGTTGTCACTTTAGCTCCTTATGCTTTCTGGGCCTCAATTTTTAAAATAAAGATGTTGGATTGGATGACTGCTAAGGTCCTTTATAGCTCTCAATCCTATATAGTATTGGAATGGGACTCAACTAATGATGTGAACCGACATATAATGCCTTAAAGCTTTTTATATGATTCACATGCCTGATCTCATTTGATCCTCAGAATAACCTATAGGGTAGCTACTGCAGGTGGTGTTATACCATTTTATAGATAGATACACTGACACGAAGAGGGGTTAAGTAACTGGCCTCTCTTTCAAAGACACATCTGCTGACTACTTCAATAAATCCCCTTGATATCTTGATACAAATTTTGATGTGTGGCTTTCCTTGGGGTTCTCTCATTTTTCTGGCAGCTGATTACCTTCTCCATTTCAGAGAATGGAATTTCCACCGCAATTGTGATGTGTCTCCTTAACTAACTATGGGGGCAGTTTGACTTCTTGTGATGTGATTAACCAAGCAAAAGTAAATGTCTTATGTATCATATGTAGGATAAATGTCTTAAGAATGTCACATACTTTGTATGTATGGGGGAGATTGTTCCTGAACTGAATTCTTTATGATTGAAAACATGTGATTATCTTATATACCATGACCTGATATATGTGTGTGTGTGTGTGTACATACGTACACACATATACTGTTCTATGAAACCCCAAGACACTAACAGTTTATCTTGACAAATAGGAAAAATCTTAAAAAGTATTTTCAATATACTCAAAGAGAGTAAGTCCTTTTTATCATAAGAATTTACAGTCATGGTTTTCTGGGTCAGCTTTCATCTCTGGGCTGGGAGATGAGTGACAAACTTCCAGAGTGGAAGAGGGGACATTACTGAAATTGCTGACAAGGAGGTTAACACTGGGTAGGGAGGCAAGTGAAGCCAGCATAGAATTGATAGATCAGGAGGAACTGAGGTACCAAGAGTCATCGTAATGGTGAAGAACAGTCACTGGAAGCATATGACTGGAGTAAGATGGAAATGTAGTAATCAGAAGGAAGAATTTCAGAGTTCAGGGACTTGAGGGCAGAGTAGTTTAGAGTTCTAGAGGGTGACCACATAAGTGAGTGCCTAAGGTAAAGAATGGAGATTATGCAAATTGAGTGTTGCAAAGTAGTGTGAGAATGAATGGGATGGAAAAGAGTAGAGAATATGCCAGAAATATGTGGAAACAAATGAAGTTTAGCTTTCATTTTCGTTCCAAAAGCTTTCATTTTAGTTCCAAAAAGAAACTGCATTTTGTAACATACATAACATGCATATATACATAAATACACATAGATATACATACATACACACACATACATACACATGCACATATATACATACATATATACACATATATATGTAGTATGTAGAACTTGTACTTGGACAGGGGTTATTTCTACTCTTTAGTATAACTACTTATTTACTTTGATTGGACAAGAAGCTTAGTTTTTCCAAAGAAAAGGATAAGGGAAGTCACAATGATATTTTAAGTTCAATTTGCTTATGGTGATCAAATTGAGGCAGGTGAAGGGTAAAAATTGCCTTGTTCACTCTACGACTGATAACTGAAGTACTGGGTAGTCCTACCTTGGCCCACAAGTGAAGAACACATTTCACAATGGAGCATAGATGGATGGATGGATGGATGGATGGATGGATGGATGGATGGATGTGCCTGGCACATTAACTTCTATGATATGTCTGACTTTTCTTTATAATTTAGTCTTGCCCATGATATAATCAGCATAAAAACAACTTCCAGTCTAAAAACTCCTTCCATAATTACAATATCTCATCTGTAATTTATAGTATTGGAGACTTAATTAGCAGAGTGTACTGAGACTTCAACTGACTCGCCATGGTTACACAGGCATTGTTTCAGAGGCACTTGAATACAGGCCTTCTTGATTCTGAGGCCAGCCAGAGGAATCACTACCATGATTCCTTTTTATATTTTTCTTAAACTGCTAGTTGCCACCATTTTGTAATTCAGAGTATTCCTAATGATAGCACATATGCAGACATAAAAGGAAATGCCCTGTGGTTACCGAATTCTTAGAAAACAAAGAGGTAAAATCTGGAAATGGTAAAGAGGAAATAATATAATTGCTTACAGAGTTGCAGAGGTGACTCTATTTAATCACTAGGGAGGTTAAGTCTCCAGTGAGTGAGGGAACTAGGAGGTTCAGTGGATAGAGTGTTGGACCTGAGTTTAAAATCAGACTCAGACGCTTACTAGCTGTGTGACCCTAGGCAAGTCACTTGACTTCTGTTTGCTTAATTTTTCTATTTGTAAAGTGCAGACAACAATAGCACCTATCCCCCAGGATTGTTGTGAGGATAAAATCACATAATATTTGAAAAGCATTTTGCAAACCTTGATGCTGTACATAAATAGCATATAAATATTAGCTGTTGTGGTGGTGGTTATTACTATTATCCGATGCAAAACCAATTTACAGGAACTCTGAATGGAGAAAATTCAATAAAACAAACATCTTAAAAGGTCTCACTTACTATTTCAGTTGCCCAGTCTTTATGTGCCATGTCAATATTTAGAAAGTAATTAGTGTTTCTGATGATTAAACTTTTTCCCTTCTCAAATGACTGACTTTCTTTTTGAAGTTTGCAGCAGATTATATCACTAGCCTTATAAAGGCAATAGATTTAAAAGGGGAGGACATAAATATACTTAAACATTCAGGCAGATGATGGTGAAATGGCTAGCAATGGGTGGTAATTGTCTATGTTTGATAGTGGGCCTTTTTGCCGGGAGGGGAGGGTATAATATATCAGAAGGGCAAAATATTTTCCTTCAGATGATGCATTATAAAAAAGTTCCCTATTATGTTATTATATTTCCTAGTTTCATACTGAAGTCCAAAAGCAAAAATAACAACAAAAAACCCCAAAACAAACAAACCAACCCCCCCCCAACAACCAAAGGTACATTTTTTTTTTATTTTAAGTTTACAACACTTGGCTCTACATAATTTTGAGTTCCAGATTTTCTTTCCTCCCTTCCCCCCCTCCCTCCCCAAGATGGCATGGAATCCAATATATCCTCTACATATAACTTTGCAATGAACTTATTTATACAATAGTCAAGTTGTAAAGAAGAATCATGACCAATGGAATGAATCATGAGAGAGAAGAAACAGAACCCAAAAAACCCCAAAACATGCAATTTTAAAAGTGTGTCTTCAAAGTATTTTCCAATTATAATTACAGAAGGATTGAACAGTTACATAAAATCATAAAGGATCTATCATGTATCTATCTATCTATCCATCCATCTATCCATCTATCATAGCTAAATACTATATAATCCCCTTACTAAATAAAAATGTAGATATAAAGGTTAAGTGAATTTCCTACAGCAAGCATTCAATGTGGAAGGCAGTATTACAATTCAACATCCTGCCTGTTAAATCTTGGCTTAGAGTTGCTTCCTTTGAAAATAGCCTATCATCAATGCAATGTTAGCCCTCTGCTTATGCGATTGGAGATTCAACGCTACAGTCTGCCAGAGCAAGCAGAAGTCGAAGCACAGGCCATGAACTCTCATAGTCCCACCTCAGAATCCTGGAATGAGTTCCGTTACTCTGAATCCTTTGTGAATTCCTTAGCACCAACCTTGCCAGAGAACTAAAGAAATGAGAGAGCAGAATCAGATCACTTCGTTAGGCTCTCTGCTAGGTTACCATCCAGGGGCTCTGTCTTTTATATCACCTGTACTTTCCAGCAGTCTCCCTTCTTCCTCAAAGCTAGTACATTTCTGTTTCTGTTGGGAAGTATTTTTGTATGTGGAATGCATGTCCTCTCTGTCTGTCTCTCTGTGTCTCTGCTTTCTGTCTCTGTGTCTCATGAATGTAGGCACACACATACAAACACACACACATACATATACACAAACTACTACACCTACCACCACCCTTCCATAATATTATAGAAAAGAGACTGTATGTTGCCACATTCAGTAAGTGATCCTTCAATAATCTGAATGAGTTAAGACACTAATTTGCTTCTGGGAGTAAATTTCAAGAATCTGGCTGACATAATATTACTAAATGTTTATTGTTTTGGGGTTTTTTTCCCCAGATAATTAGTTTAAAGAAGTTAAACTAGCCTGGTGTCTCCTGAGAACCACAAAAATGAGAATTAGAACTTGTTAGTTATAGAACACGGCACAGATAGCTCCTTGGCCTCTATCTAACTTTATTTTGAATTTAAAATCAACAATTTGTAGAAGAAAAGTTAAGTTATAGCTCCTATCTATGAATGAATTCAGGCTATGCAGGATATATGGTGAAGCTTTGACAGTGACTGAAGTTACATTAGACAAATAGGGTATGAAATTTCTTCCCTTATGTCAGGATCAGGAATACCTCAACTACTACCACTAACTATAACCAATAACAATAGAGTGAATTGTACATCATCCCTGTTGTCCTATCTACTACTAGAGTTCCATTGAAAATGCTTTCTGTGTGCCTAAAGAGGGTGAGTCTGTGTGTGTATACACATTGTATATACACACATACATATATGTGCATATACATATATATACATTTGTTCAATTGCCAAAAAGACATTAATTTATTCATTCATGCAAGAGTATATAAACATTAGGGGAGTGGAAAAGGGTAGGGAAGGGAAGGAAAGTGAATTAAGAGCGGAGGGAAGGGAAAGACAGGGAAGAATATATTAGAATCAAGGGAAAATAGTTTACGGGCTGGGTAAATTAGTAAAACCTCATGGAAGAGGTAGCATTTAGTTTGGATTTGAAAGGAAAGATATCCATTCAATAGGTATGAAGAGGGATAAGTGCAGACATTCCAGCATAGCACACAACATAAACAAAACATTGCAGTGGCAGGAAAGCAGGTGTTGCATTCTAGAGAACTAATTTGCCTGGAGTGTACAGAAGGGAGCAATATGAAATAAGGCTGACTAAGGTGCTACTATAGGTAGAGGATTTGAGCACCAGACAAAAGGATTTGTACTCAGGATGTAGTAGGGAAACCACTGATGATCTTTCCATGCCTGAATGAACTATCATCTGTATGAGTAATGGACTGGTGAAATGGACAACTTGATAACGAAACATCTTTGTCACTCCCTCATTCCCAATACATCATTAGGAGGAATCTTAGGGAGACTGATGGAAATGAAGTTCAAAAAATATCTATTGCTTGGGATTTCTGAAAGCCCAAACATCCATCCACTGTCCAACAATATACCACAGTTAGGTTCCAAAAACCACTGCTTCAGATTAACTACTGAATTAGCCATATATTTTGAGTGGTGGATTGCAGCAAGCATGCCCTTCAAAACAAAGACAAGGGGAAACAGAAAATGTACTGGATGGAGCAGTAAGGTCTGCTGTCCAGAATAAGTTACAATCTCCTTTGGAGCCAATCGAGATGGCGTGCTCTCCAGGTACAATTGTAAAGTACCCACTGAAAATTCCATCATCATCTGGGTTTCCTACCGGAGCCTAGCATTAGGCAATGCTAATGGGCTGAAAGATGGAGAGCCAGTGGATGCCCTTTGATCACAAATCATATTATTAGTAAACCTGAAGTTGGAGGTTAGAACAGAAACATGCAAAAACCTATCCGCTTCTCCCACATTGGCCATTCAACATTGTATGTCAACACCAGAGGGATTCCCCCAGCCCTCTTTTACCTCATGGCCAAATGAATGCATTGCTTTCCAAAATGAATAAAATGAGTTGTTTTCCCAGGTGCTAGTCTATTTGCATAATAACGAAGGGGGTTCATGGATAGAGTCATCAGAAAATTCTCATGTTCAAATTAAAGGCCCTTTCAATTAACATGACAGAATGAGTGTGAGAGTCATGCTAATGTGGCAGGGGAGATCCCCTGTAGCAGTTGTTCAGGATTTAGTTTGCATGCCAACACATGTCACTGAGCCTCTCTAATTTTCAGCTATTGCTTTTTTCCTTTTTTTTTCATACAGGATAGAGGACAAGTCAAGATCATCATGAAGGCAATACCAGTTGGGGAACTTTATTGAAATTTCTTCTTTCCAAGCTTAGCATATGACACTTGGCTGATGACATTTGGTCAAAGTGATCTTTGTTCTATTCAATGTGAAGTAACCTCAGAAAAGCACAGAAGTGGAATATGAGTCAGAGGCCATCTACTCCAAAACATATCCCTGAAAGAAATGGCTGGGTGACACAGTGGATAGAGCACTGGGCCTGGAATCAGAACAACCTGGGGTTCAAACCCATTCTCAGACATCTACTAGCTGTGGTGATCCTAGGCAATTCATAATTGATACCTGCCTCAGTTTCCTCAGTGGACATAGTCATAGCCATACCTCCCAGGATTGATGTGAGGTTCACTCATATATATTTGTAAAGCATACTGCTTAATAAAGATATATTTACTCTCTTCCTTCCCCTCAACTTTCTTATCTGGAAAACTGGGATAAGAATAGCACAGGGTTGGGCTGAAGATCAGATGAGATAAGCTATGTAAATGTTTTTGCAAACCTTAAAGATTTCTATAAATATTAGCTCTTGTTATTAAGAATCCTCTCTACTATATCCCCAGTCCAGGTCCTCCAGATCATCCATGCTCCACTTAAAGACATCTCAGATGCCTTCTTGGGTTACAAGATAAAAGGTGGCAGAAGAACTAGTTTGAATCTTGATTCCGCCCTTATCAAATGTGTGACCTTGGACCAATCATTTAGCTTCTCTTGGCTTTGTTTTCCTTAGCCATAAAGTGAGGTGGTTAGATTCAGTGATATGTAAGATGCATCTTTAAACCTATAACCCTCTCATTAGAATGTGAGCATTCTGAGAGCAGACAATGTCTTTATTTTTCTCTCCAGTCATTAGCACTATCCTTTACATAGGAAATACTTAATACATGCTTTTTGAAATTCTCTCTCTCTCTCTCTCCCCCCCACCCCCCCATCAAAGTCATTATATATATATTTAGAGCTGGAAGGGATCTATGTGGATATCTAATCTAATCCCCACATTTTCTAGTTGAGGAAAGTGAGGCCTTGAAAGGTTAATGGCTTTTCCCAAGTCACACAGGATGTAAGTACCAGAGCTGGGAACTGAATTGAGTTTCTCTCCACTATACCATACCACCTCAAAAACACTGCCCCCCCTTTACCACTCAGACAGATAATGGTGAGAAGGCTAATGATACTCATGCTCTGGATATGAATGTTGGCTAAGGGTAGGGAGAAATGTTTTATTCCTTGACTTAATGCTGACAGGTATATAATGAGGTTTAAAAACCTTCATCTGAAGCATCTGTCACTGCCAGGCCTTGGATGTAAGGTACCCTCTGGTCTGTTCCAGGATAACTATCACCCTGTCTCAGTTCACTTATTGATAAAGTGTTCTTTGCTGAGGAGAAATATAATACCTACAGGCTAACAGCTTGGATATATGACCACTTGGCTTTTGCCCTCCCAAAAATTGGCTCTCATCCAATACTTCTCTGTGTCACAAGCTGACCCACCCTTTAATGGAACCAAACTATGGCATTGGGAGCTAGACAAGGAGTTTAGTTTTCCTCTGGATTGACTCCAAGAATCTCCTGCACAGATTCCAAGTTGTTTCTTAGCTACCAAAAGCATTCATTTCACTTTTCTGATGCTACTTTCATAATGCATTCAGAGACCAGGGATTTTTTTTTTACAAACAAACCTCATTTTTCCATATGACCCCATTCAATGACATCAGGATATATTTTAATCTGACTTCTCCACGACAAGCAAACCATGAGTCCTACTGCTCATAAAAATAAAGGCTCTTTATACTTCCTTCCAATCAAGATTCAAAGTCTTCATTCAGAAAGTAATTCTTATGATAGAGATGATGACTTCATAAGCAAACATTGGTTAAAACTTTACTCCAGGTATGTCAGAGATTTTTTCTTTGAAGTCGCCATCCAAATCATTTATCCAATGAAGTGCTTCTTTGCTAGGAATATGACGCCAAGACCTTTCTTTGAACATTGTATAATAAAGCGATTATGACATTAGAACAAAAATGGGACTTTGGGAACAATTATTTTCCTTGGCAGCAGTGAAAGGAGTATTCTTGTTTTAAGCGTTCTGACATAGTAACTTGGAAAAAAATAGTTGGAGATATGTGGTATATTTTTTTAAAATTTCTACCCCAGACCTGAGCAAGTTCCTGGTACTCAGTATGTGCAAACCATTGAATCATTTATTATCATTGTTGAGTAGTGGTTGGAAAGCATTATTTTCCTTTGCTAAGTACTTCCCTTACTGCCAGACAGTGAAAAAACTTAGGCACATACCACTTCATTATTCCGAGAGTTTTGAGGAATTTCATTTCAGAACCATTTAAAAAAATCTCAGGTGTCTCCCTCAGAATGATTTTTATCTATATGCTTCTCTACTACCCAAACCACTCCCAAGAATTAATTTTGGTCATATTTCTATTGTGGCCCCTCATTCTCATGTTATCCCAGTGCTTATAGAATCATGGAATATTAGAAAAGGAGGATCAAAGAGAACCTCTAGTTCTACCATTTCATTTTACAAATGAAGACATAGACTTAGAGAGATTAAATTAATTTCCCAAGATTATACAGGCAGTAAATGGAGATGAAACTATAACTTGGGCCTCCTGTCTCCCAGTCTGATAGATTTTGCCTTCTCTTTGTTATTTCTAACTTGTTCTGCACATATCTGTTGTGGACCTAGTTTTTATGTCTCCACCATTAGTCTATGAACTCTGAGTGTAGGGATTGTTGCTGGTGCTTAGCACAGTTCTTGGCATGTAGTATGTTTATGAATGTTTGTTGAAAGACTAATTTTCCTTGCATCCTCTTGTTTGGATTTCTGATGAAGGGAGAGCTCACCATAAATGCCAAATGGATGTGGGCTAGTGGCAAGAATATTGGAACTGGAATCAAAGATCTGTGTGAGAATTTTAACTCTGTTACTTCCTACCTGTGTGATCTTGGGCAAATTATTTCAACTGTATAGGCTTCAGTTTCCTCATCAGAAAAAGTAGGAGACTGAAATTGTTAATGTCTAACCTCTCTTCTGGCTACCTGGTTACATATGCAGATTCTGTCACCCAGCCACTGCCACGTATGAACTTGGTTAAGTTACTTCTCTTCTGTGGGTCTCATCTTCCTTATCCATGAAATGAAGGAGTTGGACTAGTTGACCTTTGAGGTTCACTTCAAAATTAAGTCTACGACCTGCGAAAGTAGGTATTCATTGATGCACAGAAAATGGAAGGGCTAATATAACTTCCTACTCCCCAGACTCACCCCAGATATACATATACCCTTACCTTGATCCCTTTTTGACTTTAAGGTATTTTCAATGGTTAGCTGTTCACTTTGCATGGAGGGTTAGAGGGATAAGGATTTGAGTATACTATTTACAATTACATACAAAGAATCATGACATTTCAGAGCTGGGAGAGATCAGCTTAGAGATTAGCTTGTCTAACCCTCTCATTTTACAATTGAGTAAACTGAAGCCTAGAAAGATTAACTGACTTGCCCAAGGTCAAACAGAAAGTAACAGAGCTAGACCAGGACTTTAGACTGCTCATATAGTGTTCTTTCCACTTTGCTGTTGCTGGCTAACTTCAGCTTTGTTTTGTAAGCTTTTTAATTAAATGACAAATTTTAAAAGGGAAGAATATAGCTGATCTAATTGAACCTATGAGGAGAACCTATCATGGGTCATTTATATGATTTCATGTTTTATACCTTCTGTCCTTTCCAAAACAGTCAGGACTTTCTTGAATCACTTAGGGTGGTCAGTGCGTCAGTTTGATCAATTGTACAAAGTTGTACCTGCAACGGAGATAATGCTGAAGGCACCAACTCCATATGAATTTAGCAAAATGATGTTATTTTGACCACTTTTCCCAGTCACCAATACATAAGACACATTCTACTTCTTTTCATCATGCCCTCTCCCCATCATTCTTGCTTTGCTTTAATGAATATGCTGTTAATTTGCAGGCGATAAATCGCTTTTGAAGAAAACTAATTTATACGCAGCTGCAGTTAATCAGTACGCAGTGAGTTGTGAGCCAGACACAAATACCCTCCTGAAATAGATAGCTCTGCTGCCACAGCTGGGATGCTCCCCAGTCCTCTGGCATTAGAAGGTTAAGTTGCATCAAAATTCCCTAGAAGGCTTGGTTGTTTTCCAATCTGTCCAGAGCCTCGTCAGAAGCAACGCAATTCACTGGAATTTTAAACAAGACACAGAAGATGTTTGGTGTCCATTTAAAAAACAAGTGTGAGTCCCATCCCCTTTGGTTCCTAGCAGTGAAGTCAATTTGAGGATCTCCTCTAGTGTGAGAAAACTTTGGTACTGGTTCTAGACTAAAAGGAGACAATCCCCCAAGACTTCTAAAGTTCAGACTCTAGGAATACTAAAGAATTCGGTCCCAAGGGCTGACCCCTCAAATGTCAATGCATCTGAGAAATGGCCATGTTACTTTGGTTTTGTTAAGTTGAGTTGGAAGCTACAATGTAATTTTTGGAATTTTCTGTTGCTATGGCAGATATAAAATACTGTATTGCCCAGGGTGGAACATCCATATATCCAGACATCTGGATGAAACAAGAGTGTGTATACTAAAGTCAAAATAGAAAGAAATACTAGCAGAGAAGGGGGAACTTTTTTCCAAATCATGTTTAATGATAAAAAGACAAGTCAGGTTAGAGGTATTTTTGCTCAACTTTTTTTCCTTATTTTATACAAATGTTTCATCTTGCAATTCATAGAAGGAAGAACAACTCTCTCTAAAGGCTAAATGATATATTTTTGTCCAAGCTAGAAATGGATAGCTTTCCCCAGGAATGGCCATTCAACTAGTGGACCTGTTTCTATCTTGTTTGATATGATAACCCCAGAGAACAAAAAAAATCAGAATTTTTACAAGAACTAAAAGCCAAGATTTGAAACTTTCCTACTTCTTGAAGAAAATATGATCTACAAGCATCTGCAAGAAAATCATTAAGAATTGTATACTCTCATTGGGCAGAAGATTTGTTTATAACAATAATGAAAGGCAGCATTCATACAGTGTGTTAATATTTCAATTACATGTGTTATATCCCATTACATATATTTCATATATTGCCTGTAAGTGTATGTATGTATATATAGTGTGCATGTTTATACATACATGTATTATTTTATATGTGTGTATGTGTATATATATATATATATATATATATATATGTGTGTTACATATATTATATTATCTGATCCTTGCAGAAATCCTGGGCTGTATATGCTACTATCATTCCCATTTTCAAGATGAGAAATCTGAAGCTGAGACAGGTCAAGTAACTTGTCCAAGGTTTCACAGCTACCAAGTGTCTGAAGTAGCACTTGAACTCAGCTCTTCCTGCCCCCAAGTCTAGCACTATGATACCTAGAAAGTCATGGTGTGATTACTTTACAAAGGATAGTGACACACGAAAAAAGAAAACCATACAGAAAGAATATAGGCCAAAGAGTTGTATAATCATGAGATCTGGAAGGCAAACAAAAATGACCTTTTCTTTCATTTTAATGGGACAATCATTAAGTAAAGACAACTGCAGATATAGTCTGCTTTAGGCCAATCTGATAGCTGGAAATCAGAACTTATAGAGAAGATACATTAAAAACTTAGTATTTTCTTTGCCAGAGATCCCATTAAATAGTAGGCCCCTCAGGGATATTTAAATAATACTTTGATTTATGAAAATTTTGATTAGGGTACAACTTTTCAAGAAGTTCTCTAAAGTATAAACTGAGCAAATATGATTATAAAAATGGTGGCTATACACTTCAGAAAAATCAACAGCAAGCAGCAGTCAAGACCAAGAGATTGAGGGGCAGGGGGAAGAATTATTAGGAGGAAGAAAGTAGGCTGTTGTTGTTGAGTTGTTTTCAACTCTTCACAACCCCATTTGGGGTTTTCTTGGCAAAGATATTGCAGTGGTTTGCCATTTCCTCATCCAGCTCATTTTACAGATAAGGAAACTGAAGCAAACAGGGTTAAGAAATTTGCCCAGAGTCACATACCTAGTAAGTGTCTGTTTTAAACTTGTGAAGATGAGTTTGCTAACTTCCTACCCAGCATTGACCCACTGTGTCACCCAGCTGTCCTGAAAATAGACTAACATTGCCTTAATCACTTTCAAGGCCTGGAATGAATCTGGTACAGTTTTCATGGCAAAGGTAGGAAGCAAAGACCATAGAGGAAGTGCAGGGCTTGTGTTGTCACATAATCTATCATGCAAAGAAACTTCAATTTAAAGATTATCTTTATACATTAGAGTGATTAAAATGCATAGTTAGGTAGCATACCTCACCCGCAATTGATGCATGCCTATGCCCAAGGGAAAGAACTAAAATACCTAATGAAGGAATAACTATGGGAAGTAAAGCCCCATGCCCTAGGGATAACAATAGCAGAAAGGGTGCTGGGATGGGAATCAGGAAAACCTAGATTCCAATAGATGGACAGTTTGACTCAGGAAAACCTCAATTCAAAATCCACTTCTGACACTGTGCAATCCTGAGTAAACAAATTAAGTTCTATGTGCCTTAGGCAACTACCTAAGATGTTATTACTAAGTTATAGAATGTTTTGATCTATGTGGGTAGAGGAAGAAATCATTGATCCTCTTGAATATAACAATTTAAAACTAAAGACAATAAACTTTACCTGGTTTGCCTATTGCAGGGGGGTGAGGACTTGGATACCATCTGATTAACCATTTTGTTTTCTGATCACTTAAGATTTTGCTTCCATTGTTTTTCTTTTAAATCAGTAGCAGAGGATCATGTTAGTCCAAAGTTCAAGACCGAGGAAGAGTCCTTGAGGCACCACTGAATCATTTAAAGAGGCCTGACTTTGCAGAATGAGAGATATCTGCCATAATCAATAAGGCACCATAGCATGAAATACTATCATCCTGCCCCAATGAGGGAATTTTCATTAGCAGATAGGGAAATTGGGTCTCGGGTTCTATTCGTGGCTCTGCTATTGACTACTTCATATGACCTTTGCTAAGTTTGGAAATGGCAAAACAGGAGAGCAGGAGTTTTGCCTCCACTTTCTGTGCATTTTCCCCAAATCAATCAATGAGAAAGGACTGTGAAAGAAAAGTGACTATTACATGAATAACATTGTTAATATTAAAACTATATAAATCAAGAAAATATACTGTGAATCTCTTCAATAGCCAGCAGTAGTCACTGCCATAAAAATCTGTTGAAGCCAGCTCCTCAAGGACAGTAACTATTTTTCATTTTATCTGTCCAACCTCATTGTGAAGTCAAGTGTCTGATCACAGTAGGTTTATAATAAATGTTTATTGGATTAGATTGGATGGTGTACTAGGAGAAGGGGGAGAGTTCAAGGGATGAGAGGTTTTAGTAAGGATTTGGTAGGAGTAAAGGGAACAAACTAGGTGGAGATTATAGTCAGAGAGTAGAATTTCAAAATTTGAGTTCTTAGGCTCTGGGCTACATGGTAAATGTCTGCCAGATCAAATAAAGACATGTAATTAGGCAGATGAATACATATTCTTGGGGCCAGGATTTGAAGTGGGATAGAGGAAATGAAATATTTTTGATTTCCTCATCCATTGCTTATTCACTACAAACTATATACATTACCTTATAGAAGTTTCCTGACCAAGTTGAGCTAAAACTTGATTTGACTACTACCTACCTAGAATAAAGCTTCCGGGATAAACCTTAAAATGTGGAAGGTGAGATATCATTAAAATAGCTGGTACTGACCCTGAGAATCCTCTTTACCTTATCTTGGTGTTTTACCCGGGTCTGAGACCAAATAGGAGAGAGTGGAGTGGTGTTAACATTTTAAACACACTTATATGCATATGTATGCATAAATATGTGTTTGTGTAAATTATATATAATATATATGTATGTATGGAGACAGAAAGAGAGAGAGAGAGAGAGAGATTTATCTTCAAAGTGCTTTGCATATATTACCTTATTTCATTTGATCCTCACAACCCTGTGAGGTAGAAGTTATTATTCACATTTCACGTATGTGGAAACTGAGGCAGAAAGTGAAAGAAGTTAAGTGAGTTGCTCAGGACCATACAGCTAGTTAGTATTTGAGAGACAGTTCAATATGGAAGGGAGTGAAGTGTAGGACTAGCTCAGGTAGTGACAGAGAGGATGCCATGACCAATTGAGCTAGGAGAATGGATGATATATCCCAAGGCTGGAGAGAGGCACCCCTTAGGCATCTTTGGGGGAGGGGAAAAGGAAGGAGGGCCAAGACTAAAGAGATGGTGGTCATTTATGAGAAAACACATCTTCCCTCCAGGTGTCAGTACCTTAGGGCAAAGCCTCTTTCACTCTACTCTTCTCATGGCTCCAATATACAGACAGGGAATAAAGCCAATATTAACCTAAGCAAAACCTATTCATTATGAACTTAAGAAAAACATAACTAGGAATGTAAATAGAGTACAAATGTCATCACATAACACAGCAAAGCAAATAGAAGTTGTTTTGGAGTAATCCAACATTTTGATTGCATTTTCTATTCATTTCAACACTTACGTAGTTTCTACTAGGTACAAGGACATGTGCTTGGAGCTGAGAACAAAAAGATAGACATCCTAAGTCCTGTTCTTAAGATGCAAATGGTTGACCTTTACCACAGTCAGTTCCATGGCATAGATAACCTAGCTCTGATTGAACTCAAAAGCTCCTTCAGTGAATGAGTCTGTATTCCATACTTATATACAGATAAACATTCATAAACAGCCAGGAGACTTGTGTGGGTTCAGGCAAGCAGGCAAGATACTTCAGAGTGGTCAAAGAGGAGAGACCATATAATCTTTACTAACAATGGAAGAGATGATTAACTTTTCAAGGTATATAGCACATAGGATGCTGACATGGACTGCTGAATAAGAGCTTTTCCAGCATGCTTCCCACAAATTCAATTAGATCAAGGGGAAAACCTCCAAAAGTAGTTCAATAAATTTACTATACAACATTTTCTTTCACTTCATAATGTTTTTTTTTAAATCATTGGCTTCTATTCGACTTGGTTGAAAGGTCACCCTAGCCCTTTTCTGTGCTTCCCTTTCAATTTATTTAGCCTGATATCCTTTTGAAAACACAAGCAATCACAGCATTTACAAACTCTATAGTTTATGGTATGTCTTTGGGGAAGAACAGACTTATCTTCCCTTAGCCCTTACTGGAAACCATGGTGATTCACTAGATACCACATTAAACAATAGCTCTGAAACAAGAAAGGCTAAAGAGCACAAATATCAGTATGTCTTTGCAATCACAGAACAGAAAACAAGGAAATAAATGAAAAATAAACTTACCAGTACCCTCTACTTTATTGAGCTCTGGCATAGTGATTTATCATGCAAGGAGGAGATCCAGTGAATATTAGGGCTCTGATATGTTGACCAGAATGCAGCAAAGCACAGAAGGCATGCAACTTTTCAAACAATTGTCAGAGGGGAAAATACATATAGTGTTTTACTAAGCAGGAAAGTAAACATTTGGGTAGCTTGAAAAGGGGTTTATGGAAAATCTCCAAACTTTCTATTCTGTTCCCTCCCATTTAAAATAAAATTCATTTTAACATGCAATTGGGGAAAAAATGAAGTACTGTATTAAAAAAATCAGTCAAAATACACTTTTTAGGTGCTTACTATGGAATGGTAACAAGTGCCAGGGGATACAAAGAAAGGATAAATGCACAATTCCTCAAGGAATTTATTTGTTAAGGCTAAAGGGAAATTGTTGATGAGATGATCTTAGAGTCTGAAATACCTCATCTTACATCTGATACTTACTAATTATATACAGGAAAATCATTTCATGTCTCAGGGCCCCAGGTAATTCTCCCAGCTGAAAGTTTGTGTTCTACATAGGTTAAGAGAGCTCTCTCAGAACAGACAAAATCACAAGTTCAGACTAAAACATTAATTTATTTTATAATTTTGTACAATTTCCCTAGGTAAAGTAATAGCTATTTCAGGACCTTGTACCCCAAATTCAATTTAAAGAATTTCAAGATTTGCTTCTAGCAACCATGATGCTATGCTTTTGGCCCCTTGACTCACTCAAGAACCTCAATTATTGAAACCTCTTCAGTCCATTTTCAAGGTAACCTGCAACTAGATCTCTTGAGTTAAAAGACCACTCTCTGTGGACTGGATTTAGAGTCAAATTCATCCTAGTTTATGTGACTCTGGGCACTCTTTATTTATAACTACTATTGCAAGAGAAGTTGTTCTTGGAGAAAGTCTACTCCCTCACCAATTAATACTGATTCATCAGGGTGGAGAACTCCTTGCCTGAAAATTTCCTCTAGTTGCAGATCAGAATTGTCTATGCCTTAAGTAGAAAAATCCTAGGGACTCAAAAATTAAAGTCCCCATGGTCACAAAGTATTAAGTGCAGAAGAGGGATCTGAGTCTTTCCAAGTCCTGTGTTCTATCCACAATGCCTCCAAAAATGTGGTATATTCAAAATATAATTATTTGGAATTTCCCTTCTTGGAAATTTAAGATTTCATCAAAGGATCAAATGTTGGGGCATGATAAAGTTAGCTATTTTTGCTAACAAAGTCTTCTGATTTTGCAGAGTTGTCTTATGACTAAACATGCATTTTTATATTTTCCCCTTTACCTTGAGAGCTGCAACATAACTACTGAGCAGCTCTCAAGGTTCTTCCTAGTGCAATTTGGCCTATGCTGCCTAGGAATTAATTAATTTGTTCTTTTAATATATAGAACAGATCAAAAAAGCTGGAGACAAGATGTTTTCATCTATTAAGGCTAACTTATGTCACTATTTAATTAAGTCCTGCCCCCCATGGTTCAGGATCATGAACCTCAAGCTATTTTGTTCTTTCTTTTTTAAATAGAAACATAAATAGGGTTTGTGGGTCCCTATTCAGACAGGTATTCCATAGGCAGGTATTTTATCTACTTGGAAAGTGCTTTAAGAAGAGACAAAGAAGTGCTCTCAAAAATATGCTCCCTCTGTGAATGACTTTGAATATTTAATGACACAAATAAGTTGATGTGATAAAGATGTCAGAAAAGGCATGAAACTTGGAGTCAGAAGACCTGGGTTCTAATTGTAGCTCTTTGACTGAGGGGTAGTGACTTCACCTTTCATGAATTAGTTTTTTCGTCTATAAAACTGGAATATTAATACTCAGACTACAACTTCAAAAGATAGTAGGGTGGAAAGTCCTTTTGTAAATCTGAAAGAGCTATTTAACCATGAGTTATTTTTACATATCACAAGTACTTTTAAAGTTGCAGTAACATAACACTTTAAATTTTCTCCTGGTCTGGACAAATATCAAATTGGTGTCCACAGTATGAAATTAAACAAAGGTATTTCTTCTAAGATGGTTTGCCTTTCTAACTGGATAGGAATAAGTGTGCTTGATATAAACAACCTAAGTGTATCCTCAACTCCTCATTCTCTTTCACCCTTCCATATTGAGTCATTTCCAATGTCCTGTCTGTCTACCATCACAACTCCTCTCATAAACCCTTTTCTCTACTCTGCCACTACCCCAGTGGCAGGCTCTCATCGCATGTCTGCACTATTCCAAAAGCCCTCTGTTTGGTCTTTCTGCCTCATCTCTCCCCATTCTAGTCCACCTTCCACTCAGCTATCAAATTTATCTTCTTAAAATGCAGATTTTATTGTGTCAACCTCTTTCCACCCCCCCATTCAATTAATTCTAATGGATCCCTATTTCCTCCAGAATTAAATATAAAATTCTCTATTTGGTTTCTAAACCACTTTATAACTTGGTTTCTTCCTACCTTTCCAATATTTTTTTTCACCTTACTTTATGTATTCTGTGATCCAGTGACATGAGTCTATTTGTTCCTTGCACAAAATAGACACTTCTCACTTTGAGTATTTTCACTGGCTGTCCTCCACACCTAGAATGTTTTCCTTCTTTTTCTCTGACTCCTGGACTCCCTGGCTTCCTTCAGAACTCAGCTGAAACCCCATTTTCTACAACCAGCCTTGCTCTATCCACCTTAGTGTTAGTGAATTTCCTCTCTGATTTATCCTGTGTAAATCTTGTTTTTACATAATTCTTTACATGTTGTCTTCCACATTAGATTGTGAACTCCATGAGGTCAGGGACTGTTCTTTCTTTGTGTCCACAGGGCTTAACACAGTGCCTAGAACATGTTAGGAGCTTAATAAAGACTTGTTGACTAGACATGACCTAATGATATATAATAATAATTAAGGTGGGACTTTTTGCTGCTGATCTTTAATGATTCTGGCCTTTGTTTGAATGGGGCAGATAAACTGGGATGTTTTTGTATTTCTCAGCACTGAGACAATTGGGAGCCATTGATTTGTATCTGATGTGATATTGGAGTGGGGAACTTTTCCAGGCCAAGCCTGGGTGAGGTCAGGGCCCTCTGGCCCTGAACAGGATATATAAGAGCAAAGGTTAGCGTTCTCACTTCGAGTTCTGAGTCACAGAAGGAATGGTGTGTGACTCTGGGCCAGCTGTTCTAATGAGCTCCCCGGCTGTACACCCAGATGTTGAAAATTACTTATTGTATTTGTCTGTAATTCAGGGTGCTGGATTTTTCCCCTGAACTAGGTGGATATTATTTGTATGCTGGATTAAAGTAAGATTGTTAACCCCTTAACGTTGCTTTCCTTAAGTAAAGCTGATCAAAAGACTTGACCTGTGTTGGCGGCTTTCTGGGTGCTGGTTGTTGGTGGATCTTACACCCATACAGAAGCTGCTAGCTGGATTGTTGATACATGATACTTCCAAAAAATATTTTCAGGTTGAGCTCCATACTTATCCAATAAATGTTAGTTATTAAGATAGTATGTTCCATGTTAGCTTTGATTTAATTCAACTGAACAAATATTTATTGTTACTAATATCTGCAAAGCACAAATCTCTGTTCTCAATACTACTTTTTGGTTTTCTCCATAGAGAGACATTATGATTCTTAGCTGGATAAGGTTAAAATATATTGATGTTTGTATTAATAGGGAAGTGTCATTTTACCACTAAGGAGAAGCTAATATCCTCCGTATCTTGGTGGGGATTTATTGTATAGGTATTCAGAAATTTGACCACACAAACATCTCTTTGATAAATTTTAAATGTATCAAATACCTCTAAAATCAATTTAATAGATAGGAGAAGCACTAAGAGGAGAGAGCTAAGGACTATAGAAATTACTTTCTCCCACAAAATATTATACAAGGGACATAATAGTTTGGAAAATTAGCAGTGCAAAGTAAGTTATTTGTAATATATTTATAATAGGAATTAGCTGTTTCTATATCTGATGATCAGGCATTTCATTTTGCCTTTATATTCCATACCACCTCTCTTTATGTGATCGCCAAATCGTCCTACGATCTCAGCAATGTGCCTTGATACAGTTCTTGTTTGTGCCTTTTTGTTATATCTTTTACTGACTTCCCTGGTCTGACTTAAAGGCTGCATAAATTAGAATCTTAGAATTAAAAGTGTCCTTAGAAATGACCTAGTCTAACCTCTGATGCTATATGAGGCAGCTAGATGGCAAAGCACAAAAAGTACTCGACCTAGAATGAGGAAAGAGCTGAATTTGAATCTGGCCTCAGTCACTTCCTAGTTTTGTGACCCATGGCAAGTCATTTAATCAATTCAGTCTCAGTTACCTCATTTATAAAATGGGAATAATCATAGCATCTGTCTTAAAGAGTTGTGGTGATGATAAAAGGAGATAGTAGATGTACAGGGCTTTGCAAATCATGAAGTGATATATAATTATCAACTGATATTATTAAAGAAGAATGAATCCCTCTTGAGCAACTTAGTCAGGTGGTCTTTCTTCTTTAAGCCTTCTCCCTACAAAAAATACCTTGTATTAAAACTAACTTGGCATTTCTATCTCCCCAGATGAACATCTCCTAGATGGAAAGAATCATGTTGTATTTTGCCTTGATATTTCTAGTACCTACCTCAGTCCTTGAAGAAAAAAGTCACCATAAATGCTTATTGAGTTGAATTTCTCTAGTTTTTTTTTCCTTAACTTTTTTACATGCGACACTAATATGGCACTATAACTATACTTTGGAATTTCCAGTTTAGATTTGACAAATGATCACTAAAAGAAAAGTACGAACTTTTAACTAAGTATGATTATTTGCAACATTACAGCTCACATTCATGGGCCATTACTGAAGACAGTAACTGAACAGAACTTTCCTGTACATTCACCCCACACAATGTTCCAAGTGATTCCATTCAAATACAATTTGGATGTTGCAGATCATCTGTGTGTTAGAAAACAGGGTGGAAGGAGAAGAATCTAATTAATCTTTTGATTAAGATTCTACTCCTTAGAGCCAGCATAGAACCAACACCCCAACAGGATGAAAATGAGGAGCCAAATCAGAGACAAGATTTACAATTGTTTATAATTATTAAAGATCCATTCAGTATTAGGGATCAGATAAGGACTTCAATTTAAGTGATTCGCTATTATCTAACTTGAATTCTACCATTTAAAACATAGCTGGTCCAGTGGGGGGACTGGCTGACTTGCTTAGTAACAGACTAGAAGACCACAGTGAGAGTTTCAGCTATCACTATCTTGTTGTTCAGTCAATTTTTGGTTGTGTCCAACTCTTTGTGATCCCATTTGGGGTTTTCTTGGCAAACATATTGGAGAGGTTTGCCATTTTCTTCTCCAGTTCACTTTACAGATATGGAAACTGAGGAAAACAAGGTTAAGTGACTTGTCCAGGGTCACACAGCTAATAAGTGTCTGAGGCCAGATTTGAACTAAAAGAAGATGAGTCTTCTTGACTCCAGGTCTGGCACTCTATTCACTGCACCACCTAGCTTCCCCATCACTATCTTTTTTTTTTTTTTAATGCAATTTATTTATTTAACATATTTGGTTTTCAGCATTGATTTTCACAACAGTTTGAATTACAAATTTTCTCCCCATTTCTGCCCTCCCCCCCCCACTCCAAGATGGCGTATATTCTGGTTGCCCTGTTCCCCAGTCAGCCCTCCCCTCTATCACCCCCCTCCCCTCTCATCCCCTTTTCCCTTCCTTTCTTGTAGGGCAAGATAAATTTCTACGCCCCATTGCCTGTGTATCTTATTTTTTAGTTGCATACAAAAAGTGTTTTTGTTTTTGAACATCTGATTTTAAAACTTTGAGTTCCAAATTCCCTTCCCTCTTCCCTTCCCACCCACCCTCCCTAAGAAGTTGAGCAATTCAACCTAGGCCACACATGTATTATTATGTATAACCCTTCCACAATATTCATGTTGTGAAAGGCTAACTACATTTTGCTCCTTCCCAACCCATCCCGCTTTATTGAATTTTCTTCCTTGACCCTGTCCCCTTTCCAAAGTGTTTGTTTTGATTACCTCCACCCCCATCTGCCCTCCACTCCATCATCCCCCTGCCTTTTATTTTTTTTTTTATCTTCCTCCCTCTTCTTTCCTGTGGGGTAAGATACCCAACTGAGTATGTATGGTATTCCCCCTCAGGCCAAATCTGATGAGAGCAAGGTTCACTCATTCCCCCCTCACCTGCCCACTCCCCTCCTCTCCTAAAACTGCTTCCTCTTGCCACCTTTATGGGAGATAATCCACCCCATTCTATCTCTCCCTATCTCCCTCTCTCAGTAAGTTACTCTCTCATCCCTTAATTTCATTTTATTCCTTTTAGCTATCTTCCCTTCATCCTCAACTCACCCTGTGTCTGCTCTCTTTCTTTTACATATATATATATATATATACACATACATACACATACATACGTATACACATAGATACATGCATACATACACATTCACTTATATATATACATAAACATATATATATGCATATATATATATGCATATTCCCTTCAACTACCCTAATACTGAGGTCTCATGAATCATACTCATCATCTTTCCATGTAGGAATGTAAACAAAACAGTTCAACTTTAGTAAGTCCCTTGCAATTTCCGTTTCTTGATTACCTTTTCATGCTTCTCTTGATTCTTGTGTTTGAAAGTCAAATTTTCTATTCAGTTCTGGTCTTTTCACTGAGAAAGCTTGAAAGTCCTCCATTTTATTGAAAGTCCATATTTTGCCTTGGAACATGATACTCAGTTTTGCTGGGTAGGTGATTCTAGGTTTTAATCCTAGCTCCATTGACCTCCGGAATATCGCATTCCATGCCCTTCGATCTCTTAATGTAGAAGCTGCCAGGTCTTGGGTTATTCTGATTGGGTTTCCACAATATTCAAATTGTTTCTTTCTGGCTGCTTGCAGTATTTTCTCCTTGATCTGGGAGCTCTGGAATTTGGCAACAATATTCCTAGGAGATTTCTTTTTGGGATCTATTTGCGGAGGCGATCGATGGATTCTTTCAATTTCTATTTTGCCCTGTGGCTCTAGAATATCAGGGCAGTTCTCCTTGATAATTTCCTGAAAGATGGTATCTAGGCTCTTTTTTTGATCATGGCTTTCAGGTAGTCCAATTATTTTTAAATTATCTCTCCTGGATCTATTTTCCAGGTCAGTGGTTTTTCCAAGGAGATATTTCACATTGTCTTCCATTTTTTCATTCCTCTGGTTCCGTTTTATAATATCCTGATTTCTCATAAAGTCACTAGCTTCCACTTGCTCCAATCTAATTTTTAAAGTAGTATTTTCTTCAGTGGTCTTTTGGACCTCCTTTTCCATTTGGCTAATTCTGCCTTTCAAGGAATTCTTCTCCTCATTGGCTTTTTGGAGCTCTTTTGCCATTTGAGTTAGTCTATTTTGTAAGGTGTTGTTTTCTTCAGTGTATTTTTCAGTATTTTTTTGGGTCTCCTTTAGCAAGTCATTGACTTGTTTTTCATGGTTTTCTCGCATCCTTCTTATTTCTCTTCCCAATTTTTCCTCTACTTCTCTAACTTGCTTTTCCAAATCCTTTTTGAGTTCTTCTATGGTCTGGGGCCAGTTCATGTTTTTCTTGGAGGCTTTGGTTGTAGGCTCTATGACTTTGCTGTCTTCTTTAGGCTGTATGTTTTGGTCTTCTTTGTCACCAAAGAAAGAATCCAAAGTCTGAGACTGAATCTGGGCGCGTTTTCGCGTCCTGGCCATATTCCCAACCAACTAACTTGACCCTTGAGCTTTTCAGTGGGGTATGACTGCTTGTAGATTACAGAGTTCTATGTTCTACGTTTGGGGGGGAGGTGCCAGCTCTGTCAGAGCCGCACTCCTCCTTCCCCAAGGACCCCCAGTCCAGACTGGGCTCAGATCTTCGGCAGGCTGTGCACCCCTGCTGTGATCCACCACTTAATTCCCCCCACCAGGTGGGCCTGGAGCCGGAAGTAACAACAGCTGTAGCTGCCCCACCTCCGCTGCCCCCGGGGCTGGAAGCCGAACCGCGAACTCCTTCCACTCCCGCAGCTTTTCCCACTAACCTTCTCCGCAGTCTTTGGTGTTTGTGGGTCGAGGGGTCTGGTAACTGCTCACGTATTCAGGGCGCTAGGGCCCCCTCGCCCGGCTTCCGGTCTGGATCGTCCACGCCGCTCAGGCTGGGCTCTGCTCCACTCCGTTCCCAGCTCCCAGCTCCCAGCTCCGTGTGGAATAGAGCTCACCCAGAGACCATCCGGGCTGTCCTGGGCTGGAGCCCTGCTTCCCTCTGCTGTTCTGTGGGTTCTGCCGTTCTAGAATTGGTTCAGAGCCATTTTTATAGGTTTTTGGAGGGACTCGGGTACAGAGCTCACTCTAGTCCGTGCTTACCAGCCGCCATCTTGGCTCCGCCCCCCCCCATCACTATCTTAAGATCACTATCTTAATCAGTAATATCTTCACTATTAAATGGTGATCATTACATATTCAGCATAAAAAGGAAATGAGGCTCCTCAAGGGGCTTCCGTTCTAAACACAAGGTTATTGAGGTAGCTATAGAATGCCATATTGGGAGTTAGAATATCTATTTTCAAATCTATGATCTTGGGAAAGTCATTTAACCTCTATTAGACTCAATTTCTGTAATGGCAAGCAAAATGGGACTTTTCACTGTTTTTTCTTTTGGAGTGATTCTCAGCACTAAGGTAATCAAGTGCTTTGATTGAGGTTTACCTTTGATTGAATCAAGTCTTTGATGACTGTTTAAGTCACAAGAAAGCCTAAGTCACATGAGTTTGAGTCACATGGTTGTGATGCCCTCTGCCCCTGAAGAAGTACATATATACTCTGAGGTTAGCAGTTTGCTTGGGTGCTCACTCATTGAAAGAGTGTTCCTGTGATTTGGCCAGACGAGACTCTGGGTAGCCATTAAGGAGTCCCCCAGTTTTGAAAACCCAGATGTTGGTGCTTCTCTCTCTGGTAACTTAGTATTTATTGTAATGGACAGACAGTTAGAAGCCCTGTCTGATTTGTGTTATTTGCTCTGTTTATATAATTTCTGTTTGTGTTTTCTCTGAAGTTCAGGGTCCTGACTTTTTCCCCTGAACTGAGTGAATGATATATGTATGTTTAATTAAAGTGAGATTGTAAATCCCTTAAAGTTGCTTTCCTTAGAAAAGCAGATCAAAGAACCTGTGTCAGCAGCCCTCCTGTGTGCTAGTGTTATTGGCCTTATACCTCCACAGCAGCTGCAAGCAGCATTGTTGTTATAGTTTTCTTAACTATAAAATGGGGATAATAGTAGCATCTATTTCACAGAGTTATCATGAGGATTAAATGAGATATTTGTAAAGCATTTATCACAGTGCATGGCACATAGTAGGTACTTAATAAATACTTGTTTTCTTCCTCTTTGCTACCCACTCTCATCCTAAAGTATGATGCAGTACTTGCTATAAATACCAAACTATGTTTTTAGTGGTGGAAAAAATCATTGCAATATAAGTGTTATTATTTGCTTTGGGTATACTTAGAGATAAATGACTCTGGAAACAGAAATATCATGGCATATCTAGGATAGGTCCCATTTCCTACAAATGATAAAAATTAGATAAAAATAAATAAGCTAATTAACACTAGTCACTGAGGATTGTACAGGAATTGCCTTCAATTTCCATTGCATTTAACAATATTGTGATTCCTCTCAGTGCAAATTAAGGAAAATCTATCCGATAAAATATACACCTTGTCATGTTGTGTGTGGGAACCTCTTACACATTATGGTATAAAGAGGAGAGGGGGAAAAAGGACTAACTCATGTACACCCTGCCCCATTAAGTACATTGAGTTAATTTTAATCATGGTAAATTATGCTGAGCATGAATTGAGGTAATCATAGGGCAATCATCTCTCAATTCAATTAATGAGAGGTACAAGATCTTGAAAAATGAGCTCGTCTATTCATTCCAAAAGATATATTAATATCATTTTCATTACTACTACCTAGTAGCAGAGATGTTCACAAAAAATTTTTCTTTGGAGGTTATTGTTTAATGCAAGTCCATGTTCTAATAATGACACAATTATAATTCTAAGTTATGCTTTTTACGTGTGGCAAAATTCATCTCTGACGTTGCTCAATTTGCCACAATACATTGGTCCTATGCTAATGCAATAACACTGAGCACAATTACCTTAGTAAACAGTTACATTAAGGCCTAAGTGTTCAGATCTTCTCTGAGTAAATTGTAGTTGATCAGGGTATGAGCAGATCTTAGGTAAGAAAGATGAAACAATGAAAATTTATGTTTTATGAAAACATTAATGGAATGCTTTTTCCACAAAGGCTATGGAGGAAGTCTTACTTAGAGTAGTATACTGTGAGTGCTGCCCAGAATATCCTCTAAAAGACTGAAAGGGAATGAGGATAGCATTGAATGGTATTAAATAATGCCTTTTCATTTCTGCATTTCAAGAAGGAGATGTACCCCTCTTGATATCTAGACCTGACAAGAAACCAAACTTCTTGAATCAAAAGAAGAAAGAGTCATGGATTCAGAAATTTTGAGCTAGAAGGAATCTAAGAGATGAGGTGTGATAAATAAAAATAGAACAAAAATACCAGGAAGCCAAGCCCAGGCCAAGGCAAAGGTTAAGTTCTGCTTGGGGTGGACAGATTCTAAGGGAGATTTTAATGTGTAATGATAACCAGTATAGCTGGACCTGCTGGGTTCCATAAGCATGAAATGGTGGAAAGAAACTGGGGTTTTGAATCTGAGAAATTGGGTTCAAATTCCAACTCTTCTGCTTAGTATCTATGTGACTTTGGGCAAATCATTTAAGCTCTTGGGGCCTTGGTTTTGTCAGCTGTAAAAACTGGGGATTGCATGATATGTATGATGAGGTCCCTTATACCTCCAAATTATAATGGTCCAGACCAAGCTTCTGATTTAACAAATGAGGAAACCGAGGTTCAGAGAGCTCAACATCATAGAGTCTCCCAGACCCAGATAGATATCCCAAGGGGGTATACATAATGAGTATCTGGAGAATTAGTCTACCAACATGTATTTATTGAGAACCCATTTTGTGAGCAACATTATATTTAAACAGACATAAAAGAAGCTTCATAAGAAGAAGGGTAGGTGCCCTTGAGATATTTATATTCTGACTGGAGAGTCAGGACCTTTACAGGAAATAACAACACAACTGTGAAAAAAGGTATACTATATATGCTCAATTTTAAGAAAAGGAATTCATTGAAAGTGAGAAATCACTCTGGGATGAAGTAAGGTGAAAGACCCCTGAAGGTGGAGGGTTTGGGGTGGGCCTTGAAGGATGAGAACAACTTGGATGGATTAGAGAAGGTTATATTGAGGAATAGCGAGGACATAAATTTGGATATATATAAAGTTGAGGTAGATTCATGAGTGCCCCATATGCAACAAAGGATGGTCAGATTCAGTGGAACCTGAATTCTAGATTTAAAGAGATTTTAGACTTTCACTTACACTTTTTGTCCAAGATACTACCTCCCCTATCCTTCTGGAGTTGTAAAACACCATTGTTTAATTAACAAGAAACTCCTATGTTCTTCTTAAAAGCTATATGTATCATATATTAACTTTTCTAATAAAAGTGAATAAAATTACTTTTGTTTTGTGAATTGGGTTCCACCTTGAGATAACTGGAATCCCTGGGCAGGTCATAAAACCAGGTTTGGACTGAGTTGTTGGGGGAACACTGTGGGATATCAATGGAGGGAGACTGAGATTTATAAAATAGTGCAGTAAAAGGATGCTAGCCTGACAGTGAAAAGATTTTGATTTGAATTCCAGCACTAGCTTTTAATAGTTGTAACCAAAAACAAGTCACTTAATATCTCTGAGTCCCAAGTTCCTCATTGGCAAAAGGAAAAAATAGCACATATTATTTAACTTACAGAGTTGAAGTGAAGATCTTTATAAACTGTACAATACTATACTGTCTATAAACATGAGTTATGCTTTTTTCCCCTTCTTCAATAAGAGTTAGACCTACTCTAAAGAGGTCAAAGATGGTGGGAAAAGTTTCATATATGACAAAATATTTATATCTGTACTTTTTGTAGTTGAAAAAAAAGCCTGTTAAGTGGGATGCCCATTAATTTGTGGGATAGCTAAAGCAATTGTGGTATATGAATGTACTGAGGGAATCTTTGTAAAACTCTGAGCACAGTACCTGATACATAGTAGGTGGTTAATAAATATTTCTTCCTTCCTTTGTTTCCTTTCTTAGTGGAATATTATGTTATCTTAAGATATGGTAGATAAGAAACATGGGAAAACTTAGAGAAACTGATGAAGAATGAAGAAGCAGCACCATAAGAACAATCTATTCAATGAAAACAATAATTGAAGTGAAAGTAATACTAAAAGGTAGCTTAAGCATAGATTAAAGATAGTGACCAATATTGGTTCTAGAGAATGGATGATAAAATATATTTTGCTTAAGTAGAATAATGAGGGGTAGAAGTGCCAAAAGTGGCTATCTGAAAATGTCAGTGATGTCAAAACCAAAAGGCATTATTAAAATTTTATTTTTAAAAATAATAAGTGATAAAAATAATAATGGTTAAAATTTATATCGTAAAACAAAGTTTAAAAAATACTTCACATACATTATATCATTAATCTTAACAACAACTCTATGAACCATGGACTATTATTACTTTCATTTTATAGAACAGAAAGATGAGTTTGAGATAGGTGGTCACATAACTAGTAAACATCTGAGACAGAATCGAAACTCAGGCCTTCCTGGTTCCACGTCTAATGAGATATACATTATTCCACCTAGCTACATTCTAAAGGCTATGTCTCTAAATTTGGACAATTCCAACTTTGAATTTGGGTGGACATTAAAATATATCTTAAAATATTAGATAACATGATTTTAAAGGTGACAAAAATTTCACCAAATGGATTAAGACATGGTATAATGATGCCATGCAAGTCAGTCAGATAATAAGCATTTATTAAGAGCCTACTATGTGCTAGGCATTGTACTAAGCACAGAAGACACAAAAAAAAAGGCAAAAAACAGTCCTTGATCTCAAGAAGCTCAAAGTCTAATGGGGGAGATCCCATGCAAACAACTATGTATGCACAAGATTATACATGCATACACACTGTTTCAACAATCCGGCTAGCAGCTTCTGTGGGGGTGTAAGATCCACCCACAATCAGCACGCTGTGAAAGCTGCCAGCATGCTGCGAAAGCACAGGTTCTTTTGATCTGCTTAACTAAGGAAAGCAAGGTGAAGGGGTTGACAAGTTTACTTTAATCCAGCATACAGACAGCATTCACTTAGTTCTGGGGAAAAAGTCAGCACCTTAAACTTCAGAACAAAATACAAACAAATTACAAACATCAACAGACAGACCAAATACAGATTCATAGTCACCAACATCTAGGTTCAGCCCGGGAGCTCAGAACAAGGGCTGGCCCAGAGTCACTCGCGCCACCACTGCTGTGGGGAAGAGCTCCAAAGAAGAGACAGCCAACCTCTGGTTTTATATCTTTTTCAGGGTCAGGCGTGAGTCACACATGCGACTCACCCAAGTGACCTAGAATCGGTTTGAATCTTCACAAAGAGGCGACTTAAACCCATGTGGTCTAAAAGCCTCTGCTGTCCCATACATGTAAACTAGGCCCTCCCTGGAGTTAGCCCCACCTTGGGCCCCACCTTAGTTGCCAATCCACACCCACATAGGTTTTACACCTAATAAGGGTTTGGGCCTGGGGCTTAGCACTTAGTAAGACTCAATGAAATACATTGAATTACTCAAAGCAAACAAAAGCCAGGCTCTTCAAGGGTGCTTGTTGAACTACGTGCTAAGGAGCCCATTTTGCTTACCAACACACACACATGATCAACTGGAGATAATCAACAGAGGGAAGGTACTAGCATTAAGGGGGATCAGGAAAAGCTTCTCATATAGGTTGGATTATTAGCTGCAACTTGAAGGAAGCTAGGGGACCCCAGAGGTGGAGATGAGGAGGGAGAACATTCTAGGTATAGGGAACAACTAGTGAAGATGCCCAGAGTCTGGAATGAAAAAGACCAATGCCGCTTGATTGATTACCAAGTAGCTGATAGAACGTCAAGCATAAGAAAACTAGAAAAATAAGAGAGGGCCAGGTTGTGAAGGGTTTTGAATACCCAAAACGGGATTTTATATTTGATCCTAGAGATGACAGAGAGCCACTGGAGTTTATTGGATATGGGGATGGAATGGTCAGATATGGGCTATAGGAAGATTGATTTGATAGCTAAGTAAATGATGAACTGAATTAGGGAAACACTCGAGGCAGAGAGATCAACCAGCATTTGCTGTTATTGGTTGATGTTGTTAATTCTTTTTTTCAGGTGTATCCAATTCTCTATGACACCATTGGGGTTTTCTTGGCAAAGATACTGGAGTGATTTGCCATTTACTTCTCCAGCTCATTTTACAAATGAGGAAACTGAAGCAAACAGGGTGAAATGACCTGCCCAAGGTCACATAGCTAGAAAGCGTCTGAGGCAAGATTTGAACTCACAAGTCCTATTCACATAGGAGAGTAACAATGTCAATTCACACTGGCCAGAATAAAAATCAGTGAATGTTTTAGGCCGCAGATATACAATACCCAAAAAAGACACTGCAATCAGAAAATATCTGACATGCAAAAAACCAAATTTTTAAATACCCTCTCCTCCGAGACACAGAAAATGTGACAAATAAAAATGCTTTGGCATAGCTATTGATAACATTTTTAAAAAGATTCTAGTCTATTGTTAATTACCTACTGTAGAAATAATGAAGTTGGATGCCAGATTGTAAGAGTTTAAGAAGAGAGGAAGCGGAAGCTTCTGTAGTAGATGACATTTTTGAGGAGTTTAACTACAAAGGACAGGAAAGATATAGGATGATAGGTCACCAAATGGCAAGGCACTCCTTTCTTGTCACTATCTGAATGAAGGCCCATTCCTTTTGAACACATTATGCCTCCAAGTCTCAGAGAAGGGACTTACAATGCAACTAGTCCAACCCTTAACTCTCTACATCTGAGAGATTTATTCCAATGGTACTTTGAAACAGCTTTCTTCCTCCATAAAGCACTTCATACACATTTTTCTATGGACATAATGCAAAACCTACAAAGATACAATAATTGGGTTGAAAAATCTGGAATTAAGCTAGGATATATCTTTATAACTCATCTGAGTTGTATAGAGCTTTAAACATTCACTTTCCTTGACACTGTGGAATTTTATCCATGACATCCTAAACAAGATGGCAAAACGAAGCATAGGTTTTAGAAATCTGAATTTTATAATTTCTGTACAACATGGACATCTTTCAATACAAAGCCCTCACTCCTGGCATTGCTTCACTTCTGGATTTTATTTTGTTTTCCAATTATAGCTTCAGTATCCCACTATATTGGGTTTTGCATTTCATATAATTTGCTTTAAAAAGAGTGTAACAGTGCCTAATCAGAACTCTTGATTCGCTGGACTGGGGCATGACTCTGGGGTTGGATTTAGGTTCTGGTTCCTTGCTGAGAAGATACCAGAAATTCCTAATTGGTTTCCAATCAGTCCATTTTGAAAAAAAGTCACCAATCATGTATGAGTAAGGCCCCAGTCACTGGACCAATTGAAAGTTCCCTCTTTCATCCCAGCAAGACATACATCCTTCAGCATGGAATAAGAGCTCACGTCCAGTTCCATGGAAGGTAACCCAGTCCAGCAAAATGAGAATTCCTTTGATCAAGTCAAGTCAAATCAATTCAGCAAGCGTTTATTAAAAGTTTACAATGTGTCAGGCACTGTGCTAAGTGGGAATACAAGTGCAAGCAGGAGCAGTCTCTGCCCTCAAGGAGTTTAGATTCTAACAGGAGAAGATAATCCATAAAGTGAAACTGAACAGCTAGTGTTGGGGTAGGAGAGAAGGTGCCTTTGTTGGTGGGCATTGTAAAGAAATTCCAAAGATGCAGAAGTGGAAACTAGAGAGGAATGAAGATATGGTTGGCCTGGGCATTTTTTTAAAAAGGAGAATACTGGAAGGAACCAGTCAAACAGAAGAAAGGATCACAAAAACAGAGTGAATTTCCAACAATGAGAAGTCCAGAAGTTGAATGAACTTCCAGAGTAAAAAAGCTTCTGTGGCAGAGTCAGGAGTAGAGCCCAGACAGGAATGGCCTGGTTGTTTTCCTGAAAATGCTTATTCTATTGAAATATGCAATCGTTACTACAATAAGACCAAAGTATTGAGTTAAGAAGAGGAAAGCTTGAGGCAACTAGGTGGCGCAGTGAGTGGAGCACTGGCCCTGGAGTCAGGAGGACCTGAGTTCAAATCCGGCCTCAGACATTTGACACGTACTAGCTGTGTGACCTCAGGCAAGTCACTTAACCCCAATTGCCCTGCCACAAAAAAAGAAGAGGAAAGCCTGAAACATGAGCGTTATGTGAGGAAGGAGGATGAGCCAGCCCAAGGAAGCTAGCACCAAAAATCCAGACAGGGCTAGAGATTTGAGAGGAAGTTGGGGGGGAGAACATGGGAGCATAACTAAAGATTGATCATTTGAAAAGAAGGAATACAGGCATATCAGTCTGGAAGAAGGTCTCAAGGCTCCATCTAATAGGGTAAAGGACAAAAAAGATGTAGGCCAAAAGTCCAAGTACGGTCCAAAACTCAGGGAGTGTAGCTAAATAGGGGCAGAGTAGGGAATAAACAGTAGCCTAAAGTGGCAAGTGATCATTAGAGGTCCAAGTAGGCTGATAGCACCAGGGAGGGTCAGTAGCAGATAGAAGATTATAGGAAGATCATACAAAGCTCTAATTTTATAGATAAGAAAAATTAGGTCCATTGAACTGAAGTGACTTATCCAATGTCACACAAATAGGAAGTGTCAGAGTTTGGATTTTTACCCAGGTTCTCTAACTCCAAATCCATGATAGGTAGATAGATAGACAGACAGACAGATAGATACATAGATACATAGATAAATACATAGATACATATTTTTTACTATACCATACTACACCAGAGATTAGAGGTCAATGGCAGAGAATCTAGTCTTTGGAAGGGACTGGAGCACAAAGCTGGTCCTTGGTCACTAAGTGAAAAGAATTATTATTTTTATAGAGATCTGAGGTTTTTACAGAATTTTACATATATTATCTCCAGTGATAGTCACAACAACCCTGCAAGACAGTTACTGTTGTCATCCGCATTTTGCTAATAAGGAAACTGAGACAGACATAGGTTTAATGACATGCCCAGAGTCACACAACTACTAAATATCAGAGTCAGGATTTGAACTCAGGTCTTCCTTACTCCAAGTCCAGTGCACTTTCCACTATGCCACCCAAGAACAAGGAAGTAATATAGTTATTTACTGTGGAGCTGCACTACTAGCATTTTCCCTTCCTTTCATATCTTATACTACATAATGTCCCTAGCTATGCTATGCAAATATAATTTACATGTTTATTTAGCCAAGCATTTGATTTCCTGCTTACATATCACGTATGAAATTGTTTAGGGAAAAAAGGCAAGAGAAGAATCGAATTAATTCTTTAATTAATGCTCTCTTCCTTAGAGCCAGCATAGATCCAATAGCCCAGCTTGGAGTACTTCATCAGAAGTCCTAGGTTCTAATCACAACTCTATCCTTTACCCTCTGTGTGACCTGGGGTAAGTCACTTCAACTCTGGGCCTCAATCTCTTCATTTGTAAAATCAGTAGTAGATGACTTTTAAGGTCTCTTCTAGTTCTAAATGGATGATCAGCAATCAGTCAACATATTTATTAGGCATTGCCTGTTTGCCAGACACTATACTAAGATCTAGCAATATAAAAACAAAGGAAGCAAGAGTCCTTCCCCTTAAGGGGCCCGATTCTATGAGGGGATAAAACACGTATAGGGAAAGGGACTTGAAAGGTTTAATTGATCTAGGTGGTTTAATTGACATAGAGAATTCTCAGATGAAGACTCCTTCTACCAACACAGGCCAGCACCTTCTCTGCCCCTTAGAGTCCTAATGAGATGTACCAAGCATTAAGAAGTTAAAGGATCTGCCCGTAGTTACACAGCCAGTATGGGCTAGAGGGAGGTCTTGAGCATGTTCTCTTGGCGATGATGATATCCGCAGTAGATAGAGTACATGATCTGCAGTCAGGAAGACTTGGGTTCAGTTCCTGACTTAGACAATTACTAGCTGTATGACCCTTGGCAAGCCACTTGCTTCAGTTTCCACACCCATAAAATGGGGATAACACTAGCACCTACCCTCCAGAGTTTTACTATGAGACAATATTCATAAATACTTTGCAAATATTAAAGCACAATGATGGAATGTCATGTGGGAGAAACAGGAAGAAAACTAGATTGGCTTTATCACTGAGTGAAGAGGAATAATATATAATAAGGCTGGAAGGGCAGATTTGGAGCCAGCTTGGGATGGGCTTTAAATACTACAAAGGGGAATTTATTAACCAGAGAAGTAACATGGTCAGACTTGTACTTTAGGAAAACGACTCTGGCAGCTGTGTGGTGGGTGGGTTGGAGAAGTAAAGGTAGAGAGACTAATTAGGAGGCAATTGAAATAGTCCAGGTAAGAGAGACTGAGATCCTGAACTAGGGTGGGGTGGTGGCTAGTTGAGACAAGAGGGCAGATGTAAGAGAAGTTATATATGCCAACTAGTAATTGGTATGTATGTGCTTTAATATTTGCAAAGGAGTTTATATATGTTTAAAATGGCAACTGATTAGATATGTAGGGGGAGGGAGAATGGTATGGTGAAAGAGAAGGGGCCGGAAGAGTAAGTCAGGAGAACCAGTAACAAAGCTGGCAATATGGAGCAAAGGAAATACTAGGCTAGAATCTCTATTTAGGGGCAGGACAGGTTCCAAAGTTTGGGATAGGTGTGGGTTAAGTGGTTTCAATGGTCAGAGGGAGGTAGAAACAAAAACCCAAGCAGAACTTTCCAAGAGAAATCTAGAAATATCCTTGCTGCAACAGCATGAGCTCCCCCCAAATGGTACTCATAGATCACTAAAAGTAATGCAATTTGAATACCATGGAAACTGTTCAGTACCCACACGTGAGAAAATATGTTTAGATCACTTTATAACCTTGTTTATTTAAAGCCATTTTTCTTCTGACTTACACAGCTACAATTCCTCAGGGGGCAATAGCCACACGTGAAGTTTGAAGTTTTAAAGTTTAGTTGCTTTTGAATTATATGGGTAGAAAACACCTCTGGGCAATATGGAAAACATATTTTTTTCCTGGTTCTATAACTTAAGTGATAGCTGAACAGATTCCACTAAAAGTTTCTTTTCTATGTAGAGCTATCTTTCAGCAGAGAAGCCATATGGCACGCTACAAATACAACTGCATTGGAAGTAAGGGTACCTGGGTTCAAATCTCTGCTCTGCTATTCATTCTTGAAGTGACCTTGGGCAAGGTCACTTGACTTAGACTCAGTTTCCTCATGTACAAAATGAGAAGATTGGGCTAGATGGTCTTTGAGGTCCCTTTCACTTCTAAATCTGTAAGAGTATAGGCCTATAAACTAGTTGAGCCCTAAAACCCATGTCTAGTTCTAAAAACTATGATTTAAACCTAAGCATAGGAAATTTGGTTTTTAAAGCATGCTCCCATTCTGTTTCTTTTCTCCCCCGATGAGAGGGCTTTCCTTCACGTACTTATGACAGCTGGTTCTCCCTACTGCTAATGGAGAGAATCGGTCTCAATATGAGATTTTACAACTGACTTTTTATCACCATAACATAATACAAATAGGAGACAATTTTCCTTCTATAACCCTGTTCAGCACAAAATCCTTTATTCAGCCAAAATCTTTCATATCTGCCTTTCTTTGAGACATGGATCATTTTAAGTGGCTAGCTATGAAGCCTGAAGCTTCAATGACCTTGTCAGGTGTGACAAGCCCCAGTGCCTACTCGTGGCAAGGTGTTAAATGAGTGGATCATACAAGAAAGGCTCAAGTAAGAGAGCGTTTACACCATTCCTAATCAATTAAGGCAACTGAGTGAAAGGAATCAGTCAAATTAGCTACATTTTTTCCTACTTTCAATCTGTTTCATACTTTGGAGACAAAACCATTTAGTCTCTACACCAGTATTCTTAACAGCTTGCTGCTGGCCATCAAAATTTCCACTGGGGATCCAGGACGAGTGCCCAACTCCTGATCCTTAGGAAGCTAAATGGTGCAGCGGAGGGAGCTCTGGACTGAGAGCCACATAAACTGTATTCAGAGTCAGGTACGGCACTGCAAGGGGTAGAATGTTGAATTTGGAATGAGGATGACCTGAGTTCAAATATGACCTTAGATGCTTACAAGCTATGGGACCCTGAGTAAGTCATTTAACCTCTGTCAGCCTTAGTTTCCTCATATGTAAAATAGTTATAATATTAATATTAACAATATATTAATATAATATAACATAATATAACAATATATTAACATATTAACAATATATTAAATAATATCAATATATAAACTTTAAAACACTATATAAATGCAAGTTGTCATCATTGCTGCTATTATAGCTGTTGGTATTATGGCTGTCATTATAACCAGAACTCACCTTGGCATTGCCCAAGTTGGGGTAGGAGGAGGAGTTTTTACCTTACTAGAGGTAAGGGGAGGAGCCTTTAATTTTAAAGTCTCTCAGAAAGCTACGCCATCTGAGTGATAAAATTGGCATTTCAATAGCTCTACAACCAGTAAATTTTGCTTCTTGGAAAAGTACCACAAACTTTGCCAAGGAAAGAATCCAGAAGTGGGTCCTTGAGCAGGGTGGGACAGGACCCAGCTCCACACTGGAGAGATGAAGGCCCAGCAGCAGATGATACAGGCAACTACTGGGAAGGGAGGAGCACACTTTAGCCTAATGCCTGTACCTTCTCACTTCAACTGCTTTTTTCATTCTCATTTGTTACTAAGTCCTGATGTTTCTTTACTACTAAAAGACTGCAAGTGCTTTCAGAGCCACGTAAATTCAGCACCCTCAAAAACTGACATCCTGGCACAAAACCCCAGCTGTTCCACCCTACTTACAGCCATTCAGAATATCTATATTGCCATGCCAACCTGCCACCATTACTTTCAAAGCAAAACTCATCACTTAAAAGCAGGCTCCTGCCCAAGCAGAATATGAGGTCCCTTTCCCTTGCATCAGAAAAGATTTTCTACAGAGTGATACAGTTGCTTGAGGCAAAGTGGGGGTGACAGAGGGGGTTAGAAGAAGAGAAGAAGGGAGGAGAAAGAATTCAGCACAGAATTGCACATGGGGATTATGTTGAGGCTGAAACAGATTTAAAGCATCCCTAGTGGAAGATGTTTGATAGTAGAAGGCTCACTACTGTCAGGGACTGCAAGTCAATGAATATTAAATAAATGGCCCAGAAAATGTCTGCAGTAGAAAGACTGTAATGAAGCTAGCAAGAGCCTTGTTTATAGTTTTAATTAATTGTATCAGTACAAGGACCTGCTGTTGGAGGAGGCTCTGAGCAGGCAGGCAAAAGAAAAATTTTCCTCATCTCTGCTTCATTTCAATCAGGGATGCCTCTGTGTAGGAAAATACACATAGACACATATTCCAAGGGTTTATATGAGTGAGGACAAGTTTAAATTCAGTCTTTTGCTCCTTCCATTTACAGTTATAGCCAGAAGCTTACTATGTTGGGCAATTACATTTCCTCTTGTGTATTTTTCTTTTCCTCTTCACAATTATTCAGTTAAAAAACAATAAAAAAAAAAGGCAAAGGGGGAGGGAGAACAATTAGAATCTTCCTATGGTATATAGTGATTTCCCTGAGTCAAGATCAAAATCTGTGAGTTCAGCAACTTCACATGGATGGAGGAATTGCTCTCACCCCCACTGCTCATGTTGAGTGATAAAGGATGGCTGAGATCCCACACGGAAATGGACTGACTTCATTATCACATGCAATAAAGGTTTTAGCTTCACATTTTCCTTTCTCTGCCTGAAGGAAAAACGATACCCCTGATAACCAAAGAACATTATTAAAACCAGTTTCCCAAGGAGTTTAATGATAACTAAATTATTTCTCCTTAAGAAAACCAAATTGTGAAGCCAGTTATGTACATTACGCTTGACATAGCCAGGTTTCGTATTGCTGGTTATTAAATGCCAGGTGAATTTTATTTCTATGGAGGAATAGTTAGGATTAACTGAAGGCCAGCATTTGAAACACTTTTGGATCTTAAAATTAATCTAGCTTGTACTTAAAAGAAAACAAGAAAAATTGGGACCACAATATTTCCTTACCCCTCCCCATCTCACCCACCTCAAACCTCCAGTTTTTGCTAAGGTTGCTGGAGGAGACATCTGAATTTAATTATTCATCCACTGTGTATATTTCACAATTTGATTAAATTAGTAGATTCATGATGGAAGAAGACAATTTCACCTAAGAAAGGGGCCCTTATCCAAGCACAGATTTACTCCCTGATCTACTTGCTCCAGAGTCCAGTGGATCCTTGATTCTTCCCAACACTGCTTCCAGCCCTCCATTCCTCCTCATCCTGCTTGATCTGTATCCATATGCACAATAAATATTCTGAAGAGGACTGATCCAATGTGATGGAGACCTTCCTTTGGTTCTCTTTGAGTGCCTAGAGGTGTGTTAGTGATTTGGAAAATGTGCCAGATTTGGAAAACTGGCTTTGGAATTCTATAGGGTGGTGCAATAATCAAAGCTCCATGAGATGGCCCTTTATGGGCCTCAGTTTACTCATTTATAAAATGAGGTTACACAAGGCAGAGTTTGTGCTGGTAAATGTTTAATAACTAGCTCTGTGGAAAAATACATATACACGACACACTTTTAAGTTTATTCTGCATTAATAACATTTTCTCTATCACTGTTTTAAGTTTAAACAAGTAACCAAAAAATACCTCAAGTCCTGATCTGTAGCCTGCCTGATTTCTAAGGTTTAAATGTTCATACTGAAAATTTAACACTCAGCTCTCTTGAGCATCTTTGAATTGACTCCAGTGAACTGCTTTCACTAGGTTACACCGATGGACCCTTTCAGCTCTAAATTTCTGATCTCGTGATCTGATGGGGAAAATTGTGAGATAAACAGTGTTTTTGACTGTCTATAATGTTAAATTAATCTTTGGAGCCAGTAGTGTGCTGGACCCAGCTTGTTAAAATTTTAGCATGACCATTTACATCTAAGAAATAGGAAAATATGGCAAATAAGGGCTTGGTTTATTGTTTTGTTGATTGTTCAGATTTAAGAAAGCAGTGGGAAAGTGGCTAATAGAATAAATTAAACTTAAAAAGTTATTCCTGAGTTTATTTTCTATCCCCCACCTTGTTAAACCCCTGCTTCTTGAGACTATAAAATACTAATCATGATTTCATTTCTTGGTGTTGGTAATCTTATTACAAGACCTAATCTTACACCTTGTAATTACTACCACTCTTTAAGATAAGGCTGAACTGGGATTTATAAAGATACTGTCCAATTGCAGAGAGATAACTGGAAACCTCAAAAGGATGCCAGAAATGTCACTCCCAGAATGTACCTTTCATTACTTAACAAGCCCTGGAATCATTCCACAGGGAGCAGTAGCACCTTATGTGAACTCAATCTTGCTGCCTACTTACACAGGCTGGGAGCACCACAGTTCATAGCACTAATCTTTAGGATCTGTATACTTCCTAAAGTCATGTTCACCATAGGGGCAACTCTAATTCTCAGGGATTCCACACTGCCTCATCCATAAATTACCTGGGATCTACACCTAAATGAACCCTCAAATCACTCACCAGAATTGGAATACAAGGACAAGAGGGAAAACAATCCTTATTTTCAAGGTGCTTACATCCTACTCTTTTATTACAGCCTCCTGCTATAATTCAGTTTCTCTATCTAGTATCTGTGGTGCTAATGTGAGCAAATATCTTCCACACCCATTTAACAGGCCTCGGGTGGAGCTAGTTAAGGGAAGCCTGATTAGCAGAGGCCTGTTTGTAGGAAGGCCCATTTGCTAAGTAGGTGCTAGACCCCAGGGCCTCAAACAAGGTATATATAACCTGTGGGTGGCCATTAAGTCTAGACTAGGGAGCTGCAGAGACCAGAGAGCTGTGAAGAAGAGGAGAAGAAGACTAAGAAGAGAGAACTTTGAGAGAGGATGGAGAACTGAGAGAGATGGAGAGACAGAGGGAGAACTAGAAGGGCTCTGAGAACTGCAAGGGCTTTCAGAATAGTGGGAGGAGAAGACGTAGGCAAGCAGACAGTTAGGATTCATGAGTGAGTGTCTATGGGAAGGCCCTAGCAGAAGGGAAGGTTATAGGATGGCTTGGCTCCTTGCCATGATACTGTGTTTTAATCTCCTTGCTGTTACATTGAGGTAGACTTACTGGTTTTGGGATACAATTACTGCTACATCGAATTGGGGTTATTGGTTTTGGGATTTGATCCTCTAGTGTCTGAATAAATGTTTTATTTCTGCCTTATATACAGAGAGTCTCTTATACTTTGCAATTCCAAACTATACAGGCATATTCACAGTCTCCATTGATATCATGAATCTTGCCTTACTGATACAGTATCCTACTCCTGTACATATGTATTCAACAACCACTCCACTATCATTCAAACTTGACAAACTCATACGTGGGTTCTTTTCTTGTCTACACTACAAATTAATAGCTTCTGGATAAAGTCCAGACTATTTTTAATTTATTTTTTGTGACTATGTGTGTATGTGGAGTGATAAGTAATTTTACAGACAACATCAAGAGCTGTTCCTCCTTCAGATTCTATCACTCAAGAGTATTTTGGGCTTACCAGTGCACTTAGGCTGTCTATCTGTCATCTCTCACTACCATGAAAGGCCTACTGCATTTTTTAGTTATACATGTCTCCAATAGTACCTTCCATATCACTTTGTGTGTTCAGGCAAATGATTAGTTAGCAATTCGCCTAGAGTAAGGATCATGAAAGGCATTCTCAAATCAACCTTTTAAGACAAATTTGATTTGGGGAAAGAAACTTTGGATGTCAAAAATATGTGAGAAGAGAAATCCTGGGGCAATATCCCATGGATGATAGAGACCTCAGGACCCCTTGATACCATTGCTGGGAAGGCTAACACTATAGGAGAGAGCAGAATAGAGGTCAGAGAGCTCAAATGGGATGTGGCTGCTGTAAGAGGAGGGGAGGGAGTGGAGCAAAATACATCTTGATGTAGCTTCCTAATAAATTATTCAGGCTACAGTTGTTTCTATCTTTTGAAGGTGTGGGAGGGCAGGAGGGAATAAATGCTATTAATATCTTCTAATTTCAGTGCCCTGAGGGAAAGCCCTGATTGCCATATTCTAGTCATAGCACTGAGTGCATGTCATAGTTGGTAACATGCACATTTCAACTTCAAGAGTGTATTCTCCTCAACCCAACTATGTACATATGAATATGTGTATATACATCCATATTCATGGGGTCACAGACAGGTGAAAACTCATAAATGACATAACAAATCTTTACTTCCTAGCAAATCTGGGGTTCCTATACATCTCAGGTAAATGATTTGCTCATTCTTTATGCCAGTTTAATCCCTGATAAAATGGGATGCTGATTCCTGGGTCCAACTTTTCTCATGGACCATGTTTGATTTAAGTTCATTAAACATTCATTCAACAGTCATTCAGTAGCATGATACAATGGAATGACCACAGAGGGCCTAAATGGAGATCCTGCCTCTGATTCTAACTACTCGTGTGACCTTGGGTAAGTCACTTAACCTCCCTTTACCTGTTTCCTTATCTCTGAAATTAAGGGACTAGATGGTTCCTGAATTCCATTCTGGCTCTATATCTGTAATTCTATGAAAGTTCTTGGCATGAACAATACAGTGGTGTTAGGTAGCCTCAATAGCTATGTTTATCTTTTGAAGACTATGACTTGAATAGGATTCAGAATGGATCTCCAAACACAAATTTCTCCATTCTGTCATATGGTACCTGAACTTTCTACCTTATTCCTTCCTAAAACACATAGTATCTCTGATTAATATGAGGTGACATACCAACATGAATAATTAAGCTTACATTAAATGAATGATTAGTAACTGTTACTGTAAGTTCAAGTGATTTCCCCAGTCTCCAAATCAAGACCTTGGAGAAATGGCACATAGTACAAGTAAGTTTTGATGTAAATGAAGAATCATGAAAGGACTAAATCACAGGCTAAGTAGCCCTATGACTCGTGTCAGAGAGGAAATGAGAGGGCATTGGATACTAGGGTAGGGTGGGAATGAAGGATAACGATTCAAGTAAATTTTGGCCCATTTCTGTTCATTAGGATGTAGTGTCTGTAGTCTGGAGGAAGGAGGAATAAAGAGATTCTGTTCAAACATTTCCATGAAATTTGAAGTGCTAGGAGAAACCCAGAAGAGTAAACATTGAAGAAATGCTGATATAATAAATGCAATAATAAAGAGGCCAATTCTAGTTTAATCATCTCATTGGGGTGATAAAAGAAATGAGGAAATAAGAGATAAAAGAAAGAAAATTCAAAAGGAGAAGTGGGAGGAAAAATAGGTCACAAAGAGAAAAGAATGGAATCAGGTAGAAATACATGGGAATTCAGTTTCTCTTCCCTTGGTTAAGAGGATTTCATTTTTGTTTAAATTGGAGCTTTCAAAATGTGATGGATTTAAAGAATGAGTAAGAGTGTATAATTTGAAAGGTATGAATGTTAAGTTCAAAAATGGAGCAATGATACCTGTACTGTATGTGTCGTTTAAAGAACGTTTTATTATTTACCATTTTGCATGATGCCTCTGTGAAATCTTTTAAATAAAAAATCTGAAAGAATAACAAATGCATGTGAAATCATTCCTCAGAACAAAAGGCAATTCTTTAAGCTTAAGAACTGTCTATTTAACAATTTATAGAGAGCCTCCTGTGGTAGCTAATAGGCACTTCAACATTATTGTAATTTGGATAATTTCTGGAGGAACAAACCAGGCTGAAGCAAAAAACAAGTTGAAGTGGCTTGCTCAGTTCATATGATCTACCCTGGGCAGCTGAAACTAGAACTCTAAAGACATGATTGTTTCTCCTCATTCTAACCACAGAAACCACATGCCTTAGCAACCTCTCCCACTCAGCTTTACTGCAGCAGGGAGCTCTCCATTCAGCACCACATTTCTGCATGTGAGATTAGGAAATTTCTCAAAGGAACAGAGAATTCAAACATTTAAGCTGAAGGAGACTATAAAGCTCATATAGGCCAAGCCCTCATTTTGAACATGAGGAAAATGAGATGCAGAGATAGCTAGTTAGGAAAGGGATTAGAATCACAATCCTGGTCCTGAATCCCAGCTCAGTGCTCTTTTTCCTATGGGATTTTAGGGGGGAAAAAAAAAAACTTGAAGAAAGCAGAACTTGCCTTGGTGGAGGGAGTTGCTTCATCTGGGAGTTCTCCATAGCAATGAAATCACAGAACTGGTCCCTATCCCTCTTCTGTTTTCATGTTATTTTTTCTTTTATTTTCTTTATTTTATTGGAGATCAATTTGCTTATCTATTGCTAACATATAGACACATACGAATGCTATAGAGGGAGGGAGTGAGCGTATTTAGCGCATAGCGTGGGGGCTAGGGGAGAGACACAGAGACAGAGAGAGAGAGACAGAGAGACAGAGAGAGAGAGAGAGAGAGAGAGACAGAGACAGAGAGAGAGTGGGAGAGGTTGGGGGAGAGAGAGGGAGGGAGAAAGGAGTAGTTTGGTGCCAAGTTTTGAAGAGATTTAAAAATCACATAGAGAAGAAATATGCTCACATCCGACTTTAAGGAAAATCACATTGTCAGTTGTATGGAGAATGAACTGGCAAGGAAAGAAACTTGAACGTGACCAATTTGGAGGTCATTGCCATGGTCCAAATAAGAGATGATGAAGATATGAATTAGCATAGTGGCTGTAAGAGTGGTGAGAAGGGAACATTTAGCAAAACTGAATGCATGAGTGAGGGACAGTGAGGATTTGAAAATAATGTCAGGGTTTCAACCTGAAAGACTAGAGGTAGGTTGGTGCCATCAAAAAAAGATATGGAAGTTTGGTAGAGGGGTTGTTTGGAGGGAAAGATGGTGAAGTCTATTTTGGACATGTTTGAGATGTCTATGAGACATCCAGTTTGAAATGTCCAAAAATTAGTGATGATATAGGATTTGAATTTAGAGAAGAGATTGAAGCTGGATATACAGATCTAGGAATAATTTGCATAGAGATGATAACTAACCTCATCAGAACTTATGGATTTATCAAGTGAAAAAAATAAAGAAATAAAAGAGGAAGCCCAAAGGAAAAACTTTCTGGCATGTCCGTAGTTGGGGGAATGCATGCTGAACCATCAAAGGAGATTGCGAAGGAACAGTGAAAAAGGTAGGAAGAGAACCAAGAGACAGGAGGGTCACAAAACTACAGAGAAGTTAAAAGCATACAGGGGGAGATTGTGTTCGATAGGGTCAAATTCTGCAGATAGATGAAAGATAAGGACTGCTTAAAAATACCATCAGAATTGACAATTAAGAGATCATTGGTAACACTGGATAAAACAGCCAAGTGATATCAGAAGCCATACTGCAAAGGTTTGAGGAGAGAGTGAGAGGAAAGGAAGTGGATGTGAAGAGTATCATTTTTATTTAGAGGTTTGGCAGAGAAAGGGAGAGGATAGGCAGATTTGTCATTTGAGGAGATTGCAAAGTCTAATGAAGGTTTTTTGGTTTTTTTCCACTTAATAGTATTTTATTTTTCCAATTACATATAAAGATAGTTTTCAACATTTATTTTTGTAAGATTTTTAGTTCCAAATTTTTCTCCCTCCTTTCCTCCCTTCCCACCTCCTTCCTCAAGAGAATAAGCAATCTTATATAGGTTATACATGTATAATCATGTTAAACATATTTCCATATTAGTCATGTTGTGAAAGAAGAATCAGAACAAAAGGGGAAAACCATGGGAAAGGAAAAGAAGTGAAAACAGTGTGTTTCAATCTGCATTCAGACTCCATAATTCTTTCTCAGGATGTGGATAGCATTTTCTATCATGAGTCTTTTGGAACTGTCTTGGATCATTGTATTGCTGAGAAGAGTTAAGTCTAGCATAGTTGATCAACATACAATATGGCTGTTCCTGTGTGCAATGTTCTGATTCTACTCATTTCATTCAGCATCAGTTCATGCAAGTCTTTCCAGGTTTTTCTGAAATCTGCCTACTCATCATTTCTTATAGCACAATAGTATTCCATTACATTCATATACAACAACATCTTCAGCCATTTCCCAATTGATGGGCATCCCCACAATCTCTAATTCTTTGCCAGCCCAAAAAGAATTGCTATAAATATTTTTTGTACATGTGGCTCCCTTTCTCTTTTTCATGGTCTCTTTGGGATACAGAGCTAATAGTGGTATTGCTAGATTAAAGGGTATGCACCATTTTATGGCCCTTTGGGCATAGTCCCAAATTCCCCTCCAGTATGGTTGGATCAATTCACAACTCCACAACTCCAACAATGAATTAGTGTTCCAATTTTCCCACATCTTCTACATTTATCATTTTCCTTTTCTGTCATATTGGCCAATCTGATAGTTGTGAGGTGGTGCCTCAGAGTTGTTCTAATTTTTATTTCTCTAATCAATATTGATTTAGAGCATTTTTTCATATGACTACAGATAGCTTTAATTTCATCTGAAACTGCCTGTTCGTATCCTTTGACCATTTATCAATTGGAGATTTTTTTAAGGATGGGGAAGCAGAGAAGGGAACAGTATATAAGAAGAGAATGAACCTTAGAGAGATGGAAATATTGAGTGAGGGGGCAATCTGTTGGAGAAGTTGGGAGAATATAGGTACATGTAGAAGGGTTAGTCCTGAGTAAGGAGAAAAGTAGCCTTTTCCTCAGAGATTAGAATGAATAGGGGAAGGGAACAGCATGGAAGTGATAAGGAGATGAAGAAAATAAGGGGGAAAAAGATCAATAAAGTTTGTGGTGAGGTTCTAAGCTAAGAGGAGAGAAGTTCTGTAACAGAGAGTGGGTAAAGAATTAAGGAACAATTAAACTGCCTTTCTGCAAAGAGGGCCCAGTTGAGGATAGATAATATAAATGGGGAGGGGACCCAATAAACATGGCATGTGGCTTCTTTTCTCTATTCGACAGTATATTAATAGGAACAAAAGCAAAAAGTAGGAGCAAGCCAAGGTTTAGGTACGTTGTTATTATCAGCAATAAAGAGGCAAGGTATAGAGAAAAGGACAGTGTGGAGTTGTTGGACTGGTCAACAATAAGGCACAAATGGTCAATGAAAATATTGAGAGGTGGAGTAACTGGAAGTCACAATGAGGACAAATAATATGTTTAGGAGAGAGCAGGCATAGGAGACATGGAAAAATAAACTATTATGAATAGATAGAAGAATGTCAGAGATTATTTTTAGCATGAAAAAGGAACATTTGTTAGTGATGGTCTGATCTAGAAAGTGTCTTTCCTTATGCATATCTGAGGAGGAATGGAAGAGTAGGTCATCAAATTTGAGGAGATTGGAGAACTAGGATTTTAGGATGCTTGAGAAGATAACAACATTGATAATGTCCTCCCCTAGTATAAGAACAGGAAAGGAGGTACACTGGTTGTGTACATAATGAGTGCTTTATAAATAGTGAGTGAGTTTCCACCTTAGCTAGTTCTTTCTCTTGTAATACTTGTCCATAGTTGACAACTGAAAGTTTAAAGCATAGATATTGTAGCTTCTTCAGTAAATCTGGGAGCATATGCTTTTAGGATACAGAGTCCTTTAGTTTGTGTAGTTTGTTTAGAATTAGCTATGAAGTATAGGAAAGGGACTTAGGTTAAGATGATTTGCTTAAATTACCATAATGGCTAATTAAGCTAACTTCCTTGAGTCTAATAGAAAAATTCTAATTGATAACTGGGCTTTCTGGAGACTGATCATGAATCATTTTCTTTCATGGTACAGTAGACAGAGCACTGACTCTGGAATCAGAAAAGCTGAGTTCAAATCCTGCCTCTAATTATCTGACCTATGTGACCTTGGGTAAATTACTTTACTTTTGTGGACCTTTTTCCTCAGTCGAAAACGAGAAATTTGGATTAGATGGTTTCTGAGGAATCTGAGGGCTTCCTGTAGGTGATTACCTCACAAGTTCAACAGGTAACATGATAGTTAATGCTGTACATATAGTCAGAGTCTATCATAGAAAGCTTCCTTCTTTAGTAAATCCAACTTAATATTGGATATCCTGAGTTATCAAGGGACAATCCCTTTGAAATATATGGAACATCCCAGTTTCTTGAGGAAGTACATAATATTGCTGATCTGCAAAGAATGCAAAACCCTCATTACTATGAATCTTTCTCTGCATCCTGTTTTGCACTAAGTGGATTCGACCCATTGCTCTTCTAGCCCAGCAGGTCCATTTTCAGCCATGATCAAGATGAACTTCACACTTGACTCTTTTAATGTGTCATATTCTAGTTTTAATCCTGTGCTTCCAAATAAAAGAAAAGACTCTGAAACACAATTCTTAGCACAGAGAAAGTTGCCTAGCCCACTGCATGATGAAATACACGAAAGAGGAAAGTTTTATGTTGTTAGTTTTTGAATAGTAAATACATTCTATTAATGAATTATGCTACAAAGAAGATGACAAGGTAACATTCTGAATCTGAGTATTTGTTCTATTAGGAATAAAATGTGTTTTGGATAGGGTGGAGAGGTCTTCACTATTTGAATACTGAGTTTACCAATTTTAAGGCCTTTTGCCTTTACTCATATTTGTGTCTTCAATTTTTCTTGTCAATCCACTCCTAATTTCTCTGGGAACAAATGGGAATCTGCCTTTCTCCTATGACAGATTAATTATTCCATGCCACTACTAACTTCATACCATATCAGTCACTGATACTGGGGAAAGATAAATGAGGAGACAGGCAATTGAAAGGAAATCATTATGATACTTCTTTGCACATGCTATCACATTCATATCTAAATAGGAGATAACTTAGAAACTACTTGTAATTCACTAAGAATTAGTGTCCAGATTAGAGTCCAAAATCCTGAAAAATGTTCTCCTGTTTTCCAAACATTTATGTTCCAATTTGCTTTGCAATGATATCTCCTACTTATATGAGGGGTTGTCTTTATACAGCAGATTCACAGAGGAAAGAATGTCTAACAGTTTTCCCTCCTGCATTAAGAAAGTTACTACAACAGGGTAAGTAAACTCTCAGTCATCTGTGTCATAGGATTATATATTTAGAGCCTGGTGGCAGCTAGGTGGCATAGTGAGTAGAGCACCGGCCCTGGAGTCAGGAGGACCTGAGATACTTGACACACTTACTAGTTGTGTGACCTTGGGAAAGTCACTTAACCCCAATTGCCCTGCCTTCCCCCCTGCAAAAAAAGAATCAAATATATATGTATACATATATATCCATCCATCCATATATATATATATATATATATACATATATATATATATACATATATATACATACACACACACACACACACACACACACACACACACACATATATATATTTAGAGCCAGAAGAGAACTTAGGGGTCTTGAACAACCCTCTTTTTTGATGAAGAAATTGAACCACAGAGTGGTTTCACAACTTCCTTAGTCATAAAACTAGTATGTGTCTGAGGCGGAATTTGAACTCAGTTCTTCCTGACTTTAAATCCAATATTCTATCTCCTAATTTACAATGCCTCTCGGAGTTTGTAAACCTGTTGCCCAATTGGGTCCACTTGCTCAATTAGAATGCAGCCTAAACATGCTTGCGATCAGTACCAGCTCTCACACTCTCACATGAAACCTCCCTTCCCTTAGAGCAAACAGAAGTCAGGACATTATTACCGGCTCCCTACCAAGTAGTTTGATGTCACCAAAACAGATACTTTACTTTTCGCTCAATAACAAGCCTGTCCTATAATCATGCTTTTAATTCTACAGAAAAATACCTATTAAGTTAAAACCCACCTCTGAGGTTTTTCAGCCTCAGAAGTACTATACCCTAAAGCCATAAGAAAGTTCATTTGTTTGATTCAAGGACAACATTCCCATCAGGCTATCATTGATGGAGGAGGTTCACACAGATAAAACTCCCATTCAAGAGGCAAACATCATTTCTCTTATATCAGGAAGTTTGGAAACTGCATTCTAGCTAGTAATTGTGAAAATTAATTGAATAAGGCTTTTTCTAAACATGTGGAACCTAAGCATGTGGGTGTGAGGGTGGGGATGGGAATGTGCGGCTGGGTTTTAGGGGATAATATGGCTTAGGGCTTCTGTACAAAAGCCCCATACTTCAGAGTAAGGATTGGAGTGGTGGTGCTAACTGATGCTCTAAAAGTCCTCTCCACTTCCAAGAGCCATCACAAGATTTCTCTCATGGCAGCTTCCCTCCAGGTCAAAGAAGAATGTGACATACTCACACAGTGGGAATTCTTTCTTTTATTGACATAAAATAGAACAAAAATAAGGGCCATCCACAGCTGCTGAAATAAAGAGAAAGGAGATGACAGCAAACACAATTTGTTAGTCTCAAAGGTCAGGGCAGCCAATGGTTTTTTGTTGCTGTTGTTGGTTTTTTCTTTTTTTATTATTGAATCCGATCACCTTCAGGCATCTGCAGTGCCGTGACCTGAAACAAATAAGTTGCTTTGGTAGTGCTTCTATATATTTGTGTCATTTCCTGGCTAACATGACAGAGCCTCCAACTTTCATGCTGCCTGGCTACTGTCACCGTCCCTTTCTCTCAGCTGAAAAGCCACAGGGACCCAGAGTGACACCATCCAATGACTTGTGAAGAATCTATGCTCTGAAAATCAGTGTCAACCATGTCCTTGTCTTGAGCAGTCAGCAAGGACTTTCTCAGGACTTCAAAGCTTGCTACCAAAGTCGAGCTGCTACAATAGATGCTCAGTTAATTAGAGCTCACGGACTAAATCAGAGATCCTTGAAGTATCGAAGTAATTGATCATTAACCCATCCATCCGTGCTGTTTGGTTTGACTGTACTGGCAGAATAAAATTTATGGGAGAGCTTTCAGCTTCATTTTCATTTTTTATTTGCTAGTGATCCAATGATGTATCTGGGATTTTTTTATTCTAATGGGGTACCTTAGTACCAATTTAAAATATATATGTTATGAAATTGCTGTTTTAAAAATTCATAAAATCTCATTTCAAAATAGATTTTGATGAATAAGTATAGAATTTTAAACCTAAAACTATATTTACCATGCTTTTTAAAAAGATAAGCTCTCTTTCAAACTTGTATAGCTTGGCATTCTAGGAAACACTTTTCTCCCCATAATTTTAGGTTCATGGACATGGAAAATTCACAGATTTGAGAATCCAGAGAATTTGTTGTAGTTCCGACCTTTGCCCTAGTGGCATTCAATTCAACTGATATTTATCAAATGCCAATTGTCAATATTCTTCAAATGTTTATACACTTGCCTGGTCATCACTCACCTATATGTGTTGTTACCCCCATAAAGATGTTAATTCCTTGAGGGCAGGGATTGTCTCACTTTTGTATTTGTTTTCATAGTGCTTAACATGATATCTGGCACAGACTACACATTTAACAAAGGTATCTATTTATTCATTTATTTATCTATCGAGCTCATTTATTCACTCTAAGCAAACCCAATATATGAAGCCAGGATGTAGAAAACGAATTTATATACAATATGGAATAGACTACTAGAATAAATTAGGGAGTAATTCTTTGCTTTACAAAAGGATGCACAATGGGATTCTTTTAAAGAGCAGGTTCCCCTGGTGCATTTAAAACATAATTCAATTTAACTCACACATTTTTCAAAGAATATGGATTGCATGAAGTGAGGGATGCAAAGTCCCTCAACACCTGCTTCTCTGTGTGTACTTAAATAGATGTGACTCAGCTGTGGAGAAGCACAGACACTGCAGATTAATAGAAGAAAAAATAGAGAGCTGGATTTGGAGTCAGAAGTCCTGGGTTCAAATTTTGCCTCCATCGCTTACTAGATGTGTGACTTTGGACAAGTCACTTAACTGGCCTCCACATCCTCAACTATAAAATAGAAAGCATCCTCAAAGGGTGAGGATTAAATGAGATAATATGAGTAAAGTGTTTTGTAAATATCAAAGGCTATGTAAATGCAAGCTATTATACTATTATTTAATGCAGTGACAAAATAATTACTAGGAATTAGGTAGATGCGAGATTAATGGGACTATTAATAACCATGACAACAATAACTTCTTTTAGATGTGTTGACTGCTTTGTCAGAATGCAAATTATCAATGATGCCTTGGAGATAACTTCCTGAAATAAACAGTACACAGATGTGGAAACTGAGTCTGTAAAAAAGAGATACAGAGCTATAAGTTCCTGACAATATCAAGCAATTTGGGGCTAGTTCATCTCCACGACTTCCAGTAGGCAGTACTCTAAAGCTGCATGATTGATCATTCGCTTAAATAATCACTGATGTTCGAAAGCAGACAAGAAAATCTAAATTAAATTTTTAAATTAAGAAACAGAGAGGGGAGAAAGAAGGAAGGGAGTGAGGGAAGAGAGAGGAGAGAGACAGAGGAGACATATCAAGGTTCTTAATCTTTATCACAAGAAACACAACATGGAAGGGTAAGATGTGTGTTATGACTTTCTTAAAAAAAGAAAATGGAAGCATCCCCAACCCTTGCCTACTTGAACACTATACCCTCCAGCTCTGCTCTGCGTCTCTCTCTTGCCCCCAATCCCACCCCAATTGGTCACTGGAGAAATGATCTGACAGCTGTTTGTAAAGTATTGTCAGCTATACACAAGAATCATAGGAGTTTCTCAACCTGGAATAATTCTCCTTCGGGCAATACCCATGTGCAAAAACTGCATCCAGATGTTGCCAAACAACTCTTGTGTCATCTTTACCCTACAGGCATCTCTTGTCAGGCAATATTGTGAAGTAATATCTCTTCTGAAACATGGTAAATGATTTTCATGGTGATGGAGAGCTGAAGTTATTTATATATGATGTAAAATAGACTATTAAAGGAAAGCATGCCTGCTGATACTACCTTATCAAGACTACTGAAAGGAACATCTGCAAAAGGGAATGTATTCGGATGACACAAAAGGGACTTGGAGCTTCTCTGTAGGATCATAAAATTCTAGAAACTGGAAGGTTCTTAAAGATGATCAAGTCCAAAAGACTAAATTTACAATAAGTAAACAGATGGCCAAAGTTGAAACAGAAAGTCGGATTCAAGTAAATTAGTGCGAGAGCCAGGACAAAAACATGTTTCCTGAGGAGTCCTATTCCGATGGCTCTCCACCACTCCCCCCATCCCATGCTGCTGCTACATGACTACAAATGCATGCTGAAGTTAAGCTGCAAGGAAACATTTGTGTATAACTGACAAAAACACAGAAGTTTCTCTAGGGTTCTAGGAGGCATACTCTTCCTAGAGAAAGACACTTCTCTCATTCATTTATTCACTCACTCACTCCATTCATTCATTCATTCATTCATTCATTCATCGAGGAAGAAGTATGATATAGTGGAAAGAATGCTGGCTTTGGATTCAGCGAACTTGGATTCCAAATGCCAGTTCTGTCATTCATTACCTATGTAACATCACTTAAACTTTCTGGGCCTTGATGTAAAATGAGGCAGTTGGACTAATTGATCTCTTAGGTCCCTTAGAGTGTTAAATCTAGTCGTGATCATTCATTTAGTCAACAAATATCTATTAAGTGCCTACTATGTTCACAATGCTATAGTGGGAGATAAGAGAATATAATAAAGTATATATTTATATGTAAAAAACATATATATGTATATATAGCATATGTGGGCATATATACGTATGTATTAAAGTCTTCCCTGAGCCTTCCATACCCCCACCTCTGTCATTGGTTATAGCCTTCACCTTTGCCCCTCATCCAGTACTTCTTTGTGTCTCTCTAATTCATTTATCCAGTAACAATATTATGCATTATACTTGTGTTGGTATTTTGTCCCCTTGCTCAGCTAGGGGATCCACAAGCCTAAAGGAAGTGTGTGATCACTTATCTCCTATTACAACATTGTGTACACATTAGGCACTTAATAGATACATGCTGACTGACTGAATGAAAGATAATTAATGGATTTAATGCTCAAAACAGTGTGTGTGTGTGTGTGTGTGTGTGTGCGCACGTGTGTGTATTCTATGTGAGTGTGCAAGGCCTGGAATTAGGAAGAATCATCTCTCTGAGTTCAAACCTGGCTTCAGACACTTACTAGCTGTGTGACCCGGGATGAGTCACTTATCCTCGTTTGCCTCAGTTTCCAGCAGCTGAAGGAAATGGCAAGATACTTCAGCATTTTTGCAAAGAATACCCCAAATGGGGTCACAAAGAGTCAGATGCAACTGAAGTGACTGAATAACAACAAACATTTCTCTCTCTCTCACTCTCTCTCTCTCTCTCTCTCTCTCTCTCTCTCTCTCTTTCTCTCTCTCTCACTCACACACACACACACACTCATACATATATTTGTGCATCTAAAACCTTATTTCTATGAATGTATAAATGAGAAATGTCTTCTAATCCTCCTTTTATTGAGGTGTATTTTGTTTTATTTTCACATAGACACTGCCAGAAAAGTATCAATTTAAAAATCCTCCTGGGTTTCTATATGTATTCATCCCAAGATGTCTCAGATACCACACTGACTCATTTCCCAAATATGATATCAGCTCAAAGAAGCAGAGATGAAAATAGTTCCTAAGACCTGAGAGCAGGACGACGATGTTTTTTTAAATCTTTTATCCCACCACCACTGCTATAGCTTCAGCAGTGGGGGCTTACCTAGCAATTCTTCAAAGCTTAGTGATGAGAATGTTAGGGCTAGCTCCCTCTGAGCTGTATTGCTACTAGAAAGCCTACAGAACTAAAATGGTTGCCTGGTCTTCTGTAAAACTTGCACACAGAAACTTAAAACATAAAAGAAGAAACAAAAACAAGGTGATGTCTTATAAATAGCCTGCTCCATCTGCAGCCACATTCATTTGTTCCTAGGTGCATGCAACCTCCTTCCACTCCTCTCTCTCTTCTCTCCTTCTCAATCTTTATGCTTTAGGATTTCTAGTATTTCCTTCCTATTGACACTGTTTAGGATGACCCAAGAGGCTTCCTGTCTCCTTACCATGGCAAAGCCTTCAGTTAGAGCCCTTAATCACATGTCCTCCTGACTTTCCCAGAAAATTGCTTACATGTGGTTGAGTGGAAAGAGAACTGGCTCTGGTGTCAGAAGAACTGGGTTCAAATTTTACTTTTGATACTACTGGATGACCTTAGAGAAGTCACTTAATCTTCCCAGGACTCATCTTCCTCATCTATAAAGTGAGCTGGTTAAATTAGATGGATTCTGGGGTCCTTTCGACTTCTAGATCTCTGATTAATCCCCAATTGGCTTGTGCACCAGGGGAGTATATTTTAGGATGAAAGATGCCATTCTCATCTAGGGGTCAGGAGGGAAGTACAAGCCTGCAGGTGGGAAAATGGGGAGGATCCTGAAGACCGAGCCAAGTCTGGGGATCTTTAAATATTAACTTCCTTTATGTTCCACTCAGTCGAGGTGGATTTATCTTTATGTGTACCTCTGGTCACCTTATCCTGTTGCATTATTTCTAGGTTTGCATTTTTTTCTTGTCAATCTATCAGTCAGCAAGCATTTGTTAAACTCCCTAATATGTGCCAGGCACTGTGCTAAGTGCTAGCTATCCAAGGACAAAGGATGAAACGATCCTTCTCTGGCAAGAGATGACTGTTCTCTTGTGCCTGTAATATACTCCCTCCTTCCCTCTTCTTCAAGGCTCTGTACCCACCTCTCACTGGAAGCTTCCCCTAGTTAAACAATGCACTCTTCTTCTTGAAATCATTTTTTATTTACTTATTTACTTTATTAACTGTGAATAAAGCCCCCAGGGGAAAGGTTTTTGCTGAAAATCTCATGGGGAAAGTGTCGTGAGTGATGATTAATTTTTTTGTCTTTGAAGCCCCAGTGCCTAGCATAGTGTTTTTGAAGAGTAGAGATTTAGTGAATGTTTGCTTAATTGATTGTGTAGCAGCCAGGAAATAGCAGAAAATGAAATCCATTTATGATGATAGTGTCTGAACAAGTGATTTGGGATCAGGTGGGAGGGAAAAAAAGCATTCATATTAATGCCTACCATATGTCAGACACTGTGCTAAGCATGTTACAAATATCTCATATGATCACAACAACCCTGAGAGGTAGGTGCTGTTGTGATCACATTTTACAGTTGAGGAAACTGAGGCAAGGTGGTTAAGTGACTTGCCTAAGGTCACACAGTCTCTTGAGACCAAATTTGAACTCAAACTTGTCCTGACTCCAGACCCAGTGCTCTATTCACTGCACCACCTAGCTTTCTTAGGTCACCAGTTGAAAATTCACAACAAAAGGAGCCAAGTGGCTTAGGTATATGGTAAAATCTAGGAAACAGGATACTTCCATTGGGTTTCAGTCATCATCAAAAGCTCAAATTCCTAGAGAGACTGCAAAGGTTACAGAACAACTACAAGTGTAGGAACTGATGACCCATGAAGCTAATTGTTATTCAGCAAAGCCTAGTCCTATAACTTTTAAAACCTGCTCCTGTTCCCCAAAATGGAACCAACACATCTGATAAAGACTGATAATAATGACTTAGGTAATCAACAATCAAAGAGAAAGGCAACCAGGTGCATCAGTAACAAGGGGAACCAATAGCTTCTCTTCTGACCTCAGTCATACTCACATCATAGCTGGGATTGGACACTGAGTCCTTCTAGTTGGAGACTACTATGGCAATCCTCCTACTGATCTCTTGTCAGAATTATTGATGGCATCTGTTCTTTCCCTGTGGTGACTTGAGCCTGAAACCTCCCAGGTAGGAAGGGAATATGTGAACGATTGGAAAAATCAAGTGGATGCCATCGAGGATATGAAAGCAAGCAAACATTTCTGGAAAAACTAACAATTAGTTCTAAAGGAGCCAATCTATCACATAGCTATGAAGGGACATTAAAAACCCTGGGGCATGCTTCTACATGATTCATTGCTATGGTTGAAATTCTATTTATTTCCTCCAAAAGGGAGGAAAAAAATAGAATAAGAATGGAGACCGAGTGGAGAAGGAAGAAAGGAAGAATGAAAACCTTGTTTAGGTTATTAATGGAGTAGAAAAGAATTGCATGAATCTTAATACTCTCCTCTAGACATCAGCAATGGATCAGGTGGTACTGTGCTAACTCCCAGCAATTGGAGGAATAGACTGGAGCATGGGGCTGCTATTGTAACTTTGGCCTCAAGGGAATAGGATTGGTCATATGTGCCTAAGTCCAGAGCTTATGTTCCACAAGATTTGTGAAGAAAGAAAAGCTCATTTTTAATGCGACCGACCTCTCCTTTCTGTCCTCTCTTTTTTCCTCCTTTTCTCCTAGGTGCCAGAGAAAAGCCATTTTCTAGGTCACTAACATTTTAGTGTGAATCAGTCTGTGACTCCTTTTGTTGTTTTTCTCATTCAGTCGTTTCAATCATGTCTAACTCTTCATGACCTCATTTGGGGTTTTCTCGGCAAAGACACTGGAGTGGTTTGCCATTTCCTTCTCCTGCACATTTTACAGGGTTAAGTGATTTATCCAGGGTCACACAGCTGGTAAGGATCTGAGACCAGATTTGAACTCAGAAAGAGGAGTCTTCCTGATTCCAGGCCCAGCACCTTATCCACTACCGCTATGCCACCAAGTTGTCTTGTTATTCCTTCTAAGAATATTTATATTGCAAAAGCAGGAGAGAGAAGGAGGAAGAAACCTAAAGGAATGAATCTCAAATAATAGAATTTCAGACCCAATGATACCTAAGACAGTGATACTGAAGGATATACATATATGCAAGTGTGTGTACACACATATATACATATATACACACATATACATATCTACACATATGTATATATATGTAAACATACATACGCACATATATGTATATAAAATCTCAGCCTTGCCTAAGGTTTATTCTGGAACTAAGGTGATTTTTTTAAAAATGTGATGCAATGAGGGAAAATGATAAAGATGTTTACTTTCTACACTTAGGACTGCTTTTGAGGATTGGAAAGATATCTAGTGTAAGACAAGCTCTATGTACTACAGGAGGTTGAGACATTTCATTCAAATCAGCGATAATCTTATTTTCGGTTTCTAGTCATCTGACACTTTTAGGATTATGAAACACTTCCAAATACATTATTTCATCTCACTCTCACGACCACCCTGAGAGGGAGGTCACAGGATCATGGGATTTAGACCTACAAGGGATTTTAGAGGTCTCGACCAATCCCTTTATTTCATAGATGAGAGACTGAGGCCCAGAGAGTTGAAGCAAGTTCTCCAAGGCAATACAGCAGTAAGCAGCAGAATCGGGATTTGAACCTCAACCATCACACTCCCCCTCTCATTTTCTTTTGTAGGTGTTGAGATTTGGAGAGATTAGGTGATTTACATAATTTATTTGATTGGGACATGGCTGAGTCAGGAATTATACTGACAAAACATTAACATTTATAATATTACTTTGAAGCAGCTAGGCGGCGCAGTATATAGAGTGCTGGGCCTGCTATCAGGAAGTTCAAATCTGGCCTCAGATGCTTACTAGCTGTGCGACCTTGGGCAAGTCACTTAACCTCTGTTTGCTTTAATCCACTGGGGAAGGAAATGGCAAACCACACTAGTATCCTTGCCATACTGTCCATGAGGAGTCAGATACAACTGAACAACAATAAACAACATCACCTTACATCTGCATGGTTCTTCTAAAGTGAAACAAAGCACTTTCAGATCTTTGATTTTATTTGGCCCTATGAAATGGCCTTATGTGACAGGTAAGGCTGTCATCGTTTTCATTCATTTGTAAAAATAAAACAGCTAGGTATTGCTGCTAGTGGGAAGAGTGTAGGGTTTGGGGTCAGGAAGATCAGAGTTCAAATATGCCTTTGTGACTGGACATATACAGGTAAATTGTGCCAATCGTAGGGTCATTGAACTGGAAAGGACCTTGGAGGTCATTTGGTCTAACTCCCTCATTTTACTGTTGAGGCAACCCAGAGAGTGATTTGTCTCAGGTCACACAAGTAGTAAGAGAAAAGGGCAGGATTTGAACCCAGGATTTCCAACTCCTAATATGGTATTTTTTAATCCTTTATAAAATATAAATATATATAAACAACTCTAAACTCCTTTAAGGCCATGAGACTATTCTATCTCTACCTCTTAGCTTCCTCAACTTCTTTCAAGCTTCAGCTAAAGTCTACTTTCTGCAAGAAACCTTTCCTTCTTAAGTTTAGTGCCTTTCCTTTATAGATTATCTCTAATATGTCCTGTTTATACCTTCTTTGTACAGTTGTACAAAATTGTCCTTCATTAGTCCATGATCTCCTTGAGACCAGGGACTAGTTTTGCCTTTCTTTCTATCTCCAGTGCTTAGAACAGTGCCTGTTACATAGTACATGCTTAATAAATGTGAGATGATGGACTGACTATTGAAAATGGATTTTTTCCTTGCCAACTACATACCTCCTCTTGTTCCAATCCAGCACAGTGATATATTTTAGAGTGTGCATATTTCCTTAGGCTATAACCCTCACAGCCTAATGGCTTTCACAGCCATGGAGAAATCCCAGAGAGTCAATTGACAATTGTCTATTCTTCAATTCCATCCCTTTACTCCACTCCTCATACCTTTTGCATCAGGCTGTCACACCTCCCCCTACCTGTGGCCCACCACTTTCAAATACTTGTAGGCTGTTGACATTTCTTCTCCATCGTCACTTAGCCAAGTCATACATATTTAGCCCCTTTAATCTTTTCTCATAAGTCATTCCTTCAATTTCCCTAATCATTTCTCTTGCTCTCCTTTGGCCTCTCTCCAATTTGTCTACATCTTGAAAGATCCTATAGAAGCAGAGGATAGAGTGTTCTTATTAATAATTCTGCTTATACATTATGTATTGTCATAGTTCTTGTGCCCCTTCTTCCTCCTCCCTTTTTTTCTTACTGGAGAATTTTCCATGGAAATAACATCTTTCCTGTCTCCTCCAACTGCGCATTCCTCATCTGAGACTCATCCCCCACCGGTCTTTTGTATCCTCCCAGAAAATAATGATGTTGAAGGGGAGGGGATTACAAATGTAATTAACATACAACTAAGTAGCAGTGACCTGCCTAGGGAAGTAGCTTAGACTCCCAACTTTCATTTTTATTTTCAGGGTTTTTTTTAAAAGTTGTATGGCCAAGAAAAGCATGGCAGAAGGGAAGAGAATAAAAGTGTAATTTATGGGCAAGATGTTTCTAAATAAAATGTGTTTATGCCATTCTTACAGGGATTATTTGCAGCTCTTTAAAAATAATTGACTATCTAATTAGAGAGCTAGATAATATCTTTATAGAATATGTATAAAGATAAATATCATCTTTTATAGCCACCATTTGCATAGATAGTGAATGAGTTTTACTCTTCAGCTATATATTTTAATTCTAGGCTTTCTTTCTCCATCTAGATAGAATTTTCTAAGAATGGACTGAATACAAATATTTAATATGTATTACCTACCTCCTATGGTTGTTGGAGGTAAAACTTTCTGTAAATTTCAAAGTGGTAATAAATGTGAATTATCAGCATCATTATTATTATTTTATTATTAGTACTGTTTTCTGCTTTCAACACTTAATGGTTTTAATATTATTCCCAAAATCCTTTGGGAATAGGAGTTTTCATGTACCATAGATCTATTAATGAGTAATGTAAAATCATATTATCGTATTATATGGTATGTTGGTAAGCAAAATGGGTTCCTTAGCACTTAGTTCAACAAGTGCCCTTGAAGAGTTTGGCTTTTGTTTGCTTTGAGTAATTCAGTGTATTTCATTGAGTCTTACTAAGTGCTAAGTCCCAGGCCAAAACCCCTATTAGGTGTAAAACCTATGTGGGTGTGGATTGGCAACTAAGGTGGGGCCCAAGGTAGGGCTAACTCCATGGAGGGCCTAGTTTACATGTCTGGGACAGCAGAGGCTTTTAGACCACATGGGTTTAAGTCACCTCTTTGTGACGATTCTAGGTCACGTGGGTGAGTCGCATGTGTGACTCACCCCTGGCCCTGAAAAAGATATAAAACCAGGGGTTGGCTGTCTCTTCTTTGGAGCTCTTACCCACAGCAGTGGTGGCGCGCATGACTCTGGGCCAGCCCTTGTTCTGAGCTCCCAGGCTGAAAGTAGATGTTGATAACTATGAATTGTATTGGGTCTGTCTGTTGATGTTTGTAATTTGTTTGTATTTTGCTCTGAATTTCAGCATGCTGGCTTTTTCCCCTGAACTAAGTGAATGATATTTGTGTGCTGAATTAAAGTAAGCTTGTCAACCCCTTTAACCTTGCTTTCCTTATTAAAGCAGATCAAAAGAACCTGTGCTTTTGGGGCATTGTTGGGGTTGTGTTGGTCTTACACCCCCACAACAGCTGCTAGCCAGATTGTTGAAACATATGGCCATAGCACAGTCTCTAAAGCAGGGGCTCTGGCCCTCTTGGGAGCTGAAAGCTGATCCCAAAGGGGTCATGGCCTGGCCAAAAGAGATATATGATTAACTAATGGAGAGTGGGAATATGGGCTGCATCTACTCACCCAGCTAATTATGAAGCTTGTCTCTAATACAAATGCTTACCTTTATTCCCATCCTTCCCCCTATTCTGCTTCTCCCATTTACTATGAAAGTTTTGATCCTCCACTTCCTCTGAGCCTTTAGATAAGCCTCTCTCATCAGAACAGTTACAACTCAACACAGCCTGGGTATATAATTGCCCAGGTCCCATTGAGCAAATATCCCCTTCCCTTACCATGCTCAATTTCAATCTACCAGGTCATTTCATGATGTCAACTGGCTTCTTCAGGGCATTCTTAGAGTAGCCTTTTGGAATATTAATCAGTATATAAGATATCTACCCTCCCCTTTTCACTTTAGGTGGGAAAAAGCAAGTCTTACAGGGTTGCCAATTATAAATAGGTTGTGATCTGCATTGCTAATCTATAATTAATAATAATACATTATATATGGAGTAATATATTATGACTATAATATATGATTATAATAACTAGCATTTGCAAAGTGTTTTAGAATTTGAAAAGCCCTTTACTAATATACACGCCATCATCTTTCCCCCAAAGCCCCTGTCTCTTCCAAATTTCTTTATTTCTATGGAAGGCAGCACAATCTTTTTTGGTCACCTGGGTCTGTCTTCTCAGTATCATCTTCAGCTCTTCACTATCCCTCATATCCAATCAGTTTCCAAACTTTGTCCTTTCATTCTCCACAACCACATGTCTTAGTTGTGTTCCCTCTCTCTACCCATACAGCCACCACCTCAGTTTAGGTTCTCATCACTCTTGTCTTCACTCTTGAAATAGCTTTCAAGATGGTTCCCGCAGACCATGCCCCCCATCTCCACTCCTTTCCCATTCCAATTAATCCTCCATACAGTGGCCAAAGTGATTTTAAGAAAGCACAGGTCTGACAATGTCTCATACCTACTGAACAAAGTCCAGTGGCTTCCTATTGATGAAAGGAATAAATATTATTTCATATTGATCTCAACTTTGTTAAAAATCTATTTTTTAACATTTATAGCTATTAGTATGGTAGTACATATATATAATTTATAAACTAGTAAATATGCATATATTAGGGGTGTGTCTTTGATTTTTTTTTTTTACAGATTGGAAATGGGATAAAAAATGATTTGCAGGCCACTGGCATAGTTGATAGAATTCTGGACTTGGATTCAGGAGAATCTGGGTTCAAATCCCTCTTCTTACACTGGCTATCCGTATAACCCTGGACAAGTCCCTCAACCTAAATGTGTCTCTCATTTTATTTATTTTTCACTAGGTAAAGATGCCATTCTCTGCCTCATTTCTTATTAAGCCTTAATCACCGAATGGGCATAGACTCAGTCAAACTGAGACCTGTTAAAGACCTTAGCTTAAAAAGGTCAAGGTCCCTCACTGTATCCTGAGCCATCTCCAGTTTTCCTGATCCATATTTGGCCACTGGACCCAGATGGCTTTGGAGGAGAGAGTGAGACTGGTGACTTTGCCATGGCATCACCTCCCTGATGTCATGGTCCTCTCCAAGAATGAAGGAGAAACAACAACCACCACCACAATAACAATTTTCTGCCAAGTTGTAGATAGCTAACAATCTGCTTTAGTGGAGGTAGTTTACACAATGGGGGTTCCTCATTGGCAAAATCTCGCCTCCTTCGTATATTCAAATTACCATATTAGTATGCCTCTAGAAGGAAATCTTGTAGAGAAGATTCCTATTCAGATGTAGGTTGGACTTTGTTCCAGCTCTGAGATTCTATGATTTTAAGTCACTCAACATCCCCGGAACTCAGTTCCCTCATCAATAAAATGAGAGGGCTGTAAGAAATAATAAGTATGATTCTTTCAAACTACTAATTACATAATTCTCAAATTAGGGAAATGGTGCTGATGTGGAAAAAATAACAAAAGAAAAACTGAAATGGAAAAGGGTATTCTAGTAGCTTGCAGAGATTGTGCTATCCTAAGCACTTATTAGCATGGCCGCTTCTGAAAATGCTGGGAAAGATATTTGTAGAAACTGTATTAGGAGACATTTATAATTTAAAATGAAAACATTTTAAAACCTTTGAATTGAATGTGTTCGGCATTCTTCTGATTTGTAGTTAGAATATACATGTGCACATGTACGCGTACATGTGTGTGTATGCATATTTTTTAAAAGGGGCATAAGATACATTCCCAGAGTTCTACTCATCCAGGTCTGTCTGTCTGTGACTGTGTCTTTCTGTCTCCCTGTCTGTCTCTGTCTCTCTGTCTCTGTCTCTATTTCCCTCCCTCTCTCTCTCTCTCCATAATGGGGAAAGAAACCGGAAAGGAGACTTGTAGCCATTAGCATGCTAACATGTTGCTGTGTGCCCAAAGAGATAATTAGGAATATTGAAAACCAGGTTAATGTTCTTTGTCTGTGGAGTTAGGGTCCACCTAATTAAAAATAAATGTTCCCTACTGGATCTAGGCATCAGTGGGTCAAAGCCATGAATGCTTTTGGGGATCAGAACCTAGGGACATTTTAATGAAAGAACTTGATAGCTAATAGAAATTTTTTGCCACTTCAAACATAATTACAAAGTAGCAGAGCTGAAGATGGCTGCTGGAAAGCAGGGACTTGCATGAGCTTCCCTCCAGGTCCCTCCAAAAACCTATAAAAATGGCTCTGAACAAATTCTAGAACTGCAGAATCCACAAAATAGCAGAGGGAAGCAGGGTTCCAGCCCAGGACAGCTTGGATGGTCACTGGGTAAGGTCTATCACATGGAACTGGGAGCAGAGTGAAGCAGAGCCCAGCATGGGTGGTGGCAGGACCAACTAGATTGGGAGCCTGGTGGAACAGGCCCTAGTGTTCTGAATCAGTAAGCTATGGCAGTTACCAGACTTGTCAACCCACAAACACCAAAGACAACAGAGAAGAACTGCAGAACCCATGAAATAGCAGAGGAAAGCAGGGCTCTAGCCCAGGACAGCCTGGGTCAGTCGCTGGGTAAGCTCTATCGCCCATGGAACTGGGAGTGGAGGGGAGCAGAGCCAAGTGTGGGGAGCGGCAGGACCAACCAGACCAGGAGGTGGGTGGAACAGGCCCTACCACCCTGAAGCAGTGCGCTGTGGCAGTTACCAGACTTCTCAACCCACAAACACCAAAGACAACAGAGAAGGTTAGTGGGAAAAGCTGCAGGGGACAGAGTGAAAGGAGTTCCCCATTTGATCTCAATCATCACCCTGGGGGCAGCAGGGGTGGTGCAGATACAGAACTACAGCTGCAGTTGCTTCTGGCCCCAGGACCACCTGGTGGGAGGAATGAAGTGGCAGATCAGAGCAGGAGTGCAGAGCCTGCTTAAGATCTGAGTCAGGTCCAGGTTGGTGGTTCTTGGGGGAGGAGGAGCATTGCTGTAGCAGAGCTTGCTGTGTAGAAATAGCTCTGAAAACAACAGCACATCCCCTCAAGCTTGGAACAAAGTACTCTCTACTCTACAAGCAGTCATACTCCCACAAAAAACTCAAGGGTCAAGTAGTTGGCTGGTAACATGGGCAGGCAGCAAAAAAGGACTCAGATTCAAACTCAGACTTTGGAATCTGTCTTTGGTGACAAAGAAGACTAAAACATACAGCCAGAAGAAGTCAACAAAGTCAAAAAGCCTATATCAAAAACCTCCAAGAAAAACATGAACTAGTCTCAGGCCATGGAAGAGCTCAAAAAGGATTTGGAAAAGCAAGTTAGAGAAGTAGAGGAAAGATTGGGAAGACAAATGAGAATGACGCAAGAATACCATGAAAAACAAGTCAATGACTTGCTAAAGGAGACCCAAAAAATACTGAAGAAAACAACACCTTAAAAAATAGACTAACTCAGATGGTAAAAGAGCTCTGAAAAGCCAATGAGGAGAAGAATACCTTGAAAGGCAGCATTAACCAAATGGAAAAGGAGGTCCAAAAGACCACGGAAGAAAATACTACTTTAAAAATTAGATTGGAGCAAGTGAAAGCTAGTGATTTTATGAGAAATCAAAATATTATAAAGCAGAATCAAAGGAATGAGAAAGTAGAAGACAATGTCAAATATCTCATTGGAAAAACCACTGACCTGGAAAATAGATCCAGGAGAGATAATTTAAAAACTATTGGACTACCTGAAAGCCATGATCAAAAAAGAGCCTGGATATCATCTTTCAAGAAATTATCAAGGAGCACTGCCCTGTTATTCTAGACCCAGAGGGTAAAACAGAAATTGAAAGAATCCACAGATTGCCTCCTCAAAAAGAACCCAAAAAGAAAAGTCCTAGGAATATTGTCACCAAATTCCAGGGTTCCCAGATCAAGGAGAAAATACTGCAAGCAGCCAGAAAGAATCAATTTGAGTATTGTGAAAACATAATCAGAATAACACAAGATCTAGCAGCTTCTACATTAAGGGATTGAAGGGCTTGGAATACAATATTCCGGAGGTCAGTGGAGCTAGGATTAAAACCAAGAAACACCTACCCAGCAAAACTGAGTGTCATGCTCCAAGGCAAAATATGGACTTCCAATAAAATAGAGGACTTTCAAGCTTTCTCAGTAAAAAGACCAGAGCTGAATAGAAAATTTGACTTTCAAACACAAGAATCAAGGGAAGCATGAGAAAGTAAACAAGAAAGAGAAATCACAAGGGACTTACTAAAGTTTAACTGTTTTGTTTACATTCCTACATGGAAAGATGATGTGTATGATTCATGAGACCTCAGTATTAGGGTAGCTGAAGGGAATATACATACATACATACATATATATATATATATATATATATATATATATATATATATATAGAGAGAGAGAGAGAGAGAGAGAGAGAGAGAGAGAGTGAGAGAGAGAGAGAGAGAGAGAGAGAGTGAGAGAGAGAGACATATACATATATATAGACAGAGGGCACAGGGTGAGTTGAATATGAAGGGATGATATCTAAAAAAAATCAAATTAAGGGATGAGAGAGGAATGTATTGAGCGAGGGAGAAAGGGAGAGATAGAATGGGGTGAATTATCTCACATAAAAGTGGCAAGAAAAAGCAGTTCTGTAGGAAGGGAAGAGGGGGAAGGTGAGGGGGAATGAGTGAATCTTGCTCTTATTGGATTTGACCTGAGGAGGGAATAACACACACACTCAATTGGGTATCCTACCCCACAGAAAAGAAGAAGGAAGAAGATAAAAAAGGGTAGATGATAGAAGGGAGGGCCGATAGGCGAAAAAGGGACAGGGTCAAGTGAGAATATTCTATAAAGGGCGATAGGTTAGGAAGGAGCAAATATAGTTAGTCTTTCACAACTTGAGTATAGTGGAAGGGTTTTATATAATGATACACATGTGGCCTATGTTGAATTGCTTGCCTTCTTAGGGAGGGTGGGTGGGGAGGGAAGAGGGGAGAGAATTTGGAACTCAAAGTTTTAAAAACAAATATTCAAAAAAAAGTTTTTGCATGCAACTAGGAAATAAAATACACAGGCAATGGGACATAGAAATTTATCTTGCCCTGCAAGAAAGTAAGGGAAAAGGGGATGGGAGGGGAGTGGGGTGACAGAACAGAGGCCTTACTGGGGAATGGGGCAACCAGAATATATGTCATCTTGGAGTGGGCGGAAGGGTAGAAATGGGGACAAAATTAGTAATTCAAACTCTTGTTAAATCAATGCTGAAAACTAAATATATTAAATAAATTAAATACATAAATTTTTTAAAAAGTAGCAGAGCTGTCACCAAGAAAAGAGTGAAGTTGAAATTGACTATTAGTTGAGTACCAGCTAAGGAAAACAACTACTCTTGCAGCATCAAGAAGTGTCTGCTAATGAAAACTTTGTTGCCCAGGCAATCCAAAGCCAACCTTAACATGTACTTGAGAAAGCTGTCTAGTGGTGGTGGTAATGGTGATGATGATGATGATGATGATGATGATGATGATGATGATGATGACAAATAGCTAGCACTTATATAACTCCTTGAAGTTTACAAATAACTTTACATGTTATCTCATTTCATCCTCAGAGATGGGGGCTATTTTTATTACCATTTTACAGATGCAGAAACTGAGGCTGAGAGAGGTCCAGTGACTTTTCCGAGGTCACACAGGTTTTCAGTCTGTGAGACAAAGATTCAAACTTGGGTGTTTTTGACTCCAACTTCAACACTCTATCTGTTCTGCTAACTAGATAACTCAATAATGCCATTACAAAAGCAAGCTGACCACCCCATTTGGGAAAGCAAATAACTAAGAAGCAGCATTTAGCTGGAAAGTAAATGATAACCATCCATATCTGGGCAGCTAAGTAGCACAGTGGAAAAAGCACCAGTCCTGGAATCAGTAAGACCTGAATTCAAATCTGGCCTCAGACACTAGCTGTGTGACCCTGGACAAATCACTTAACCCTCTTTGCCTCAGTTTCGTTATCTGTTAAATGAGCTGGAGGTGGAAATGGCAAACTACTCCGATATCTTTGCCAAGAAAACCTCAAAAGGGGTCAAAGAGAGTCAGACATGACAAAAATAGCTGAAAAACAACAACAAAAGTCTGGGTAGCCAAGGGCTATCAACATCATTAATAAGAAGAATGACAGAAAATTAATTCAATGTTAATAAATGAGCTATGATTGGCAGTCTGGGTACCGAAGAATTTTCATTATTCATGGATGGGCTACTGTTTAGGGAAAGAGAGTGTTGTGCTGAGTGAAGTATTTTAAAAAAATTAAAAGTACTATCTTTTCCTTATTTTACATAAAGTAATTAAATCAAGCACATTATCTTCAGCTTCTGTCTTAGGTGTTTTATTACGAAATTAGGTAGAGAGGCTAATTAGACTTAAGGAAAACTGATATTAAACTGAACAATTTCTACTAAGCAAAGAGAAAAACTATGAAGAGTAAGGAAGGATAAAGCAGGAAGAATACCATCAATGGAAATAAAAGTTTTAACAAAATGACTGTTTCATGTAGGTTTAAAAATTTCTGTCATTCTATTAAGCAATAAAATGTGCATAATAATGAAAAACAGAATTTATATAATGCTTTAAGGTTTGCAAAACTCGTTACAAATATTATCTTATTTTAACCTCACAACCTTGAAAGGTAGGTGCTATAACTGTCCCAATTTTAGAGATGAAAAAACCAAGAAGGTTAAAGGTAAAGTGACTTGACCAGTATCACATAGCTAGTCATGTTTGAGGCCAGACTGACTTGAGACCCAGGGTCTCTGAAGGGTGAAAAACAAGACCACATGTCAGTCTTTCACATTTTCTGATATCACATTCTCTTTCCATTAGGTACTGAAAAAAATGGTTATAAACACCCTCTTTTCAAACATAGATGCTTATGAGTTGCTTGTAAAATACAAGGTGTTATGGAAGTTCTTTACCATACACATTGCTCTTTTAAGAGATGTTTTCCAACAAGCTTCCTTTGAAAGATGGGATAAGATCTAGATGTAACCTTGTACAATTATCAAATCATTTGTATTGCTTCATATACAAATATCTTTTTGCATGACATAAAATATACCAATACTAGACATAACAAAGGCAACACAGATTTTTTTTAACAAAATCATTTTTTACTACACATTGCAAAAGAAAATATCCCCTAAATTTAGAGAGGATGGCAAAGTTGGAACTGATGGAATCAAGACTGAGATTTAAAAAAAAATTACAACAGAAACAAAAATTGAAGCATGGCAAAAGTTTATAACAGAAGAAAATGGAATTCATCATCATCGTGACCAGCATTACTAGCAATTATCACTAGTAATCACTTTTATTATTATTACTTATGTTAATTATTAGTTATTACTTTAGTATTACTAGTAATGATTGTCACGATGATGATAGTGAATTAGTCAGTCAACAAGCAAACTTATTAAGCATTTGCTTTGTTCCAGGAACTCCATTGCATCTACGACCTTCCTTGGTTTCAACTCCACAGAACAAGATGCTCTTCCCCGAGTAAACTCACCACTTCTATACTCACCACCATGAAGCTAACTCAAGGTTTGATTGACATAACTGCCCTCTGCCTCTTTCCTCTCTGACTGGAGGGCTCAAGGATGGAGGGCCAAACTCCTTCCAATCCCTTCCTATATACGTGGCAGAAATTGTTCTCAGTTCACTCCACTTAGCATCTGCTTCCCTGGCTGGTTTCAATTCCATGGAATGAGATAACCCTACTCTGGGTATCCCTTGGCATTACATCCCGCTCCCTGCCATTTTTCCATTTTCCTTTTATGTGTTGTCTCCCTTTTAGATTGTATGCTCCTTGAGGGCAAGGATTGTCTTTCTTTTTATTAATTGCATCTCCTGTGCTTAGCACAGTGCCTGGCACTAACACTAAACCTGGTGCTTAATAAATGCATATTGGATTGCATTGCTAAGAATACAAAGAAAGGCAAATGAATAATACCCTCTAATTTGAATAACAAATAGTATCCTCTGTTCCTGGGACCCCTCTGAATGGAGGATGGAATAAAGATCTCCTCCCCCAAAACTCCATTTAAGGAGAGTGCTCAAGGCAGCCATCTCTTAATTTCCTACCCAGACATACTCTTTTGGACTTAGTCATCATGCTTCCTTGGTGGTTACCTTCCTTTTCCTTCCTACATCTTGATACTCAGCTTCCCTTGTGTGTTTTCTTTCTTCATTAGATTGTAAGCTCCTCGAGGGCTAAGATTGTCTTTCTTTTTCATATTTTGCATCACTAGCACTTAGCACAGTAGCACATAGTAGGGATTTAATAAATGTTTAGTGGCTTATTAACAAGAATTAATGGACTTTGGCCAAATTCAAACATTGTTTGGAAGAGAATAAAAAAGAAAGAATGAAAATGAGGAGACACACAGAGGAATAGAGATGGTACAACATTGGCTTTTTAATCTACTTATCGTAAGAGACATCATCAAGGACATATATGTCTAGAAAAGGAAGTTAATCTACCATGGAGCAGGAACAAGTTATGATGAATAACATTGAGCAAATCTTTTACAGACAGTTTGTGGAAAGCATAGACAAGAAATACAGGGGGAGAAAGCATATCAGACTTGTGGTCTCTAGTAGGGGAGGGATTATCCACAATAAAGTGATAAAGGATTCACTGATAGATTGAGTTAAGCATTTAATATACTAAGAGCTGGAAAAAAAAACAGGAAAACTTGCCCTCTGGCCCCATGAGATGAACATGGCAAAAGGTGTTGGTCATGATTATTGTCGTTGTATTTAATTCCTTCCAGGTTGGAGATGACTATGTAACAGAAGGACTAGGACAGGATAAATCCTAGCCCTTCTCAAATTTTCTTTCTTCCCACCTTGTCTATCCTTGAGAGTATCAGATTGGCCTTGCCAATGACCTTATGAACATATAAAACCATATCTTATATATGGAGTACATAACTGAGATCACATACATGCTGCCCGTATTTATGTTGCATCAATGGACTGTCCCTAAGTGTACAGCCAAGTCCCCATTAAAGTAGTCCCAATATTCAAATTTTCACTGCATACTTACATTGGAGTGGAACAAATTACCATATTTTACACATAATTATAACTTCTAATACTATAGATTTGAATAATTCCACCTTCTGCTTAGGGTGCATTATGCACATTAATTGGAACCTCACTGTGGTGGAAAGAGAGCTGGACAGGGGTTCAAGTCTTAGCATGAGCAAATCACTTCATCTCTACATTTCCATGGAGACAAGTAATATTTGTTTAGTGGTTATGAGGAAAACACCTTGCAAACCTTACAATGATGAATACATTACTTATTATTAATAATAGCAATAGCCATCATAATAATCATTTGTAAGCCCTGTAGAGTGGAGGAATTTTATCAAACACCCTCTTCCTTTTTTTTTAAAGACAGGAGGCTAACCTTTGCAAAAATTTAAATATTTCATGGCGGTCATGAATAATTTTTGTTGCTATGGTTGCTATTATTATTGTTAATCCAAGTGCACAGGCTTTCTTATCATTCATTGCACTGAATACATGAGAAGCAGAGGCAGTATAGACATTAAGACATGGTGGGAAACCCACATGGAACATTATAACATGATACCTTGGTAGGGCCTCCAGGATTCCCCCTTGTCAAAAACAGAAGTACACAGTGCTAAATAATACAATTTATTCAATATTTTTCAAAGGAATTCAGGGCATTTGCATACAGTATTTTAATTAATGGGGCAGCTAGGTGGCACAGTAGATTATTCACTTCTTCCTGAGTTAATATCCAGCCTCAGACACTTACTAGCTCTGTGATCCTGGACAAGTCATTTGACTGTGTTTGCCTCAGTTTCCTCATCTGTAAAATGAGCTGGAGAAGGAAATGGCAAACCACTGCTGTATTTTTGTCAAGAAATAGGGCCACAAAGAGTCCAAAATGACTGAACAACAACAAATTTTAGTTAATTCTTCCCTTTTAACAGGATAAGGAATGAGCTTAAAACCAAAGAATCAGAGACTCCTAAAAAAATTAGGAACAAAGCTACAGAAAGGAAACTTGGCCATTCTTGCTCTCATGGCCTTGTTCAGGGTAATACTGTAAGTTACAGGCAAAGGTGTAAACTGCTAAATTAACAATTGTTTCACAGGGGAAAATGTACACAGAACGCACTTTGAAGTTTAATCTACATTGCTAACATTTACTCCAACACTTTCTTAATCTGGGACAGTCAACAGAACAATAAATAAAGCCCTGATCTGAAGCATCTGCCAATTTCTGAGGTGTAAAAACTCACATTGAAAATTTAACAATCAGTTCTGGTGAGCTGGTATGAGCTGGCTCCAGCACATCATTGGCATAGGTATTGTGCAGGTCACTAGGGAAGGGTGACCCACAGGAGATGGAGTTCTCTTTATTTTCTAAAGGTCAGAATTCTTTCTATCTCCTCTACTGTATGAATGAGACTATTGGATATTTTAGGGGAATAAAGAAAGAAAAATAATGACAGCTTTAAAGGACTTGTTTAAATTTACATTAGAGCCTAGTGAAATGACCACAGCATGTCAGTCATATGAATGCCCTCACTAGAAGTTGCTGGCAGGAGAAAGATAGTGGGTTTGGTATATCCTTCTATAAATTACCTGAGACTCTCCTGCTGTCCTGTGATCACTTGCTCCTTAAGCCAACTTGATTTTTAATTTCTGTGGGCACCAGAGATTAGTGAGACAGATCCCTCACTTGTTCTTTCAACTAAGTTGTCCTCCCAAGACATAGAAGCCTAAGTTGCAGTTTTCTAATTTCTTTGCTTTCCCTTTCTGCTCCTACAGAAACAAATAAATTCTTTTTAAGATTGTTGAAGGGGTTTTACTGCTACTAACAACGCAAAGGCCAACATTAAACATAACAAACTTGGGGAAGATAAAATCTCTTAAATATTTAGTCTAGTCTTCCATACCAAGAGCTAGACTGGATCTTATCCCTTATCTTCTACTCTTTCCTGACTCACCTCTTTATGTTCTTCTGGTAGTCAACTGTATTCAATGTCCCTTCCCTAAACTTCTATTTCCAGGGCTAGTGTTCCCTGGATTTCTACCAACCCTTTCTCTCTCTCAATCACCATAATCCCCAAACTAGGACAAAAACTCACTAAATGATTTTGGACACATATCTTCACACATCAGTCTTCAGTTTCTTCACTGGTTAAATGAGGGGGGGGGGAGGGGAGAGGTGAACCTGATGTCTCTTCCAATGAAGAAGAGTTCCCAAAGACTAAGTGAGATTCTAAAACATACCAGAGGAAATTTTTGATGGGTCGTTGAGCATCACACTTCACACATCGGAAAGTCATCCTGGGCCATTCTCTGACATCATATGCACTGATTGTTAGGTTGGCATCCAAGCTACATTACCATGTACTTCTTCATTAGTCATACACTGATATTATATATATGTATATGTGTGTATGTATATATATATACACATATATATGTATATATATATATATATATACATATATACACACATTATATATATACACTTCTCATGAGAAGTTGGATAGGGAAAGATCGATTCTAATTTTATACCCAACCTTATGAGTAACACTCATGTTTTAAACTTCTACAACTTACAGACTCCTTTGGGGTTACTGATATGCAAGACACCTCAAAATCAGAGGCAGAAATAATTTAAGCAAATTTAAGTCCACATTTGGGATGCAAAGTGGTATTGCCTCACCCATTAGAATGTGAGCTTCATGGTAGCAGGGACTGTCTTTTCTTATATCCCTTAGTATGATGCTTTGCACAGAGTAAGTACTTAATAAATCCTTCATTCTTCCATTTATTCATTTATTCATATTTAATATAAAAACACAATGTAAGGAGTAGCTCTTTCGAACAGTTAATTTTAGTCAGGATACAGGAATAAGTACATTATGGGGACATAGATCTGTAAAGATACGTATTTGGTTCTGATTTTTTTTTTTGCATAAGTGGTCAGGGACAATACTGACATGATTAATCTATAGTTAGAACAGTTGAGCAGGTTTTCTTAGAAAGAAAAACACAAGTTACCAAACATCCACTAAAACACCACACACACACACACACACACACACACACACACACACACACACACACACAAACTCACACATACACACACCCCAAAGGAGGCTGCCACTGCATCTTGATTTAAAATGAAAAACACCCCGATCCACTTCAGGGCTGAGTAAAAACTGCCTATTTCTGTCTTTGTCCTTGTCACTTTCTCCCCATCAAAACCACCTTCAAATGCCACACACCCCTCCCTTTCCTAATAGATTATGCTTCTCTAAGAGGGTAGATATGACAGTAAGTAACTAATAATGATAATAATAATAATGAGAAACAGCCCCAGAAACATATTTCATGTTCATTCCTCCATCCTTGTCTTCTCTCAGTTGAACAGTTTCCCAGCGAGCATGGCATTAATCATCAGGGCAGCAGCATCGAGATAAAGGCCAAGTGGAATTTCATTGTGCATTATGGGGTGAGTTGTGTGAGTTCAGAAGTATGGGCTTCTGTATATGTCTGGGTTGGGAGGGGGGGTGGGGAAAATTGGAAAGGCAGAGCTGAAAAATCTGTCATATATTTATACCGCTCCAGTTGGTCAGGACTTGTGCCCCATTGTTACTGCAGATTAAAATCATGCATGTCCTTCTACTTTCATCGGAGGTCACCTTTCATAAAGGTGGATAAATATTATGACAAGTTAAATTCTACCTTCCCCCACCAAAAACCAAAATCTGTCCTGGAGGTGTGCAGCAGAGTAAGAGAAGGAAGAAACAGAAGAACTCAGTGGAGATGGGAAGAATTGCCTGCCAGGACTGGTACCTAACAGGGCCCCCTCTTCCAGAATTACATAATACAATTGGGATAATAAGAGTGGTTTCCTCTCCTTGGCAGCCCTGAAGCAACATTGGGATTCCCATAAATGAGGGAGAGATAGGCATACAGATGATGCTACCAAAGACACACATAATAAATACAAAGGAAATTTCTGTCCTCTGAACTGATAGAAGAAAAGATATTATTGTGGTTAATCAAATAATTTAGTGAAAGGAGAGTTAGATATACCATAAGAGGGTGACTAAGAGGATTCTATTTTGCTAAGTATACTTCTAGCGTTAATTACAATTCATTGTATTCTTTACAATGGAAGCATCAGAGGATTTTTGTCACGTCAAGGTCATTAGTACGGACATCACCATACTGACATAATGTAAGCAAGGGCTAAAGAATATTCTGGTCTATAGTATGGCTAATAAATGTACTATTCATACCTATATATGTGCGGGTACAGTGCCATACACACAGTAAGGATAGTTTGTAGGCCAAAATCTAAGTAAATTCATCTGGGACCACTACATACTACAAACCAAAGAGAATTTTTATTGGTCAAAATAATTGTTGAAGTCTGTTTGAAAAACTGAGGCCCCAGTTCTCTATTCTTCCCACCATTGTCAAAAGAGTACATATTCCACCCTTATCCTGACTTGTGATCCCATTAAGTTTTCTCTTTCCCCTCCCCAGCCTTTCATTTTAAAATGAAAGTATATGGGAATCATTCTGAACATCCCCAGAACATTGTTTTCACTGCAGCCAAGGGAGGAGAACACATGGTAAGTAGGAGGTAGCAAGACATGTTTCATTGGTTTCTCCTCAGAATTACTTGGTTTACAGAAATAAAGAAATTGTTCAGAGAAAGGAAGAGATGAGGCATTTCTCAACTTATCAAAAACTATGTTCCAAACTATGTTTGTATTCTTAGCCCTAGCCACAATACCTTAAACATCATAGGCAATTAATAAATGTTTGTTAAATTGAATTTCAATTATTTAGACTCAGAAGGTATTCTCCTGTAGTAATAATGTAATCAAGAGAGGTTATATATATATTCTTAGGCTAACCCATGAAAGTTCACTTGATCCACTTTATAGATGACCTATACGATTAGATGCAACTATCCAACCAACACTCATAAGGTTGTTTCTAAGACCAACAAAAGTGTGTTCCAAATAATAAATAGGGAACCAGGATTGCGTGTGTGCTTCCAGTATTGAGTGCGAGAGAAGTGTCCTTATTATTATTGGTTTATTAAGAGCTATAAACTTTTATAAGCACTTACCTCCTCTTCCCTAGTGGTTCCAATTGAAGGATGAGGGAAAGTTGAAAGTTGGAAAGTAAGGATAAAGTAAAGTAAGAAAAGAGAAAAAGCAGCTAGATATGGAGAAAAGGAGGGAGGGGAGAAGAAACTTGCAGTGAGGACATGTTCAAAGTAGAACATAAACCCAATAAAATATTTAAAAAATGAGGAACATTTATGTTATATCAGAGAAGTTTCCAAGAGGAACATCAGGAACATTCCTTGTGATACAATAGAAAGAGAGGATGTATGGGGATGAAGGAGAGGGCCAAATAGGACTTGAAACTATGGGAAGTATGGAAAGAATACCAGAGAAGAGAAAGTAAGCTGATAGATATAGTAGGTCCTTAATACAATCTACCCAGAGGGCACTGGGTCTCTAGTCAGGAGAAATGTTGGTACAAATCTTGTTTTATTTTTGCTTTTCCTGTGGTTTTCCAAGAAATTATGGTTTTTAAAAGATATATTTAAAAAATTATTGACCATTATTTTTTTTTCTCTCCCTCTCACATCCCTTAACTAAGAGAAAGAGACAGAGGCACAGAGAGAGGAGAGAGAGTAAGAGAGATAGTGAAGGTAAGGGCAAGGGAGAAGGGAAAGAGGGAAAGAAGGAAGGAAGGAAGGAAGGAAGGAAGGAAGGAAGGAAGGAAGGAAGGAAGGAAGGAAGTTATTGGCGGGGTGGCGGGGCGGAAATCTTGTGTGGGACAGGGAGACTGCCAGAGTATGGGAATCGAGCAGTAGCACTCCAGCGCCTTCTAGAGGGTAGGTCCTCCAGTGAGAGAAAAGTGGTGGGGGAAGCCAGGGCAGCCACTACTCAGGAAATGCCCCCTATAGGTTTGATGGCAGCAAAATGAGGGCTTGGGAAGGATGAGATAAGGCTGGTGGGAGAGTCGTTTTTTAAGTCAAATATTTATAACCAGAAGACTTCCTGTATTCATATTTATAGTATAGTATGTTTAATTAGAACTAAATGCTACTCTAAAGACTCATCTCATGAGTGAAAAGAATGATGTATAACTCAGCATAGTGGATATCTATGTGATCCTGAAGAAGTCAATTAGCCTCCCTGTATTTTGGTTTTCTCATATGTAAAATAAGGAATTTGTACTTGATTTCCTTCTAAGATCCTTTGAGCTCTAAATTTATGATCCTAAGAGTCCATCAGTATTTCTACATCTTTTATGGGACCACTACATGTTAAAACTTAAGTCTGGAATGTTCTTTGCTGATTCACAGGAATAAACTCTTCAATATAGCATCTGTAGAACTACACCTGGAAGATCAGGCAACATGTAGCTTATGCTTTTTTGTTGGTGGTTTTTTTTTAGTTAATAAACAACCATTTCCCCCCACGAAGCCCAAGTGACCCAAGAGGTTTAAACAAAGCCAGCTTCTAATAACTCTACTTGGATGCCACTAAATTGCACACCTGGAGAGAAAAGCAGAGACTGGAGCTGTCCAAATTTCCAGCTTTTCATTTATTACTGGAACATGTAAAACAATTGGGAAATAGAAAGGCCTATATTAACTATACAAGTCAATCAAGTTCTTATCAGCTAACTTTCTCTAATCATCAGTAATGACTGCTAAATACCATAGACATGGCTCACATTTCCATAACATTCCTTTCCAGAGATGAGAAAGAAACCGAGGGGAATCTTCCCTTCTCTATTAGCTAACAGTACCAACGCTCTAAAGAAAACCCAAGACATTAATTAGAAGGTTTCGAAAAGCACTGCTGTCATAACAGCCTCAGTATGTTTCTAATTTTTACACAGTCACCCAAACATACAGCAGAGAGGTAGGATAGTACATCACACTCTTCACACAGCCTTGTCAAAAAGACAAAATGGAAATATCTGTCTTGTAAGCTTGCCGACGGTGACTGCTACTTCCAGCTGTTTCCCTGTGGTGTGTACATAGCAAACAGAGGGGACAAATTTTCACAAAAATGTGATCCAATACTCAAACTACAGTTTTACCTGTGACCAATGAATCTACTATATTTCTCAACTAGAATTTAGGGTCTTGTTTTTCATCTAGGGGTGGTTACCATATAGCAACTGGTAACATTATTCCCTGAGGAATGGGGTGAGAATAAAAGGTATAAAAAAAGATATTTTTCCCTTATTTTGATCCAAGCTTCTGCATTTATATTTCACATCACATCACTCTAATCTCCTATATCTTCAACAGTAGGCAGCAAAAATGTTTTAAAGATTCACAGGAGCCATTACTGAAAAAAGACAAGGAGTTCCTATAAATTTACAATATAAAATCCTTGTAATATTGTTTGATTGGTCCATTCATCCCTATAACAAATATTTAGGGGACACCTATTAAGTGCTATGTAATATAAAGATATCTAAGATAAGACCCAAGTCTCTAAAGAATTTATTGTAGGTAGTCAGATCTGTTAGTAACACATACGGAAAAAATATGCTTCTGCTTGTATAATGGCAAATGAAATTCAAATCAAGAAACATTTACAAAGACAGACACATATCAGTCTCCTCCCTCAAAGAGTTTTATTCCATTTCATAGGCTCTTAGATTTGTAAAGGATCTTAGATATTATATAGTTCAATTCCCTCATTTTATAAAAGAAAGTGGGACTCAGATAGGTTAAGTGACTTGTCCAATGTCACACAGTAGCAGAACCAGTCTAAAGACTGCAATGTTACACTGGATTGCATTCTAGACTAAACCCTTGTTACTAACAAATTCTTGGCTAATTCACTTAATCATACTGGTAAAATGTGGGGACTTTATTTATATATTTGTCAAACTAGTTTACTAACTATTCCCCTAATTTGACTTACTATCCCTTACCTCTGTGCATTCAGTTAAGCTTGTCCCTCATGCCAGGAATGTACTCTCACTCTGGTCATTCCTACATTCCAGATTCCTTATCTCTCTATGAGGCTCAGCTCAAGTGGTCTCTTTTCATGACACTTTCCTTGACTCCATCTGTCAGCTGTTAGCACACTCTCCTTCCTCAAATATTCCTAGAGCATTTTCTCTGCTCTATCCTTGGCCACCTTTATGCCCTCATCTCACCTTCTATTTTACTTATATTTCCATATTGCATATTCCTATAGCCTTATGTACATTCCTTGAGGACTAGGGGGTTTCATTTTTGTCTTTGTATCCTCTTTGAGAAGCAACATGATTTACTGAATTGAGGACTAGATTTGGAGTCAGAAAGATCTGGGTTTAAATCCAGCTTGAGACACTTACTAGATGTGTTTCTGACCTTAGGCAAGTCACTTTACTTTTCTGTGCCTCAGTTTCCTCATTCATAAAATAAAGGGATTGGACTTGAGGGCCTCTAAATTATCTTCCAGCTTTACATCTAAAATGCTATGATACTTAGAAGCAAGCACTGTGCCCTAGGCACAGGAACCACCTAAAAATGTTTGTTGAATTTTATTGAATTTTCTGAGGAAAGGTGGTAGCATGTGACTCAGAAATGATCCCAGGGAGAGGGGAAAGCTAGCCTGAAAATAAAAATACCTTTTGTTATATTCCACACAAAGTTAACAAAGAACTAACCAGATTCCCTTTGTGAAAGTTCTGATGTCTAAATATGCTAATCAACCCTTTAGTAATAGTCTTGAGTGAAAATGTATTTCATATATCCTATAGCCCAAATAAAGAAGAGCATGCACCCCATCTCCTGGTTATCTGGTTAGACTGCCTGATGTTGGGGCAGCAAGAAAAGGAGCACACAGTATTAGGAAGCATCAATCCCTCTCCCCTTCTATTAAAATTAAAGTGTGATAAAAAGGGAAGAAAAAGAACAAACTCTGTTCTCTTCACCAGCCCATTTGTACAGCCAAAATAGCTGTCGTTAAAGGGGCAGCTAAACCCATCAAGCTCCTTTTTTCATTAGAGGTATGCAATCTGGGAAAGAAAATGTCACTGGAGAATCATACCAGGCAACGAGTAAATTAGAGACCAATTTCCTTCCCCCAAAAATTATTATCTGAGAGGGGAAAAGAAAGTACCTGTGTGAGGGTGAGGAGGAGACAGAAGATATTTCTCGACTGGCAGCTAAAGTCTAATTAGACTGACAAATCTTCAGTGCCTTCCCCAGTTATGAGGCTTGGCAGGAAAGAAACTAGCCCTGGAGCCACACATTATGTAAGGCTGTTAATCAATATTAGTTGAGCCCTGATCCTAAAAATAAACCTTCCCAGGAGGCTCTGTTGTCTAGTGGTGAAATCAAGCAATTGGGAACCCTGTGCAACACTATGGAGTTGGTGGCAGTGGGTGTGAGGCAAGGGGACACAAAGGAACTAATTAATTTGGGGTAAGTATTGCTATACAACTAGTGTGTTTCTATAGCTCAAACTACTATAGTGCCAAGTTTGGATTAAGAAAGCTAATCTTTGTGATGCCGTAAAGACAATTCAAATTTCAGGTAGGGGTGAGAAGAGGCGACTGTTTAGTTACCTTTAACTCTGAGATTCTATGATTCTGAATCCCATCTAAAGGAGTTTATTTATCAAAGAACTGTTAAAATACAAGCTCATGTCTTGTTCCCAAAGCATATAGCTTAATAATATTAACCTAGTTCTGGTCTGTCATCAAATGTATCTTATCTATTAAACTCATAACACCTTACTACAATTACAGTTTTATAAATGTAATAATTATAAAAGAGCTAGCATTTGCACAGTGCTTTATAATGTACAAATTATTTACGTATACATCTCATTTAGTCCTTACTACAACTCTATAAGGTAGGTACTTGTATTATCTCCATTTTACAGATGAGGAAACTGAGACTAAAAGGATCAAAAAGGTAGCAAAGATCTGAGGACAGATATGAAATCAGACCTTCCTCATTCCAGTTCCAGCAAGCTATACATCAAGACATTTAGTTGTCTAGGTGATACATATGAAATTTGTCTTCAGTAAGTCAGATTCTCCTTTATGGGATAAACCTATATGTGCACAGATGGGTGAGGTAAATGTGTGGGGGAGGGGAAAAGAAGAGCCAGTCTACATAGTCCCTTATATTAGATGGATTCAAAAGTCAAGTTTAAAATTATCATATATGAATAAAGTACCATTGTATTATGACTTATGATCTGATACAAAATGTAGTGAATAGAACCAGGAGAACAAATTTTTTATAACAATAACATTGTAAAGATGAACAACTTTGAACTCTGACCAATTCAAAGCCCAGCCAAGATTCCAGAGGAGTACCAATGAAACATGCTATCTACAACTAACAGAAAGATGATGGACTCAAGGTGCAAAATGAGACTAACATTTTTGGAAATGAATGGTGCAAGATTTTGTTTTGATTTTTTTTGTATATAGATACACATATACATATACATACACACACATATATATATATGTTTCTTATGAGTATTGAATAGATTTTCTCATTATAAATAATAAAAATAATTTAAAAAGTCATGTTTACTCTAAAATTCTTTAATTCGATTCTGGATAATGCTGGGTTTATTTAACAATCAGGAAAATTGCTTCCTTTTCTCTCCTCTATAATTAACCTTTCATAAAGGAACCCATTCAATATGAAAGTTTGTTGTATCCAAGCACAGGCTGGGGTAGATGTGTCCCAAAATATAAGTAACTATAGGGAGGAGGGTGTCAGCTGTACTAAGGGATAAGTGATGTAGAATAATTAGGCTGGATTCCTTGTTCTAGAAGGAGTAGGACAGCATGCACATAGAAATAACTAGAGTGACTGGTGAATCCAAAAGTATATCCATACACCAAAGAAATTCTATTAACCCTTATGTTTATCCTAATCATATGAGCTTATGACTGGTATGTTGGAAGGTACCTAGATTGTCCTTAAAATTCAGTCAGTTTATGTATAAAAGCTTCCTTTGTTCTCATGAATGTAAAACCCCATGGACCCTAATAACTTTGGACCATCTCCAAATCTATCAATGTCTGTATGGAGCCAATTGCACAGGTTGTAGTTATGTATGTAGCTTTCTTTCTCCAAAAAAGGCTGAGTACAGGAATCAAGATTGTCAGTGATGAGGGAATATATTTACTTGTACCCTTTATGTACAAGTTTTCCATCAGTAATTTGTATATTAGCAATAAAACCTGAAGTTTTATTAGAGGTTGGTACTACTGTGTTTCTGTTCCTTGAGATCCAGAGCTGGACTAATTCATCATGTAAACCTAGAATTATCCAAAGGTACCTCTTTTCCCTGTACCTCCTGACTTTTTACTAAAACTCTTTTTATCCAAAACACCTAAAATGTCTCATCATTCAGATTCAATTAAGCTAGTTTTATTTTCAATAAATATCAACTAAGAGGAAAAGTTCTTCCAATGGCCATACTTAGAAATGATCAGTTATGATTGAATGGTGTACATAACCTTTCGGTGAAGAGCAATCACCTTTACTCTGATCTTTTTACTACACCCAAGGAACTGTTAATCTCCTGAGAATTTTTGTAAGTACCACAATTATAAAGCCAGCAACACACACACAGGCACGTGTGCCTGGTGTGTGCGCGCACACACACACACACACACATACACACACACAAAATGGTTCTCCTTAAAACTTTCAGCATCTAAGTTCAGTAAGTTCAAGATGAAAACAAGACCTCAAAAATCCTCTAAAATCTTTCTTTTGTAATGATGATTAGAATAATTCCAACTGAAACAGAACAGAGTCATTTTCATGCAATTTTCTGGTACTGGACAGCATGGGTGAATGTCAATGTGACTCCGCTGTACATTGCCACAGAACGCCCAATCAATGAACTAAAAGCTTAGAAACAGTTATAAATGGTAATATGGATAGAACACACTGATACATTATGCAATTGTTAACAAGTCAATCTAGCAGCCCAAGCTAACAATATAAATTAAAATGGAAACTACTTCTCTCTCAGCCCTTTTCTCTCATCCGTAGCATTTTTTAGACTAATTGTAGGAACTCCATTATAGCACTGATAAAGGTCCTGCCTTTCATTCTTACCATCCCCTAACTATGTAAAAAACCAAGATTATGAGTAACTATGGTAGAATTTAGCTTATTCTAATCCAAAGGATGAGTCAATGACTATTAGGGTGGTACTGGGATGCCTAGGGGATCCCTGAAATGGTAATTCCTGTCAGATGCTATCATCAAAGGAGTGAAAGCTCAAACCATCAATTCTGAGTATAATCTTCTGAGGATTCCAGTGTAAGCACAATCAGGGGGTAGGCAATTAAGCTATAGTAGTAAGATCTCAGTTGCTGACAAAAGTGCTAATGAGGAATTCATCTTTTCTCCCACTTTGAGGCTGCCTAGAAGCAGCACATACAAGCAAAGAAAATAGTTTTCTCAGCTGGTGTTTGTAAACTAACCCTTATATTGCAGCCTTATTTCTTTATTTCCTGAGTTCAAATCTGGTCTCAGACACTTACTAGCTATGTGACCCTGGGCAAGTCACTTAACCCTGTTTGCCTCAGTTTCCTCATCTATAAAATGAACAGGAGAAGGAAATGGCAAAGCACTCCAGTATCTTTGCCAAGTGATCCATCTTTGCTCTGTGACCCAAAAGGGGTCACAGAGAGTTGAACATGGCTGAAAAATGGCTGAACATTTTTTTCTTAGACACTTTTTCTTCAAAGGAAAAGGAATATGGCTTAATGGATAGATGTCCAGGATAGAGCTTTCTTACTCCTTCTAGAGCAAGGGATCCAGCCTAATTAGTCTACATCACCTACTATATCTCACTATTCTTTAGTACATTTGAGTTTAGACCTGGGTTCAAGTCCTGTCTCTGATACATACTCTTTATTTGACCGCAGACAAATGACTTGACTCATTGAGCCAAACAACTCTACAATAAGACCATAAGTACATTTGAGTTTCCAATAAACTTTGGGAGTTCCTTCACTGATGAAATCACATATTAAGACAAAAAAAAAATACCATTATCTCTTAATTGTATTGGAAGGAAGAAAAGCAAGAATGACAAATGAGACTTCTTTCTAAGAAAGCAATGTATTTCTCATGAGTTTAGTTACTTCAATGGATTTCCTTATGTCTTAAAGAACAGAAATCAAGTGAGCCATATTCCCCTTTATAGCATGCTTCTTTGTGAAATTCTTGAATTCCCCCCAGAAGGACGTGTTCATCTGATTTTTAATTGAAGATTTATAGTGATGAGGAACTCACTATCTACCAAAGATAGCCCGTTCCATTTTTGGACAGCTCTAATAACAATTAGAAAATTTTCTAACTAGTTTCTTTTGCAAATCAAAACAAAATTTTTCTCTCTTCAAGTTTAACCCTCTGCTCATACTTCTATCCTCTGGGTTCAATCAGAAGAAACCTAATGCCTCTTCATATTACATTAAAGATTGCTTATTACTATTCCTCATTTACTTCTCATCAGCAGTTCATTCAATAAGTTGTGGGCTCCATGTCCTTATCCTGGTTAGTGTCCATGGATATATTTAATTTGCCAATAATCTTCTTAAAATAATGGTGCCTGGAATTGGTCATATCTTTTAGCCAGCGTTTAAGGTGATCATCTCCTTCAAAACAGACACTACTTCTTTTAAGGCATCCTAAATTCACTGTGAATATTTTAGGGACCATAGTCCCTTTACTACCTAACTTCTTTGGAGTAGGTGACAGAGCAACGGAACTGGAGTTAGGAAGAACTGAGTTCAAATACAGCCTCAGACACTTATTAGCTGTGTAACTATGGACAAATTACTTAACCTCTGTCTTCTTCAGTTTGCTCATTTATAAAATGGAGATCATAATAGCAACTACCTTACCAGGTTTTGTGAGGACCAGATGACATAATATCTGTAAAACTTAAAGCATTGCATGTAAATGGTAGCTATTATAATTACTAATAATTATAATTTTGACAAGATTTTGGAACTAACCCCTTGACTATAGCATCTCACATAGTGACAGACACATAAATGCTTAATAATTGATTGCCTGGTTTTTACATAGATAATTGTTTTATCATGTTTCTGTGCATTCCACTGTCACTGTGAACATGTGTTTAGATTACCTAAAAAGCAGAAAATTTTAGTGCTTTCATTCACTTTGAGATTCATGATAAAAGTGAAGGAAAATGCATATAGACATAAGCCAATTATTATCATGATAAGGGGAAAAGAACTATGTGCCATAAAAGACTCTTATAAAAGGCTTCTTCCCATTGTCCATTTAGAGAGGCAGCACAGTTTAGTGGAAAGAACTTTAGGTTGGAAATCAGAGGAACTCAGTTCAAATTCTGATTCTTCTATTTACTTAGTATCTTGAGCAAAGTATATGGCTTCTATGTGACTCAGTGTCCTTATCTGTAAAATGAGTGGAGTGGATAAGATCACTTTTAAGGTCTTTTCTAGCTTCATATGACATGCTCCTGCTAAAATGGTTGATTTTTGTTAAACTAGAATTATTTTGGCATTGAATCCCTTCTCCTACAATGCCTCATCATGGTATGGAAGTGTTTCTGAATTTCTGACCATAACAACAGGGCTACCATCTCTGGAAAGTCCTATCAACCTGGAAAAGTTTTGAGTACAGACTGGACCATGTGTAAGTCAACTGGTGACCATTTTAGATAAGTGAATTTTAGATAAGTGCTCATTATCTGAAGGTAGGACATCAGATGATGAGTATTTTTGCCTACAGTTGTGGGTGAATATCATCTACTAAATTACAGAAGGATTGCACTGCATAGGTGGAAGGAGACCTCACATCAGTGAAATCAACAATCCTGAAGTCCTGAAATATTTAGACCAGGGGTTCCTAAGTTTTTTTGGTTGGGGGTGGGGGAATTCAGGGATTCCTTTGTCAGTCTGGTGAAGTCTATGGATTTCTCAGAATAATGTTCTTAAATTCGTAAAACAAACACACAGGATTGCTAGAAAAACTAATTCTAGCCAAATATAGTTATCAAAAATATTTGTTTGAAGATAAACTCACAGGTGCCAGGTTAAGAACCCCTGATGTGGAGTGATTGGCAAGGTTTTGGCATAGCGTTCTTCAGAGTTTCCTTCCCCAGAGGCCCTGTCTTTTACATGTTTGGGAGAACCATTCAGTAGGTACCCAGATTTGTTCTTGTTAATGCATTTGCCCTCTGAAGGGCATACCTAGGGATCCTGTTTGTTTCTGTCTAATCCCTGAGTACAATAGCAAGTCTTACTGAGGTCAGTGGGTATTTGGCCTTTGAAGGGGCTGTGAGATTAGCCATTTCTTAGAAATGTCATTTGTTCCTTTGCTTCACAAAGAGCTAAAACAATGTACTCTGACAAACAAAACAACTCAGCCAAGACTTGTACCAAAAGAACAATCCTTCTACCAACAATAAACAGGACTTTTCTCAAGCTACAGGGAGTCATAATAGAAATACATATTGCCTTTTATATTCTTTTTCAGTGGGAAGACTGAAGAAGTGTCAGGAATTATTGCTTTAATATCAGCAGAAAAGAAACTATTTGTGGGAGTATGCATGAAAGTATGTACACACATGTCAGCACGTATGACCAGGAAAGATCTGATCTTAGTGACTTTTCCTAAGTGTTTATATCTGGTCTGCTAGTACTTGTAGCCCACACTGAAGCCCTTTAGCCTTATAGTCCTTTAGCAAGGACCTTTCTGAAAGCTGTCTTTCAAATAGCATAGAAGAGAGAAAAATCATTTCTACCTGGGTCACATAGTCTTTATTATACAAGAAGCAAAATTACCAATTGCTTAATTGGCGACTCATTCTGGGTTCACCGTGTCCACCAAAGTTAATGAAAAAGTGATTTCAAAGCTCAGACTCGGCTGGGTCCCCAGAGAAACACTGAGGTATTGGATTTTCCACAAATACTAACTAGACTGGGGGCAATTTTCCCACAAGTGGCTGAAACTTTTTATTTTATGCCAATGTATTTGAGGCTAATAAATAAATTAACCTCCTACCCCCAACTGATCAGATTTATGAAATGCTAAGGAAACCAGCTGAGCTTTAAGCTTTACCTTGGGCATAATTACTTTCAAATAAATAAAAGAAAATGCAACGACCATGCCAAGAACACTTAGCATAGTTAAACCCAAGATTTTCAAATTTCCTGCTCCTGTGTAACCTGGATTATTGTCAAAGCAAAGGAAACCTAGTGTGCAGCAGAGGGAGAAGTGATTAATCCCAAGTGAATAGTAACAGTAAAAGCTGCATTCCTTAAGGATTAGTTTTGTCTCTAGCACAAATTGCCCTTAATTTAACAGTGTCCATTCCCCCAATGATGAGAAATTCATATTTCTTAAAAAGTCATGTTGAATTTGTGAGCTGGACTGCATCAAGATCTACATTCCAGATGATAATAGATTCCCCTTGTCTTCTTTTCCCTTTCTGTGATTTGCAAAAATTGGGCAATAAAGTTAGATGAGGGAGAATTTCATGCTGAAAGCATTGTCCATGGATCATTTTGAATAACAGTACTACTGTAACAATGAAAAATATGATAGTAATACTAACCCATGGGTGCCGTAATACTTTTATAACTTTCTTCACGATGGCTGTCTCTTTTTCGACTGCTGGGGCTTATTAATATGAGAACGTTTGAGGCAAAATTCTCACAAACACTATTAACTTAAAACCATCAGTTTTCAGAGCTCCATTGACCAGAATACCCACATGCTCCAAGACACAACAAACTCAAGTGGACATGATGTGGAGAAAGAAACATGACTTACCTGAATGCTGGCTGTGGAGCGATTCTTTCGAGTAGTAGTGGTTGCCATTGTAGTGGTGGTTTCCATGACAGTGGTAGACATTTCTGGTGGCATGGAAGTTGTAGGTGTTGTCCCCAAGAGAGATGGTACTTCTCCCACGAGCCTGACGCTACCATTGATTTTAATATTAGGGTTGTTCTCAGCTGCCATGTTCAGAACTTTCAGGCCATCATAATAGAGCCCAGAGAGCTGACCTTGGAAGAGACGTCCTTTGTCTTTTCCTCCAATGGCTATTTGCGCCTGAGTGTTGAAGATGGTTAACTGCCGGCCTAGTGGGGTTGGGTGGAGGAAACAGGATTATTTCCATACATTTCTTTCCTCTTTACCTTACCTGATTGAAATGGAGTGAAGGTCCAAAAAGGTTTCCTGGAGGAATTAGGAGGGGGGAAAGGGAGAAAATTGGATCACAGAAATCGAATGCTCCAAACTACTGTCTTGAAGTCACTGCCAAGGTACATTGTGCTGTGATTATCTCTTCTGCTGACTAGCTAAGAATCTGAGTCCACTGGGACAATAAATATTTCCTACCATTTCCCTTTGAGGAAGGAGAAATCTTGGTGTCTTGCCTGCGGGTGGGCGTGTATTCTTCCTGAGTAAATAATCGTCACTGTCATAAGAAATTCCCAAACTAGGTAAAAACCAAAGGATAATCAGAAATTCCTACTGCATGAAGTATTTTATAGAACTATAGCTATATATGACTAACGAACAGTCAAAGCAGTCAGAGGGTTTGTAAGAGAGTAGAAACTAAAACTCAAATTGAAAAAAATACAAAGCCCGATAACTTTAGAATCTTAGTATATTTCAGTGAAGAGATTCAAATTTATATAAACTCAATATAGAACTCTCTGATCAGTAAATGTTATTTCTTTGTATTCCCTTGGTTCATGATTCACCATGCACACTAACCAATAATCATCAAATCATACCACTTTTCCTATTAGAAAATTATGGAAATTCTGCTTTATTGTGGCCTAAAAGATAGAAATCAGAAAACATGAACTGTGTTCACAAGAAAATAAGGGTGGTAAATTGACTGGGAGCTCAGCTCTGGCTATGACCTTAAAAACAGAGACTTTCAATTAAAACAATGAATGGAAGTGTCAGGAAAATGAAGCAGGTGGACTGGAGAGAGGTAAAGGGTGCTAGGGAAGTTTATCATGATTATTTTTAGTGTTTCTTTCTCACTGGAAATATGATTCCCAGGATGAAGGCCCAATAGTGTTGGGTTAAGAATAGTCACCTCATAATCATCTCAGTCCTCTCATCCCTTCCAACCCCACCTAAAAATGTTAACGAGTGTCCTCTGTCATGTGCCCCATCTTCTTTGTAATAATAAGGCTTCAAACAGTTCTCAAAAAAAATTTTTTTTTCCAAAACAGACCTGTGATTTCATCAGAACAGGGAGGTCCTTAGTCAGGGACTTCTAGCAATGCAAAATGGCAACTTTGTTACAATTTATATTATTAGAACACTGAAGCACAAATTTTCAGTGGCATGCCCAGGGTCACCTAGCCAGTATATGCCAGTGTCAAGTCTTGAAAACTGGTCTTTCTGTCTCTGAGGCCAGTTCTCTGCATGACATCATCCTTCCTCTCCTCTCCAAGCTTAATGCACTATATTGGATGACAGCATGCTAAGGTTATTTTTTGTTGTTATTGCACCAGATTGGCTTCCTTCTGCTTTTCCAAATGAGAAAGGAAAGAAAACTTAAAAATGGGGTCCAGCATCCTCAATTGCAATTTTTTTCCCCCATATCAGTAACTTATCAGACAATAGTTCATTTATCCATTTCATGCACTAATCCAACTGACTGGTTTTCAGTTCTAGTACCCAGAATCAATTTTGTGTTACTCTCTAACCTACAATAGGAGACTTCTTACTGGAAGCAGACAGGTCTACCCTGAGATTGTCATACTTAGCTTTGAGTAGTATTTAATGGTGGGAGAAGTTAGCTTGAAATTTGAACTCCTTCTTACAAGTTTTGAGGGTATTGTTGCACCCCAGCTAAGCCAATAGATCTGGAAAATGGAAAAAGGCAGAGAATGGGAAATATCTTTTCAGATAGGATCCAGGAGACATCTGCCAGATTTCCTTATCTGTGAGATCATTAAGACAATGCCAGCCAAAGCTGATTGATAAATAACAGCTCTCTTGAGATCTAAGACACTGTAGTAGGTAGAGCTCGTTGAAGCATTTAGGTACGGGGAAAATTATTTCCTTCTGTATAGAAACATATGAATATGTTGGCCTTAGCAATAGAAGACCTGGTCAGAGCTCAAGGGTGTTATCAAGATTTGTAGAGTATTATCCAATGGGCAGTGTGCATGAATCGATTTCTCTCTTCTGTGACTTTCTCCTTTTCTTCTTCAAAGTATCAACTCCTCTCAAATGTATCAAACTTTGGTGCATAATACTCCTGGCTAACAGACTGGAACTTGGATCTCCCACTGTTTATTTACATTCAGTGAGAAATTCTTTAGGAAGACCTATCAGGGATGGAAAACCTGTGGCTTAGAGGCTACATGTGGCCCTGTAGGTCCTCAAGTGCAGCCCTGCGACTAAATCCAAACTTCACAGAACAAATCCCCTTAATAAAAGGATTTGTTCTGTAAAACTTGGACTCAGTCAAAAGGCCGTACCCAAAGACCTAGATGGCCACAGATTCCCCACCCCTGGAAGTGTATTAATCTAATAAAGAACTTTTGCTCACCCCCATATACCAAATTCTAACCAGCTGGCCCCATTCTAGCAAAACCCAAGTTTGAGAGAGTCTTCTTGACTAAAATAAAAGCAGGGTGTTGGCACAATCTCCTCACATTGAGGACTGATGTTACCAAAGTCATGTTGGCAAAAAAGGGAAGTCCTTATAGGATAGAAGAGGGAGTAGGTGGAGGGAAAGAACAAATAGATGATCATTCCTTCAAATTTGAGCTTCTACGCAAAAGGAAGATCCTGACACTGGAAGATTGCCCAAGAGTTTTAAGGTACCAATAATTTTACCTCATAAGTCCCTAAACCACTTGAAATAAAATACCTACTTCTCTATTATCTACAAATTTAACATGCTTATGAAGTATATAATTAATGTTCATTGCTGGTGATGATTATAATATTACTTAGGTGCTATATTCTGGCTACCATTGAACAATTCTAATTTCTCATCGTGTCATTATGTGTCTCATCTATTTTTCTGTTTCTCATTTCTAAATCATTTAGGCCTTTCCAATAAAAATAAAAATCCACAAGAACTGTATTACCAGTACTTAGCACAGTGCCTGGCACATAGTAAGCACATAATACATGTTTATCGTATCATATAGTAATTGAGTCTTAGCTATACAAGCTGTTAGTAGTGGTTTTCTCATCAGTGCTCTGGTTTCTAGAGATTACCTAGAGGCAAACTTATCTTAATTTGTATGCTAGCAGAGTTCTGTGAACTTTGAATTTGCATATGACTTTAATATGGAGGGAGGAAACACAAATATAGAGGGCTATCTGACTTCTCCACTATTTTATTCCCAATGTTCCTCCATCCTACTCTCCTACTCTGATCTTAAACCATTCCTTTGTGGCCAAGGGGTATACCCAAAGGTACACTTCTTCACATCCTCCATTTGCCAGGGTGTAAGCATATAGAGCTAAATACGATTAATGTTATTCTTTAGATTCAACTATAGTCCTTTGTCACAGACGTCTATATGGGAATGTTTGGTCAAAAAATAATCCATTAATAGAAATCTAAGAAGACCATACTAGGCCCCTGGCCTATTTCTTTTATATCTTTGTTGAATCATTTTTTAAAGTCAGTCAGGCTCTTCTAGCTCTCATAATTTAAAACAATAAAGAAAAAAATAGAATCTCATTTTCTCAATACTATCAATATCTCCCTAGTATATATACATATATTATACCACCAATTCAAGATTTGTAGGGGAACTTTTTTTTTGGTTTGTTTCAGATGCAAACGCTCCTACCCCTCCCCCCAAACCTTGTCACTTTAGAAATTATTCTTACCTCATTTGACCATCAAGTTCACTTGTTAAATTAAGTCCTTGCACGGCTACAGTGTTAAACAAAGGCTAATTAATTAAACCTCAGAACACCCTTGGGAAATAAGTAGGATTATTTCTCCTCCTCTCAGATGGGAAATCTGAGCTATAAAGAGGTTAAATGGATTGTCTAAGGTTAGAAAGTCAGTCGATAGTAGACCCCAGTCAGAAAATGAACTGTGGAATCCTTTGACCCCACCCACTTCCCCATGACAGTACTTACTCCTATGACCCATGCTAAGCAGTTTCTATGGCTTTTATCTAATCACCAATCTATCTTTGCCCTCTCCTTCTTATTGTCTTTTCAAGGTTGTTTGGCATATTTCTAAAATGGTTCCTGAAGAGAAAAGGGTGATGGTAGGGAGGTGGGGGAGGGGTGCACAGGTAAGGAATGAAGAGAATGGATAAATATTAACCATTTACTTTTTCAGAAAGTCAGAAATGCACTCTATAATGCATGGTATCATTACACAAGAAAACTTCAGCTTGCATATGTTTCTTAGGTTACCTATGCATTTTTCAAACCATACAAACTCAATGACCAGGTCATGGCACCACCCCTGTTATTCTATTTGCATTTTAATCCTCCAACAACTTTCTTTGTTGGTCTACTGATAAAATACTATCATCAAAAGAACTACAGGCCAACTCATGACTTCATAATGCTTTACAGAAATGAAAATGCCTGGCATGCGGTTAAACTCAGATTTCAAGAGGCAATGGAGTGAAATAAAAGATTACCAAAATAAAATAGCAAAGAACAAAAAGTTTTCTCAGGCACATGAGACTCAGACATGCATCTATTTTTTTTTTCTTTTAAAAAAGGTGAGGCAATCACTGTCTTTAATGTTAAAGGGACTTTATAAACTTGTATTTACTGAACAAAATTATTTGCTTTTTAAAGTTATCCTTACTGCTTTTTAATTAGACCACATGTGTTAAAAACAGGGCAAAAGGTTGAGTCTCAGTAATGATTTTCAGCATTAGTTAATCCTATTAACTCCCAGCCATCTTAGAGCTCTCAAATGCTAATATGGTTACGTTTGTGTGTGCCTGTGTCCATGCACATACACACACAGCTGAATAATTAGTAATATACCTGTTGTCTATTATATGAATCTCTTAAAATTTTAAGAGATGTCTTGTGGTCGAAAAGTATGATTTATGTATGTTTATCCTGGACATTATAAATGGAAAAATTTTCTTCTTTGGAAGGTCTTAGCTCACCCTCTAGCAGGTCTTTCATGAAATGCAGTATACACTAGCATTGGGTTCAATTGCTGTCCTCTTTTGTTATAATAGTTATCCCCCCTCTCCCCCCAAAAATCAGAAGATATTGTTTGTCTTTCTTAAGCCTTGGTCCTTTTCCACTCTGTTTTAACAACTTGTACTTTGGTTGTATGTAAGAGATCAGAATGCATCCTACACATCACACATTCAAAAGGGTCGTTTCTTCTTTTTCAAGGTCAGCAACTAAGACCTAAGTAATCAATAGGCATACTTGAACTTTTGCTAATCAAAGTTTACATTCAAAGGCAGACTCCAGCTCTCTCACTATTGTTTAAAAACAAATGTTTAAAAAATGTTGTCCTTATAACATTTGTTTTAATCAGTTTAATTACGTTACAACCATTTTATAAACAAATTCAAGTCATAACATTTTAAACTGCACTTAAAAGAGAGGAAAGTCAAAACACCCCTACAAGATACAAGTTTAACAGGTGGTTTTGAAACTTTTAGAACACTGTGGTAAGAGATCATTTAAAACAAATTAAAAAGAACGTCATGCAGTGGTTAAATTGCCATAATACATTTCTTTTTTAAAACTTCCTGGAATTTCCTGTTTGTGGTTGTTACACTGAGAGTGATCTTAGACGTTAGTCCCTTTAACTGTATTTTAATGGCAATGTATTATAGCATGATTTATCAACATATGGCAGGTGGAAGCTGACACAAATTATAATGAAAATTAAAACAGTCATTTATGCAGCAGGCGATTATCATTTAAGGAACATTTATTTGCAGGCTTTAAAAATGAGGGTTTAGAATCAAATGATTTTAAAATGAAAGTTTTAATGACGGTTACCTTTTTCCTGCAGCCACTCTTCTACAGGCCGGTTATATTTGAAGGGGATTTTCTGTTTTACCATTTGGAAGCGTTCATTATCAGTGTTGCCTTTAAAGTTTAAAAAACAGCTTAAAGAACAATCTGAAAAGTCAATAAATCATTCAAAAACATCCTAGGTTTTTGGTTTTTTTTTATGAAGTTTTAAACAATAGATATCAATTTATCTTTAATAAGAGGTGGAGTTGAAGCCACTCTGTCTTATGATTGATATTCTGGAAGGTCCTGGATGAGAAACCCAAAAGTAGGTTGTTCTTCACTAGGCAGTCCTCAGTCATGCTTTGGGGAATAAAATTCAGAAAGAAAATGGACAGCAAGCCCATTCATTTACAAATGTGCCCATTCCACCAGGATATTTCCCCTCCTAACTTGTGAATGGGCTTAAGACTCAAAACTTTGCCTCGCCTACATACCAATCAAATTAACCCTTCAGCATACTGTCAAATCAGCTGACAAATCAAAAGTTAGCCAGAGACCTATAGTCACCTAAGTCACTTCTGCCATCCTTTCCCCCAGGGTATCTCCTGAAGAATTAGGAAAATATGAGGTCATGTACTTCGTTGGCTTCAATTCATTATTTGCCATTTTGTCTTGCAAACTGATGGTTAGGAGAAGAGAATTTTGAATCAATGGTTACGTACTTTTTAATAAGAGAAATAGTTTTACAAATTTTAAACCAGGGGCTCAAAGGAGAGGTCCATCTCTTATAGTAAATGTTTGTAATGTCCAAAGTTGATATTTCTATATTCCAAGGGCTATTAATATGTTCCATATGTAAAAGAGGATTGGGGGTCTAAAGTAACTAGTCATGATGAAAAATACTAAACAGGAGCTGGTCAAACAAATTTCAGTCTCATTAAGAAACTCTCATTCAGACTCCATATGGTCACCCTGGAAAGAAATGTTGTCCTTTCTCCCTATAAGAAATCCTTCATGGACAATCACTCATTCATAGAGCTTATTAGAAATACCTTTTCCAAGCATGAAACATCTAAGTATGATGTTGGAACATAATTCCTTTTGGAGCATCTTTTTTTCCTCTGTACCTGGATCTATTTTAACACCCCTTGATGGTTTCTCTAATTAAAATAGACCAAGAGTATAGAATTAGAGAGGTATGTCCCTACAAAATGAGCTTCAAATAACTGAAATAAAAAGAAGCATCATTCTTGAAAACATGCTGTGTATAGTCAATCAACCTTGCTTAGATCATTTGGTTATACACCTATTCTAATTCATTTGCAGTAGTCCTTCTAGACTCTAACAGCTCATCTGCACTAAAAAGTGAGAGCCCCACCTGAAAACAGGTGGCCCAAAACATCAATAAGAAATATGGAAGCAAGGTTGTTAGCTAATTCTCTAGTGTCAAAACTATTGTATTCCTTCTTTAAGCACATCAATATTTGTAGATTCTTTTATGTTGAGATGATAACATTAAGAATTGAAGCTTATTCATTAATGATTTTCCTTTTTCTTTTTGAGGGAAGGTTACCACTTCTCCATTCACTCTTTTGAACCACTCCATACCATTAGGTAATTCGATTATCTTTTCAATATAAAGAACAAAATGCACTTAGGTGTACGTTAGTAGTACTCCTTAAATGGTCAAGGAGAGGTGGTATCTTGGGTTGGCCAAGCCCATAAAACACTACAATTCTAAGTAAAATGATTGTGTCCAAGGGGAGAGAGATCCAGAAGGCACACACTGCCAAAAAAATTACTTTTAAATTTTCTTTAAGGAATAATTTCTCCCAGAAAATATAAAAGGCAACTGGTACTTCACTGAGAGTTAAATCAAGGAAATCTAGTTTTTCCAAGAGAATGTCTATTGTGTTGTAACCTACAATAATGATCCTTCCTATAATGATGGGTCTATTTTGACAGATTATATATATTTACAGGTCACTAACCCAAAAGAATGCTAGACAAAATGTTCAGAAGTCTGAAAGATAAATATCCTAAAGCATTCTAGGAGCTAACTCCAAATCTTCCCTTCTACTGACAGTGCAAGGGATATCACAGACTCTGGAGCCCTTACGTTACACACATACACATACACACACACACACACACACACACACACACACACATACACACAAACAAATTAGCCAAAAATATGTAGCCAAGAGACTATATCAGGATTCCAAGTGGTATTAAGCCTACTAAAGGACACTCTGAATGGCAAAGGAGACAACTCACTTCCTATATTTAAAACTTTGTCATCACATTTACATATCATAATAAGCCTCATTCTTCTCATTAGGAAATTAATCTGGCAATTGATCAGAAAATATAAACCTGAATATTCCTAGTAATTTGTTGGGTAGGATAGGTGATTCTAATGAAATCAACAGCAACCAAATTTGAAAATGATTCAGTCTCTGTGTGGAATAAGAATTAAAGTCAGCAATGACATTGATTTATTCCCTCCAAACTTTTTAATGTCCATTCCCTTTCCGTACCACATACCCCATTTTGAGATCATTAAAGTGACATAATAAGACAATTCTAGGATTGGAATAGATGAAAAAGAGGGTTAACTGCCTTGATTATAAGGGGTATGTAAGGAGGACAGCATAGTTAAGATTCAACCTTGGACCTTTCCAAGAATCAGAAAAAGAGTCATTCTTCCCCACCTCAGCTTTAAAAAAAATTAGAATCAAAGTTTAAGGGTTATTCCCACCACCAAGAATATCGTTCTCTGTTATTAATGATTTTGCTCTTTCATACTGTTAAAAATTAGGAAAGATGGAAGGTCATTTAAAAATCCAAATTGGTTTACATTGCAACATTAACATCATTCTTAGCATCTTTTCATGTTCTTGTTGGTTTTTATTTTAATTTATCTTAATCATTAGGAAGAACTGGGTTAGAAATATGTGCATGAGAATGAGTTCATTTGCCCTGAGCTCCATTTGCTAGACTGATTAAAAAGCAAATATTCCTCTTAATATACATATATACATATACACACATGAAATACTTGCAAAGCTGAGCAAACCTTATCAAATACAAATACACCTTTGTTAAATTCATGACATTTAGTTACACATTTTCTTAAGCAATCAGCATGAAATTTAAACCAAAAATGACATTGATTCTTAACACAGAAAGTGACACTATTCTCAACAAGGAATAGCTTCATGAATACCATGGATTGTAATTGAATACCATGAATGATATCATGAATACTATGTCATTAAAAAGAAGAATATGCGTATTACTGATTAGACACAAGAAGGTAACAATTTTTGATGCCAACATACTGAAAGGTCTGGGAAGTATAGGCAGAAGTCTTCCAATACCAAACAGGTCTCCATATACTTTGGCAGCAGGGTAGGAAAATAATCAGAGGTACCTAAACCTTGGAAAAGATTAAGATGGGTGGCCACATTTTATGTTACCTTAAAAAAATAATATAGGCATCTTTAGCTGGGACTAAAAAATTACTTTTTAAATATTGGCTTCTGCTACATAATAATTTAGCTCCTGGAGACTTATATACCATAAAATTTTATATTCTGGCAATTAAAATTTACATTCTGGAGAACCAATAAATTGAGGTGAGACCATCATGTCATAACTGGCTCATACACTTGGTTTCACTCATTACACCAAATATCCTGATTTTTTCTGCATTCAACCTCTGACTAAAATTATGAAGGATGGGAAAAATAGGAAAGGTAGAAGGAATTGAGAGGGAAGAGTAGGTAGCCCTTGGATATTTTCCTAATATCTCAGTTTCATTTCCCCTAAAGTTTTGGATCATGTTGAATGTCTCAAGAGAGTGACTGTCAAGTGATAGAGAATGAATTTCTTCCAGATGGTCAAACCATATCTTATGCTCATTAGAAATTTTGTTTCTTTTCCCTGGCATCCAACATTGCCCTAATGGTTAAGAAGGTTTTTATTGGGCTCTATGGTCTCAAACCAATCGTACAAAAAAAAATCATGATCTTCTCCCACTGAGGAGCATGGTGAAAATTCACATCCAAACACCATAACTATTTTCCATTTTGTCCATGTATTTTCTTACAAAAACATCCTTGAGTCAGCTGCACCCTGATCTTAGAAAGCTTGACACCTGCATTTCCCTAAAACTTTTGCCTCTCTTTTGTTTTCTGTTTCTAAAACTCCATTCAAGTAAACCCATTTCCAAAGCAAACTGGATTCTCAACCCCCAGAAGGTAAAAGAGCAATTCAGGCACTGACTAATGCTATTTCTTGGTCCAGACAGTAGTAATGATGATATACTACTTATGGGGTGAGGAAGAGGGGCCGAAAGGTTCTGGCAATTTGCACCAGGCTGGAAAAAAGCATTTTCCTGCACGTCGGATATTAATACAATCTGGTATGTTGTCAAGCCTATGAAAATGCTAATAGGAATGCCATAACACATTCATCTACCTGGAATTAATGGCAAAGGTATTTTTACATTTTCTGATTGAAAGAATAAAGAAAAAGCATGTTTTTATTGTTTTATTGACACTTCAAAATGAGACACCATATGTGAGGAATGGTTAGTACATGAACACCATACTCTAGAACTACAGGCAAGGGAAAAACAATTTTTAGGTTTGAGTGGGGATGTTTCTATTAGTCCATACAACTTTTTGACTTATGTAGAATAACTCATAAGTATAAAAGACTGTAACTGTTACTTAGGAAAATTCCAAAGATACATCTTGTGCTGACTCCCCATATTTATGCCTTTCAGAACCAACACATCATTTCAGAAAGAGATGACATACTATACCTTCTTGTAGTGTAGCCAGCATGCTTTGAAACTCAATAATGATGGCTGAATCTCAGAGAAGAAATAATTTTTGCATGACAATAGTTCTAAATTACCCATCCCACAGGGATAGTGACTGGACAAACAATTTCATTGGTTTAAGGAGCTCCTTGTGAGGAAATTACTTTGCCAATGCAGATTGGAAGGAACCTTCTTTGCAATTTATAATCTTAATGAGTTGCCTGGAGCACTGAGGGGGTGACTTTTCCAGACTCACAGAGGGTGTGTCACAAGATGGGACTTAACCCAAGTCCTCCTGACTCTAGGGTCAGCTCTCTGTTGACCTTGTCACATTGTCTCACAAATGAAATAATATTCTGTCTTTTAAAAACACCTTAAAAATCAGGTGCTGCTGAACTGTGTGTTAACTGATCCAACCATTCTGGAGAACAATTTGGAACTATACCCAGAGTTATAAAACTGTGCATATTGTTTGACATAGCAATACTACTACTGGATATGTATCCCAAAGAGAGTTTTTAAAAAGTACTTATATGTACAGAAATAGTTATAACAGCTCTTCTCATGGTAGTGAAAGAATTGGAAATGAGGGGATGCTCATCAATTGGGGAATGGCTGAACAAGTCGTGTTATATACTTATGATGAAATACTATTGTGCTATAAGAAATGACAAGTAGAATGGTTTCAGAAAAACCTGGGAAGACTTACATGAACTGATGCAAAGTGAAGTGGGCAGATCCAGGATAACACTGTACATAGTAATAGCAATATTGTACAAAGATCGACTGTGAATGACATAGCTATTTGCAGAAATACAACAATTTAAGACAATTCCAAAGGACTTAGAATGAAAAATGCTATCTACCACCACAGAGATAACTGATGGAGTCTGAACATAAATCAAAACATACTTTAAAAAATTTCTTTTTCTTTTTTTTGGGGGGGGCGCTGTGTTTTCTGTTGTAAGACTAATATGGAAAAATGTTTTCCATGACTGTACATGTATAACCTGTATCAAATTACCTGCCTTATCAATGAGAGGGGAGAGAAGGGAAGCAGGGAGAAAATTTGGAACTTAACATTAAAAAAAAAAGAATATAAAAATTGTTTCTGCATGTAATTGGGAAAAAAGTAAAATATTAAAAAAATCAAGGGCTCAAAGTTCTACATAAATGCTATCTCATTAGTCCTTACAACATATATTTGAAGTAAGAAGGAAAAGGAAGCCTAAAATTCAGTGTAGCACAGATCAAACTTATGGTGAGTCATGGTGAAGAAACAAAATTCTTTGAAGAAAAACAAGGTTGTCTACAGGATGAATTAATATTTCTAAAGCACAATAATTAAATTAATGACACTTTTCATTCTACTAAGTGGTATCCCGAGAGCCATTTCTTGGCCCAAGGCTCCAATGTCTCCTTTCCCCCTCATGGTGGTCCTTAGAGAATCATCCCATGACTTGTGGTCCTCTTCCTACCTTTTCCATATACCTTCATTTTCTCACCTCCTTCAGTTTCCATTTTCCCTGTTCACAAACTCTCCCTCCCCTGTTAAGAGATGAGGGGCAAATAATATGGGATATAAACTATTCCCTTTTCTGGAATGCTGCATTCAGGATTTCACTGATCTTTTCATTGCCACTTCCTCTCCAGATGTTCTTGCCCCAGGTAAAAGAATTCCTAATTATAGTTCTAGGTATCCTATATTCCAAAATAGTTAATTTGTTTACATAGGAAATCTGCTTATCACTACAATGAATTATGCAAGAGTACACTCTGGAACTGCAATATAAATACAAGTTGTGGTTGTTTTGCTGTTACTGTTTAATAGATGAATGTAACATCTCCTATATCCATTGCCAATATGTAAATACTGACACATCATGAGTAGAAAAAGTGCTCTGAGTTATTTCCATCTATGGTGATCGGTTCACATTTATTTACTCACACTCCCTAGCCAAATCTTCCTGGTTCCTAATGTCATTCATCTACAAGCTATTTGGCTAATATTGGTGATGAAATCTATGGCCATAGGAGAAAAGGAAGCTACTTGGACTGCATCAAAATTAAAAAAAAACATAACCATAACCATTAGCAAAGTCCTTTATAAGTACCTGAAAATGATCTGCATATTATTATTCATTTTTTTTTCTAGAGATAAGTGAAGCATAACAAACTTAAATGATTACTCTAAGGCATGGGTGGGGAACCTGTGACCTCGAGGCCACATATGGTCCTTTAGGTCCCCAAGTTCAGTCCTTTGACTGAAGCCAAACTTCACAGAACAAATCCCTTTAATAAAAGGATTTGTTCTGTAAAACTTGAACTCAGTCAAAAGACCACATCCAAGGATTTAGAAGGCCACTTGTGGACTTGGGGCCCCAGGTTCCCCACTCCTGATCTAAGGTCATAGAGTGAGTTGGTGGTTTATCTTGGGAAGGAATCCAACAGACCTGACTTCCAGCTCAGAACACAAAATGAGACCACGAGTATTATACAGCACCTGACTTGATATTCATACAGATAGCTAATAAGCTACTTGGCAAGTTCAAATCAAGACTGAATTGAGATACTATCTTTCTGGAGAGCTATTGTATTAAATGATCATGGCCCAATTTTAAAAAAAAAAAATTATAAGATGGTAGCAGCTAACTTGTTTTGTTCTCTCCTTCTGACCAACATAGCCCTTCTCCTCCTTCCTTCAAACCCTAAACCTGAAACTTATTTCTACCAGAACTTCTCTCCAATGACACCCTGCCAACTCTGGTAACTTAAAATGCCTAGTCATAAACCAGATCTAGATGACTCCTTCCCTCTGAACTTCTCTCTACTGCTACATTTCTGGAATATATTAAAACAAACACTAAAGGAATCTTTTCCAAGGTGACAAGCCTAATGCTGACCCTTGATTATGCAATTCAGTTTTGAAAATACTAGATATGAGAAGATAAACAGATATATAGTACATTATAACATTGATTTTTTTTCTTGTGCAATTTTTTTTCGTCCTTCTCAAATTATACTGAAATGTGAACTGAAACTAGACAAGACAATTTTACTTTGTGACTCTGGTCTACTTTCTTTCCAATATAACTAATTCTTTTTCTTGTGTGTAAATGCACAAAAAACTGTTTGAGAAGAATAAGCTATTTTTAAATGGAAAAATAAGATAAAATAAAAGCACAAGATCCTCCCCCACCCCCATATAATGGTTCACTAGTGTCTGATTAAAAAAAAATCCTTTTCAACTTAAAACCTTTGGTTTGATCCTCAGCTATCTAAGACTTGATCCCTTCAAGATTCCTCCCAGGGAGTTTTTTTTCATTTATTTCCTAAATTACAATGCCATACTGCTATATTCTCTCTGTCTCTGTCTCCTTGTCTCTGTCTCTCTATCTGTCTGTCTATCTCTCTCTCTCTGTGTGTCTCTCTCCCTCTCTCTCTGTCTCTTTGTCTCTGTCTCTATTTTTGGCTCTATCTCTCTGTCTGTCACTCTCTCTGTGTGTCTCTCTCCCTCTCCCTCCCTTTCTGTCTCTCTCTCTCTCTCTCTCCTTCCCTTTCTTCTCTCTCTTTGGTTCTGCATACTTTCTTTAATTTCTCTCTGCTTTTTTCATTTCCCTTTTATTCCTTCAGTGTTTGCCTTTGATTTCCAAGTAGATTAGTATCAAGCTGGAACCAATTCAGCCTAGAAGATGAGATTAGGTAAAGACGGACCTGCTTGAAGAAAAAAACTACATGTTCCAATCTGTGTGTGTGTGTGTGTGTGTGTGTGTATGCATGTGTTCATGAGTACACAATGATACATCAAAGAAGCCAAAAGTTTTGTAGAAAAGATTTCTTTGGAAAATAAAGATGTATATAGTCATGCTCAGTATTCCCTATTCCATCCATTCTAGTTGCCATAATAATACATATATTTAAATGTAAGAAAATCCTCCAATGTTAGAGTTGGGGAGAGAAGATCAGTCACCTCATTCGACCTCACTACAATAATTGAACACAAAATTCTTGGCATAGTCTAACTGGTGTCAACTGTAAGTAGAAAAATGATCTCCCTTTTTTCTGGACAGTACAATTCAGTTAGTGTAACAAAACTGAATTCACATTAAAGTAGCTAAATACCTCAACAAATGTAAAAGTAATACATTTGTATAGTGTATTACTGTCCTCAAAGGGCTTTCAGTTACAGTATCTAACTGATAGACACTGGCTTCTGTGGCTGTACAATCCACTCTGTCCAATGCTTAGCTGGAAGATCAATGCTTTGGAAGACAGATGGTTTAAATGCTTTATGATTTTTTTCTTGCCTTTCTTGAACAAGGGGAATGCCAATATCAGGGCTGCTTCTGCCCCTATGTGGCACAGTATATGTACAGAGATCTAAAAATAGACAGGACATGATTTGTTCAGAATTCAAGAAGAAAACTTCTTAAACTAGTCATAGTTTTGAACCAAGAATCCCACAACTGGACCTATGCCCTATCAATGCTAGAAAGAAAAGTCATATATATGTGTATATGTTCATGATTATACAGTTGCAGAGTATATTTATATGGTGAACAGAAACCTGTATATCATTTTATGCATCAAGATAGGCATAACTTAAAGCATTCAGCATTCTTATAAAATGACTTTTTGAACTAGAGTTGTACTTTACATGTATACCTGTTAAATGTCAACATTTTATATTCAGTCCACCACTCCAAAAGAGTTTTGAATCTTGGTTCTATTGTATAAGATAGTAGTGGTGACTCTTACTTTTGTGTCACCTGTAGATTGGAGACCTTTTAAATATCTACTTCTTTGATGAATATAGTTTCTTAATGTGTACTTCACTGGGGCTGCAAACACCTTGCTTCAGCCTGAAACTGATATTACAAATGGAAATTGCCTTGAAACTTTTTTTGCTTTCAAATAAGTTCTTCCAACATTTCTTGTGGAATAGTTTTAAAGATGTGAAATCTATATTCATACAACTGGGATCAATTGGTAGAAGAACTATCTATACCCTCACTGATTTAAGAAAATGTGACATTTTAAAGGAATTTTGGAAATTCAAACAGCTAGAATTGTTAAATAGCAGCCATGTATCATTAATGCAAGCTTCTGTATCTAGTTTATGTACATACTATTGTAATATGGTAGCAGAATCAAAATTTTCCCAATGAACATTAGAGAATCCAAGAGCTGTTCTATTTCTTAGATTCCTGTAATTCCTCATTAACATTACTTGCAAATTAATTCAAATTTATCTAATTGTGAGAACTATCACATAGCACCAAATCTGGCAGCAAAGGACAACAATAAATAATGATGTACTTGAGTTGAGGACAAACCATCTAGAGAAAGCTATAAAATTATGGTATTATTAAAAAAAATAAAGCAAAAAAACAAACAGATGCCCTGCATTCTTAATCTTAAAAGATTGAGCTATATATTTATGTAATAAAACTTATAGATTTCATTAATTTGAGAGATATAGCAGAATCCAGTAACACACAAAGAAATCATAAAAGCTATCCAGAGAAGATTTAAACATAGATAAGAATCCCTGCCCCAAATCATTTTTGAAAAATTGCAAGTATCTCAGTTTAAGGAGAAATGATCAGCTATGCTAAAATATAAGAGAGGGTAAAATATTTCCCTGTCATTTGGCAGGTAAAGTGAATGGGAAAAAAAAGCCTTCAAAATGTCATATTCCAAAGTAAAGAGACAACAAATCCTCAGTCTAGGAAGGACCTTGGATCCTAACCTTTGAATGAGACTCAAATTATGATTTTGAGGAATCTGAGGAAATAAAATCGCACATCATTTGGATAAGTTTAGTTGGGAGCTACCACCTTCATGGGACTCTTATAAGGAGTTGACAACAGGGCATGGCAAACTGGAGATGGAACAGGTACACTGTGCTTGAAGAGATCAAAGATCTCCTGGATGGGTTCTCATTATGGTCTGTGCTGAATGTAGGTGGCCATAGTGATACCTGATGAGCCCACGTGGTGCTGGCCTGGTTAAAAGGGAAGAAGAATAACTTTGTCTGGGGTGGAGCAAACAGAATTGGTAAAGCAGGTATCCTGTATGGGCCATAGGGCCCTATACTGGGGAAAAGTAAGGGATAGAATCAGGATTCTACTGATTCAGCAAAACAAACAAAAAACAACCTAGAGCTTTATGAAACAATGCAGAAGTACATCTAAGATCCAGTAATGATGGCCAATGTCTGTAAATGCAGCAACCAATAAGAATGAGGCAAATCAATTGGCTGAGCTCAGGATTTCTGAACTGAAGGAGATGAAGCCAATCAGATATCTGCATTAAATCCAGTACCAATTAATGGGAGCAGGGAACTAACTATCTGCTTTAAAAAGGGTGAACCAGTCCAGATTAGAATCAAAGCAGGTCAACATTCCCATACCATACTGAGATTGGAATGTGATAACCACTGCCTTCTAGCCTTGGAGAGTTAGGGAGAGATACTGATCAAAGTTGGGAACATTACAGTTCTCCATTCCCATCTACACCAAGTGGGCATTTCAATGCCCAAAACAAGAGTCCAAGAGTAAAACTTTTGAAGACAGAGCTTCTGACAACAGAAACCAATCAAGGAGAAACAGGAAAGTAAATGGTTTTAATACCTTCCCTTGCCAACCAGCTAATACTGGAAAAATTTAGAATGAGACGATAAAAGACTCTATGGGATAGTTAAACCGAACTTCCCCCTCTTTCTCCATTTATAGATAGATTGGTAGAAACAGAAAGCACTAGTTTGGGATGAAAAGTCTCATCAGTGTAAGACTAGTGGATAGGTCACTTCTTAAATTTCCCCTATCCAGGAACTTCTAGAGAGAATGAGTTTCTCTAGGATAAAACATTCTCATCTCCTTACTCATACTCTTGCCAGGGTCAGAACAGTCAATGAGACACAATTGCCTCTTATTTAAGGTCAAGTGTTCAAAGGAGAATAGAACCCCTCATGATTGGTTGTGGGAATAAGACCCTCCCATCCAAATGACTTTCCTATCACAGTATTAAGTTGTTGCTATTTTTTAATGGTAATTATTTTTTGCTTCCATCTAAACCTTAGAACCCACAGTCACATTTAGGATAAAAAGAAAAGATCGGGAATTGCCAGTATAGAGTGAATTATATCATACCCGAACAAAAAATACCTGGAATGATGTTAGAAAACAAACTTGAAAGACAGAATTGACAGTAGCAATATGGATGTTTCAAAGTCTCAATACACTAAAGTGTAAAGAAAAGAGATCTATGAACTGATGCAAAAAGAAATAAGTAGAACCAAAAGGGGAAAAAATGACAAAATGAGTATAACAAACTAAATGAAAAAGAAGTTCAACCAAGCATAATGGAAAAAAAAACAGTGGAGTTCTGGAAAAGAAATAAAAAAAACACACCTGCTCTACAACAGATAGGTAGAGGACTTCTAGGACAGAATGTTGTATACACTGTCAGTGTTTGACGTTTTTCTACTCTTTATTACAAGGAAAGATAGAATCTCAGGGATGTGCAAGAAATCACTATAACATAGAGACAAAGGACATCAATATAGCTTATTTTAAAACTTTTTAAAAGGAAAAAAAACCCAGTGAAGTCTTACTATTTTAACTGACAGTTCAAAAGAGACACATATACACATATATTCACGTATATATAGATGTACATACAGATATCCATATCTAATGATTATGCTTATGACACCAAAAATAATGATTCACTTTATTTACATTTGTATTGTCAAGGCCAACCACTTAAGAAGGACATTTGTTTTTTTACAGAAAGACTGGTAACTGAACAATTGCTTGAATTCGTTACCTTTTCCAATTATTAAGTACCCAAGCTAAATTAACACTTTTGTGCATTACCATCTCTAGTTAAGGCATAAGACCTTGACAATACAAAATGTAAACAGAACATTAATTGTTGCTCGCTTCTCATGACTCTAGTTATTCATGAGGGAAGGATTTCATAGTTTTGTCAAGAGAAAGAACTTTTTCTGCTGAATGTTCTATGTAATGACTTGTGGGCACTCATAATTAAGAAGCTACTATAGGCGTAATCTATGCAATATTGCCCCAATAGATCCTTTTCCTATGACGTTGTTAAGATAAACATACCCATCACAATGATCTTAACTTCCCTGAAACATTTTTCAGTGGAGAGTACCAGTTAAACCCAGATTCACGATTATCACACTCAGTGAGAGCTCTTCCCCATCCCATTCAATTATCTAGGTCCCATGGAACTAGCTGTGCCTTCTAATATTGTTATGCCTAAGTCATTGTATTCATGGGAACAATTAATGAATGGTATTAGTTGGGACATACTGGCACTAGATTTTTATAAGGGGCCATGAGATAGATTTGATGGGAGTGATTCAGTATATTTCATTTATCATTCCTGTGACTGATGGAGTCGAACTGAACAAAGAAAAATTGGGGCTGAGTAGGTGAAAGTGGAGAGATCTATTCTCTTTCAAAAGAGGAAAAGGAAATGCCATCATTTGTGACATTTTTAACTGAACTAGACAAATCACTAAAGTCTACATCATAGGCAATATTTCTGAACTGGCCAGGGAAATGGACTAGATGACCTAGTACTCTTACTATCTCTAATTGCTATGTTCCTTTGAATTTCACCTCTCAGATATCTGCTTTCATCTTTCCAATAATGATCCAAAAGAGATTAAAAGAAGGCCCTTGAGTGACTCAATCTGCCTGAGTTCATGCAGCAGCTATAGATGAACCAATGCTGTCTTGTCAAATAGCACTTATAGCATTAGTAAGTGTACAGGATAATTAGATTGAGGAGATGAGTTGCAGGGAAGAGTACAATTTTCTGATCTTTCCATCTTTTCATTGGTTATTACTGTCAACTGTTGATTATTCTTATTGCATCAGAGTTCACAGAAGGGTTGATGTCTCCTGTTCCCCCAGATAGCCTAAGGATTCTGCCCTAACACTTTACTTTGGATGACTATTCCACAAAGTACAAGAAGTAATGATGAAGGCACAGAACTAATTTCATCCTTCACCCACCCTGCTGCCTTTAAAGAATGGGTGCTGTGCCTGTCCAATTCTCTTTATATAGTTTCTAGCACTGTGCCACAGGAAGATACTTTCTTAATCTATACTTTTATTTTTTTTTTGGTTTTGTTTTGTTTTGTTTTGTTTTTTGGAGAGGGCAAGGAAGGTCTATTGAGGTTAAGTGACTTGCCCAAGGTCACACAGCTAGTAAGTGTGTCAAGTGTCTGAGGCTGGATTTGAACTCAGGTCTTCCTGACTCCAGGGCTGGTGCTCTGCTCACTATGCCACCTAGCTGCCCCTTAATCTATACTTTTGGAAGTGGGTGGTTTTGATGGTTTCTGATTCTCTCTTACCTTCCTGGGAACAAGGGTAATATCAGTATCAGGGTTGTTGTACGCCACCTATGTTAACCTAAAATCCCACCTGGCCCTTGGATTCCAGCAGGCAAGGAGACCTGAACAGCATTCTGTGTTCAAGTTGTTGATCCCCCTGGTCAACTCTTTGCCTGCAATGTGTAGCAATGTGGAGATGCTGGGAGCAAGAGGAAAGAAAAAATAGATCAAACATATATCTTGATTATTCCAACTGAAAACAACATTTTGGATATCAAATAAGTTATGTAGCATTCTAGAACACAAAAACAAAATTAGAATTAGCTCTCAAGGTCTGAGTTATGGACAATCCATGGTTTGTAAATCAAAGAGTCAAGGGTCATGTACTCTATCACCTCATTTTACAAAGAGGATACGGAGATCCAGAGAAATCAGGTGACTTCCTTGAGTTCACAAAGCCAGTTGAGGAACACAGGTAGGAAGACAAAGCTAGTTTTCTGATTCTCTTTCCTCTACACCATGTTGTATTTTTAAAAAACGCAGATTCAAGACAGTGTAGAAGACAAGTATAGTCTCAGCATCCCCTATATTTTCCAGAAGAACAGATATATGTCATGAGGTAGATTGGGCAGAAGTATAACTTAAAAGCTCTGGCCAGTAGGTGAAGGATAATCTAGACTGGGAGAAATTAAAAGTGAACAAATCTGGACAGAAACACTAAAGAAGAAATTTGATACTCCTGAGAATGGCAGTGGAGCAGTTAGGCCAGAGACTGTGAAGAAAGCTAGAGAACCTGGGAATGATAGAGGGAAAGGGAGGAAAGCATTTCTCCAGATAAACTGGAATCCATTTTACATGACCAAACCAAGAGTACTTGACTTGTGTTACAAAGTTTATTTTGCATTTTACCCTTGCATTATGCAGTAGTACTATCCTAATGTTAACAGAAATTTAGCAGGACATTTGCTACTGAGTGTGTGAAAAATCATATTTGCGTTTTTAAAAACACAGGTGAATGGATTATGCATACTTGTTTCACTCAATTTCCATGCCCAGATAAACCTCCATGTGAGGGTACTATACTCAGAATATCTAGAACGTGATACTGGGCTTGGATTGTCTCGGTTAATCCACTTATTTAACATTAGCTTTTCATTTCTTATCCCATCTCTAAGGGAAGCACTACAGAAAGTTAAGAAAATGAAATTTCCTTTTACTTTTAAATCCTATTTGGCAATGGAGTGACACAGTTGGTAGCGTTGGAGTCTGAATGACTTAAGTTCAAATGTTGCCTAACAGACTATCTAAGTGATCTTGGGCAAGTCATGGCATCTTTCTCAGACTCAATTTCTTCATCTGTAAAACAGCAATAATGATAGCCTCCCAAAGTTGTTCAGATGATCAACTGAGATGAATTGCTGAGCAAACTTTTCAAAGCTCTATGAATTCTAGTGATTTTGATAGTTTATGCTATAACACATAAACATGAAATTTAGGGCTGAAAAAAACATTAAAACCATCTGAGTCCAGCACCACCAACAAAGAAGTGGCATTTCTTCTTAAAGATCAGCAGAGTTTTGAACCCTTCTCCTCTGCCTCCAAATGCAGCAGACTTTCCTCTGCAGCACATAACTTCTAAACATATACAATTCTTCAGATTTTTATAAAAATCACTTCTCATTTTTCTGGACATTTTCATAGTCTGTCTTCTATGCCTGGAATGTTCTGTCCTTCCTTATCTCTCCCTCCTGGCTTTCCAGGCTTTCTTCAAGTCCTAGCTAAAATCCCATCTTCTACAAAAAAAACTTTCCTAATCCCACTTAATTTTTGTATACTCTTGCTGTTGATTATTTCCTGTTTCTCCCATATATGGCTTATTTATACATATTTATTTCCCCTATTACATTGTGAACTCCTTGAGAGCAAAGATTGTCTTTTGCCTTCATTTGTATACACAGTACTTAACACAGTACCTGACATATAGATGTTTAATAATGTTTATTGACTGACTATTTATTGACTAACACCATAGTACTTTCCTTATGACAAGCCCCCAGAGAAGGCAGTGAAAGTATTATTTCATAGATAAGGAAGCTGAAATTTAGAGAATTTAAGTCATTTACCCAGAATTATACAGCTAGTAAGTAGCTGAGCTAGAATTCAAACTCAAGATGTATAGATGTAATGTTCTCCTCATTAAGCTATTTGGCATTTAACTGATCAATAGCTATGTGGCACAGTGGATAGAGCACTGGGTTTGGAATCAGGAAGACATCTTCTTGAGTTCAAATTCAGCCTCAGACACTCACTAGCTGTATGACCCCTAGCAAGTCACATAACCCCGTTTGCTTAAGTTCTTCATCTGTCAAAATGAATTAGAGAAGGAAATGGCAAATTACTCCAGTGTCTGTGTCAAGTAAGCCACAAAAGGGAGCCAGACGTGCCTGAAATGACTCAACCACAATGAAAGAAGAGTTGATGTCCCGTATTCTCCTAAATGTCCCATATTCAGCAACAACCAGCCAGAATGATCATCCCCATCTTTGTGATGTAAGGCTATTGGATTCTTATAAATAAATTGAATCAAGATTCTGCATTGAATGGGGAGAATTCATTATGTTATATTTCATCATATGAGCAAACTTAGTTTAATTAAACATTGAGCCTGGCAATTACAAGGTAATTAGGCGGTAAGAGATTTCTGAGGAAATGTTTAATAGTGCTATTACAACGTTCTCTGGGTGCCCTGAAATGGGCCAGGCAAGGCAGGGTTTTGGTGAATACTATAGTTTCTAAAAGAACTTTCATCTTGAAAGGAGTTAATGGGGTTTGCCTTTTTAATTCAAATATGTCAGTGCTTCTATGTATATGGGTCTGAATATAGTCCTCTGAAAGGTACATATAAGCATATCTTCATTTACTTAATTACGTATTTCAGTTAGTTAGCCTTCCGTGACATGACAGTAGCCTACATACCCAAGGGCCAAGGCTTAATTCCTGTATAAGCTAGTTAACTTTGTACAAAGAAAAGACATCCCATAGTCATAAGACTACAACTCTGCTCCTAACCAATTTTTCTTCATTTAAAAAAATATAAATATGGTCCAGGACAATGAGTAAGAGGCAGCAGCTTAACTCAGATTCAAAGCACACTGATAATGGGGGTCAGTAGCATCATTATAACACATCATGTCTTAATGGAGTTCTGGGGAGGGTTATAGCTTTAAAATTTTTTTAATATCTCAACTTTGTTGTGATTTGCATTGAGTAATGTCTTCATCAAATTGTCACCCTGAGTTGTGTGTCTTGGCAATGGGTTCTGTACCATCATTATCTTTAAACTTTGTGTCACAACCTCTGCTTTGTTCGTTGTCTCTTTTACATATGTAAAGGTTTTTATGAGATACCTAAAAAATCCATCAAATGACATTTTGCATATTCCCTCGACTCATGCCAACCAGAAGAATTGGAATGCTTGCTAGAGAACCATGTAAAGACTTATCATGTGGAAAATCAAATATCATGGGGAAAAACCATAGGTAAATAACATTGGGGGTCTAATTAAATATAACGATTTCTATGAAATTCAGAGTTAAGAATAATTCCTTGCCTTTAACTCATTTTCTCTCTTTCTACTCCACCCAACATTTTCTGCAATTTTGTGTTCTGGGAATATTGACAGGATTTCAGAGGAGAGGACTGGGTTATCTTTATCTCTTTGTGATGAGCCAAAATATGATTACTATTGATTGAGTGATTTACAGCATATAGTGCCTTTCATTGCCCTCATTGCTTTATAGAATTATAAATGGCATGTAATATGTGTGTGGGACACACACACGCACACACACTCACATTTCTATATATATTAGTGTTATTTTTATTATCAGATATTTTTGTAGTATTTCTTGAAAAAACTTATTGTGTCTCATAGACTTTAAAGAGATAGACTAGAAATTCCTTCACAGGGACTAAGTTAAGGAGGATTTCAAGACATGGAATGTTTTTGTTGTAGATAAGTCTTATTATTAAATGGGTGCTAGGTAATGATTTGACTTAGGGTCTGGAAAAAAAAATCAAGATTTTTTCCCCTAAATGTCTCATCCTAATGATTTTTACACTATCAGTGTACCCATTCTACAGGGAAACTCAGAAAGTAAAATTATGTAACTTTTCCATGGTAATAAGACAAACATTGTGCTCTATGAACAGGACAGGGCTTTCAATTTCTTAAAGCTTTGTGAATTTAATTAGACATTTTCCAAGCAGCAATAGGATAAGCTTCTTAAATGCAATGCTTGAGAGTTCCTGTGTGCAGTCCTCAATGTGTTCATCTAACGGGTATATCATGAAGGCAAGTCTATTTGTATGTGCATTTGAGTTAGCTCCATTTATGTATAACAGGGTCTGAAGAAGCTAAGGTTATCAGTTTGATCCCTGAACAGGTTTTACATAAAGGAAAAAAAAACAGGCCCATTGACTAGGTATAAATCCTAGCTAATAGTTTTTGTTTTTTCACACTTAATATAATTGGATCAAAGGGGTTGAATAAAAGACTATATAGTTTCATGAAAACCCATTCCCCTTAGGCATAGAACTTGAAGTCTAGATTATTTGCCACATAGATCCAGTCTTATATGATTTAAGATACATGCATAAAATTCAGTATCATGTGTTATCCAATTTTTAGAAGGATATACTAGGGTCAGAAGACTAAAATGAGCGCTGAATATAGTACCAGAGAAGCTAATAGAATAAAAAAATTAATTGCCTCAATCACCCTCCTGCCCACAAGCCCTACCCGGTCCCAGAGGTATCCCTGATAAGTCTCATCTTTAGTAACTATAACAACCATCACTTTATCTGATGTAATTCCTCATCGTTATAACAAGCTCAATTGTGTTTCCTGTAATTCCTTTACAAATAACCTTGAGTCGTGTATATGTCCGCTTAATATCTCAAGAGAGGATCTGGGTGTTCTCCCTATACTCCTACCCCCACCTCTTCTCTCCTGGGGAGAGAGAAAAAAATTATCTCTGGATGTCTTCTGGGTGGCTGCGTTTAATCTCAGGATTAGGCAGAAGCCCACAGCTCCCCTTGAAAAGCTTATCAGCTTCCAAGAGACATTTACAGGGAGAGAAAGGCTCTAGGTTTGATAGTGGTAATTGTATTTAGCTTGTAAGATACAGGGCTATTTATCTTGTGGCTGGAAAATCACAGAGGAGAAAAGAAGTTTGGCTGCTATAACCAAAATTAAACCCCTCTCCATTCTTGCCTCCTTCCCTGCACCTTTGTCCCCATGCTCTCCCCATTCATCCTCTTACCCCTTGATTACTAGGCAAAAAACCCAGACCTTCATTTAATAAAGGTCAACTCATTTGGCATATCTGCTTAGAGATGATATGGAAAGGGACAACAGAATCAAAAAAGATACAGGATGTCAGTGCACAGAAGTGGCCCAGTAGTGACAATGAGGTTCATCTACTGGCAGAGGAGAGGGAGGTGGCATAGGTGCCCTGAACTATAGTGGCATTAGAAACAAGCATGAGACATGACTTTTTATAGGGCTCAAAGGTCCAATACTGGTGCATGACAGTGAATCACCTGGATACATTTGGCAGTGTTGAGTGTGACAAGAGATGTCTTTTTCTGCAGTCTCCAGGAAGAGCTATTACTATAACCAAATAAAACTATCCAATGAAATTTCAAAACTGTCTCTTTCTTGTTTTGGTATATGGGAGATGGAGAACTGGGGAGGGGTACTCTGATGGTCATCATCCATTTCTAGTCATAGAAATTCAGCTCCTCAGCTGTAGCCATTCTAAATTTCCATTAAATCTAGGGAGTTGTACCCAAAAAGGACCACAACAGTGAGCAATTTCTTGCAATGGCCCTTTGAAATCATTGTGGTTTTGGAGACAATGAGCATAGGCTAAAGATCTGGCTTTGCCAATTATTAGCTCAGTGACCAGTGACTTCAATTCTTTGAACCTCCATTTTATTATTTGTAGCATACATATGATAATACCTGCCCTGCCTTTTTTCATCCCAATACTCCAATGGATCTATAAACTTATCAATGTAGGTATTCCTTCTAATAATACAGATTGTAAATCATCCATACCAGCTGTATCCTGCCTTAAGTACACCACAGTAGGTCCACTCAACACGCTAAGGGCCTTCCATCCATTCTCTTGACATTGTCAGGATATCAATGAAGCACACAAGCAATTTACTGGAAATCTGTTGTTGTCAGAATATGACCAGCTCATCTTTGTTTTCCATCAGACGTTTTGTTCAATGGTCCTTTAAATCATTTCTCCTACAGAATTCCTTTTTTTTTGGTAATGTGTTGCAATCTTCTCACATGTACCACACATTGATCCATGTACCATTTTTGTGACACCCTGCCAAACACTCTCCAATTCTTCTGTGGTTTTAGTATTTTGTAGCTTGCCACCACATAAAACCACCAGAAGAATATTGTTGTTAAACAGATAGACTAGATACGTGGGGGTGAATTCCTTGGCCCAAACAACCCAAGGAGTAAAATGTTATGAGGGGTAAATGAGAGAATGTTTATGAACACACTCTGCAAACCACAAAGCACCATACTACTTCAAAGTGGTGGTATTATTATTATATTGATGTCAAATGATAACTGTAGGAAAGAACGAGTTCAATTCAGCCACCTGGCAGATTAGCCTAGTTTCTTTGGATCAGATTTGTCAAGCATTTGTGTATGTGTGTTTGTACACATACATACAAATATGTGTGTACACATGTGTATGTGTATGTATGCACATATATACATGCATATCTATATACACAAATATAAATATGTGTGGATCAACACACACATACACAAATACACACACACAGAGGCAGGGCATGAAGATGGGTAGGAGAGGCATTTTACACCAAGATGACTTACATAAAAGGACCCGCATTCATCTCTCAACCTCCTTGCTCCTGTCTATATTAAATCTGTGTGACCATAAATCATGTTTTCCTAATTGAAATCAGGTACAAAGTGTTCCCTTATAGCTCCCTCTCACACTTAATTCTGCACTAAAGGATAAAAGCACCTTATAGATTTCATCAAGTCAAAATAAAGGTACTGTGTGAATAGAATGCTAGAAACAAAAGGAACCCTAGTGACCATCTGGACTAAGTGGGCTTATTTAAAAGATGAAGATCATAAGGTATGGAGATGAAAAAATCATGCAGTTAGTTACTGACAGAATCTAATTCTAATCTAAGAATCTAATCTAATAACTCCTTCCCAATCCAGTCCCCTTTTCAGTATGTCATGTTGTCCCTTACTCCCTATATTAAACTAGGCTGAGCCATAAGAAAAACATCAGCTTCTTTCAATAGAAGCCCATAGAACTTGGAAGAAAGAATTTGGGCCACTGAGTTAAAAGAACTTAAAAAACATGGGAAGACAAATGCTCTAAACCCTAAGTGTCAAACTCAGGCCCTCAGGCCATGCTGCCTATAAAAATCCTGAATGGTGCCTGAACCAGATTAAAGTGAAAGTGGGAAATGTTTAATGAAATAAAATAAAATAAAACACAGATACATTAATTTGTTTTTCCTAAGTCAATATGAAGCCTTTGGGGGTCTGTTTCTAATTGAGTTTGCCTTTACAAATTTTTGAAATTTTATATCTACAAATATGATCAAGACTATACTCCCTTCCAATCATCTTTATACCTCTGTTTCCTTTGAGTTTCTTGGCCACCTTCTTTCCCTCCCCAGCTGAAACTGAAGGTAGATTTTGTCTTGCATGGATGAATGAGCAGGTAGATGTAGTTTATTTTAATGCATACTCCAAATCTGGCAAAGACTCAAATCTTCACAAGCAAAGGTAGAAAGACAGGCAAAGACAACCTCCTGGCTAGGAATTAATGAAAGACCAGGGCCTCAGGAATTTCGGTTTCATGTCAAGCTCCCAGATTTGTTTTTAACCCTTAGAAATCTCAATGACCTCAGCCCATACATGGAGATCTACATTTAAAGTCTCTTTCATCCCAATGTAAAGGGCCCAGAATATGAAAAGGCTATTACAGTTTAAAATAAAACATGTCAGAAGCTTTCCTTACCTGAACTAGCTTCTGTCAGGGACTATGATTTATAGCTCATAAGGATTCTCATAGCCGAAGAGTAAAAAAAAATTCTTTGACTTTGGGGATGGCTCTTGGAAACAGGGAAATGGTTATCCATGGAAAGACATCTTCACTTAAAATGCTCCCTGGGAGCTGACACCATGGGGAAACCATCTTCATTTTAATGGGCTCACTATTGCCTTCTTTTAACCCACAATTAATTCAGCTCAGTCGCCACTCAGCATTTGAATGTAGTTCACCATTGGTGTTTTTGAAGAGAAAGGAAAAGAGGGAACATTAATCTGTTATTAAGTGTGCACAGAAAACCATCATGAAGTCACTCAGTCTTCTGAACAATAAACCATGTTCAGTGTGGTAGCTCCCATGGAACACTATTGTAAAAGACCACTTTTTATAGATGGTCATATTCGTATTTCCCAGAGCCAGGACAAAATTGAAATAATACACAGGTTATCAAAAGATGGTAGCTCTGTATTGTTTGTCAACCTTATTAAGAGGTATCTTGTAATGTCATAGGATCACAGGGTTTAGAGCTGGAAAGGATTTTGGGGGCCAAGTTCAACTTTCTCATTTCAGAATCGAGGTGTCCTCTTGGCTTGATGTACCTTGCCAGCCTGAATGTGGGACAGTGGCACTTGATTTCCCAAGATAAATCTTGTGCTCCATTGGTGTCTTTGTGATGTGAGGAAGAAGGTCTTAAGGATGTTGGATGGAACTCTTGTGGCAAACTTATGTTAGAGCATGGATAAGATTACCATAGCATGAGCAGATAAAGATTGGTGGCAGTCTGCACAACAAATAGAATACCCACTGGAGTAGGTCATAGATCCATTAGAGTAGATCTTAGGAAGCCTAGTCCAAATATGAACAGGGCCTTACTGTTCCATGAATAAAAACATGTGTATTTATTAATTGATCAATAAACATTTATTAAGCACCTTCCATGTGCCAGGCACTGTGCTGAGTGCTGGGTATAAAAAAAAAAGACAAAAGACAGTCTCTGACCTCAAGAAGCTTACAATCTAATAAATCAAAATCACAGAAAGTTGGAAAAAAAGTCTTAGAGTTCATCATAAAACTCTCTCATTTTACTAATGAGGAACAGTAGGCCCAAAGGCAGGAAATTACAAGAAAGGTCATAGAAAGTGATAGAACTGGGATGTGAACTCATGTCTTTGAAATACAAGTTCTGTGGTTTTGCGGCAACACCACACTTAGATTTCCATGGCCTAGTCAGCCATAACAATATCTAAGAAATGATTCCTAACAATTTAATCTATCTCATTTTCCAATGAGGACTCTAGTTTCAGGCTGAAATGAATTCCTTTTTCCACTTAAACTTACTTTTCACCTTCCCACCTCCTGTCACCTCCACAAGGTTGCAAGACAAGAATGGAGGCATTATATGGAACATTTGTCAGTGCTTGAAAGGTCATTCTGGGCTGTTTGTTCTTTTATCTCACTTTCTGAGTCCCTGATCATTCTATTTGCAGTTTCAAAATAAAACAAAACATGATCCCCAAAAGAATGCTTTTTAAAAATTATTATCTATTCCTGAATTAACTGTTAGAAGATTCTTTTTGCATTGGTTTCATTCTCATTTTGTACTTTTCTTGATTGACAGCTGGGATTCAAAAAGAATCAACCCTATATGCTCTGGGTCCAGCTGGTTTCTAAGCAGTTCCTGGTTGGATGTTCCAGTAAGTTCTATAAAGCTCTATCAGCACCCTTGAGAAGACTGCACAGCTGACTAGCTCATTTCTGAGTGGGGAACCTCAGTGAAGCATAAACTCTCTCAGATCATGTTCTTTGAATTGGAGCTGCTCTGTGTTTCTTTGCCTTTTGAGAATTAGTATTAGACAAATGATGGTATTTCTTCATTGAATATTTCAATGATTAGTATTATCTCTAAAACAGAATAAATACATGGATAGAATAGGAAAGGTGTGCGAAAAATCAGTGTTTCAGCAACCATCTGGGCAGAATGGGCTGATTTGCTCAATGAAGCTTGCGCTCTGGAAGATATTTTCGATGACATCTTTAAAAGGAAGTTACTTGTTTTATGTAGCTGCTATTGCCAAATTGTGCTTAAAATACAGTATAACACCTTACTCCAAGGAATTCTTCCAATACTCCAAGGAGGTAAGTTGGGAAGGATAAAATTTTGTAAGCTAAATTCTTCCCATTTTACAGGTGAGAGAATGTTGAAGTATAAGAAAATGAATCACCTTTAGTCTTAGTGCAAATAAACTCCAGAGCTTAATCCGTAAGTCAAGTCCTAACTTAGAGGATCATAAGGTTTTCTAATTTAGGCAGCCAAGGGTAAATGGTAATGGTTCATTTGAATATCTAGTGCTATTTCAACTGAATATTGTACCAGGACCGAGGAGTGCAAATAATGAATTCTATGGTGTCATGTATTTGAATTCTAATTATGTAAAATAGGGCAATTAGCTCTAGCATAGTAGAAACATGCAATGTAAATTCAAATAATGTGACCACTTCATAGGATTCATTATTTGCACTAATCAGGACCTTGTAAGCACATCATTAATGCTTTAGGAATGACTCTGCATAGGCACATTATTGCCTAAAATGGACTTTCCCTTCCATATCTTTTAGTAACCTAACTACTAAAATACAGATTGTAAGATCATCAATTCAGAGCCACAATGGGGCTTAGGGACCATCTCTTCCATAGCTTCTTGAAATTGGGTTTCTACATACATACACACATACATGTGTATATGCCTATATACATGTATATGTATACATATATACATGCAAATGTATATGTATGTGTATACATGAGGATTATAACAATGACTCTCACTACTTTATAGGGTAGTTGGAGGCAGAGGGAGAATTAAATGGAATAATGATTGCGAAAGTTTGAAAAACTTCCTAAATCCTTTATATGGAGCTTTATGTGTTAGAGGTAGCTAAGTGGGACAGTGAATGGAGTACTGGATATGAAGTTAGGAAGACCTGAGTTCAAATCCAGCCTCAGACACTTACTAGCTGTGTGACCCTGGGCAAGTCATTAAGCTTCTCTTTGCCTCAGTTTCTTTAATGGTAACATGGGGATAACCTCTCTACTAGGGTGAAGAAAAAATTAGAAAACATTTGTAAAGGGCTTTGCGAATCTTAAAGCACTACATAAATACTATTATTATATCATTATTTTGTTTTTAATGGACTCTACTTAACAATGATAAAAGATGCCTTTTTTTTCTTTTCTGGAGAAGAAATACTGCGAAAGAAAGCTTCAGTTATATATTAGGAGCAAGCTGCAAAGCCACACATTATTTGAAACAGAACACACAAAGAATTTCTGAGATAGACAAACACTGACAGGTCAGCAGGTTGCTTACACATCTATAGCTTTACAATGGCCAAAGATATGCAAGTTCTATTGCTGGCAGTTTAGCTTTGTATTTTCTATGTGAGCTTAGGGCATGTGCTTAATACCAATTTAGAAAGCCTTGAAATTCCTAATAGAAACATAGACAGACCCTCCAGCAACACTAGCAGGGCCAATGATGATATTCACAGAGCAGGATTGGGTTTTTTTTTTTTTCCCTATGAGCAAATGAACAGCTTCTAAGATCTCTATCCATTTTGGGTTTTTCCCCCTCTAGGGTTTAAATACCATGCATTTTGAAAAGAAAATCATTTCTATTAGAATCTTGCATTTGGATGCCAGGGAAACATCCTATAAAGCCTGTGGCTATTTTCAAAGGTTCATCCTCTACAGGAATACCTTCATCAAGGACCATCTATGACAACCCAAAAGTGCTAAAAGAAAACAGAATAAAGCCACAGGGTCATTTGATTACTATATGGAAAGTGAGATAGTGAGACCAAAGAAATAGAACTAATTTCTCAAATACCTTTGGAAACCCACAATGCAGATTTGTTTTGTTTTGTGTTTTTGATTAAACCTTGTGGTACAGAGGAAAGCTGGATATACTGACACTATCAAAAGGCTATAAATTGAAATAAGGCTGACTCAGATGTGGTTATCTGTTCTTTTAAGTAACATATTAAGAAAGAGTCCTGAGACACAATTAGGTGCAGTGTACCTTGAATATTTCTCTCAAGTGACATAATTAAAAGGTAAACTGTTTATTGGTGGCATATAAGTGTTTGGTAAAATGCCCAGGGATTTACCAGTAATCATCTGGGCTCACCTCATTTGGAGGTAGAATGTGACAAAACTTAGGGTCAAGGGCAGGGGTGGGCAACCTGCAGCCTCAAGGCCACATGTGGTCCTCTAGGTCCTCAAGTGTGGCCCTTTGACCAAATATAAACTTCACAGAACAAATCCTCTTAATAAAAGGATTTGTTCTATAAAAGTAAGAATCAGTCAAAAGGCCATACCTGAGGACTTATAAGGCCAGAGGCTCTCCACCCCTGGTCTAAGGAATGGTGACAGCACTCATATATGGTAAGAAATTTCACATTAGAGAAATACATGACAGGCAAATTGACAACAGTAGTTGACCTCTGAATTTGTGGCACAAAATCCCCTGACCAGGTCATCTTTAAGATGAGACAATTCTATTGCAGGCGATCAAAGATGAAAATATCACAACATTGTGAAAATTGGGTTGGAGAAAAGGAGAAAAGGAAAAGGATATTGAAGCAGTCCCCACTTAAAGTAGTAAACTTTTTCTCATAATGCCCTTGGTACTACCAGTCTATGGTTCTGGAAGCTCTCCTTCTGTAAGTTCTTTGATCCCAAAATTAAAGTGAAGACTTAAACATGCTTATAAAATAATAATTATTATAATGCCCTTTATCCTAAAAATGCCTACTAAGCCCTAACTTTAAGACAGGAAAGTAAATTGGGGAAAAGAGGGAGACAATTTTGAAACAGGTTAACAGTATCGCTAGAATTTGGTCTTTGATTTCTTTTCATTGTCACCCACACAAATGTGAGATGTTAGAACACAGATTGATTCATATACCAATTAAAGTTTGTAATACTTGCAGTCAGATAGACTATTGCTTTCACCATTATAATTCTGCCTTTTATTTAAACTGGCTAAATGGTAACATAAATACCAGATTTGACATCAACATCACCTTGACCTCTCTACTAGATCCAAATCCAGATCAAGAATGTTGCATGTCTTTTCTTCAGTTATATATCTTTCTGGACTACTATTTAAAACAAGCTAATTGTGACATAGGTTCCCTGATTTAAAACTGGAAGGGACTGTAAAGGTCATCTCATCCACTAGTCTCATATATCCATCTAGTCTCACACATTCTTATTTTACAAATGAGGAAACAGATCCATAGAGCTTAAATGACTTGTCTACAGTCACCCAAATACTAACTGGCAGAGTCAGGATCTGAATCCAGGTCAATGAACATGAACTGGGACAGACTTCAAGAGACAGTGGAGGACAGAAGGGCCTGGATTGCTATGGTCCATGGGAACACGAAGAATCGGACATGACTGAACGACAACAACCTCTGACTCCAAATCCAATAATCTTTCCACTATACCACATTTCCTCCCTAGATTCAGTATGAGCCAGCCAGCATTAGGTAAGTAGTCAATGGGTTGGTTAAGAAATACCTGGTTAATAAGTCTCCAGAAGCTTTCTGTGTTGGTCTGAGACCAACACTACTTTTTTTCTTTAATCATAGAAAATCCACAAAGATGAGTTTATACTTATATTTTAATGATTTGGTGTCAGCCCTGAGAAAATTCCTGTTAGAGAAGTATGAATGGGAATTTGAAGGATGGGAGGAATTAATATAAAATGTGTACCTGAGGGATAATGTTCATTCACTGGCCAGTTGTCGACCTGAAGTGTGGCATTGCCGCCATTCCTGGTGAAACGCACAACATGGTATTTGCCGTCATTTACTGGGGTACTCTCCTCTTTGATGGAGATATCCACTGTGCCAATGTTGAAGACCACTCCTATTTTACCCTGTTCCTGAAAGACAAAGTAGCAAAGGGTACCATTAGCATCTATAGCAAAGTTTATCAACAAAGTTCCAAGTTTATCGGTCAGTAAGCATGAATTAAACATTTACTGCATGCCAGGCACTGAGTAGGTATTGAGAATACAAAAATAAAATTGAGACCATCCCTACATCCACAGAACTTATACTCTATTAGGGGAACATAACATGTTGGCATATCAGTAAGTAGTAAAAACAGGATATGTACAAGATACACAGTGATTTGAGAGGGGTACTAACAACCAGGGAAATCAAGAAAAGCCTCTTAAAGGAGCGGGCACTTGAGATAAGACTTTCAAGGCTTAGCTTCAAGAGGTTCCCTTGAGGGAGCCAGATGTCTTGAGAAGTAAGGAGAGAGACTATTATAAGCATAAGGACAGCTTGTGCAAACAACAATGCTGAAGATCCCAAGGGTGAGCCCAAAAAGGTATAAACTAGTTTTCATAAAGAAGTCTTAATTCATAATTATTCATGTAAGATTTCTTTCTTAGAGTTTTCATACAAATATTGACCACAACTGATATTGCAGAATTATATATGTATATATATATATACACATATATATATGTATGTGTATATATATTTATATATATATATAAATATTTCTACAGTGGTTTTTCATCTTAAGGACTAAAATCATTGATAACATTTGAAAAATTAGCACGCATTTATTAAGTGCCTACTAAGTGCTAGGAACTCTGTGCTAGGTACTAAGAATACAAAGACAAGTCAAGTCAACAAGTTGACTTGTTGACTTGACTGAACTTAGATTCTGGGGCTATACAAAAACAAAAATAAAATAATCTCCAGCCACCAGGAAGTTACATTCTATCAGAGAAGACAATACAAATACTTATATGTATATACACTGAACATACAGAAAATAAATTCAAGCAGCTTCAGGGGTAAGATACTAGCAGCAAGGGAGATGAAGAAAGGCCTCACATGTAGGAGGTGGCAGATGAGCCAAGCTTTGAAGGAAAATAGGGATTCTAAGAGGTGGCAATGAGAAGCGAGAGTTTGCCAGACATTCCAGTGCAAAGGTAGGAGATGGAATGTTGTATGCCAGAAAGTGAAAGCTGGAAAGGGAGATTAAGGCCAAGTTGTAAAATGCTCTCAATTGCCAACAGGCAACGCAGAGTAACTAGGGTTTATTGCGCAGAGGAGTGACAAGGTAAGATCTACTTTTAAGAGAACATGGTCACTGATACCTGTGAGGAGTCTGGACTGGAGAGGGGAGAAACTTAAAACAATGAGAATGTTTAGGAAGCTAATTCAATAGAACAAGCAAGAACAGCAAGAAATGATAAGGACCTAGGCCATCTTCTAGGAAGAAGGGTAAAGATAAAAGCATTCTTTAAAGATAGTATTTCATAGAATAATCAAGGTGTGTTATTTTATATTTAGGGTCACTCAAAATTCCTAGTTGCAGAAGGGAATCAAGTCAATCTCTGAGTTATTATGGTATTTCCTATGAAATACATCTAGTTATTAGTAATACCAAGAGGACCTATTGGCCAGTAGAGTGAGGCATTGAATGCATTTGCCAGTGGGGTGACAGACTGGTTTAAGAATTCCAGGGAACATTAAAGAATTATTCCTTACTCTTGTGGAACCTGGAAGAACTTTTCAGACTTCCAATCCAAATATTGACCACAGCTGACATTCTTTTAAGTAATCTTGCTGTGAGACCAAGACTATCATTTGAAAAGTGAAAAATTCAACCAACTATTTTTCTACATGTCCACAAATAATTAGGGTAGATTAACTTTTTTCTCCACCATATGGACTGAGTTAATGACATCACATCAGCATGTTCTCACAGAGATAAGAATTCCATTGCAGGTTGAATATATATGGAGCACACTGTAGTTTCTACCTAATTTTGCTCTCTTGACAATGGATGTTTTGGAAAACTGGTTATCTTGGAGCATAGCAGATATAAATATTTGTGTTAACTTGAATAGAACATGAACCTTCATTATTTGTATTCCAAAGCCATTATCTGGTCACCATGTAAACAGATTCTTGTCACCCCATTTGAAAATGGGATGGGATCATTGATAAAAATTGAGAAGAATGAGTGAATGGATAAAAAATGCATGTAATTGTTTTTTAGGTGTCAAACACTGTGCTAAGTTCTAGGGATAAGAATAGAAAGAATGAGACAACTCTTCTCTCCAGGACCTCATCTTCTTCTTTTTTTTTTTTTTTGATGATTTAAATTTATTTATTTAATTAACATATTAGGTTTTCAGCATTGATTTTCACAACAGTTTGAATTACAAATTTTCTCCCCATTTCTACCCTCCCCCCCACTCCAAGATGGCTTATATTCTGGTTGCCCTGTTCCCCAGTCAGCCCTCCCCTCTATCACACCCCTCCCTTCTCATCCCCTTTTCCCTTCCTTTCTTGTAGGGCAAGATAAATTTCTACGCCCCCTTGCCTGTGTATCTTAATTTTTAGTTGCATGCAAAAACTTATTTTGTTTTTGAACATCTGATTTTAAAACTTTGAGTTCCAAATTCTCTCCCCTCTTCCCTTCCCACCCACCCTCCCTAAGAAGTCAAGGAATTCAACCTAGGCCACACATGTATCATTATGTATAACCCTTCCACAATACTCATGTTGTGAAAGGCTAACTACATTTTGCTCCTTCCCAACCCATCCCGCTTTATTGAATTTTCTTCCTTGACCCTGTCCCCTTTCCAAAGTGTTTGTTTTGATTACCTCCACCTCAATCTGCCCTCCCCTCCGTCATCCCCCCCCCCTTTTATTTTTTTTTTATCTTCCTCCCTCTTCTTTCCTGTGGGGTAAGATACCCAACTGAGTATGTATGGTATTCCCCCTCAGGCCCAATCTGATGAGGGCAAGGTTCACTCTTTCCCCCCTCACCTGACCTCTCCCCTCCTCCCACAGAACTGCTTCCTCTTGCCACCTTTATGCAAGATAATCCACCCCATTCTATCTCTCCCTATCTCCCTCTCTCAGTATGTTGCTCTCTCATCCCTTAATTTCATTTTATTTCTTTTAGATGTCTTCCCTTCATCTTCAACTCACCCTGTGTCTGCTCTCTTTCTTTTACATATATATATATACATATATACACACATATATATAAACACACATATATATATACACACATACACATACATACATATACACATAGATATATACATACATACACATTCACTTATATGTATGTATATTCCCTTCAACTACCCTAATACTGAGGTCTCATGAATCATACACATCATCTTTCCATGTAGGAATGTAAACAAAACAGTTCAACATTAGTAAGTCCCTTGCAATTTCCGTTTCTTGATTACCTTTTCATGCTTCTCTTGATTCTTGTGTTTGAAAGTCAAATTTTCTATTCAGTTCTGGTCTTTTCACTGAGAAGGCTTGAAAGTCCTCTATTTTATTGAAAATCCATATTTTGCCTTGGAACATGATACTCAGTTTTGCTGGGTAGGTGATTCTAGGTTTTAATCCTAGCTCCATCGACCTCCGGAATATCGCATTCCAAGCCCTTCGATCTCTTAATGTAGAAGCTGCCAGATCTTGGGTTACTCTGATTGGGTTTCCACAATACTCAAATTGTTTCTTTCTGGCTGCTTGCAGTATTTTCTCCTTGATCTGGGAGCTCTGAACTTTGGTGACAATATTCCTAGGAGATTTCTTTTTGGGATCTATTTGAGGAGGTGATCGATGGATTCTTTCAATTTCTACTTTGCCCTGTGGCTCTAGAATATCAGGGCAGTTCTCCTTGATAATTTCTTGAAAGATGGTATCTAGGCTCTTTTTTTGATCATGGCTTTCAGGTAGTCCAATAATTTTTAAATTATCTCTCCTGGATCTATTTTCCAGGTCAGTGGATTTCCAAGGAGATATTTCACATTGTCTTCCATTTTTTCATTCCTCTGGGTCTGTTTTATAATATCCTGATTTCTCATAAAGTCACTAGCTTCCACTTGCTCCAATCTAATTTTTAAAGTAGTATTTTCTTCAGTGGTCTTTTGGACCTCCTTTTCCATTTGGCTAATTCTGCCTTTCAAGGCGTTCTTCTCCTCATTGGCTTTTTGGAGCTCTTTTGCCATTTGAGTTAGTCTGTTTTTTAAGGTGTTGTTTTCTTCAGTGTATTTTTCAGTATTTTTTTGGGTCTCCTTTAGCAAGTCATTGACTTGTTTTTCATGGTTTTCTCGCATCCTTCTCATTTCTCTTCCCAATTTTTCCTCTCTAACTTGCTTTTCCAAATCCTTTTTGAGTTCTTCTATGGCCTGGGGCCAGTTCATGTTTTTCTTGGAAGCTTTTGTTGTAGGCTCTATGACTTTGTTGTCTTCTTTAGGCTGTATGTTTTGGTCTTCTTTGTCACCAAAGAAAGAATCCAAAGTCTGAGACTGAATCTGGGTGCATTTTCGCTGCCTGGCCATATTCCCAACCAACTAACTCAACCCTTGAGTTTTTCAGTGGGGTATGACTGCTTGTAGACTAACATGTTCTATGTTCCACGTTTGGGGGGGAGGTGCCAGCTCTGTCAGACCCGCACTACTCCTTCCCCAAGAACCCCCAGTCCAGACTGGGCTTAGATCTTTAGCAGGCTGTTGCACTCCTGCTCTGATCGGCCACTTAATTCCTCCCACCAGGTGGGCCTGGAGCCGGAAGTAACAACAGCTGTAGCTGCCCCACCTCCGCTGCCCCCGGGGCTGGAAGCCGAACCGCGAACTCCTTCCACTCCCGCAGCTTTTCCCACTAACCTTCTCCTCAGTCTTTGGTGTTTGTGGGTCGAGGGGTCTGGTAACTGCCTCAGCTCACATATTCAGGGTGCTAGGGCCCCCTCCGCCTGGCTTCTGGTCTGGATGGTCCACGTCGCTCAGGCTGGGCTCTGCTCCACTCTGTTCCCAGCTCCCAGCTCCGTGTGAAATAGACCTCACCCAGAGACCATCCAGGCTGTCCTGGGCTGGAGCCCTGCTTTCCTCTGCTGTTCTGTGGGTTCTGCCATTCTAGAATTGGTTCAGAGCCATTTTTTATAGGTTTTTGGAGGGACTTGGGTATGGAGCTCACTCTAGTCCCTGCTAACCAGCCGCCATCTTGGCTCCGCCCCAGGACCTCATCTTCTAATAGGGAGATATGCTATTTGGAGAAAGAGCAACCACAAAAAGGTATTTGGTTTGGGGGAATCACAGACATGGTGAGTTGATTCATATGTCATTTAGCTGACATGCCCTTTTCAGAAGCAATAGTATTATTGATTTGAATACAGTACCCAGAATAAAGAGGAGGATCATATAGAAAGCCACATGTCCCAGATGGACAATTGGATGGGATATGAAACAAAGGTTGGTATGTTAGTTTGTACTCATTCAGTCACCAATCAAGACAGTTCAGCTTCAGGCTCAAAGTTCCAAAGCCGAGTGGGTTAATTTTCTCAATGACCAAGGAAATGGATTTCAGTGGCATTAGGTATGGCAAGGTGGCCTTGGTGGATGGCTGGATGGGATATGAAACATGATATAGTCTAAGGCTGGCTAGATAGAGTGGGCTAGGTAAGTTTATAGTTAGAAAGAAGCCTATAAATAGTCCCTGTAATTGAAGGTGAAGAGTTGTAATTTGGCATACTGGAACACAGAAATATTTAGAACATAGCTTTGTCACTGTTGTCTTTAATGGCTTATTCAATGCTGAATTGACCCATTTCTAGAAATATAAATGTAGCCTATTCATTATCAATAGAATCAGAACTGTTCTTTATATAAATGCCGCTCTCACAGTTATCAATCCACCTTCCAGTGAACTAATTTGGGAAGGGGGCAAGAATGGCAGCAGGGGGAGGACTTCTGTCTTGCTGATACTGAATCCATTCATCCAATCCATAATGTTTCCTTAATGTTAGAATTTAATCTAATAAATATCATGGCGTGCATATAATAAGTATTAAATAATCATCCATACTGATAATTATTTCTGTGTCATCTCAGGGATGTATTTGGATAAGTATGGACCTGAAGTGCACTAAGAATCCATGAGTTCCAACAAGGAATCTCAACATGATGCTTACCATAAGTATTCTAGGTAGTATTTCTTAGATTTTTGTCTTCTTATAAGTTCTTTTCTATTTTTGTCCCTTAAAAGAGTATATGCCCAACTGTTGACTATTAAAAGGTTACTAGAAACCCAGTTTTACTAGTAAATCCCTAATTTACGAAACCTATCGCGGAAGTTACTCTAAGCCAGCTTCCACACCATAGAACAAACCACCAGAGAGAGAAAAAGTTATTAGGGAGTGGAGAGATGAGGAGTTGAGTTTTTGCACCTCATCTCCATGCAGTCCTTATACGTATAGCAAAGAGACCAGTGAGGCTCAGAGTAGACAAAGCTACAATAAGTTTATGAAGAGGTTATATAGGAAGAGCTTCCATAACCAAATGACTTTAGAATCCCCTCTCCACCAACATCTCTACATCTGTGGATAAACCCTTGAAGATTTTGCTTTAATTGCAGAAGACAAAAAAAAAACCACCACTGTTTGGATTCCAGAATATTAATTCCATGACTATGGGTGATGAGCATATCATCTACTTGCCAGAGAGTGACTGTGGAACAAACAATAACTACTGCCAAACCACTTATTGCTCCCCTTCTCTGATAATTAGGAACTACTTGGAGACAGATTGCATGTAAGCATTGGGATAATAAGATGTGAAGTATAGGGATATAATTGGCCTTCTCTAACTAGCACCATCATCTGCTTTTGGAATGATTTCACAAAATTGAACCCTTTCTCAATTTTCTTAGTAGCCCAGACCAGTTACTGAATTACAGACTAGGATCAGAGATGGAGAGTTGGAGAGGACTTTAGACATCATTTAGTAGAACCCCTTTGTTTTACAGGTGAGGAAACTGAGGACCAAAGAAGTTAAGTGATTTGCCCAAGGTCACATTGCTAAGAAAGGGAAGAGGTATGACTTGTAACCATGTCCTCTGATTCCATATTAAATGCTCTTTCAATTTTTCCAACTTCTGGAAATTCAGGCGCTATGAGTTTTAATTCTCATTGTCACTTTAGTCTGAGAGATTCAACCACGACCTTACCCTTTTTGTCATCCATGGAAAGGTCTTTGTAAACTAGGATACAGGAGTTCCTCCTAGACCTCAGAATTCTTGGGAATTTTTATTTTGTTATTCAGTCTTGGGAATTAGAAGTCAATAAATTGATACTATGTTTCTGTGTCACTGACAGAGTATGGTGAGAAGGATCAGGAGAAAGATTGTCCTGAAGGTAGAATCAATATTGTTATAATCATTGGCTAAAAGTATGCTAGGAATATATATACACATACATATTTATGTGTATCAACCTCTTTCATTTTACAGATGAGGAAAATGAGACCTAAGGAGGTTCTGATTTCCCCAAGGCCATATAAGTCATGGTAAGTAGCCAGGCCAGGATTTGAACCCCAGGTCCCATGACTCTAACTTCAATGCTCTCTCGGTTGCACCATACTGCATCTCATGGTGGAAAGTGGCAGAAGAACCTACATTTCCAATTGCCTACTTAGGTACTAGCATGGTAGATCCTATGCCAAAACAAAACAAATGAGACAAAACAAACAAACAAACAAACAAAAACACTAGCCAACTAGGAAAACAGCAGCAGCAGCAAGAGGTAGCATTAACCAAGTACCTACTGGAGAGAAGCATTGGGCTGAGTGTTGGAGGATTAATATTTAGTCACTTTAGCTCACTAAAGAAGAAAGACAGCCACTATGTCTGCAGTTGGGAGAACTTCATCCCAGTATATTGTTGAGAGAACTAGAAAGATTTTTCTCACCTGGAATATGAGTTCATTAACCATCTGCAACATTCAGGCATATAACCCATAAAAAACATTATGATTACAGGAGCCATGAGGCAGCTACCCAAAATTAACTCTTTAAGATCATTCAGTACCCATTTGAGCAGGTTAGAGAAAAGAACCTGGTTCTCTATTTTACATTTCCTGAAACTTAGAAACAGAGTAAGTAACCTCAGGACAAAGAGTAAATGAATGAATAAAAAGCATTTGTTAAGCACTTAGTAATAATGACAGCTAGCATTTACATAGTGAATGTTATATAAAGCACTTCACGTATTTTCTCATTTGATCTTCACAATAACTTTGTGAGGTCCAGGTTTGCCAAATGATTCTAGAAACATGATACTATGAGGAGCTAGACAATTGCCTTATTATTAAAAAAAGTTAAGAGACTTTCAATGCCCAAGAGCTTGTCTCATCAACCTGCTACATAAGTGGTTTTATAGAACTAGTATTTGTATTGAAATGGGAGCTATCCATGTAGTTTCTATTCGTTAGATAGTACTTTTGCAGATTAAGTTTATTTTGGTCACTAATTAATCATGATCAGAGGCAAATTTCACAGGAAAAGATGAGATCTTTAAGCTAACATTCAGTAATACTTGGCAGTTTCTCTGTCAAAAGCAAAAGAAAAGATGTCTTGGTTCAGTGAGTTGGAATGATCAGCTAGCTCTATCATCAGGCAGATTTTATTTTTTTTTTTGAGAGATCCATAATAGATGTAGGAAAGGGGGAGATTTAATCTCTGCCAGAAAAAAATAAATAAATAAATGCTTGGGCCTTATCTTAGACACAGCACATGTGGAATCCCAATCATTCTTATGAAGAGATCATTGCAATCCTGCTAGCATATGCCAAAGTCAATGGAGACCCTAACCCAGATGTCTCATTTTGCCTCCCTCACTGGTAAACGTGACTGTGCTAGGCCTCAGATATGGTTTCTATACTGTCAGGAATAAGATTTCATTTTTGCAGCCTCTCTGTTATTTTTCAGATGACCGCACTGACATTGTAATGGGCAGCAAAACTTCACCGCTTCAGCTCATAATGAGGCACAGGAGAAAACTTGTGGAAAGTACCTTTCCATACATCTGTCTCAGTTTGAATCTTTCCTTGTTTTCCTCGATACCTAAGAAAACAAACTCTGCCTGCCTATGAGTCAAAGGTGGAAAAGAAATCCAGTGAAATGTCTAAAAGAATCACCATGATTCACCTTGTATGTGATATCGGACCGTTCACTGAACCTTTTCGGGCCTTTGTTTCTTCATGTGAGAAATGATTATTATTCTCTTATATTAATAATCAATTACTGAATTAGAACCAGGATTGTTTTGTAGGTTGTTCAGTCTCTGAAGGGTATTGTAGATGGATGAGATTACCCCAATCTCGAGGGAACATGCAGATACCACCCAACTAGAGAACTTTAGAAGAATTTAATCTAAGGTAAATTCTGGCCCATTGTGTTCCAGGTCTGAGCAGAGATGGACCCTCCTGTTGTCTAGATTGCCCTAGGCAGTGGAATCTTGATAAGAGATAAGTAAGTCTTTTTGAACAAGATGGAGTAATCAGAGTCATACGCCCTAGAAGCTCATTAGAAGAAGCCCACCTCTCAATATAATATTCATTGTTCATTACTTATTAACCAATCAGAGTTGATTGCCACCCTCAGTAATACCTACTCTTCAAGGGCATATGAGTATTGAGTGGATTCCATAAGGGCGTCTTTTGAATTTGAGAGTTCCACTGACTCATTTTATTCATTATTGGTAGCATGATTAATGAAACGATTAATTACCCAGAAACTATGTCTCTCAAACTTTTTCTGTATCACACTCATCTTCAAAATGGGGACGATAATAACAGACCTATCTACTTCACAGGGCTTTTGTGAAACTCAAGATTAGATAATGCGTTTAAGGTCAAGTCAACAATCATTTACGAAGCTCCTATTATGTGACAGGAACTGTGATCAACATTGAGGATACAAAGAAAGGGGAAAAAAATTAGCCTCTGCTGGCTCTCAAAGAGCTCTGAGTCTAAGAGGGGAGACAACATGAAAATTGTGAACCAAAAAACTACAGACAGACTAAATGGTTGATAATCAATGGCGAGGAGGTGCTAGCAGTACAGAGGTTTGAGAATGGCTTCTTAGAGAAGAAGGGATTTTAATCAAGACTTGAAGGAAGGAATGAGGCAGAGATTAGGAGGGAAAGAGTTCCTACAATAGGAGACAGCCAGTGAAAAGACTAAGAGTTGAGAGATGGAGTGTCTTCTTTGAGGAAAAGCAGGGAGACAAATGTCCCTGGATCTGAGTGTACCCAGAGGGAAATAAGGTATAAAGTACTTTGCAAAGTACCACACAAGTGTCAGTTGTTGATGGTGTTGTTACAATCATAATTATTATCCTTATGATTAGCAACAGCATCAATTGTTTTTTGTAAGAGAAATCAGTGCTTTTAATTCCAGGTAAATTTGCTTTAAACATGATGAGAAATAGGAAGAGGTGAGGTAGGTGCACATGGAAGATGCTGGCCCTGGGAAACACGGAGATAACAAACACATCTTTCCAGCCAGACAAAATGATTCTTGAAAACAACTTTGCAAAGCTCATCCATGATCACAACTTTATAATTACAATTGCTCCAACCTTTATTTTCTATTATAGCCCTCTCCAAGACAAGTGAAGTAAAGCTAGGGAAAGATCTGGCCATAAATTGTAACTTTACCACCCATCACCACTGAAGTCATGATAGAGGAAATCAATTCAATCTGTGATCATAGAAACCCAAGCAGTAAATCAGAAAACATGACAAAAAATCATCAAGTGCATTTAGTAAAGGAAGTTAGGAGAGTGGAGAAACAGTTGTTTTAAAACCGCCAGTAAGGCTTCCTCAATAACGAATATTTATGGATCCATGGACTTCACAGGATTAATCCCATGCCTAATGTCCTGATTTCCTGTTCTTGATATTACAACTGATTCCTGTGGATATGACCCAGGAGGTGCTGCTCACACCAAGCACGGGACAGGCTGAGAGAATAAGAATAAGCTGGAACAAGTGAAATCCTCAGGGGGAAAAAAAAGATCCTTCTGAAAAAACTTTCATCCATTCCAAAGGGCTTCAAGGGAAACTGTAATACCCCATTAGACTGCTTTAGAGAACAGCAGCTGACAGAAATGGAAGCACTCATCCTATCACATACAAGGGAGATTTGCACTAACACATCACAATTATGATAGTATGCAATACTTTAACACCTCAACTTCCCACACAATGGATCTGATCCTTTCATATTAGAGACTGATATTGTGGAAGAGAGATCATTTACAAAGCAGCCTGTTAGACTTGGCCATAACTGAAGCCTTGAATCAGATTAGGAAGTAAAGAAAATACAAAAAAAAATCCCCAAATCAAAAACTCTAGCACCCACCATGCATTGAAATGTACCAACTACTAGTGACCCCTTTGCAAAGCAGGGAGGATTGAAGCAGCTACGCAGAGCAGTGGATTTAAGGTGTTGTTTTCTTCAGTATTTTTTTCAGTATTTTTTGGGGTCTCCTTTAGCAAGTCATTGACTTTTTTTTCATGGTTTTCTCACATCATTCTCATCTCTCTTCCCAATTTTTCCTCTGCTTCTCTAACTTGCTTTTCCAAATCCTTTTTGAGCTCTTCCATGGCCTGAAACCAGTTTATGTTTCTCTTGGAGGCTTTTGATGTAGGCTTTTTGACTTTGTTGACTTCTTCTGGCTGTATGTTTTGGTCTTCTTTGTCACCAAAGAAAGATTCCAAAGTCTGAGACTGCATCTGAGTCTGTTTTCGCTGCCTGTCCATGTTCCCAGCCAACTTACTTGACCCTTGAGTTTTTCAGCAGGGTATGACTGCTTGTAGAGTAAAGAGTACTTTGGTCCAAGCTTGCGGGGATGTGCTGTTGTTTTCAGAGCTATTTCTATACAGCCAGCTCTGCCACACCAGCACTCCTCCTTCCTCAAGAACCGCCAACCCGGATTGGACTCAGATCTTAAGCAGGCTCTACACTCCTGCTGTGATCTGCCACTTAATTCCTCCCACCAGGTGGACCTGGGGCCAGAAGCAACTGCAGCTGTAGTTCTGTAGCTACACCACCGCCACTGCCCCTGGGACAGTGGCCAAACCTCGAACTCCTTCTTTCACTCTGTCCCCAGCAGCTTTTCCCACTAACCTTCTCTGTTGTCTTTGGTGTTTGTGGGTTGAGAAGTCTGGTAGCTGCCGCAGCTCACTGATTCAGGGCTCTAGGGCCTGTTTGGCCTGGCTCCTGGTCTGGTTGGTCCTGCCGCTGCCCACGCTAGGCTCCGCTCCCCTCTGCCCCCAGCTTCATGCACAATAGACCTCACCCAGTGACTATCCAAGCTGTCCTGGGCTGGAGCCCTACTTCCCTCTGCTATTTTGTGGGTTCTGCAGTTCTAGAATTTGTTAAGAGCCATTTTTTATAGGCTTTTGGAGGGACCTGGCGGAGAGCTCACGCAAGTCCCTGCTTTCAAGCTGCCATCTTGGCTCTGCCCCTCACAGCAGTGGATTTAGATGCGGGAAAATCTGAGCTTGAATCTTGCCTTACATACTTCCTAGTTGTGTGACCATTGGCAAGTAACTTAAACTTTCAGTGTTCTAGGCAACTCTTTTAGATTCTAATTTATAGTTGCTGATCTGCATTGGTGGAGGGAATTTTCACAAAGAGAATTTCTCACGTGGATGAAATCACAGGTTCAGACCTGGTTGGGTCAAGCAAAAGTGTTTATTAAGCACATTTTACATTCTAGAGTCCAGAGGTTCCCAAACCTATTTAGCCTACTGCCCCCTTTTATAAAAAATTACTCAGCACCCTCCTGGAAATCTACTTTCTTTAACCCCTTGTAACAACAATGCTATTTTTGGATACTGTGGCTATGTAAGGTCAAAACACCAGCACACAGGAGGGCTACTAGCATGGGTTCTTTGATTTCCTTTTCTAAGGAAAGCAACTTTAAGGGGTTTACAATCTCACTTTAATAAACATACATATATTATTCAATTAGTTCAAGGGAAAAAGTCAGCACCCTGAACTTTAGAGAAAATCCAAACAGAAATTACAAGCAGAGAAAAATAATACAAATCAACAGACAGGCTTCTAACCATCTAACCATAGCAATACCTATAGTTACTAGACAGAGAAGCACCAACACTTTTCAAAGCCAGGGGGCTCCTTAATGGCTACCCAGAGTCTTGTCTGGCTAAATCACAGGAACTGTCTTCCAATGAGTGAGCCCCAAAAGCAAAATGCTAACCTCAGAGTATACATATACTTTTTCAGGGTCAGAGGGCATCACAACCATGCACCTCAAACCCATGTGACCTAGGGCTTTCCGTGATTTAAGCAGTTCATCAAAGACTCCCCATTCAATCAAAGACTCTTGATTGAAACAAAGGCAAGACTCAAAGGCACTTGATTGCCTTAATGCAAAGAAACACTCCAAAACAAAAGACAACAACAGTCCCACTTTGCTTGCCATTACACCCTTTAATGTTTTTTAATTGCACAATTTCAAAAAATATAAAATATTTTTAAAAGACATATTAAATTTAATAATTTATTGGAAATTTGTGGGGCTTTTCCTGCACTGAAATTTTGATGACATAGCATTTCATCATGTAATTATATAGTACCATATTGTAAACAAGTCATTACATGCACTTACTCCTGCCAATGCATGCTGGACTTCCCGACAGTGCACACGACATGATCATCTGCCAACACTTGCTTGTTAAGACCTTTTGGCGGACTTGACCACTGATTAGTTATAACTTGAATTTTTCATGTTTATTTGGAAAATAATGCAATCACTATGACTTTAATTCTGTTATACAACAGATTTAAACATGTACGAATGATTTTTCAAAGTTTGCTTCTCTTTTCTTCTTTCCTTATGCTTCCACCATCCCTTGATTTTTATTCAACACTTCCCAATTGCATCTGAGGCCACTACTGACCCCCTGGATCATTCGAGTGTCCCCAGGGGCAGTATCACCCACTTTGGGAAACTAAGACACTATGATAAAGGCTAAGGATACAAAGAAAGGTAAAAACAATCTCTGCCATCAAGGGACTTAGTTTCTAATGAGTGGAAGGGACAATGTGTAAATAGCTAAGTATATGTAAGATATATACAGAGTAGATGGGAAACAATATGAGGGGAAAGTGTTAGTAACAGGGTAGGCTGTGGAGAGTACTTCTGTAGAAAATAAGATTTAAGCTGAGTCTTAGAGGAAGGAAAATCAAGAAGCAAAAGTGAAGAGGGAGAGAATTCCAGGAATGGGGATACCCAATGCAAAGGCATGGAACCTGGAAATGGAAAGGGATAGCAAGTCTGCCTATTTAACTGCATCACAAAGTACAGGGACAGGGATAAAATGTACAAAGACTGGCAAGGGAGGAAGAGGCCAAGTTAGAAATCGTTTTAAATGCCAAAAGGAAGACTTTATATTTGATACCTGAGGCAATATAGAACTGCTGTGATGTGGGCAGGCCTGTGTTTTAGGAAAGACACCGGTAGTTAAGAGAAGAATGGATTGGAATGGGAAACAACCTAAGGAAGGGCATCCAATGAGAAAGCTATTACAACAGTCTTTGCAAGAGGTGATAAGGGACTGAACTAAGGTGATAGCTGTGTTTCTAGAAAGAAGGGGACGTGTATGAGGTATGTAAAGGTAAAAATGACAAAATTTGGACAAGTATTAGCTATCGTGTGGGTTATAAAGCCTAACTGATTAAGACTATGGTAGTAACCTTGACAGTAATATTGTTGTCCTTCAGCCATTTCCGACTCTTTGTGACCACATTAGGGTTTTCTTGGAAAAGATTCTGGAATGGTTTCCTTGTCTAGCTCATTTTACAGATAAAGAAACAGAATTCAACAAGGTTAAGTGACTTGCCCAGGGAGACACAACTAGTAAGTATCTGAAGCTGGATTTGAACTCAGAAGATGAGTCTTCCTGACTCCAGGCCCAGCACTCTATTCACTGTGCCACCTAGCTGCCCCCTTGACAGTAACAGAAAAGTTCAAAAGAAGATAGCAGTTTGCGGGAGAAAGATACTGAGTTCTGATTTGCAATGATGAGTTTGAAATGTCTATGAAGAAATACAACTGAGGACGTTTCTCTGAACCTCACTTTTCTCATATGTGAAACAGGAATAACAATACATGCGTTCCTACCCTCAAGGGGTTATTGAAAGTATCTGTGTGTATATGCATGTGTGTTTAAAATGTAAAGAATTATTTAAACATGAGTTGCTTACTGTTGTTATTTTAATTTTCGGTGTTACTGGGGACTAACTCAGAATTGAGAATCCTGAATTTAAATTGAAAATCTATCTTTGCTATGCACTTTGGGCAAGTTAATCACTCTCACTATGGTTCAGTTACCCCAGTTGTAAAAATGTGTAGACCCTGAATGTAAAATCCCTGATTCTGGCATTCCGGGCCCTGTACAATATGGTTTAAACCTATCTTTTCACTCTTATTTCTTCCTAACTCTCTATGTTTCAGCCAAACCAGACGGCTCTTCACTCTCTGTCTTCATCCTGCCCTTTCCCACTGCTGAGCCTTTGCTTACGCAGTACCCCATACTGGGACTGTGTACCATACCTCCTCCATCCCTAGTCCTTATCTCTATCTGTTAAATTTCCTCTTTTTCCTTTAAGGCCTAGCTCAGCTACTAGGAAATCTCCATGAAGACTTTCCTTCATCCTTGCCCTTGCCTCAACTTATCCTCATTTCTTCAAGGTAAAGGAACATCTTTTTTTCTCCCTTCAAATTTTTCATTGCACCATGCCAGGACCTTTCCTTTATATTTACCTTATTCTTCTTTGTACTAAATCTCATGCTTCCTATCATCACAATCAAGTGCACATGCATTTCCCACTTATCCCCACTAGATTATAAGATCTTTGAGAGCCAGATCTCTTCCTAGACCCTATGAGGCAACTAGGAGTAAACTTGACCTAGAATAAGGAAGATCTGAGTTCAAATCCAGTCTCAGACACTTAGCTGTATGACCATGGGTAAGTCACTTTAATGGCATCTGCCTCATTTTTCTCATCTGGAAAATGGGGATAATAATAGCACCTACCTTCCAGGGTGATTGTGAGGGTTAAATGAGTCATTTGTAAAGGGCTTTGTAAACCTTAAAGTGCTATATAAATACTAGCTGATATAATAATGTAACATAATCTAATAAAGCTTATATAAAATAATGATGTAATACATCAATATATTAATAATTATTATCATTATCTCCAACTCCAAACACAGCCCCTTGTACAAACAAGACATTTAATAAGAGTGTGTTGACCATGATTAAAGAGAACTGATGATAAAGAATGCCACCCACCTCCTGACAGAATGGTGATGGACTCAAATCGCTGAATGAGACATACATTTATTGACATGACTAATATAGGATTTTTTTTACTATGTATCTTTGTTATAAGGATTTTTTTCCCTTCATAATGGGTGAGTAGGAAAAAGTCAAAATAACAAAATAAATGTTTACTAATTAAAAAATAAAAAATAATGTTTTTTAGATGAATAAATGAATGCTGAATTAGAATACACACACATACCCACATCTTTTTGTTTGTTTGTAAATAGGGAAGAAAGAGAGATTGAGGCAAGAATGAATAGAGCTCCTATACGTATCATTCCATATCTCTCCTCCTTTCCTCCAACTCCTTAGCCTAGGATATCCTTTGTGCCTAAAATATGCTCCCTCCTCACTTCTATCTTCTAGAATCCTTCCCAGTCTTCCTTCCAACAAAGCATGCTTCAGATGTCATCTCCTCCTCTAAGACTTTCCTAATTTCTCAAGGACCTAATGAAATAACTATGTAAAAACTTTGCATTCTGCTTAGGTCTTGTTTCCCTCAAATAAACAGTAACCACCTTGAGGGCAGGAACAATGTGTTGCTTTTTTGTCTCTGCCTCTAAAAGACCTAGTACTGCTATAATCAATGTTTGTTCCACTAGGGAGAGCTTAAGGTAGCCAAGGGTCTGGGCTGGAATGGAAGGGTGGTTCTGAACAAGAATTAACAGCTAGAGAAAGGAATTTAAAATGCAAAATCTCACCAGAAGGCTGGTCTAAGATGGTGTATGGAACAGCAAAAAGAACACTGGATTTGGATTCAAATGATGGGTTCAAATTCTGTCTCCATGACTTAATGACCTGTGACTTTGTGAAAGTGAGTTAACCTCTCTTGTCCTCAGCTTCTTCATATATAAAGTGAGGAGTTTAGATTAGATGACCATCAAAGTCATCTCTAAATATATAATTCTATGTAGGTGACCCTATGTAAACCTAATCATTAATTGCTCAAATTAGATTTCCAGGTAATTTTCATGTGTAAAGACCCCAATTTCAACCTGTCATAACTACTAAAGTCTGACAATGAGGGGAAAAAGTTTGAAAGGCCATTTCTGTAGCAACCCCAACACTGGGCCAAGGCCAACAGCTTAGTTGGCAGGATCTAAGTGACATTTGGTGGGGCAGTGCTGACTGAAACCCAACACAGACTGAGCACCACCAATAAATGCCCTGTTTGTGCCTCCAAATCTCAGCTGCAGTTTGGATGAACCACCTGAAAGTCTTAGCAATTAGACCTTAAAAGATATAATTTTGTGGCAACATTATGGCACCGGGAATTAATGAACACAGTTTGTAATGTTCTAAAGTTTCCCCGGGATATGTAAAAATCCAATTCTACAGCCACTTGGGAGTCATAAACCACAGGACTTGGAACTGGAAGGAAAACCATAGAGATCAAACTGGTTTTGTTCTCTCATTTCACTGATAAAGAACTGAAGGCCCAGGGAAGTTAACTTGACCAAGGTCACACAAGTAGTAAGAAGGAAAGTTGAAGCTTAAGCCAAATGTTCTGGCTCCAAAGCAGGTGATTTGGGGCTTGTCGTTTGTTTGCTTTCCCCTACTATCCCATGCTGTAGCTCGGAATTTCACTACTGGTCTTCCTAACTTCCCGAAGGAAACAATAGACCTTAAAATAATCTGGATTTAACTCATCCCCTACTAGATTGTAAACTCCATAAAAGGGAAGAACCGTCTTATCTGAAGTTTAACTTTCTTCTAGCACATAACACGGTGCTCTACAACAATGCCAAATATATGTTGGTTTAATGTAAATGTCACTCTTAAAAGTTTCCCTGATACTCCCAGCTAAAAGTTCTCTCTCCCATCTTTCAGAATCTTGAATACTATTCTGTTTGTACTTCCTCTAGTCATTTATCTCATTATATTCTATATCAGAAAGTCTCAACTTTTTTGGTCTCAGGCCACCTTTAAAATCTTTAAAAATATTGAAGAACCCTCAAAGAGCTTTTGTTTGTTGACTTATATCTATAGATATTTACCATATTAGTAATTAAGATGTTTTAGTATTTTTATGAAAATAATTTTGTATGGAAAAATGGTACATACGAAGGTATACTGGACTAGGGGCAGGGATGTGCTGGCAAATGTCTGACAACTAGGTCTCTGGGGGAAATATATATATATATACATATATATATATATATATGTATATATACATATATACACACTCATGACACATGGGTTTAATTTGCATTATTACAATTTTCTCTATCACTTTCTTAAGTTAAACAATCGATATAAAAATAAATCAAGCCTTGATTTGTAAGGTTCGCCCATTTCATAAATGTAAATGCTCGTAAAAATTTAACAATTGGCCCTCTAGAGTCTGTTTGAGTTGGCTTCAGCTCACCAGTGAATGGGAGTTAGGAGACCTGAGTTTGAGCTGGTCCTGACCCTTCCACTGGCTGTGTGACTGATAAATCTCTACTTCTTTGAATTTCAGTCTGTTAAGTTATACAATGATAGCGTTTCACATGATCTCCAAGGTCCATTCAGCTACAACAGTGTGTGATTATATGAGTTTCTTTCCTTCTGACCAATTACTTGAATCCTTAATACAATGCCACATTAAGAATATTCTAGCACAAGGAAGATCAGCAGATGCTCCCTAGATGACCTGATTCTAAGTTAACCAGGATAATTTGAGGGGTTCCCTTGTTCTTTCAATACTAGTTTGACTTTCTTTGTACTTACTGGATTCCATAGAGAACCAATTCAGGTTTGAATGGGTTGCAACAGTAGGCTTCCTTCCATAGAATTAGAATGTGTAGACCACATAACTTTCCTAATAAGACAAGGGTAGATGCACAGGAAGATGCTTCTCAGATCACAGAACCAGGAAGGAAGATCTTTTCTACTTATATGCCTTTCAAAGAATAATAACAGCTGACATTTCAAGGTTTGGAACACACTTTATAACTATTATCTCATTTTGTTCTTACCTGAGAGGCTTTTATTCCTCCCATTTGACAGCTGAAGAAAATGAGACAGAGGTCACATAGCTAGTATCTGAGTCTAGATTTAAACTCAGCTCTTCTTGACTCCCGATGCAGTTCTATTCACCATGCCATGTAGCTATGTTTAGTCTCTTTATTCAGATGATTGAATATACTAAAAAGACAGTTCTTGAATCAATGGACACACCATGAATAATAAGGATATCAAGCCAATACACAACTTTATTATATAATAAGTATTCCACACGGTAGAAATCCTAATTGAAACTTGCCCCATTTCCCAGATTAGGCATAGATTTAGATCTAATATTTCAGATGTGAGAGCTTTTTGATATTGGGGATCATAAGACAAAACAGCATAGGTTGCTACAGTGATATTCATAGGTGAAGAAATACACAAAGATTTGAAATTGAAATACGTTCAAATACCACCCGCCTGACTCTTGAGGCGTGAATGAGGATAACAGAAATTCCGGGTCTTTTTTCCTCTGTACATAAGGCTTGTTGGTGACTTTCTCATTCTGGCTATGGGAGACCAACTTTACAGAAAGCAAGAAACTGAAGTAACTTTATTAACTTAAACAGGAGTTAAGCTGCAGAGTCCATAGGGAGTCCATTCCCTAAGGTTTTTTATCTCTTACTCTGGCTACCAGACTGCTCTACTAGATAAGAAGAACTGTAAGAGTACCCATTACTATTTCTAAGTTATGCTATGAAATGACACACTAGACTGTGAGAATAAGTATATGACATCTTGGATCTCCTCCAAGGAAAACTGAGTGACTAAGAAAGATTTTACTTTAACACAGCCCCAGTCATTAAAAAGGACAACAACCGCATGGTCTCCAAGGCCTGTGCTTCAAGGAGGTCACAGTGATTACTGGTACCTGCCACCTGTAAGAAGGATGGCGATTTCTACTTAAGAAAACACTTAAGTGGGGAAGGAAATCAAACCTGAGCACATCACAGACTTTAAAGAATCGAGGCTGTCTAATTAAGAAATGTTCATGGTTAGCATTAGCCACAATAATCATGATAATTTTGCTTTAACTACGTCTACCAAAAGCCAGATCCTGTCCCCCCAAAAAGAATAAATGAAAGCCTAAGTACTAGAATGTTTTCAGCTTATAAAACATAAAGCTACATCTGCTTGCTTGATGCTGAAAGAAACGCATCACTGGCATAGTTTGACATGAAATAGGGGGAATTCTATTTTTCTTTCTTCCAAGAGGGGAGAGAGAAGAGAAGAGGATGGCCAGTAGGAGGGAGTCAGAAAGAGAAGCAGAGAAATGACACCCAGATGGATCACATGACTTACAAATATAGCAAATGAACAGGATAACAGAGAGAGAAAATAGTATCCTAGTTGGTCAGTTTTCACCTTTTTTGTTTTCTCCTTGAATACTTTTGTCCTTAGAAAGAGCAAGGAAATGACTCAGGATGAAGGACAATGAATAAAATTCATTGCTGACTCATTATCATTCCTTCTACTCCTTATCCCTCCACTCTCCAACATATATTCCATGTTCTCTTCTTCAGCATTTTAGCAACTTCTTTTCTCCCCCTGCTCAGTACCATGTGTTCCTTTTGGCTCATAGGCTGGAGAGTCATTAAAATGCTAATAGCTTGAAGTTTCTCCTTCCAAAAAATGCACATGGTTCTGTGGGAGCAAACGTTGTTTCTCTGTTGTTCTCAGAGAAGACCATGACATCAGGAAGGTGATGCCATGACTTGCAAGTGAATTGCATTTAAGTGAGGCAAAGCTGTGCAAAGTCACCAGCCTCACTTTCTCCTCTGTAGCTATCTGGGTCCAATGGCAAAATATAGATCAGGACCACTAGAGATGTCCTCCTGTGGGAGCAAAGATACGCAAGTCAAGGGGTGATGGCACCTAAAAACCAAGTCCCTTCATTCTTCCACCAGGACTACAAAGGGCATGGCAGGCCTATGATTCTCTCAGGTCAGTCTGGGCCTTCAACTGCCTCTACAAACAAATACAGCAGCTACGACGAATGGTGGTTAACTAGAGCTCTCTGGGTATACCTGCTAGGGGATGCTATTTTGTCAACATCTTGATATGAACAGGCTAAGATGGAGTCTCATTTTTCTAATGCTTGCTATCTTAAACAAAATGGCCAGCCAACTCTATATTTCAGCTGTAAATGCCTTGCTCATGGCTTCCAGTGTGTGTGTGTGTGTGTGTGTGTGCGTGTGTGTGCCTGTGTGTGGTGAGATAGTGTTGCAGCTTGGCGTATCATGCCCATGATATTTTATGAATATTCTTTTATGTTGGATATTGCAATTGTAACATTCTCTCCTATCAGGGTTTGTTTTACTGATTGAAACCTTGACGATTTTTCTTTTTGACTCAAGGGAATAATTCCGCATTACCCCAACTCACTATAATAGTTTAAATAGAACCCCCCACCCCAACAAGAGAAATTTATCCATTAGAAAAGCACAGCAGGATGGCAGGCCTACTGGCTTTCATCCCTTTTGTTGGCTAATGGTGCTGGGGTATTCACCATCTGGCCACATAAGCAGAGGAATGCAAAGTTCTTTTCATGTACTCCTGGATCAGATTGGTAAAGATGACCAAAAACAAAGAAATCTGAGAAAACCTTGCCAGGCACAGTGATCTAATGGGGATACAAAACCTTTTGAAATATACTTGCCACTTTAGCACAAATAGAATGCTTCTCCCTTCCAAATCCATGTACTTCTTTGATAGGATATTTGAAAGCTGTTTTCCCCTCTGCTTTTATATTCAGGAGCTTACACACACAGCAAGCTTTGTGTCACTGCCAACATTTACCGCCTATGTTGTTCATACAGGTGTTGGAGAGGCCTCAAATCACTCTGGTGTCACCTTTCCCGGGTGGTGTGGTTTGCGTCTTAAGCACTTTGTAGACCACAGTTCTCTTTCTCTGTCTGTCTGTGTCTATTTATCTGTCTGTCTCTCTATATGTAGCATTCAAAATATATACACAGGCATATGTAGGCATCAGGTGCTACTAGCACAGAGCTTGGAACACAGCAGGGAGATTAAAGAATGTTGATTGCTTGAGTGATCGAATTATGATATTTCTGTTGTAATTTGGCAGTTCGGTTACACGGTGGATAGAGCGCTGGGCCTGAAAGACTCATCTTCCTGAGTTCAAATCTGGCTTCACACACTTAGTAGCAGTATGACCCTGGGCAAGTCACTTAACCCAGTTAGCCTCAGTTTCCTTATCTGTAAAATAAGCTGGAGAAGGAAATGACAAATCATTCCAGTATCTTCACCAAAAAAAACCCCAAATGGGGTCACGTAGAGTCAGGCACAACTGAAAACGACTGAACAACAAATGTGGTAGTTAAAGGGCACAAAGAATTTTAATTGTTCTGATTTGAGGTTTTGAGGGTAGGTTTATTCTTCCATTCTTAAACTGAGAGAAGAAAAGGGAACAAAAAAGCTGAGGGATAGGGTGCTAGAGAAATGAACAACTGTTTGTAGGCTAAAGAAAACCTCAAAAACCATGGTCTCCAAAACTACCAGAGGAAAAAGCAGTGCATTTAAGTTTTTCCACTTTTCTTATTTATTTAAATAAATTGGCTGGAAAGGGAACTATTGTATTATAGTTCTGCCTGCCCTGAGAATATGGATGCCCCTTGGGGTAATATCCAAATATTCAGCTGACCTATTCTCTGACCTAGCCCCCCAAATAATATATGGGTTTCAAGCTGAAACAGATTGCAAGGAAACTGTAAATCCTGCCTAAAACTCTAGGGTAATTCTAAAAATAAACATTTACTGAGTGGGAGGTAGGGGAAGTATCTTCTAGTGGTGTGCTGACAAATGCTTAACAATGGGCTCTTCCAAAATTGCATGTAGCATATTTGTTAAGTTTAATCTGCATATTAGTATTTATTCTATTTCTCTCAAGTCTCGATGACGACAACAGTAAGATCAATAAATCAATCTCTCATTTGCCAATTTCAGAAGTGTAAGTGTTCACAATGAAAATTTAACAATCAGCTCTCATGAGCATATCCCTAGCTCTTCTAGGTAGGGGATGATGAAATACCAGATCAGAGATTCTGAGATTATACCAGAACTGACATGACCACCTTGGGCCATCCCAGTGCAAATTAAAATCAAATTACCTAATGTAGTTTGAAAGCTGAGGTCCAAAAATGTATGGGGGCTGGGAGAGGGGAGGGATAATTAAAACTTTCTTCATCTAGTTCTTTCAGGAAGCCTTCCTTGAAAACCATTGCCATCATACTTCACTCTCCCTCCAGCATCCCTTTGACAATAATTTAAATTGTTCTACTTTATTCTGCATGAAAATTTTAGAGGTTATAGATCTGGAATTGGAAGGGACAGTGTAAGTCCAGCCTCCTCATCTTATGGATAAAACTACTTAACCAAGGTCACAAATGTGTCAAAAGCTAAGGTCCTGTGACTCCACCATCAATGTTCTCTTTGTTGTACCATGCTGCCTCCAGAGTGGAGGGAGCCACAGATCTCATCTCATCCAGTCCTAACTAAGGGATGAATTCCCTCTACAACCTCCTGAGGCAATTTGGAGACAACCTCCGTGACTGTTTTGCATCCATTTTGCTTAAAAGTCTTTGATCATAGAGAACTCACTGCCTGCTAAGGCAGTCAATTCCATTTTTCTATTTCATTAGTTCTAATTATCAGGAAGTTTTGATTTAGATTAGGTTAAAACACATCCCTGTGTAACTTCTAACCCTTGGTCCTAATTTTTGCCTTCAGGAGCCAACTAGAACAAATCTCATGTCTCTTCCTTATGACAACTCTTCTGATTCTTGAAGTCAGACATCATATCACCCTTCCACATCAAGGTATCGTGGACTAAGGCCCTTAAAAAGATCTTACACATCATCTATGCCAATCAGAGGCCTAAGAAGGGGAAGCAAGTTGTCCAGGATTTGCAAAGGTACAAAGTCACAGAGCTAGATATAAACCCAAATCCTTTGAATTGAAATCCAGGGTGCTTTCCTCCATGTTATGTTGTATCTCCTAGTTCTTTTTTTTCTTCTCCAAGATAAACATACTCATATTGCATGGCTTTGAAATCCCTTATAATCCTGATCATCCTCCTTTGGACACTTTCTAGTTTATTAATACATTTTCTATCAAGCAGCTAGGTGGCATAGTGGATAGCGTGCTGGGCATGAAGTCAGGAAGACTCATCTTCCTGAGTACAAATGGAGCTTCAGACACTTTCTAGCTGTGTGACCCTGGGCAAGTCACTTAACCTTATTTGCCTCAGTTAACTCATTTGTAAAGTGAGCTGGAGGGAAAGAGCAAACCACTCTCATATCTTTGCTAAGAAAACCCCAGATGAGGTCATAAAGAGTCAGATATGACTGAAGAACAAAAGCATGTAGCATCCAGAACTGGACATGAGAATTCAAAGTAAACTGGGATTATTACATCTCCTTTGTTCTAGAAATTGCACTCTCTTTATTTTGGAGGGGAGAAAAAAACACTGGAAACTAAAGAGATGTCCATCTATTGAAGAAATCGTTGAATAAATTGTGACATATGGAATGCCATGGAATACTAGATGGTTTTAAAGCCACATGGAAAGACATATGCACTGATACAGAGGGAAATAAGTGAAGTCAGATTTTAAATAATATCAGCATTGTAAAAGCAATTTTGAAGCTTGTATAAACTGCTAAGAACAAAATGGGCAGAACCAAAGGAAGAATTTATACTCTAACATCAGTATTATAAAAATGAATAATTTTAAAGACAAATTTTATGAACTGATGAAGAATGAAATCAGCAGAAGCAGGAGAACAAGTAATACAATAGGAATAGCACCATAAAGACAAACAACTTTTGAAAGATGTAAGAACTCTGCTTAATACAGTGGCTATCCATGATTGCAGAGGACCAATGATAAAGCATATTATCCATCTTCTGACACAAAGTGATAGATTTAGGGCACAAAATAATCATATTTTTTATGTATGGCCAATGAGGGTATTTGCTTTGTTTGACTATGCATATTTGCACAAGAATTCATTTTTCTACTTTTTTTCCCCAATGGCATTGGAAGTAGGAAAGTGAGAAAATAGATAAGTTCATTTAAAAAAAATTAAAATAGAGAAATGGAGTACTACAAATGTAGGATATTTCATGAACTTTCAGATGAGCTCACTGTATTTTCAATTTTACCTAATTTACTTGTTTTTCTTTGTTACATGAGATTTCTCAGGGAGTGGGGGGGATCTGTAAAAGTCTATAATTTTAGCAAAACATTAACAAAAATTTAATGTATTAATTAGACTGAGATGATAGGTTTTTGTGACCCTATTCTTGAGGTTTTTCTTATGTACTTGCTATATCTCTCTGATTGGAAATTAAGTATGTTGAGGGTAGGGGCAGTCTTGTACTTCTTTTCTCTTTTTCTGTAGTCAAGACTGCCTGTTGCAGTCTTAAGTCCTCAGTCAATGTCTTGTTAAATGACCTAGCATGAATGCATATTGTCCTTCGCCGGCCAAGAAGTACCACTAAGGATTGCCGGAAATCCTCTCTCTGTGATCCATTTGCTTCATGTTCACTTTGGGCTGAAATGATCTGTTTTTGGATGGTGATTTGATAAATGCATCAATATCCTCTCTCTTAACAACTGGGCTAGGGTCATTAGTTTGTTTCCAATAGTCGTATAGTTTCCGATATCACAATAATGGTAGACAGGCCCTAGTGAACAGTGCTGAATTTGATCTGTTGACCCGAAGGTGAAAGACTCAATGTTCCATTACCAATACATTGAGTCCACCCTATTTCTCCACTTGGCCAGGATTCAAATTGCCAACCCAGAGGTGAACAGCTTTACATCCCATTACCAGTTCCATGAGCCATTCATTCCTTGTGAAATGCAAGTTTAACCTCTGGCCTCTAAAGGATGTAGGACTGTTAGCAAAACTTTTTGTTGCTCAGACTTCCCTTTTTACTTCTGGATACCTTCAGTCAAGAATTGTAGCTGAATACAAAATGGCCTATGTAGTATACTGGGCCCAAGAAGGTGGACACACTGAACTATTCACTCTTTGCAGCAACTATACTAATCTTGCACTAAGGAAATCAGTAACGTAATTTACATGCTACTTCATCGGAGAGTCTTCTTGGTAGTTCTGCAATTGGTCGACAAATATTTTAAGCATATACTATGTACTTAACAAGGTCCTATATCAGGTACTATGGAGATTACTGAAAGTCAAGTTAGATTTCTTGTTCTCAAGGAGCCTACATTCTAACTGTCCTCTGATTTCCTATGGTCTTTCTTATCTATTCCACCTTTTTGATTCCTATCACCTTCTAATTTGTGACATTTCTATTCCTTATCATGTTAAGCTTTCAGTGTGTTTCCTTGGTATCTCCCTAGGTAAGTTTAACAATACAAGGAAAGAAGTGTGAGCAAGCCAAAAATGATAGGTATAAATAACATAGTATGGATAATAAACATGGGGGGGGTGGGGAGGGACAAGGGGAAAATAAAGGGTATAGCCATTCAAAGTTTTAGGTGAAATGATAGTACTAAAGAAGAAATATCGGAAAAAATGGAAAGAGAAATATATACCAGCTGTAGGGAATAAAGGGAAAATCCTCCCCTAGGTTCCTGGCATAAAATATGGGAAGTATCGATGGGACAATTATCCCACCTTGGCCACTTACTGCCTGAGTGACCTTAAACAAGTGTCATAATTGAATTTTAACAAAAGGGTAAACTGAGGCAGATCTTCACACAAGATAACATTTATTAGCAGGGGCATGGTACCTGTCAATAAGTGAGTCAATAGTTCACCTCTCTTAATGCCAAAGATCCCAAGCAAAAGGACAGTTTGTGTTGGTAAGCAAAATGGGATCTTAGCACTCAGTTCAAGTAAGTGCCCTTGAAGAGTTTGGCCTTTGTTTCCTTGATTAGATTTGGGCATCCTTGGTGCCTCCTTGCCTTGAGGGAGGGCCCAGTTTACACATGAGTTTGAGTGACATGTCTGGGACAGCAGATGCTTTTAGACCACATGGGTTTAAGTGGCCTCTTTGTGCTGATTCTAGGTTACGTGGGTGAGTCGCATGTGTGACTCACACCTGACCCTGAAAAACATATAAAACCAGTGGTTGGCTTTCTGTTCTTTGGAGCTCTTACCCACAGCAGTGGTGGCATGAGTGACTCTGGGCCAGCCCACGTTATGAGCTCCCGGGCTGAACCTAGATGTTGGTAACTATGAATCTGTATTTGGTCCGTCTGTCAATGTTTGTAATTTGTTTGGGGCTCTCACTCTTGGTGGCGCATGATGATGTGGAGACTCTGGGCAACTGTAGCTAAGAGCCCTCCAGCTTGTAAACCCAGATACTGGGACTTTGTTAAACTCTGGTAACTACGTATTGGGATTTGAATCAGACAAGGTCTGTCTGTCAATGTTTGTACTTTGTTTGTGTTTTGCTCTGAAGTTCAGGGTGCTGGTTTTTTCCCCTGAACTAAGTGAGTGATATTTGTATGCTGAATTAAAGTAAGCTTGTCAGTCCCCTAATGTTGCTTTCCTTACTAAAGCAGATCAAAAGAACCTGTGCTTTTGCAGTGTGCCGGCAGTCTTCTTGTTGTTGGGCTTGTGTTGGTCTTTCACTGACACAACAGCTGCTAGCCGGATTGTTGAAACACAGTTCCCCTTCTATAGGGTTTGGGGAATACAGAATGAAGAATAGAACAGAGTAGAAGACATCATAGAATTAATGGCAATGTGACCAGTTACAAAGCTGAGGTGCACGGAACAATATGATTGGTTGGAAGTTCGATAATGGAGGCTAGCAAAGTCCTCCCCTTCTCGACTCATGAGACTAAAAAGTGCTTTTTGTTTGAGTCCAGGTGTGAGACAGTGGCCCGGACTTTAGGACAGCAAATCAGGCATCTTTGAAGGATAGCTTGGTGGATTAAAGGTATCAGGCCAAAACTGCCTTGCTGTCTCACACATTCCCCAAGGTTAGCAAAATTCCTTGAGTGGGAGAACTGGATTTTTAAACTTAACCCATCACAGGCCAGCTGAAGTCTGAACTAAGTTCAGAGACAAAGAACCATGACTTACGCCTACAGAACAAAGGCAGTTGCGATACAACATCAATTCATTGTAAATAGGAACAATAAGAAAACGGTACAGGATCAATTTTAATCTTCTCCCAAGTCGTTCAACCTCTGAAGGCTTCAGCTGTGTCTTCTGTGCAATGAAGAGGTTAAACATCTGCATATGACCTTTCAACTCTAAATCTATGATCCTACACTTATTTTGCAGAGACATGAAGTTTTGCCAGGTAAATTAAAACTTGTTTGGACTCAAGAAATGGAATGCCCAGTAAAGTGAACGTATTTCCATGCTTTGTAAATGTCTAAACTCCCAGGGAACTTTCCACCTCCCCCTTACCTTCGTAAACCTCAGTAAATTCTTCCTTGCTGAGGAAACACAGACTTGTGGGTACATATGCAGGATTTCAAGTATATATATGTGTGATACACAAACAGGAATGCAGTTTTTTCTTTTCTAAGTATATGCACCTACCCATCTAGAGGCACCATGGAATAACAGAGAGCTAGACATGGAGTCACAAAGATATGGGTTTGAATTCTTTCACAGATATTCAGCCAAGTGACCCTAGGCAACTCACTTAACCTTACCAAGGCACAGTTTCTTCATCAATAAATTGGCTTAACAGTAGCACCACAGCCTGCCTTGGACTGAGGAACACCCAGATTTAAGTCTTGCCTCTGACGTTTACTGGCTGTGTGACTCTACTTCTTAGGACCCTAAGGCCGCTCATATAGAATGTCAGTCCCCTCACTCCACACTCTCCCCACTCTGCAAGTTAAAGCACCTACCTCATAGGATTATTTGTTTTTTTAGTTGTTTCAGTAATATCCAATTCTTCATGACTCCATTTGGGGTTTTCTTGGCAAAGATACTGGAGTGATTTACCATTTCCTTCTCTAGTTCTTTTTACAGATGAGGAAACTGAGGTCAACGGGGTTAAGTGACTTGCCTGGGGTTATACTTCTACTAAGTGTCTCAGGTCAGATTTGAATTGAGGTCTTCCTGACTCCAGACCTGGGATTCTATTCACTGTGCCACTTAGCTGCCCCACCGGATTATTAGGATGATCAAATGAGATAAAGACACTAAAAACAAAAACCCAGCTACTTTTTATTTTCCTTGCCAGCAGGCTACAGGATTTGATTGAGGGGTCTCAATGGCCTGTTACATAGTCTCAGCTTCTGATCTACATATCCTTGGTCAAAACATGCAAAACCTTCAGAATAAAAACAATTCTCCTCACTGGAGAATGGCATGGGGCTTTCTGGTAGCAGCAACAGCTTATACACCTAGATTGTCTAAACAAAGTCATGCTGAATGAATTTTTTATATCCATGAAAGCAAACCGCCTAGTAAAAACTACTAGGGACTTTAGACTTAAAAGAAAAAGTTTCTTCTTTCTCAAATATTTATTGAATTATTACATGCAAGGCAAAAACATATCAGTGTGATACTACCAAGAAGACGATATAGGTCCTGTCCTCATGGAGATGGAAATTTAGGTTTAGGATCATAAATAAAAAAATCTAGAACTGGAGGGTAATTTATAGGCCATTTGGAGCCAGAAGGGCAGCTGGGTGGTGCAGCACCTAGAGCATAGGGCTTGGAGTCAGGAGGACCTGAGTTCAAATCTGACCTCAGACAATTACCAGCTGTGTGACTCTGGGCAAATTATTTAACCTTGTTTGTCTCAATTTCCTCACTTGTAAAATGAGCTGGAGAAGGGAATGGCAAACCACTCCAGTATCTTTGCTAAAACAAACCCAAAATGAATTTTCCAAAGAGTCAGACAGGATTGGAAGAACTGAACAACAAGTTGAGTACAGATGGTGGTACAGATGAGAAAGCTGTAGCTTGTAGAGGTTAAGGGACTGGCCTAAAGTCACACAGGTAATAGGTAGTAGGGCTAAGATTAAAAATAAAGTCATCTAATAACAAATCCAGAGATCTTCGCACTATACTTTATTCAAGAGAGAGAGAGAGATCATAGGATCATAGAACTTAGAGCCAGCTTTTTGGGTCATCTAGTCTAAGCCTCTCATTTTACTCATCAGGAAATTGAGGCCCAGAGAAGTTAAATGACTTACCCGTGGCTGTCCAGCTTCGAAGTATCAAGATCAAAACTCAGGTCCGATGATCTTTCCACTGCTGCAAATCCACTTCCATTACATCTTTCCCTTTTTTCCCCCTACACTAAGTTTCCACTGCCAATGACCTGCCACCATCAGGCCTTTATTTCTATCCTCTTGGGCAATTGCAGCAGTCTCACAACAGGCCTTCCCACCTATACTCCCTCCCTCCAATCCATCCTTCATACAGACTAACTTCATTTTTATATAGATATGATTATATCACTACTTTGCTCAAAAATTTTCATCTTTTTGTCCACAGAATAAAGTTTACCTTTCTTTGCATGGCATCCACAATCTCCATAATCTCAGACACACTAACTTTTCTAGCTTTATTGCATATAACTCCCCCCTCCCCCAGTCAATCTATACTTCAAACAATCTGAATGACTATCAGCCAAGCAAACAGACCCTGTGATTCTCAGTCTCTTTGCATTTGATTGTACTGTTGGTGCCTGAAATGCCTTCTCTCAACTTTGCTGAATTCCTATCTATCCTTTTAAATGCAATTCCAATGCCACAGTTCCATGGAATATTCTCATTCAGACCTTACTCTGTACTAAATTTTACTACCTTCCACCATATTTATCCTACAGTATGAAGATTTAACTCAGGCACCACCTCCATCAGAAGACTGTTCCTGGTCCCACCCAGAAGCTAGTGCTGTCTATTCTAAGGTTACCTTCCAGCTACTCTGTATTTATGTTGTATTTCCTGATTCATGCACATTTTCCCCTCAAATCCCTGTTAGAATGTAAGCTTCCTGAAGGCAAGGTCTGTTTTTGCTTTTTCTTCCTATCCCCAGGTTAAGTGCTTTTAAACACTGCCCCTCCCCCCTTATCTAACTAATTAAATCTCATAAGCTCCATGAAGACAAGGACAATGTCTTAAGGAAACTTTGTATTGCCCTAGTGCTCTGTATAGAGTATGCTCTAATTAATATTGGGCAGAGGTAGGGGAAATGGGGATGGAGGGGACATCTGTCATTCCTTGCCTAAAAGAAAATAGAAAACCAGCTCCTGCTATGGTTATTCTCAAGCATACCTTTATTTCTTATCATTCCCCTTTGTGCTAACTTCAAATGCCTTTCTACAGGCGAATACCTGGAGGCAAACATCTTAGACAGCCACAGACAAGTATAGGCATTCTTTGGTAGAGTACTGTGTTTTATTTCTGGTTCAACTACAGAGTGACTGAAATGAACAAGGTACACCTTCTTGACTCCCTGTAAGACTGGCTGGGTCTCATGAAATATAGAGCTAAAAACTCTTCCTGAATCCCAATCCCCAAGCCCTCGTGAGAATGAACTCAGGGAGTGACAGAAACAGCTGGCATGCTCTGTGCAGTTAAAAAGCATTTTCATATACCCTGTCTCATCTCATCCTCACTGCAACCTCTGAAGCATGTAGTGAGAGGCAGCATGATGGAGTGACATAGAGCATTGGATTTGGAGTCAGGAAGACCTGGGTTCAAATCTTGCCTCTGCTTCCAAACAACTCTGTGACCATAGTGATGTCAGTTAGCCTCTCCGAGCCTCAATTTCTTTGTCTTAGCTCAGGTGATACATCACAGAATCATAGAATGTCAGATTTGGAGGGACTTCCCCGGCCACAGAGTCCAACCTATACCCAGAAAATGTTCACCAGTGTAACATGCCAGAAAAGCATTCACCTGCCTTTGCCAGATGATCTTCAATGAGAAGGAACCGTTAATCTACAATTATCCCTTCCACTTTGCTACTTTCCCCATGGCGGTTTCTATATGGCAGTCAGCATAAAAAATCAAACAGGAATTTTTTTGGAGTTTTGCAGAAGCCACAAAGGCTAGCAGATGACATAGAAAAGGTTAAGAAACTTAGAAATGCATAAAATATATGTGCAGTATTGTATACTATCAACATATTTTATCTTTTAATACCATAATAATTCAGATTTCTCTGTATGAAGGAAAGGCCAAAAATTTTTACATGGATTTTCCAGATTGTGGGGATGCCATGCCCCTAACCTCCACAAAGTGGAAGAGAGAACTACATAGAAAAAATCTGTCACACATCCAGACAGTTCTAATTATTAGAAATTTTTTTCTTGATGTCAAAACCAAATTTGCCTCTCTGCAACATCAACCCATTGCTTCTAGCTCTGCCCTCTCTCAACTGAGGGATTATATGTGCTCCCTCTTCCACTTGACAGCCCTTCATATGCTTGAAGACAGCTTAATTATACAAGTTAAACAGCCCCAATTCTTTCAATTAATCTTCATCTCATGTAGACTTAATGCCCTTCACCACTCTGATTGCCTTCCTTTCAACATTCTTTAACTGATTAAAACATGTCCTAAACTATGGTACACAGAATAAAACACAATACTCCAGATTTGATCTGACGAGAGCAGAAATCAGTGGGATCATACCATCATCTCCTTATTCCTGATGGTCCCTGTCATCGTAGGGCTTCCAGTCTAACCAAATCTCTTGTACTCCACGTAACCCAGCTAACAGTTACTGATTTTATCACTGTATGAGTCGGCATATTTAGGACAATAGAGGTTGGCAAATTTCGGATTCATTAATGTCTAAGTCTCATGTACCTAAAGAAAGGCTTTACCCAGAAGTCTGGAGATCATTCTCATTTTTTTAAATTTCTCGATAACTAGTCAAGAGAGATAGTCAATAATAGAATGTAGACATAAAAATTATATATATATTACATATTAATTACATATTATATGTAATTATATATTCACGTATATATATATATATATACACAAATGTTTGTAAATAAACATTTACAAATAAAAGAGGACTGAATTTTAGAGTCAGAGGACTTGGGTTGTATTTTTCTGATGCTTATTACATAGTTGAAATTGGGCAAATTACTTATCCACTCTGGGTCTCAGTTTCCTCATCTATTAAAAAAATCGAAGAATTAGGTGGTCTCTAAAGCCTTTCTCAGATCTAAATCTTTTAAGCAAAAAAAAAAAAAATCAAAAACATAACAGGTGCTAGCATCTCTGATAAACCAGAATGAGCTTACAACATTTTATGTTGATATTGATAACAGCAATATGCATTCAATGATTTTTATTGTTAACATTTAATTCCATGCCAGAAATACACCATAGAGCCAATGGAGTTAAACATATCCCATAAGCAGAGGGAATTCCAAATCCAATTTGTAATGCCTTTCATCAGGTCTACCCAGATTGCTTCACACTACATGCTTCTGCTTGCTTCCTGAGGGGGTCCCAGATCTGTTGCACTGTCACTTCCATCAGTGCTCTAGCCAGAAGTCCTTAGCTCAGCCCAACTCTGCTGTCAACCCTAAATCCCAAGGGATGCATATAATCACCACATTTACTATGCTGGCCCCAGAGATAATGACACCTCCAGCTCTAATGAAAGCGCCGAAGTGCACACGTCACTCTGGTAGATGCTCTGCACTCAGGCACAGCTAACTGTCAGCCATCTCTGGCCAAGAAGTACAACCTGTAATTTAGATAACGAATGGAGACATTTCAGAAATCAGTCATTTCAACAGGCTGCCTTGATTCACTTGTGTTCCATTGCCTGTCACATGTATCTTAGCACCATGAAGGTGGTGCTGGTGGGAGGAGGTCCCAGGAGATTTAAAATGAAAAGGAAGCCATTTGAGAATTTAAAAGAAAGAAGTGGGGTAGGGAAGGAGCATTCAGAGCTTCAAAGCTGAATGTGAACCAGGGTTGAAAACATGTTTCAATATTCTTCTGTTATTTATACTCTCCCATTACAATGTTAATACTAGTTTACCCCAAATACAATATTCTCCACAAGCATTTCCAGCTTCATCTCTACTGTAACTATTTACCGTCTCAAGCCTTCCATTTCATCGAAAGCTGTCAGCCAGTCAGTCAATAAGCATTTATTAAGTAATTAATTATGTGTCAGGCACTATGCTAAATGGTGAGGATACAAAGAAAGGCAAAAAGGAACAAATAAACAAAAAACAGTCTCTGCCCTCAAGGAGTTCACAATCTACATGGGGAAATACTTGACCAATTATGTATGAACAAGCTATAGACAGGATAAAAAGGATTAATTGACAGATGGAGTATATATACTAGAATGAAGAGGGATTCAGAAAGGTTTCCTGGAGGAGATGGTATTTTAACTGGAACTTTAAGAAGCTGGCAAACCAGGAAGCAGAGATAAGCAGGGATAGTATTCCCAGTAAAATGCCTGGAGTTAAGAGATGGAGTGTCTTGTTCCAGGAACAGCAAGGAGACCAGCACTGCTGGATTGCAGAGCCATGATGGTTGTGGGGGATGTATGATATAAAGACTGGAATGGTGGGGGAGGATGGGCTGGGTTATGAAGGGCTTTGAACACCAAACAAAGGATTTGATATATGATTCTAGAGGAGATAGGGAACCATTGGAGTTTATTGAGTAGGAGACATGACATGTTTGGACCTGTGCTTTAGGAAAATCACATTAGAGGTTGAATGGCTGAAGGAATGGAATAGCAAGACTCCTGGCAGGCAGAGCAATCAGCTGGATATTATAATAATCCAGGCATTCTCTCATTGCTCTTATTGCATAAATGAAATTGTTCAATTCAAGCCTAGTGAATCCTAGTGCTTGTAAAGTGTGTTGGAGAAGGGCTAGACATAGAAGTTCTCAGGTCCTGCCTTTGTTTGTTTACTGAGTTAGATAACCGAGATGTCCCTAAAGTGTACCTGAGTAAGGAATCTCTGACACGTGGGTTACAACAGAATCATGGGTTTAGTATAATAATATGATTAGAGCTCATTTAATTCTACACTTTTATCTGACAGATAAGAAATGGACTCCCAGAGAGATTCACTGAATTACCATTTTTTTTAAACCTGATTTCACACAGGAAAATAAATACCAGAGCTGGGATCTGAACTCAAGTCTTATGACTCCAAGATTCATTAATTTTTTTGAAGAATGCTAAAATGATTGGAATGAAGTTTTCCTGGCAAAACTGTACCTTCTTCCAGGAAAATTACCATATACTTATCCATAACCCTAAAACATCTTGCCTAAAGGAGGTATTTAATTCTTTTATTCATTTTAACCATATGCTACTCTTTCTTCCACCTTCATGCTTTCTCTCTCTTCTTTTATTTTCTCTTTAATGACTACAGGAAGTGATAGAGAGTTATTTTCACCCAATTTAAAGACTTTCTAGATATAGGAAATGTTTCATTTCTTAGCTATCCTTTTAGCAAAGAAAATCAGTCTTTCACAGATATTGCATTAATTCTGATAAAATTATTGAGAGGAAATAAGGTTAGTGGGTGGGGGAATGATATTGTACAGCATTTTATGTTCATTTCAGTTCTTCAAGTGGACAGGGGTTTGTTGGTTGTCCTTTGTTCTCGAAAATGACCAGAATGACATCACATAAATTGGGGACAACACACACACATCATACGGTGTGTCTGACTGTGGCTGATCAGACCAGTATGAGCTCGGGAAGCTCTACCACAGGGCAGGCACAAATAGTCCATATGAACATTGGGAGTGGATATGTCTCTACATTAGTGAATTTCACATTTCTTTTAAGCTACTTGCAATTCTGCTTTGTTCACAGAAGACACCTGCCACATCACATATTGAATCTTTCAATACAAGGGAAGCAGAGCAACTGAAATGCAAGGCAGGTAAGGAACAGATACAGTTGTACTGAGAAGGTTCTTGGTGCTCCTATTCTGATGATGGCTACAATCAAATGAGATTTCAGAGTGAATGATGTGTCCAAAATGAGAGAAGTGAGAAAGTATGGCAGGTATTTAAGGAGCAGCAATTTAACCAGTTTGCGTGGAATACTATCTACAGAGTCGTAGAAGAAAAAATAAGAGGAAAAATAGAAACTCTTTAGTTGAAAACATTGGATAAGGAGATCACTGAGAAACCACAGAAAATGAAAAAGTAAGGTTCCAGGACAAGAGTCCTGAATGACACCCATGTAGTGGGGAAAGGGGACATATGGAATAAAGATGTATGAAAGAGGATCGTTGATGGAGTAAGTTCCCAGAAAAAATGGAATCAAGGGAACAAGGACAGAGGAGCGATACACAAGCATCTGTATATGGAAGTGAAAGAAAGAATGATAAAGACAGAGAGGAATCCTGAGGTAAAGGGAAATTATTGAGATTCATAGAAACCCACCAGAACACTTTTTGCTCTGAACACAGGAAATCTCTTAGCAAAGGTATTACAGCATTAACTTACTTTTTGAATTTGTTTTATAAAGCCTGGACAGAATTCCTTAATCCCATTCAATTGGCTTTGAATTGGTCACATAGAAAGATGAAGAGAAAACTAATGAATAGACTACATGGCTCATTTGTTATTAACACAATTTAAAGAGAACTCAAGGGGGGATCTATCATGTTGAATTGGTCCCCCTGTGGCATATTTGTGAAAGGACAAGGACTAAACTCCTACAGGATTGCCTGGTATGGTTTGAAATCCACATCTTTGGAAGAAGTTCTCAAAATGGAAGAGGTCATTAAACCATTGGAGTATGATGGTTATAAGCAATATTCTGTTCTATTGCCTATTTACTGAGTACTGGTAAGAAAATCTTTGCTTCATTTACTTTTGTCAGAAAACTCTAAAGAAAATCATACCTTAAGATTTCAAACAACATAAAGACAGACACTTTAGTGGCATCATGGCATTGTACACTCAAGAAGATCTGGGTTCAAGTCCTGCTTTTAACACATACTGTGTGACCCTGGGTAACTTACTTAACCTCTCAGTGTCACAGGGAATTTTCCAGACAGCTTAAGTGAGTTACCCAAGATCATAAATGTAGTAAGTGGCAGGACTGAGATTTTAACCCAGTTATTTTAACCTTTAACAATATGTATTTAGTAGCTGATGCCAAACTACATTGAAAGAAGTTGTTTCCTCATCAGAAGTCTTCTAAACTAATGAAAGAGAAAGAGAGAGAGGGAGAAGGAGGGAGGGAGAGAAAAAAAGAGAGAGAGAGAGAAGGAAGGCAGGCAGGCAGGAAGGAAGGAAAGAAGGAAGGAAGAAATGAAGGAAGGAAGGAAGGAAGGAAGGAAGGAAGGAAGGAAGGAAGGAAGGAAGGAAGGAAGGAAGAGGGAAGGAGGGAAGATAGGCACTATATCTTTTCTATTAGCTCTCTAGCCACTGCCAGTGCTTGAATACAATAGGTCCTAAAAAAGTGTTGAAATTAATGAAACACAAAATTTCATAGCAGCATTAGCTAGCTGATTTGAAGCCAAATTTTTAAGATTAACTATAGTTCCAGAAAATAATATCTCATTTTAGATCTTTAATCACTATGAATCCCTAAAGCCAGCTCCTTCTATAATCCTGTGACCATCTTCATCTTCTCATCGATGATGAAGCATTTTGCATTTGGTCTCCTGTATCCTAGGCTGAATAGTATACAGGAATATGAAACATATTATGGTCAAACCAACTGGATTTGAAGTATTGTGTTTAATATATTCATTTTTATGTCCCTAGACTCCACAGACTTTTTACTTCTATACCTATAAAAGCACAAAGTATGTATGTATGTGTGTGTATGCATACATATGTGCATGCATGTGTAAGAGTACTTTTTTAAAATCCTTTTTTTCAAGAAAGAGTTATTCAACGAGCAACCTGTGTATGGTGAGTAAGGTCCTGGGAGGCATTTAACATAAATTTCCCCAGAATTGAAGTTTCAGCTGGCTTATGAGATTGTTATTTGATCACAGACAGATTTCCATCCAATTCAAATGAATAATGGAGGTGAAGGCCCTTTGAGAAGTAGCAGTACCATACATATTTCAGCTTTGTTATTATAATTCAACAAGTACTTAGTATTTTCTATGTTCTAAGAATTCTAGTGGTGCTAAGAGGGGGCAAGGGGTCTAGTTTCTGCCCTTGAGGTGATGATAATCTTATTGGGAAGCCAATACTTACCCATAGAAAACAATTATCATGTATATTTTAATAAAATTTCCATTTGGAGAAAATCAGGTAAAAAATGTACACTGAAACTTGCAGTTTATAGGGTTTCAAGATCATAGATCTAAAACTGAAAGAGATCTGAGATGTTATCATCTAGTTTACCCATCTCATTTTATAGAAACTGCCTATCAAAATTTTTAAAGTAATTTGAGGACACACAGGCAGTGAAAAAAACCAGACCTGAAATTTCCTTTACTTCTAAATCCAGTAGTTTTGACCGATATACTTCTCTTGTCTGACTATTGCAGAAAGTTGAATTTGATCATGGTTTTCTGCCAAGTAAATACATGTTTTTCATTTAAATGAGACAGAGGGTAGAGTTTGAAAACCCATTCTTTACTCTGTATCACTGGTGAAGTGCAGTGAGTAGGAAGGGGATGGTAAAGTTACTTATTTAACCCTGAAGGTAATCAAGATCCAATTGTCTATACCAGGGGGATGCAAACTATGGCCTGAGTGTCAAATGAAGCCTGGTCCTGTTTTTGTATGGCCCAATGCCAACTGGGCCACAATTTGCAGTCCCACTGCTCTAGAATATTTACATGTTGTCTGCTAATAATAGCTCCCATTTCTTTAGGGATTACATCTTACAAAGTGCTTTCTTCTCAACAATTTTGTGCAGTGGTTGTGGCAATATTGACTCCATCATACAGATGAAGAAATTGAGTCCCTGAGAGGTTAAGTAACTAGCAAAAATCAGGACTGGAAATCAAACTTAATGTATGGTGTGACTATTTTAAGTAATTTTTCAGGTGTCTTATTAAATATAATTATGTAATGACCTAGAGTGAATTAGGAAATATTTTTTATACCTTTTCAATTCATACTCCTATTATATGTTTTATGATACTGATATACCATTAATCAGGTTCATATTCATCTTGCAATTGTTGGTATGGTTCTTCAGCTTTTTAGATATTTTTTTTTTTACTTTTATAAAGTAACTTGACGAGAGAAACATAATTTGAATTACTTTCCAAATTTTGTAACTTTAAAATAAACACATAATTTGTTTTTTATGACATTATCAACACCAGTTTGATTGTTAAGTTGTCAGGGATACTGTTGAGGGGATTCATGCACGTGGTAGGGAGTACTCATACAAGACTTTTGAGGTATTTTCTACCTCTTACAGTCTATGCTTCTTTTCCTTGTCATAAAAGACTGACAGGGAGGCCAAGTAGAGCTGTTCAGGGTGGGAACCCAGGGCCTGGTACATAGTAAGTGCTTTAAAAAAAGTTTGTTGACTTACCTGTCCTTCAAACTGCTTTCTGGTTAGGTACAAAGCCATGACATAATCTAACTGAAGGGCCATTAACATATTTTCTTTCTGTAAAATGGAGGCATATAATTCATTTCTACTCCTTGTGATGTGGCATCCATTAAAAAAAAATGACCACTGAGACCTTTGACAATAAGAGACATGGATTCCAGGATTAGGGAGATGATGGTCCTTCTGTGCTTTGCACTGATCATACCAAAACTAGGCTATTGTGTTTACTTCCAGGCACCATAGTTTAGTAAGGATCCTAATAAGATGGAAAACCTCCAGATGATAGTGCACAGTATGGCAAAGGGCCTCAAGTTCATGCCAAATGAGAACTGATTAGATAAGTAGGCATGTTTAGTCATGCGCAAAGAAGATAGTGGGGAGAGGATAGCTATCTTCAAGTACTTGAAAAGCTGTCACATGGACTAGGGATTAGACTTGTTCAGTTTACTCCTAGGAGCAGATCTCAAGACAAAGGGCAGAAATCAAAAAGAAAGAAATTTAGCTTTGATGCTGTATTGGTAATTAAGGTGGGACTTGTTTTACTGTTTTAGAATTAAATTAATTAAGTGTCTTTGATTGAGTCTTACTAGGTGCAAAGCCCCAGGCTGGTTAGGAAACTAGTTAGCTAGTTTGAGAGAGATGGGAAGCCACCAGGGCCCTAAGGGGAGTTGCTAAAACCAGATGGTATATACCTAAGTTCTAGTTGATCAGTTCTAGTGGATAAGATGATGTCTAAGGACTATATAAAAAGAGAGAACAGAATTGTTTGCTCGGAGCTCTCAGCCACTGGAAGAGTGGCACATGACTCTGGGCAAGCCATTGTTAAGAGCCTCCTGGCTCATCAGCCTAGATGTTGATGCTTTTCTGGTAACTATGAATTGTGATCTGGTCTGTTTATATTTTGTATGTTTGTAATTTGTTTGTACTTGCTCTGAAGTTCAAGTTGTTGGCTTTTCCTTCTGAACTAAGTGAATGATATTTGTATGTTGGATTAAAGTGAGATTGTTAACCCCTTAATGTTACTTTTCTTAGTAAAGCAGATCAAAAGAACCTGTGCTGGCAGCTTTTGTTGCTGGTCTTGTTGGGTCTTACTCCCCTACAGCAGATGCTAGCCAATTGTTGCTACAGCTGCCAGGAAGAAAAGCAAAAAACAAAAAACTTCCTAATAAAAAAAAAACCATCTGAAGTGGGATAGTTTGCCTTGAGAAGTTTTCCATCGCTGGAGGGCTTCCAACCACTAAAGGTTGGATGAACACTTAAGTTTGTTGTAGGAAGGTGCTTTACATTATAAATCAGAATAGATGCATTAAAAAAAAGAATAGATGACTGAAGTATCTAACAATCTGAAGTTCTGCAATTGTGTTATTTATTTTCTGAGCCAAGGTTTTGAACTTGTATTGTACGTATGTATCTTTGGTATTATAATTATTTCCAATTAGCCCTTAATATCAGAGAGATACAGCAAGACATAGTGGATAGAATGCTGAAGTCAGAAACAAGAAATGGGTTCAAATCTCCCCTCTGGCACTCTAGCTGTAGGATCCCAGGGCAAGAATCTTAACATGTCAAAGGCTCAATTTGTTCATCAATAAAAAAAATAGGGCTAATAATAAGATTTCTCTCACAGGTTGTTGTATGTGAATTGCTTTGCAAAACAGAAATCTCTATATAAAGTTCATGTATTATTGTCAGAAAGATTGGAGAGGGGGGAAACTTAGCCGGTTCCTTAGTTCTGTTCCCTCATCCAGGAACAAAAATATTTTTTTTCTTTCTTGCTTTTTTAGCCCATACTTATTTCTCCTGGAATAGGCATGACCTAGGTAAAGATTCTTTTGCTTTTGGCTATTGACTTTTCATCCCTGTAAACCAATGGTCAGATTCATCCTTGTTCCCTTTTGCTCTCTGTGTTCAGAATGAGTCCTACCACTGCACTCTTCTTAAGAATGAATGAACAATGTCAAATGGCACAAAAATCATGAACACACCACCGCCATCCTTGGACCAAAGCTAAACTCAGGATTTTGAAGAAGTGAATCTTTTCTCTGGAAATTCTATTTTCAGCAACATAAAGAGGAACCTGTCTGTATTTAAGAGAGTTGTAAAAAAAATTGGAGATCATTTTGGTACTGCATCAAGGTCTTTGCAATGACCTATGAAACACTGCTGATCAATAGGAAAGAAGAGAAGCAGAGCTAGAAGGTATCTAGTGACTCCTAAATTTGGGGCAAGTCATGACCAGAGGAACAAATGAACAGAAGGAGTGACATTACAGAGAAAGCAAAAAGCAATAGGAAAGATAAAACTCTAAAGCCTTATTATTGAAGATCCAGACTTCCAATGTAGATATTTATGGGTTTGGCTTGAATGAGAAGGGAAGATTTCAAACAAAGTTTGCTGTACTTGGAAGGCAGCATTTTTGATAATCCTGCTCTCTGGGGATAATAAAATCTGCAGTACTTATACACAAAAACCATGGTGGTTATAGTTATCAGATAGGGTGATGTAGTAACAATATTAATAATAATAACTGATTTTTGTCAAGTGTTTTAAATTTTGCAAGCCACTTTACATAGATTTCCTCATTTGAACCTGACAATAACCCTTGAAAATAAGTACCACACTTGTTGTTCCTTCATCTTACAGATGATAAACTGAAGCTTGGAGAGGTTAAGTGAACTGTATATGGTCAAAGAACTAGCTAGTATCAGAGTCAGGGATTCAACCCATCTTTCAGGCTCTAAGCTTAGCACTATATCTACTATAGTAGATTTAATTAAGGCTACTATTTATAACTTAAAGCATTATATAAAGTCTGCCTCTATCACTACTGTTATTTAACACATAAACTATACTCACACTTTAACACAGTGCTTGGGGATATGAATGATCTCTCACAGAAATCAGTTACATCACCCTATCATATTTTTTTAAAAGATCCTTTCTAAGGACAGGAGTTCAAGAGACAGTATGACACCAGACTTGGGAACAGGAAGATCTGAGTAAAGAGCTTGTGTCTTCCAGTTACCACTTAGGAGTCATGTGACTATGGGCAAGTCAAATCTATAAAATGAAGACAATAATACTACAGTACCTAACCAAAGGAGATAACCTATGTAAAGTTCTTTGCAAACCCCAGAGCACTGTAAAAATTTCAATTATTATGATTACTCTTTAGTAAATATGTAATTATTTCATTAAATGGAGCTTGATAAAATCAATCACCAGTTTCTAAAGTCTACAAGAAATGCTTTGGAACACTCTGGGCTAAGTGAATACTGCCGCCTTTCTCTTCATACTTTCAGTTGGTCCAACTATTCCTTCTTCTACTTCAAAGAATTGCATTGCCAAGTTAAGCAAACAAATAGCATTGAAACTATTCTGATTTGGTCAGTTATCCAACTCAAAATACCACTTCCAATCATTGTGAAATGTGTTGCATAATATATTTCTTTTGTACCCTCTGAAGCATACAATTCATTCAGTTTTCCCTGTGAAGGAGGGAAGGAGTAAGAAGGGATTTATTATCAAAGGCTGAAGCACAGTCCATACTGAAGGTCAATCACAGCAGCAGAGCTCCTGCTTCTTGGGTTTTTACCCACTAGGCCATGCTGCTCCTTCTTTGACTACTATATTTTCATGACATCAGTTACTTCCTACCTACAACTCTTCTCTTCAGGAAGCCACCTCACAAAATAATCAATCTAGTTTATGCTTCTGAATTTAAAGGTTCCTATTCAAGAACAAAACTCCCTTCTCCATGTACTGTCTACCTGACTGGATTTTTTTCATTTTTGTCCTACATTCCTCACTAAATTGACAAATCATGCAGAATGTCAATGATATTAGATATACATACATGTTCACACACAGACAAATAAATGCTACTGCTAAAATAGGCATTATTAGTGTTGCTGCAAGCTTTTGCAGCTAAAAGTCACCCTCTTTACAATTAATCTTTAAGATTTCTTTCTTGCCCAAAAATTCTGTACAGTTTGCAAAATACCATATTTCCAAATTTTTCCCTCTGTCTATATGAAAAACCTATATCTTCTTAAAATTTATCCCTATTTCTGCTATCTCATTATGTATGTAATCATACATCTTTGAATACGAATCAGACATGAAGAGGGGGAGAGAGAGGAGAGAGATAAAGTAAAAGGGAGAGAAATCTCAGGAGAAGATACCTATGACATATACTCATGATATGGAGAGATGAAAGGCCAGGGAAGGGTGAGTTACCACCTTGCCTCTCTATCCCTTTGCTCCTCTATTCTGTCCAAATAACTCACAATTAATGCACCAAGTGGAAACATTTCACATTTACTCCTTAAGATCATACTGACAGCTTCCCAGCTGTTTCTGTGCTATTTTTTGCCATGATGGCATGGGTAATCCACAGTGCCTTCTCATTTACTCTGCCAACAGCACTGCTGCCTGCTGTTCAGTTCTCAAAATCTGTTCCCTGACTAGAGTGGTATCATCTTGTCCATTTCTCAGTCACCTTGCAAAATAACCATTTTAAGTGGCATATCCACATGGGCCTGTAAGAAATGTGGTGGTGATTCAGGGGACTTCAATAACAATCAAGTACCTTGAAACATTCATTCTTAAATGTGGAACTTATGATTCTTGTGAGACATTTCAAAAAGAATTAAGAAGATACCTGAAGGCAGTGCAATGTAGTAGAGCTCTGGGCTTGGAAGGCAGGGACCCTTGGAATAAAGAAAACCTGTGCTTAACTTCTGACAGTTACTGTGTGTGTGATCCTGGGCAAGCCGCTTTATTTCTGTGTTTCTCAGACAACTCCTTGGGACTTTTCTACTAAGTTAGAGGCTAAATGAGTTCTGAGATAGTAGATGGAGTAGACTGACATAGTAAAGTTGTTGATGATGACCACAATTTTTTTTTTTTAATAAGAGTGCTAACATATAGATTATTTCCCTTTAGAATGAAAACTCTGTATTCTATGAAATATAGTGGTTGGCTGAAAATAGGAAGGGACTTTTGTCACCAGGTAATCTCCTGACCTTAGATATTTGTAACAATATCTACATTTTATTCTCTACTAAGAACCGGAAAACTTGTTCTGTCCTCTAAATTTTCCTTGGCTTGGAATGTAGGGGAAAAAGGGAAACCAGTCTGTGGGACTGGTTATGATATTTTAAAATGAGCATGCTAAACATACACAGGGGAAGAAATTAATTTTGCCCCCCCTCCCAAAAGAATCAAGCTCTTTTAATTCATCTCACCTCCATCTGAACAATGATATGGAATATCTCTCTCATAGCCTACTACACTATACTAAAATTCTGAATTCCCTCTCTAATAGGGATAGGAACTGAACCTTTGATTTCATTAGTATAGAAAAACTCCCAAATGAGGAAACTCTCTCTACCAATGCAAATGAGCCCCTTCTCTGCAATTTATAGTCTTAGAGAGTTGCCTAGAGCACTGATGTCAAACTCAGAGAGTAGGAACCACTAAAATGTACATAAGGATGCCTACAGGCTGCATATTGACCTAGAAAAGCACATATTAACATTATCTTTGTTCTATTGTGTTTTTATATATTTTGTTAAATATTTCCCTGCTATATTTTAGTCTGGTTCTGTCCCCTCACAGCCACGTTTTTTACACCCCTGGCCCAGAGCACTGAGAATTAGGTCAAGTGCCCAAAGTAACACAGGTGGTTTGTATCAGCAGAGGGGTTTGAATCCTGGTCTTTATGGCACTGAGGTCATCTATCTACTATGCCATGGTTGCCTCTGTACCAAGATTATAAAATTAGAACCAGGAGTAACCTAGGAGAACATCTAACTCAATTCTCTCATATTAAAAGGAAAGAAGCTTCACTTAACCCCAATTTCCTTGCCTTCCCCCCTCAAAAAAAAAGAAAAGTAAAGAAACTGGAGATTAAGCCATTTGCCCCTATTCACACATCTAGCTATTAGAAGGAGGACTAAAAGCCAGATCTGTAGTCTTTCACCCCAATATCCCTTCTGCTACAGCAAATACTTTCATCAAAGCAAGCAGCAAGAGAAAGTACACTAATATGTCACTTATATAGAATTTACATATAGACGAGAACCTGGAAATGGGGGAGAGGGGAAAGAGTGAGAGCAGGGGTGATAGCCTCAGAATGAAGTCCAAAATAATAGATGAAGTCCAAATACCAAAGCTTATACACTTTACTCATAGGAGAAGCCTTCAAGTCCTCATTCTGAGACTTCTATTTTAAACACAATTCTAATGAGCTTGGTTGTCTGATTTTTCAGTCTATTGCAGATTATAAACAGCAAATCTGAAGGGGTGAGTGGTTAATGGAGACAGGCAGCATGGCAACAGCGCTGAGTGAAGACTAATGGCTTAGCAAAAGAAGAATGAGAAAAACAATGAAAAGCAGAAATAAATTTAAAGGCATAGTAGCTGTTAGCGCAAACATAAATATTCCCTGTTGATATCACTGATATTCATAATGATGACCAACATGATTCTGAGTTCCCTGACCAATATACCTTGGAAGTTTAGAGGACAATTAAACAAGCTATTTGCTGTCACCTTCTCTGCCTGTTTTTTCTAGTATAAAAACATTCCCAGTAGAAAGAGGAGTTTGACTGTCATTTCCTTCTCGATTTACCCTAACCAAAAGTCTAGGGACCTTTGTACTTAGTCATCAAGGAAAGGTGAAGATATTCAGAATTATTTCCATCAATGAACTCCTCTACCTCTTTTTCCATTTGGCTAATTCTACTTTGTAAGAGTTCCTTCTTTTCAGTAAATTTTTGTGCTTCTCTTACCATTTGGTCAATTCTGTTTTTTTAAGTCTTAATTTCTTCACTATTTTTGTGCCTCTTTTACCACGTGGTTAAGTCTCTTTTCATAATTTTGTTGCATCACTCTCATCTATTTTCCAAAATTTTCCTCTATCACTTTTATTTCTTTCTTTAGCCCACCCAGAAATTCTTCTGGTGCTTGTTTCTAATTTGCATTTTTCTTTAAGGCTTTACTTATAGCTATTTTCAAGTTGTCTTCTTCTGAGCTTGTATCTTGATCTTCCTTGTATACATAGTAGCTTTTAATGGTCAGGTTCTTTTTTTTATTGTTTCCTCCTTTTTTTCCCCCAGTCTATTTCTTGACTTTCAACTTTATGTTAAAACTGGATTCTGCTCACCGGGGTGGGGAGACTATGCAAAGCTTCAGGCTTTTTTGTGCTGCTTTTTTCAAGCTAGTCTGGGGTTCTGTAAGTTTTTTGGTGCTTCCAAAAGTGATATGATGCAGGGAGAGGTGTGGTCACTGCTTTCTTGGTTTGTATTCTGGTCTTCAGTAAGAAGGGCTCCTGCTCCTGTTGCAGCCACAAGCACTAGTGCTCCTTCCTGCTCTGGAATATTTGTGGGTAAGAGTTTCCCAAGATGCTGCTAGTAGTGTTGCAGCCACCTACAAGACCCACTACTGGTGATGCAGCCATGTGTGCTCTGGGCTGCCCTGCTCCCCCCACCCTGCCCTGGTGTCACAGAGCTCTTCTTCAACCTTTTATTGTTTCTATTGCCCCATAAATAAATTTGACATGCTATTGTAAAGTTGTTTGGAGGGGAATTTTGACAGAGTTCAGCTGGGTTGCTGCCTCTACTCCACCATCTTGGCTTCCACCCTCCCCCATATATTTTAAATGGCTAATAAACAACTATCAATTTAAAAAAAAATCATTTTGGAGCTCAAAGTACAAGCTTCGATTAACTGTAAAATAAAACCAACCTATTCTTTGTTGCTCACAAATAAAAGAACTATTATTATACTCTAGTTATCCAAAGTCCTTTTCTTTCCTATGGTATGTATTGTATCCCTACCTCCATTCCTCTCTAATAGAATATAAGCTTCTTGAGTGCAGAAACTACTTCTGTTATGTCTTTTCCTCTCCAGTGACTAGCAGAATTCCTTATACATAGTAGGTGCTTGTTGGACTGGACTGGATCAGGTTGTATATGTGTTGAAGAAGGGTAGAGGTGGGGTGATTTAGATGAAATGGCAAAAAGAAACAAGTTTTCCAATTTTTAAAAATAATTTCTAGACCCAAGAAAATTTTCTCTCAGACTAGAGAAAGTAATGCTCACTTTGATTTCTAGAGTAAATGTCACATCAAATTCCTTTCCTCACAGGCTATATAGCCAAATAGCAGCTATGGAGAAGGTAATCTTATCTCCCATCACCACCTCCACTCTTAGAGAGGTGGCTGAAAAGACCAAGAGCATCTGGATGACTCAGACATTCATATAATCTGTGAACAACCCACACAGTTGAGGTGGTGTAAAAATGATCCTTGCTAATGGGAAAGTTGAAAATGATATATCAAAGAGGAATGTGAAAATTAAATGAAGTTTTTTAGTAGCCCTGCAGATTATAAGCCTTGTGAATTTTACCAAGCTCTTCACAGATGTTGCATGATGATGACACACTTGGCAACCATACACTTTGGTATGTTTTTAGAAGATACACAGTTCTAGTGTTACGACCCTACTTTCCATCTTAATTAAAGTTCTTGCCTCCTGTACGATTTCTTTTATAGTTGACCCAATTTCTTGCTTTCAAGTACGCAGATGCTATTTTATTTGGACATGGAAACTGACTTGAAACTATTCCATATAAGGATCAGTTGAAAGAACTGAGGAAATTGAGATTGAAGGAGACAACTAGGAGAGGAAGAAGAAGAAAAATAAGTAGGTGTAGTCTTCACATTTTTAGCAGGTTGCAAAGTGGAAGAAGGATTAGACTTACTCTGACTTGTCCCAGAGGGAAGGAGTTAGCTAAAGTTAATTTAATTTAATTTTATTTTATTCATATATCACCATATGTGTGGCACTATGCTAGGCACTAAAGGCACAAAGACAAAAACAAATAAGTTCCTATTCTCAAAGAGTTCCCTTACTTCTGGCAGATACATGTACACACATAAGGAAATTTGAGAAGACTGAAAAATCATGTATTTATGCTTATTATGTATCAGTATGATGCCAAGTGCTAGGCTATAGTTGCAACAGTCCCTACCCTCAAGGATTTTACAATTTAATATGGGAGTCAAGACATATAAAGGAGTAGCAGCTGGGGGAGGGGGTGGTCTTTTGGTCAGTGGATTCACAAGGATTATGACTTCATCCACTGGCCAGTTAAGTGGTATTTTTTTTCAGTAGCAACCATACTTTGAAAGCAGTACCCAGAAAAAGGGGGTGATAGCTCAATAAGGCATGCCTTATTTCACTACAGTGGCTGGTAAGATAGGGCAGGGAGATGGCTGGATGAATAGATGGAATAAAGTACAGTCCAGGGGACAGCTAGAAATGAATTAAGTAAGTTTGCCTTCTTTCAGTTGCCAATTAAGATGGTTCTGCCTCAGGCTATGTGTAATAAAGGTGTGTGGATTCCCTTCCAAGAGATAGAAACAAGCTTTCAGCACATCTAGTAGGTACTTTCAGGACATGTAGTAGGTACTAGTTGGCATGAGAAAAAGTAGAGAAGCATCTGATCTGATTGGAAGGCTGGATGAAATATGAGGTGACTTGCCCTTGCTATCTGTTAGTAAGAAACAGAAGTAGTATTTAAAACCAGTTCCAATAACTTCATATTCAGTTCTTTCTCTACTAACACATCATTTCTGCCTTGGGATAGGCTTAGGAATAATGATAGCAATGACTTGCCTATCATTTCTCAGAATCTGCAAAATAAATGAATGTTGGTTCCTGAAATTCACTAATGAATAAAATTTAGACAGGAAGAAAAAAATGCAATCACTCATTATGGTGGACAACGTTTATTTTTCATTGGTCTGTGGTGCTGGCTCTACCTACAGTTGCTGGAGAAAGCATTTTGGATAAGAGGTGGCAACTGAAGAGAATATTGAAGGAAAGGGAAGATTCTGAGATATAGAGGTGAAATGGGTTTTGACCTATGCCAAGAGTTAAGGATGGGAGATAGAATGTTGAGTTCAAGAAACAACTAGAAGGTAGAGTACATGAATGAGATCCATATGCAATAAATCTAGAAAGGAATATTGGAATCAGATTGTAGAAAGCACTAAATTTCAGAATGAGGAATTTGTATTTTATTCTAGAGACAATAGGAAGCTATCCAAGGCCTTTTAGTAAGAGAATACCATGGTTTATACCTTAGGAAGATTATTTATTTATTTATTTTCTTGACAACTCTATGTAAGATCGTTTGGAGAATGGAAAAGATGGGAGAAGGAAATTCAGCTGTCCCAGGGAGGAAAATCTTGGTTCAATTTAAGAAGAGAAAAAAAATACCTAACAATTAATATTGTTTAAAAGTGGTAAATTAGCTGTAGTTATATGTTATGTTACATCTTGAGTTTCCCATCACTAGAGGTCTTCAAGCAGAAATTGAATGGCCACATGTCAAGAATGTTATAAAAGGCATTTGTATTCAGGTATGGGTTGGGCAAAATAATTTCTGAATTGTCTTCCAGACATGATTTCTTTTTTCAATACAAGTTATGTAGCATTGGTTTGCCTTCTGAACCTTATGTGGCCATTTTTAGTTATATTTTCTCATTGTTTCTCATTTCTCTTTTTTTCTTTGTTTGTTTGACAATTCTATTGAGCTGTGTTATCTGATTTCCCAGCCTTCAAAAGACTAAGAGCAGCAAATTAGAAGGCAGGAAGATGCTGCCTAAATAAGGTATGCTCACAAATTAAAGGTTGGGAAATATGTGTGTCTCTTAAAAAAAAGTGGAATGGAAGCTGAAGGTGAGAATCTACCACCATAGGTTTCTTGTGCCCCCAACAGACTCCTAGCCAGCCCAAGGTAAAGAAGAATGAAGCCTGTACTTGCTGCAGAAAAAAAAAAATCTGTTAAAAAAGGAAAATATTACCCATGTTCTATCCTGGGAATTGAATGGTCACAAGCTTACATACTGGGACAACCCTGTTTTTGTTTTTGTTTTTAATATATGCCTTATCTGATACTCATGAAAATTTGACAAGTATAAGAGGTATGAATTTTCATCAGAAAGGCTTAATCATGATAGAAAATAAATTTTACTGAGTGGCTGTATAGAACCCTTTCTGGGATGTATGCCGGCAAATATGGATGCTGATGCAGTTACATGGAGAACCAGATATCAAAGCTGGATGCAATCAAGGGATCCAAAGAAAAATTGGTCTAGAACAATGCATTTTCTCCACAAGATCCTTCAGTGTATAGCACGGTCTAACACCTGTCATGTCCCATTACTCGGCCATATGTGATGAAGGATAATAGAATGCAGCAGCCAGAGCTAGCCTCGACTATTGAGGCAAATGGCTCAGTCTTCTTTAGTCTCTGGGGGAACTTTTATTTTGCAGCTTTTCCCTCCTTCATTCACTCTTTCTTTTGCTACTCTTCTGGAGACGACATTTTAGCTAAAGGCACAAGCCCCACGGGGACAACTGCTATTTGATCAGTGTAACAAAGGCAGCTGGGGCAGCCTATGATTCCAATTCCCCCTCCCTACACACATCTGCCAGTGTCTCACAAATATCCACTGGGTTTGATACAAGAAGTCAAGAGAAAAGTTTTTTCAAAGGGCATCTTCCCCTGTAATCTCAGTACAGTCTGGCTCAGGTAAGCCTAGGGGGCTGCAGCTGCTGCAAACAATAAGCAGGAGGATTTGAAGAAGCAGCCAGTGGCCTCACCGCCCCCCACCCCCACCCCCAACTGGAGAGAGGTAAGCAAACAGCTTGCTGGTTCTAGCTTTCCATGAAGGAAAATACACACATCAGATGGCAGAAATTGGCAAAGACCTATTGCAATCTATCTTTTGTTGTGTGTCTTTTTATTTTGTTTTCTTCCTAGAAACAACTTTTCCATCTTGCTTTCCAAAGTTAATCCTGAATGATTTTCACTAAATATATCTTCCTAAATGTAGGAGTAGGAATGACATGATATTAACCAAGTTCTGTTAAATTCCTTTTACTTGCTTTTAGATGACTCAGGTGCCTGTCATAAAGTTTCTAACCAATATTATTCAAAAAAACACTACTCTAAAAAGGGTCATGATAAAACGGCATGTGGTAGGCCAAAAATATTCCCACGCTACTTAGCCTTAGTCTATACGTGATATAGTGGGGAACCTCAAGACTGAAGCTAGGAGTTCCTTCTGTGAAAAAGTCAGGCAATCAGTCAGTAATCATTTGTTAATTACTTGCCACATTCAGGGCACATTTACATACTTTTACATATAGAACCTCCTAGTTAGAGCTAACAAGTAAACAATGGTGGAGTGAAAATGAGAGAGCAGGACTTCAAGATTTATAAGGTCACTTCCATTTCTACATCCTTTGAATCCTAAAACCAACTCAGCTTCCTTCTCCAGAGCCAATGGCCCATTCCTGTCCCCACTACAAGCAAACTTCACAAATCATCCCGGGGATATTATTCAGTAAGGTCTGAAACAAAGTTCACTCATTTTTCTTTGTCCTGTTGGAAACTAACCCTCCCATATCTTTGGCCTCTAAACATACAGTTTTGCCTACCATCGATCAGTTGGCCATCACTTAGAATCTTAGGACTGATTTTTGTTACGGTTCTGTACCCACTCTTCCCTACAGCAAGCAAGTCCCTTCAGCTTACCTTCCAGCACTTTGCTGTCCCAGTCCCTGCCATCCAAAGCTTCTTGCTCTGAGTGGCTCAAATCACTTTGTAGTGCTCTCTACCCAATCCATCTGAGTGCAAATCCCACCCTCTATCCATTCCCTATCTCACTCTGGCCATCCATCCATCTCACTGTGCCCTTTATCCCTCTGTTTATTCATCTCAGCTTTCCACAATATACCTCCAATTTATCTTTCTAAATTTCATATTAGTCCCCTTTGCAAACTATGTTCTATCCAGACTGGACTTTTTGTCACTTGCCCTCATAGGCCATCATTCCATTTCCTGTTTCCATGCTTTCATACAGACCATCCCTTATGCCTGGAGTAGACACTGATGAGGGCACAGTCTCTGGGAACCCCTTGAACTCTCCTTGAATCTTGCCACTCGACCTGGCCTTGGCCTGAGGCTATAACCATTAAGCCCAAATGCCTACCTTGCCCAGTCCTCTATTGTCCAGCTGTTTCCCACCCTTAATCCTGTTTCCCATCAATCCTGATCAAAATATCTATACCCTAGCTCGGCTACCCCAGCCCTTGATGGGTTGTCATTTCCATATAGCCTTCAGCTATTTCCCCCACCCAGGAGTCTGACCTCATCCTTAAGTCCCTCCCTAGACCCCTCTTCTGGTCACCCCAGACCACCCCTCAATCCCTCCCACAACCTTTGTGTATATAATCTCCATCTTGCCTCCATGAAGGCGGTCAGAACCAATCTAGCTCAGATGGGTCTGGCCCTTTTTCCTTACAGGCATCGCAAGGGGGCAGGCTTATTTGGCTAACTCTTAATAAACTTTATCCCTTCCCTTGGCTGAGAAGGCTTGAGTCGAATTCTTTCGGCAGGACCCGGCGTGTCGGTACTTTGGGGTGTCGAGCACCTCTCACCCCAAACCCTCATCAGACACCTTCTTCACCTCTTTTATCTATGTTCAAGTTTTAGCACTGTGTTCATCTCCTACACCAAGTATTGCTCAGTCCCCTAGCTGTTATTACTTTCTCTCTCCTCATAGAATCTCATTTTGTCCCTTGTTTATGTACCCATTTTATCCTTCCAATATGCTACTTGAAAGCAGGACTGTTATTCTTGTTTCCCTATCCCTAGTATCTAGCACATTGTTTTGCAAATACAGGTACTTGTTGTTTGTAGAAGTGATTTAAATTGATCATAATTTCCTGAACTTCTGCCTCTCTGGAATATCTATTCCTTCCTGAGCTTACTCCTTTTCCTCATTGTGATAGCCCCCAAAATGATGTTTGCATTAAAAGACAGTGATGAGGAAGCAGATAATAGCAGACCACGTTCAGAGTATGCTGTTCAGTTCTCTCATCTCAGTACCCTAGGCAACTTTTTACGACTATATACATTGAAGAAAAATTGTTGACCTGCATTAGTGAAGTGAGCTCCCACATCTGGGGATTCCCTACACCACTGAAATCACAAGTAAAATCCTCAGCTTTAGCTCATTGATGATCATGCCTGGAGGGGAGTCACCAGCATGGTGAGGGGACTAAAGATCATGTAATAGAGGAATGGCTAAGGAACTGGTGATTAGCCATGGAGGGAGAAAAAGAAAAGACTTGGAGGTAACAAGATAACTGTCATTCCGTATTTGAAATGCTATCATTTGAAAAAAGGATTAGGCATATTCTGATTGCCCCTGGCCCCCAAGCCAGTGACTGTACAAAGGTTCAGAGAGATAGCATTTGCATCACTATAAGGAAACCTTTCCACAGAATCAGAGCTATCCCAAAATAAGATGAGTTGTCTAAGGAGGTCCCTGTCTCCCCTTCACTCTATGGCCCATCTGGGTGGGGAGAAGGTAGAAGTTGAACTAGATGACTTTAGAGATGGATCCTTTCCTGGTCCCTGGATATTGCACTCACTATTCTCCCTGCTATGCCTTTTTCTAAGGCCTTCTCTTTCTCAAACTTTTTGCAACAGACAAAACTGCAGACAACCTCCACCTTCACAATACTTTCACCTCCCTCAGTTTGCATGACCCTGTTATACTGTCATAGTTCTTCTACCATTATGACTGATCCTTTTTAATGTCTTTGTTATTCTTCCTCTTCTTGTTACCCCCTTCCCATGGGCTTCCTCAGTTTTTCTTCTTTCTCTACAAGTTCCCCTCCCATCTGCAACATCATCTGTTCCCATGGTTTCAATGATCATCTCTCCTAAATCTGCTACTAACTCCTAACTCCTTTGAAAAACTCTCTTCCGAGCTGATCCTTCATTTCCATCTACCAACAAGGAATCTCCATTGGTAAGATTCTCCCCAGTTCATCAACCTCGACATGGTCAAAACATACCTCATCACCTCCACTTAAAAAACTTGCCCTTCTAACTTTATTGTTTCTCTTAATGGCACCAACTTTTTCCTAGGCATCAAACAATGAATTCATCCTTGACCCCTTTTCTCTCCTTACACAATCAATTTTCTGGTTGGTTCTCCCTCCAAAATACCCTTTGAATTTATTCCTCCTTTCTGCTTTCTGTGTTGTTTTCTTTTGTTTGTTTTGTTTTGTTTTGTTTTTTGGAAGGGGAAAGGCAGGGTATTTGGGGTTAAGTGACTTGCCCAAGGTCACACAGCCAGTAAGTGTGTCAAGTGTCTGAGGCCAAATTTGAACTCAGGTCCTCCTGACTCCAAGGCCTGTGCTCTACTCACTGGGCCACCTTGCTGCCCCCCCCCTTCTACTTTCCATACCACCTCCCTTAGTTCAAGTCTTAATTACCCTTTTGCCTACACTCTTCTACTACCTTCCCAACAGGTCTACATACCTCATGTCTCTCCTTCTCCAATTCATCCTTCACGCCACTATAAAAAGTAATCTCTCTAATCTAATGCATAGGTTAGTAACATGCTATTATTGAGATAATAAAAGTTTCGGTAGCTCCCCAAGATCTATACAATAAAATACAAACCCATTAGCTGGGCTTCCAAGGTGTCCTATAATCTGCCTCCAGCTTTATTTTCAGACTTATTCCATTTTAATATTCTTTATGCACTCTATACTTCAACCAACTCACTCTTCTCTGATTTTGAACAGTCCTCAGCAGCTTCTGTACAGCTGTATATGTGACAGTCTTTCATGGTTAGAACAATTGTTTTTATCAATTCCCCTTCCCTCTCCTTATTCTCTGACTATCAATATTCTCCCCTTCTTCATAGCCTAGTTCAGGTCCCACCTCCACCAAAATGTCTTCCCTTATCTCCTCAGGTAGAAATAATCCCTCCTTGCTTTATATTATCATTCTATCATTAAACACTTAATTATCTTCTAAATTAAATTATAGTTATGTCTCTATATGTCTCACTCCTCCCCTTCCTAGATTAAAAACTCACTAAGAGTGGGAAATGAATTATTTTCACATTTTTATTCCCCAACATTTAGCATAATACCCTGTATTTATACAATTCTTTGTATGGTACCTTTTAGAGACAGTATGTCATGATGGGTAGAGAGCTAGCCTTGGAGACAGGAATACCTAGCTTCAAGTTCTGACCCTGATCCAAAATGGATGTGTGGCCCTGGCAAAGTCTTTTAAGTTCTTAGTTCTCTAGGCAACTAAGACCATGTTGCAAAGAAAGTACTGACCTACACTGATAGAAGTATCCTTATCATGGAGTTCCTTAGACCAATGAAATCACAGGTCCAGTTTTTTTTTTTTAACACTATTCTACTTTGTATGTAGTAGAAATTTAATAATTGTTTGCTGAATCAAACAACCATCCAATTGTTGCCTGGTGTGCATTCTAGGAATGAGAATGCAGAGTTAGCACTAAAGAAGAACCAGAAGAGACCCAAAGTAGATTTTACTGACTTAATCTTACTAAACCAAAAGTAGAGAGAGAAAAAAAATGCAAGCAATTTTCAGTCATTTTCAGTGGTTGCAAGTGGTTAACAAGAGAAGAGACAATACTTAACACAAAAGAGTCCGTTACAGGCTTTAGATGGGTCTTTTTTTCTCAGAAAAGGGCATAGACTCATTCTTTGAAAATCAGTACATTCCTAACTCCCAGAATTCCCTAAGGCCCATAAGAGCTTAATTTTTTGCTACTTGAAGGAATATGCACTATCAAGATATTCAGAACTAGTCCCAGAAATTCAGCAAATTATCATTTAATTCCTTTCTCATACTTACATTTCAGGAGAAAATAGAGAAATAAAATAGAATAGAACAGGCTGAGGAAATTTTTTCTCTGAAGAGGGGTATAGGGTGGCATGACTGTTGCTTCATGATAAAGTACCTATTGAAAGATGGGTATCGGCGTAATTTATATCTACTTTGCTTTTGCTTCATCCATGCTGAGAACAGAATTCAGTACAAACACCAACACATTGGAATCTAACACTTTATGGTAGTTAGTCATATAGATATATGGCACATAAACAGAAATCATTTCTTCAACAAATTTTATTAATTTCTTACAAAGTACAGTGCTATGCCCTGGGGAGATACAAAAAAAGTTGACAGTTCTCTTCCCTTATAGTCCCTGCCCCCAGTCCCATAAACACACATGTGCACACACGCACACACGCACACACACACACACACACACACACACACAAACACAACCCATATCCTCTCCTTTATATGTTGATTCTTTGCCTTCTTGTTCTCTTATTGCAAGGAATCACAACTTATAATCCTTCTGGTAAGATGGAACACCCCTGAGCTTTGCAATTTCACATACCTCTGAGCCTAAAGGGCCACTGGGCCTTATCATTTACTCTGCACACTGAGGGCCACCAGGGCCTTTCCCTCACTCCAGAAGCTGAACTCTTCTAGATATGTGATCTCTCTCAATCACAATATGAAATCCTCGAGAGCAATGACTGTCTCACCCAAAGATTTGGGCCTTTCTCTTCATACATCAAGTATTTAGCATATGGATCACGGATGGCGAATAGTAAATTCTTACTGATTCATCAATTCCTTCTCTCATTTTAGTACTTTCTGAATTTATTTTAACTTTTCTAAAGTTTTATCACTAGGAGGAATATTGATAAAGATAATAATAAAAATAATAACACATTTATATGACACTTTAAGGTTTGCAAAGTGCTTTACATAAATTATCTCATTTGATAGATGGGTTAACAGTTAACAGAATTCCTTGGGAAAGCGCAAACCAACCAACCCAATGAGAATCAGGAGTTAAGGTCAATTTTTCACAAAGTTTGATGAGTGGAGAGCAAGACTTTGACTCAGTTGCATGATATCATAGGATCTTAGATTTTGTGAGAACCTGGAAGGACAACCTGGGTGACCAGAAGTAGTTCTGTTCTTAGAATCAGAAGACCTGAGGCAGTGCCAAGATGGCAACGTAGAGAAAACATTTGAACAAGTTCTCCCCAAATTGTCTTCCAATCAACTTTAAAATAATGCCTTAAATCAAATTCTAGAGTGACAGAGGCAACAAAAGATCAGGGTGAGACATTCCTTTAGCCCAAAATAACTTAGGAGGTCAGAAAGAAAAATATGTGACCATGGGGTGGACCCTGGCCTGGTACCCATGTGGAGAAACACCAATGGTGGGACTAGTTGTATGATAGAAGCAGCTTCAGGACCTTCGAAGTCAGAAATGGTAAGGGGATCTTGCAACTGGCAGAAAGAGATTACAGGGGATTCCTATACTAGTACTGAATGAAGAACCAAACACTGTTTGACAAATCCATTGTCTATCCCCACTTCTGAGTCACAGTTCAAGGACAAAGAGGAACATTTTTGGTCAAGTGGGAGCTCTGAGGAGCAGTATTGCTTTGGTCACAAGTATTCAGAGACCCCAAAGAACAGTACTGGTTGTAATCAAAGGGATCAGGGGCACTTCCAGTGCAAGGACCAGAGTGCAGAAAAGGAGAGTAGTGACCCCTAAATCATACCACCTTTGAAGCAATGAAAACTTCCAAAACCCCATAGTGGTTCTGCAAACAGCTGTGTAAAAAATCTGAAGGAGGAACAAAGCCCACCATTAACATAAAGCTCAAAATAATAATAATAATAATAATAATAATAATAATAATAATAATAATAATAATAATATAGAAAAATGAGCAAAAAGCAAAAAAAAAAACTGACCATAAAATCTACTATGGTGACAGGGACGATGAAAACTCAGAAGCCAATGAAGTTGAAACAGCTACAAGAAAAACCATAAAGAAAATTGTGAATTGGACACAAACCTGAAAAGAATTTCTGGAGGAGCTAAAAAATGATTTTAAAAAATCAAATAAGAATAGCAAAGGGAAAAATAAGCAAAAAAATGAGAGCAAAGGAAGAATATTATGAAAAGACAATTAACAGCTTGGTAAAAGGGACAAAAAAAATGCTGAAGAAAGTGATACCTTAAAAAACAGATTGTCCAAATAGGAAAAAGAGGCATGGACATTTACTGAAGAAAATCATTCCTTTAAAATTAGAGTTGGGCTAATTGAAGCAATGATTCATGAGACAACAACAACAATAAAAAATAAAACAAAGTCAAAGAAATGAAAAAAATGAAGAAAATATAAAATATCTCTTTGGAAAAACAACTGACCTGGAAAACAGATTGAGTAGAGATATTTTAAGAATTAATGGACTACCCAAAAGTCACGATCAAAGAAAAAACCTGGAAATTATATTTCAAGAAACTATCAGGGAAATTGCCCCAATATCAGAGAGAAAAATAGAAATTGAAAGAATTCACCAACTACCACCTAAAAGAGATCCCAAAGCAAAACTGCCAGGACTATTATGGCCAAATTCCAGAGCTCCCAGATCAAAGAGAAAATATTTCAAGTAGCCAGAAAGAAACAATTCAGATACCATGGAGCCACAGTAAGGATCAAACAAGATTTAACAACAATCATATAAAGAGCAGAGGGTTTGGATATACATGCATTTAGAGATATAGGGTTTTTCTCCCCTAATATTGCTTCACAGAAATTTTTGGAATGTTGCCTCATTGTTATCATTCTCTTTAATGAAATTATTAAGTGTTTCTATGATTTGTTCCTTGACCTACTTATTCCTTAGGATTAGATTATTTAGTTGCCAATTAATGTTTAGTCTATGCTTCTATGGCCCTTTTTTGAATGTGATTTTATTGCATTATGGTCTAAAAAGGATGCATTCAATATTTCTGCTCTTCTTCATTTGTTTGTGAGGTTTTTAATACCCTAATACATAATCAATTATTGTGAAGGTGCCATGTATAACTGAGGAAAAGCTATACCCTTTTCTATTTCCATTCAGTTTTCTCTAGAGATCTATTATATCTAACTCTTCTAAGAATCTATTTATTTCCTTAATTTCTTTCTATGTTATGGTTGCCTCTAAGGTTAGAAAGTTGAGGTCCCTCCCCACCAGAATAGTTTTATTTTTTATTTCCTTCTGTAATTCATTTGACTTTTCCTTTAAGAATTTGGATTCTTTGCCATTTGGTGCATATTGTTTAGTACTGATATCACCCTCCTTATCCCTTTTAATTGGGTCTAATTTGCTTCTGCTTTGTCTGATATCATGATTGCTACCCTTGCCTTTTTCACTTGAGCTGAAGCATAATAGATTGTGCTCCAGCACTTTCTTTTAACTCTGCAAGTGTCTCTCTGTTTTGTGTGTTTCTTATAAACAATAAATTTTTTGGATTCTGGTTTCTAATCCATTCTGCTATCCACTTCCATTTTATTGGTGAATTTATTCCATTCACACGCAGAGTTGGGATTACTAACTGTGCATTTCCCTCCCTCCTCTCTTTTTAACCTATCTCTCCTCTAAAGTCTGTTTTGCTCCTGACTACTGCTTTCTTTTATCCTTCCTCCTCTTTATCCCCTTCCTCCTTTCTCTTATCCCCTTCCCCTCCTAATTCCTGATTAAGACAAAATTTCATTACAAATCTAATGTTTGTGTATAGTAAATACACCCAGAGAATCAACTAAAAACTAGTTGAAACAATGAACAACTTCAGCAAAGTAAAATAAGCCCACATAAACCACCTGCATTTCTATATACTACTAACAAAACCAGCAACAAAAGTTAGAGAAATTCCATTTGAAATAACTGGAGGTGATATAAAATACTTGGGAGTCTAACTTTAAAATAAATCCAGGGACTATAGAACACAATTACAAAATACTTTTCCCAAATAAAAATAGATGTAAACTAGTGAAGAAATATTAATTGCTCATGGGTAGGCTGAGCCAATATAATAAAAATAACAATTCTGCCTAAATTAATTTACTCAGTCAGTGCCATACCAATCAAATTATCAAAGAGTTATTGTAAAGAGCTAGAAAAAATAATAACAAAATTCATCTGGAAGAACACAAGGTCAAGAATATCAACAGAAGCAATGAAAAAAATGTGAAGGAAGGTGGGCTAGCAGTACCCAATTTCAAGCTATATTACAAAGTGGTAATCATCAAAACAATCTGGTACTGCTTAAGAAATAGAGGGGTAGAGCAATAGAATAGATTAGCAACACAGTACACAGTTGTAAATGACCATTATTATCTAGTGTCTCATAAACCTGAAGGTCTAAACTTTGGGGGTAAGAACTCAACAGTCAAAAATTGCTGGGAAAACTACAAAGCAGTTTGGTAGAACCTAGGCATAGACCAACATCTCACACCATAAAGTTAAACTGAATAAGTAAATTAGATATACAGGGTTATATAAGCAAATTAGGGGAGCACACAAAAAAGTACCTGTCATATCTCTGGATAATGGAAGAGTTTATGACAAAACAAGAGATAGGGAGGATCATGGGAAGCAAAATGGATAATTTTGATTACATGAAATTAATAAGCTTTTGAAAAGGTAATACTAATGCAACCAAAATCAGAAGGAAAATAGAACACTAGGGCAAAAATTTTACAGCAAGCTTCTCTGATGAAGGCCCCATTTCTCAAGTATATAGGAAATTGGTTTAAATTCATAAAAATAAGAACTATTTCCCAGTTGATAAATGGTTAAAGGATATGAACAGGCAATCTTCAGATGAAGAAATCAAAGCTATCAATAGTTATATGAAAAAAATGTTCAAATCACTACTGATTAGAGGAATTCAGATTAAAAGAACTCTAAGTTACCACTTCATACCTATCAGATTGGCTAATATGATAGAAAAGAAGAATAACAAATGCTGGAGGAAATGTGGAACTATTGGGACGCTAATGCACCTTTGCTAGAGTTGTGAACTAGCCCAATCATTCTGGACAACAATTTGGAACTATGCCCAAAGGGCTGTAAAACTGTGCATACCCTTTGACCCAGTAATACCACTCTTAAGTCTGTATTCCAAAGAGATCAAAGAAAAGGTGGGGAAAGATCTGTTTGTACTGAAATGTTTATAGCAGCTCTTTTCATGGTCTCAAGGAATTGGAAAATAGAGGGGATACCCAGCAACTGGGGAATAGATGAACAAGTCTGGTGTGTGATTATGATGGAATACTATTTTGCTATAATAAATGATGAGCAGAATGGTTTCAGAAAAACCTGGGAAGACTAATATGAACTCATGTGAAACAAAGTGAGTAGAAATAGGAGAACATTGTACATAGTACCAGCAATATCATAAGGATAATCAACTGTAAAAGACGTAGCTACTCTGATCGAGACAAGGCAGTTTCAAATGACCCATGATGAAAAATGCTATCCACCTCCAGAAAGAGAACTGAATGAAGATTGAAGCATACTTTTTAATTTTATTTTTCCTTTTCTCCCTATTTTGTAACACATCTAATATGGAATTATGTTTTGCATGATTTCACACATATGATTGATATCAAATTGCTTGCCTTCTCAAGGAACTTGGAAGATCAGGAGGGGGGGAGAGTAATTAGAACTCCAAATCCTAAAAAATGAATACAAAAAAATACCACATGTAATTGGGAAATATTTAATGAAATAAAATCTATTAAAAATCAGAATCAAAAAGAATTTTGAAAAGAATCAGAAGACTAGAATTCCAGTTCCAATTCTGTACTCTGTTAGGTGCAGGTCACCTAAATTCTCTGAATTTCATTGTCCTCACCAATAAAATGAGAGTACAAATTCCTTGAAACTCTATAATCCTACTATATTCCTGCTCTGTAGTCCTACTCCAATGCCTCATCTTAATGCAGAAAGGATCCTGGAGTTCTCAAATGTCAGAGTAGATTTGGTAGTTCCATGAAGTCGGAAAGGCTTGAGATAAAATCACATCAAGAGGCCCACACCCCAGGGCCTTAGCCCACTACATTTGGAGAGATTCTATAGTAGAATGTTCAGCTAAAAGAGAGAAGTTCTTCTTTTTAACCCCAACTTAGATTGTCTACCAAATCCTAGAAGGAAGGTGATATGCTCCAGAGTAGTGTCTACACTGATGAGGGATCATGGATTCTTAAAGTGTTGAATTAGCTCACACAACCCATTTGGCCTTGGATTCAACAGGAAAGGGGGAAACAAGCTTTTATTAAGTACCTACTAAGTGCCAGGGCACTGTGCTAAGTGCTTTATGAATACTATCTCAACGGATCCTTACAACCTTGTGAGATAGTTGAAATTATTATCTCATTTTGATAGATGAGGAAACTCAAGTAGGCAAAGATTAAGTGAAGTGCCCAGTTACACAGTCAGTAGGGATCTGAGGCCAGACTTGAAGTTAGATCTTCCTGAGTCCAGGCTGAGGACTCTATCTACTGTACCACCTAGTGGCCCCTAAGAGGATCTGAGGCAAGCCAAGCTTTGTTCTTCCCTTGATTTGTGATGACTTTGGTAAGGTTTCTCAATGTGATACTCTAAGAGTATAAATTATAACACAGGTGCTAATCAGCATTGGTGGAGGGAATTTCCTCACTGAGAGTTTCCTATCCCACAGAAATCACCCATCTGGATTCAACCCCTCCTCATATCATAGTGAGTAAAGTACTTTGTAAACCTTAAAAGGCTGCCTATGTAAATGAGCTTTTGTGGGCATGCTTAGAGAGAGTAAGAAACCAGACTTAACATTTTCATTTCCTGTTGGAGTCACCTGGTTTCTTTCTAGAAGTCTGATTTTTGAAGCAGAGTAGCACAGCAGAAAGAACACTGAGTAAGGAACCTGAAGATCTGGGTAAAATTCAGCATCTCCAATGTAAATAATGGAACAAAAGATATTTTAGCAAAAATGATATTTCCCCCCACCCCCCAAAAGTGACAAATTGGTATAGAGTTTTTAAAGACTCAAACTTTTATTCTTTTTTTTTGGAGGGGGGTAAGCAGGGCAATAGGAGTTAAGGGACTTGCCCAAGGTCACACAGCTAGAAGTGTGTCAAGTGTCTGAGGCTGGATTTGAATTCAGGTCCTCCTGATTCCAGGGCCAGTGCTTTACTCACTGCGCCACCTAGCTGCCCCAACTCAACTTTTAGATATCAAAAATCAATCGATAAATGTAAATGATTACTATATGCCAAGAATTATGCCAAGTGATGGGGGTACAAAAAGAAGCATAAGACAATCCTCACTCTCAATGAGATTACAATCTAACAGGGAAGACAGAATGATAACTGTGTACAAACAAGATAGAAACAGGACCAATAAGAAATCATTTACAAAGGGGATATACTAGAATTAAGAGTGGTTGGCAAAAGCTTACTGGAAAGCATGGGATTTTAGTTTGGACTAAAACTGAGGAAATGGATAGGATAGTAACTTAAACAACTAATTAGTTATCCTACGGCAGTTCTGTAAGTACCTGTGTGCAGGGCTCCCAAACAGAAGATGTTAAGAAAGTAGTTAAGACAGAGATTATAGACCCTGCCCCTGATAAACATATAAACTATAATATAAGTATATGTATACATACATATACATATATATGTCTCTCTATGTGTAAGCAAACACATACCAAAAATCAAGGATAATAAGTTGGGGGAAACAGTTTCTTAGGAAGAGAGGCAGACAGTAGGAAGAAGGGAGGTAGGGAGAAAGAAAGGAAAGAAGGAAGGAAGGATATACATCATTATCCAGAAATCTTGATTTCTTAAAAAAAATATTCTCTCTAGAATTTTCTCTAGATGAACTATTATTTCTTTGTTATGCAGATATCAATTCAGAAATCTAAGAGAATGCTACAGCAATCTACTAAGAAATGAATACCAAATATTGACACTTAGTCTCTCTCCCTGTTTCTCTCTCTTTTCTTAATAGTTTTACTTAGGAAAACTCAGGAGATTTTGAAAACTCCAAAGCTTCCCTTGAAAAATTGAGCATGCTCTTTTAAAAATATTTTATTTATTTATTTTTTGTTACATTTTGAATTCCCAATTGTCTCCTTCACTCTCTCCCAATCCCACACTAGAGAAGGCCAACATTTGATATAGATAGATACGTGGAACTACACAATATGTACTTCTATATTTCATTTATTTCTCTGGAGATGCATAGCATTTTCCTTCCTAAGTCCTTTGAAGTCTATTTGAATGTTCATATTTTTAGAATAGTGTAGTCATTCACAGTTATTCTTCAAACAATATTGCTGTTACTGTATATAACATTCTTTTTGTTCTGCTAATTGACTCTGCATTATTTCATGCAATTCTTTCCATGTTTTTTCTAAAATCAGCCTGCTTATCTTTTCTTACACAATGGGCGTATTCTATCACAATCAAACACTGTGACTTATTTGGTTATTCCCCAATTGATGGGCATCTCCTCAATTTCCAGTGCTTTGCCAAAAGAGCTGTCATAAATATTTTAGAACACGTAAGTTATTTTCCTTTTTTCCTGATCATCTTGAGGAACAGATACAACAGTGGTATTGCTGGGTGAAAGGGTATACACAGTTTGATAACTCTTTGGGCATAATTCTAGATTGCTTTCCAAAATGAATGCATCATAAACATGCCTACCAATAGTATATTGTTGTTCCAACTTTTCCAAATCCCCTCTAACATTTGTCATTTTCCCCTTCTTTCATTTTAGCCAACTGACAGGTGTGAGATGGTACTTCATAGTTGTTTTAATTTGCATTTATCAAATCAACAATAACTTAGAGCACTTTTTCACATGACTATATATAGCTGTGATTTGAACGTTCTCAAAGAAGAGCACATATTAAATATTTCCTCTCTTCTTATATGGGAAAAGACCAAAAATGTCATAAGCTCATTTAGGCAAAATCAATGGCTTTGAAGTCAAGGGACCTGTGTTCAGCTCCTGACTCTGAAACGTATTACTTTTATGACTCTAGGCAAGTCATTTAACTTCCCTGAGCCTTAGTTTTCTCATCTGTAAAATTAGAGGTTAACCTAAATGGCCTCTGAGGTCCTTTCTATCTCTAGGTTTATGATCCTATGATCTTTAGGGTACTTTCCCTTTATTCCCTTGAGCCACAATGGTACCATTTATCAAATCACTGCTTCAGTAGGTTAAAGATGCCCCCATAGCTGGAAAAGTTAATCTCTTCCCAGAGCGCCACACTTCTACCCAGGAAGTCGCTTACTTGCATCATGGGATCTGACTCTGTGTTATTATGTTTCCACAGCAGCAAGGTGGATGGGTTAACCACATGGTGTGTTAACAACACTTTGCTTTCATCCTTTTAAAAGTATTTTCATTTCATTAGCTACCCCTATGCTCTTTAATTATTCTCTGTTTGGGTTTTGTTGCTGCCATCATCCAATTTCAATCAAGGGAAAAAGGTTGCTGCCTTAAACTCTCTCTCTCTCTCTCTCTCTCTCTCTCTCTCTCTCTCTCTCTCTCTCTCACACACACACACACACACACACACACACACATTCACACAAGCTAAATCTTAAGCAAAACTAAATTGCTTCACACAGCCCCTTTCTTTTTTCTGCCTCCCCCCTAATTTGGATTTGAATGCTATTTTCCCTCACTACTAGCACACTTTGTCTCAGTTCACATCTTCCACCTCCCACTGCCCCCACTGACTTCCTCTCTATCTCCTGGAGTCTGAGACTTTATGGTCACATGCCTAGTTTGTGTTTCTAATTAAATTTTGGTCCCCAACCACTACTGCCATGATTCAGAAATTTCCTAAAAACATTAACACTAATTTATGAGGGCTTCTCAAAAGCTCAAACTTGGAGCCTTATTTTGAGAGTGGGAGGGTGAGGAACGGTGAAGTAGGGGGTTGTGGGAGGGAATACAAACCGGATACTTTAAAATTTCTCATAGACAGTTGGATTTGGAGATTCTACATTTAAAAGAGATTTTCAGAACCATCAGAAATATTTCAGAACCATCAGAAAGATGGGCAAGTAAAAAGTTAGATAAGGGCTATAAAAGGCCATAGGAAGCAGCATGGTACAGTGTAAAGATCATAGGCTTGGAATTACAGGACATGAGTTCAAGTCCCAATTCTGCTACTATCTCTGTGACTTTGGGGCAGTCATTTAACCCTTGACACCACAGTTCCTTATCTTTAAAGTGTGAGTGTTGAAATAGAGGCCTCTGAGGCCTTTACAATTCCAAATCTATGGTTCTATGAAGGTAACAAACATCATATTCAAAAGGGGAAATCTAACAAGGTTAATTTTGCTTATTGGGTCAGGAAATTTAATGTATTTTTTTTAATTAGCATTTCCCTGTTTTGATTTTTCCCCCTTTTGGGAATGTGATATTGTATTAGGGAACATTGTAGGAGATCACTGTGTAAATTAGCAGTGTCTAATTTGGGCCATGGTAAATTGGTTTCTTCATCCTTCAATGCATTATTTCATATAACTGCAAAGTAACTACTTAAGTTGTGAAAATAAGGAAAAAGTGAATTGACACAAACATAAAAGAAAAACTTTCCCTTTGAGTGATATAGTTTTTTTTAAGCCAAAAAAAAACCAGAATAGGCAGGTTTCTAAGTATGAGGTATATGGGAATGGAAAGTCCTTATCCCCAAGGCATAAACTTCCCACTATTCACAGCTGCCTCCCTGGCTTTGAATTATCTTTCACAAGGTATACGGAACTATAACTAAGACATTCTAAGGTTTGTGATAGTTTTAAGAGTTTTCCTGATACTTGGAAGAGTTATAAATAAGAATGATAGAACAACTTTTCCTCCCTCCTCTTCTGTGTCCTTATGTTCAGCTAAATAAAACTTCAGGAATTCTAATCCACTAAATGGGGAATTGCCAAACAAATTGAATGTAATAGAATATTATTATGCAGTAAAATACATTTAGGTTGAATTCTGAGAAATATGGAAGAATCTGGGAAGAGCTGATGCTAAGTGACATAAGCAAAACTAAGAAAATACACACAATGGTAATAACCTAGTTCATTAAATATGTAACGACCACTTCCTGTGCCAAGATCACCATGTAAATGTAAGGGGTCTCTTTCATTGGAAATGATTTTCTAAAATAGGGACACACCAGCCAGTTCCCACATAACTACTCTTGCAAAACTTCTAATGTTGTGCTAAATAATAATGAAGAAATTTAATGAAAAACTACAATAAAATCAGATGGAAGTCCGAGGACAATAGGAAAGGGGTCACCAGCAAAGCTAGTGCCAACACAAGGAAGGTTCTCAACATGACCAAAGAGGAGTCAGAAAGACACACTTTGTTTCCAAAGGAAGAGCTGAAGAACTCCCCCAAGAAAGCCCCAAGATTATTAGAAAGCCCTAGTGTTGGGACTTTGGAAACCTTGGCAGTAGACAACAACCAGGGCAGTGAGGACCATGCTCCAATAAAAGCCACCCAGATCCAAGATCACTGAAACCCTTAATAATCTTTCCTGAGGAGTACTAGATAGGACCCTAAAGATTGAGTGCTCTGAACCTAAAAGATCCAGAGGGCCTGACCACAGCAGGCGGAGGTCAGCATAGGAATAGAGGTGACCAAGGGTAATATCAAGTAGGTCCAAGGAACCCCGCCCCCAAAATAGAGTCTAGCACTAGAACACAGCCTCAGCTCAGAGACTAAATCTGGATACATTAGCAAATCAAAGAAAACAGTTATATCAGAAATTATTGAAGGTATGGAAAATGCCCCAAAGAAAGAGCAAGTAACTCAGTAACAACTACAAGCAAAGGTTTAAAGGGGAGGAGGTCAAGGGAAAAGGATTTTCCACAAGGACTAGAAGAAATAAACCATGAAATAAAAGCTCTGAAGCAAAGAATTGGAAAAACAACAAATAATTTCAAATAGAAAATAATAAACATCACCCTAGTAGCAAATTCCTTGAAAACTATCAAACAGAAAACAATGATTCTGGGAGAAAGCAGATGATACTGGGTTGAAAATTAAAGACTGAAAACACAGAAGAAAGTATAAGATTTCTGATATAAAAAAAATTTACCTAGAAAACAGATTAAGTGCAGATAATTTAAGAATCACTGAACTCTCTGAAAAGTATATATTTTTAAAAGCCTAGATATTAAATTTAAAAAAAATAACTAAAAACTGTGCAGATATATTAGGACCAGAGGTCAACTTGAAAATAGAAAGAATTCACTGATTGCTTGCTTAGAGAGATCTCAAAACAAAAAGTCCCAGGAATGTCATAGCAAAAATCTAGACCTCCCACAAAAAGGATGCGGTAAATGGTATTTTTAAAAGGCAGTTCAGGCACAAAGGAACCAGAGTCAGGATTATAGAAGACATGGAAGCTTTCATTACAAACAAGACATGATTTTTATATACAACATCTCAAAAGGCAAATGATATAGGCTTAGAATTTACCCTGCAAAACCGAGATCCTCCATGCAGAGAAATAAACTTTTAAAATAATAAAGGACTTTTCAAGCATTTCTCATGAAAAGACCTTAGGTGAGTAGGAACTTGGAAACACAAATATAAGAATTCAAAAAAGTCTAGAGAGATAAATTCACCTGAGAAAGAGATATTCGTTGACATAGAAATAATATTCTAACTGGGAAGAAGAAACAAGTGTACCTTCAGAACCTTGGTGCCTTCATGGGGTATTAAGGAAGTTAAAGTAAGAGAAATAGAAGTATAGGAATGGATTGATTCTATATTGAGGACTTGAAAAGGTGAATGGGAAGAAAGAATAAAAGGAATACATTAGTGTAGGAAAATGGAAGAAGGTGCATCAGGAGAATGGTATGTGAACATAGAGAAGGGCGATCAAGCATCAGATGAACCTATTTTATCTGAAGTGGCAAAGGAGGGTTGAACTCCGAGGGAGAGGGAGAGAGAGAGGGAGAGTGTACTAAGGGAGAAAGATAATACCAGGGAGGGGTTAACAGTAATGATAGCAGACTTCCTGATATCTAAAGAAAGATTAAAAGGGGGTGCCCTTATATTGTCTCTTAGACAACCGGGAGATGGCTGAACAAATTCTGGCATAAGAATGTAATAGAATATTATCGTGCTATAAGGGAATGAGAAAAGAGACAATTTCAGAGAACCCTGGGTAGTATGAATTGATGCAGTGAAGTGAGCAGAAGGAGACCAATTGATACGACAACAATGCTACAAAGAAAAACTTGGAAAGAATTCAGAACTCTGATCAATTCAGGGATAAACCACGGCTCTGCTTCTTGTTCCCAACGACATTGGGGAAGTCATTTATACTCTAGGGACCTTAGTTCCTTTAAGCATAAAATAAGGACATCCAAAAACCCCAAAGGGGTCCATGGATGATTTCAGAGATGAGAGAAATTTTTAAAAATATGTTTTGATAGTTATCTTTCAGAATCATTGTTTTCCTTCATAATCCTATTTACTTTATTTTAAACATTTAAAAATATCAATCTGAAAAGTGTTCAAAAGGGACCAGGACACAACAAATTAAAGGTCTAAATGATCTCTAAGGCATCTTCCAACTCTTAAATTGTATGACCTAAGAACATTTCTGGTTGAAATAAATTCTGTTTAGCAGAGGCTACAAACTTATTTCAGTTTACACGACTGGGGACAAACCAGAATCCTTGTCTTCAAAGGAAAACTGGGCAGGAAGAGCCCAGGACAAGAGAAAAGGAGGTGTCCCCGAGACACCAGTAGGAGGAGCCAGCACCCCAAGCCTGAGGTTTGCCAGTGAACACAGAGAGAGGGTGAAGGCATGCATCAGAGAAGTGCCACCACTCAAGTGTTACAAAGGAAGGAGGCTTTTATGAAATGTGCTTTTCAAAGTACCAGCGAGTTCAAATAGAAGCTTTGCTTTTTTCTGCTGTAACAATGACAAAGTTTCTGTTTGCCTGAACACACTTAATTGCCTTACACAGCAGTGGAGCTAAGTAAGCATTCTCCTTGTAGATGTTCGCATTAAAATGTGGTTTTCTAATTATGGGAACCATTGCCCCAGGTTTTGCTGGAAGCATTTTTTGTAGGACTGAGAATAGGGTTCCCAACGTCTGAAATAACTAAGATTAAAGTAGCTCCTTGTGGTTTGCATTCAAAAGCTTTTTAGTCAGCCTGCTAATATGTAATTATTAAATTCCATGCTAGCTCCTGTACTTCTATGTGGTCTTTAATTCAAAAATTCTCAACTTCATTTGCTCATTAATTTGTTCTGTAGCTAAACTAATTGATAATGAAGCTAGGCAGTTAGAAAATAATAATAAAAACAATAAAAGTAGAAAACGGTAACAATAATTTATATTTATGTGAGGCTTTAGGGTTTGCAAAGCGCTTTACATACATTATCCCATTTGATCTTCAAAGCAAACCTAAAGGATAAGTGTTCTTGTTATCCCTATTTTACAGATGAGGAAACTGAGGCTGAGAGATGCTATGTGACCTAGGGTAAGTCATGTATGCCCTCTGAGTCTTATTTTCTTCATATTTAAAATGGAGATATGGAGTAGGCTAGATAGCTGTCCATTTCCCTTCTAACTAAATCTATGATCCTGTGATGTTCTGACTTGACCACCCCACACAATGACTAATATCTGAGGCAGAATTAGAACATATATCTTCTTAACAATTAGTCTGGTTTTCTATCCACTTCATTTGCAAGTTACAGATGGCAGTTAGGTCAAAAAGGTGACTCAGGTGTTCTAAATAAATTAGTGATCAGAAATGAAATACTGCACCTGACAGCTCCCTGTATGCCTTGGACATACAGTCCATGCTTTCCTGTAGTCATAGGCCATTCAAAAAGTAGAACTGTGTCAAAGTTTTCTTAAGATTGGGTAGAGGCTTGTCTTCTTTCCCACTCCCAGTACCATTTAAGATGGTCACACTTACACACTGACCACACTCTTTGCAAAGAAAAATATCAAAATATTTTAAAGATGGACAATAATTTCCATAGGAACAGAACCATCTATTGAGAGAAATTATAGATATTTGTTAGATGTAGGATGAATTAGGTCAGGAAGTTGAGGAACACTTTTGGAAGGCTTTCAGATGTTTGTGGCCTATATAACCTAGAAAAAAATCACTGCCTCTCTTGGCCTCTGTTTCCTCACATGTAAAATGAAAGGATTAGACTAGATGGTCTTTGAGTCCTTTTCCAGATCTAAAGCTATGTTCCTATGCAGATAAATTTATTTTATCGTGCATACATCTCTAGATTCGGTATTTAACTGAGTCAGATTTCCGAGTTCCATCATCAGCATTGTTATTTTTTAATTTAAAAGGTACAATCCAGAATTGCAAGTTACCCCCTTCCACCACCATCCAAAAAAATCATCTGAATTTCTCTATTATGGTGGAACATCTTCATCTGTGTTTGAAAAAAAATAGTCCTTTATTAAAGCATCTGCTTAAGAGCCTTCCTTTTCTAATCCCAAGAAAATCCCCTACAGTGATCTCTTTGTTCTTTGGTATTCTCTTTCTCCCAAGGGAAACCTTCTTTTCTTCCCTCTTTTTCCAAGAAAAACTTCAGTTTGAGAGCAAACGCTGTGATTCCTCAGGTTTAAAAAAAATAAGTATACTAATGGAAATTTCCCCAAATCACACTCTGCAACTCTGAGCAAAGAAATAGAAAATCACCCCCTGCTTAACTTGCAATTAGAACCACCACCTGCTTTGACAATTGTAAAGCCCTATACAAATGTAAGTGCAAGGTATTAGTATTATTATAGTTTCCTATATAGTGACAGATAATCTCAGGTCAGGAAGGCAGCAAGTAACAGTTAACTACAGGGATCACACCTCCCTCGGCTTTCTGCACTTGAATCTGATTCAATAGCCAAAAATCCTTAGCCCTTTTTTATTCTTTTAGGCAGGGGTAGGTTAAAGAAGGATCAGGGGTATGGGAAACAATACCATAGAACCCTATGCCCCAGCCAGTCTAGAAGATTTGCCATTTCTTGAATAAAATCTGTGTTTTTCTGTGTCTGTATCTTTGATGCCTCATTTCCTAAGACCAAGATGCCTTTCTCCCACTCCATCCTTTTGGTTTTTTTTCTTTCTGAGAACTGTAATCAAATCACCATTTCCTCTAGAAAGCAGTCTACTGTTCAGCTCTCACTGTATTTGTGACATCCCAGACCTTAACCTATTCTCCCAGGCCACCAATTTGTATTTACCATTTTAATATGAGGTCCAAAAAGTAGGGATAATTTTCTATTTGTATGCCCTTTTTGTTGTTGTTGTTCAGTCATTTCACTCATGTCCAACTCTTCTTGACCCCATTTGGGGTTTACTTGGCAAAGATACTGGAACTGTTTGCCTTTTCCTTCTCCAGCTCACTTTACAGATGAGGAAACTGAGGTAAACAGGTTAAGTGACTTGTCCAGGGTCATACTGCTGGTAAATGTCTGAGGCCAGATTTGAACTTAGGAAGATGAGACTTCCTGACTTCAGGGCCAGAATTCTATCCACTGTGCCACCTAACTGTCCATCTGTATCCTCTAGTAAGAGCTTTCCATTCATTCATTCAATCAATCAATCAATCATTCTGCCTACTGAAAATCTATTTACCATTTTGAGTCTCAACTCAGATGTAAACCTTACCTAATACTCTTAGCCACAAATGATCTTTTTTTCCCTGAACTCACCACATCTCATTTGTACCCTTCTTAAGCACTCAGTGTTTTATTTAATATTTCAATTGAATACTGCCCATATTTATTTTCCTAATACATTTTAAGCTCTCTGAAGACAGGGACAGAATCTTATCTTTTTCCCCCAGCCCATGAACTTAGCAAAATGCTCAGCAGAACTAAGAAAATGCTTTTGATGAACTCAAAAGCTTAGAAATCTGCTGAGGAGAAAGAAAAAAGCCAAATGGAGATAAAATAGGAAACAAATCAACAGTCTTGGAAAAATAGATCTGCTGTGTTCTTCTTTTTGTTTACCATAGATGCTAGCAACAATGGTTTTCTTCTTTGCCTGTTTCCTTCCCTACAAGCCTATTGCTGGTTTGGTGTGTGACAAAGTTCATGAGATTTCATTACCTTGGAAGGAGCTAAGTGGCAGTGGATAGATTTCTTTATTTGGAGTTCAAAGGAAGATATGAGTTCAGATCCAGCATCAAACACTTAATAGCTGTGTGACCCTGGGGAAGGTACTTAACCTCAAATGAGAAAATAATTATAAAGCCTTTAGCATCGCACCTGGCACATAGTAAGTGTGATATAGGTGTTAACCATTGTTATTCAGGATATTAAAGAAGATCTATGTTCAAATCTGACCGGAGACACTTACTAGCTATGTGACCCTGGGCAAGTCACTTAACCCTGTTCGCCTCAGTTTCCTCATATGCAAAATGAGCTAGAAAAGGAAATGGCAAAGGACTCCAGTATCTTTGCCAGGAAAACCACAAAAAAGGGTCATGAAAAGTTGGACAAGACTAAACACGACTAAACAACAACAACAATTATTGTTATTGCAGACTACTGGGTCCCTTGCCAGGATTGCCTGTGTGTGTATGTGTGTGTGCGTGTGTCTGTCTGTCTCTCTGCCTTTTTCTGTCTCTGTCTCTATGTATGTGTATATATAATATATATACATATATAATATATATACATAAATATTATATATACACATATATTATATACATACACACAGAGGTATATATATGCACATATATACACACAGAGGTTTATATATATTATATATATATATATATATATATATATATATATATATATACACACGTATATAAACATATAAAGATATGTTTTCTTAACCTAGGTTCTTCTGGCTTTCTCCTGTTTAATTCTTTAACTATATTCCCTCAGGGGGAAAATGCACCTCAGACATACATTTAAGTTTAATCTATATTTGCATATTTCACATTTTCTCCTTCACTTTCTAATATCTAGGCAATCAACAAAATAACAAATCAGCCCTGATTTGTGGCTTTTGTGGGTGTAAATGCTCATTCAAGAGCCATTAGAAGTCAATCCCAACACTCCACTGCCCTTCTGCTGGGAGATGCCTGAAAAGTCATTAATTGCCCTTTTAAAAATGAAAAACACTTTGGGCTCTTCAAGGATCGACATAAACACAATGTATTATAATTTTTCAAGTAAACATTGGAAGAAAAAGCTCTGGCCCTTCTAAATTCCTACCTGAGGTCCCGCCCCCGCCCCGTTTCTTTCATCGCAACTCAACTTGCAATACTTAGAATCAATCATTGCAACCTCTTAATCTTATCTATCTTTCTTTCAATTTAGGTCAGCTTCTTTCTCATCACTCTTTAAATTGAACAATAACTAACCTTGAAACACCACCCATAAATTGAAAACAGTGATTGATGAGGGAAGATTAATGTAACAGAAAGTAAACAGCAAGAGACAGCTCAAGGAACAATTTGGAAGAAAAGGTAACAAATATCAAGATCCTGTGGTTAGTGACCAGTAACAAGTATCAAGATGCTATGGTTAGTGACTAGTGCCCATAGAAGGAAATAATTAAACAAATCTTTTTTTTTAATTTTTTTTTTTTAGTTTGCAACACACGTTTCTACATAATTTTGAGTTCCAGATTTTCTTCCCTCTCTCTTCCCCTCCCTCCCCAAGATGGCATGGAATCCCATATAACTTCCACGTATAACTTCTCATCGAATTAATTTACACACTAGTCAAGTTGTGGAGAAGAATTATGACCAATGGAATGAATCATGAGAAAGAAGAAACAGAACCAAAAAAAAAAACCACACACAACCCAAAAACAAAAACAAAGAGAGAAAAGAAAAGGGGGAGAAAAAGGCGAGCATGAAGTGTGCCTCAATCTTCATTCATACTTCACAGTTCTTTCTCTGGATGTAGATAGCATTCTCCATCATGAGTCCTTTGGAGTTGTCTTTGTACCTTGTGTTGCTGAGATGAGCAAAGTCTGTCAGGGTTAGTCCGCACAGAATCCATATATCTGTGGTTGTGTATGATGTTCTCCTTGCTCTGCTCCACTCACTCACCATTATGTTGTGTAGGTTTTTCCAGGTTGTTATGAAGTCTGTATCATTCCCATTTCTTACAGCACAATAGTATTCCATTACCTTCATATACCACAGCTTGTTCAGCCATTCCCCAATTGATGGGCATCCCTTTGATTTCCAGTTCTTAGCTACCACAAAAAGAGCTGCTATAAATATTTTTGTACACATGAGTCCTTTTCCCGCTTGTGTGATCTCTTTGGGATACAACCCTAGAAATGGTATTGCTGGGTCAAAGGGTATGAACATTTTTATAGCCCTTCGGGCATAGTTCCAAATTGCTCTCCAAAATGGCTGGATCAGTTCACAACTCCACCAACAATGTAACAATGTTCCAATTTTCCCACCTCCTCTCCAGCATTTGTCATTTTCCTATTTTGTTATTTTAGCCAATCTGACAGGAGAGATATGGTATCCAAGAGTTGTTTTGATTTGCATTTCTCTAATCAGTAGTGATTTAAAGCATTTTTTCATATGCCTATAGATATCTTTAATTTCTTCCTCTGAAAACTGTCTGTTCATATCCTTTGACCATTTCTCAATTGGGGAATGACTTGTATTCCTATATATTTGGTTCAGTTCCCTGTATATTTTAGAAATGAGGCCTTTATCAGTGACACTAGTTGTAAAGATTTTCTCCCAATTTTCTGCTCCCCTCCTAATCTTTGAAACATATCTTTTTTGAGCCTCATAACAGCCCTGATAGGTAGATGCTATTTTTATTTCCATTTTACAGATGGGGAAACTGAGGCAAGCAGAGTCACTCATTGCCTGAGGTCAGAAATGAATTCAGGTCTTCCTGTCTCCCAGCCCAGCACTTTCTCTTCTATGGAGCATCTTGCAGCCTGATCACTCAGATAGGTTTTGGATTAAAGATCTGGGATTTCATTAGTAAAGTGTGTCCCTGGTAAGGCACTTCCTCTCTAACCTTGTAGGTCAGCACTCTGTTAACAACTTATAATTTTTGAGACTTGTGTAAGATCATAGGATTTACATGTGTCAGAGGAAGGACTTGAACTCCCAAACTTTCTGGTTCCGAGATCATCTCTTTACCCTCTGCAATACACTTTCAAGAACATCTACCAAATCACTTCAGCCTTCAAGAAGGTTTCATGTAACAGGATGTTCTCTTAATAGGGTCACTTAAAATGGAACATTCTCAAGGGAGGAGGCAGAAACTGTAGGAGATATTGTTTCATTGAGCCCAGTAAGGGTTTCACAATTTAGAACTTTGTGAAATGTTTGCATTTTTGCTGGTGCTCAATGGTTCAGGAATATGGGAAACAAGAGTACATGGCCTTCCTCACCTTCTTGGAACATAGTCAGCGGGACACAAATGATTATGGGTTGCAGACTCAATCAAAGATGACCCTGATCTTCAAGAAATAAGAGCAGTATTGTTGAGTAGGTTTGATGTTCAAACCAAAGTATCAGGTCAGAAGCTACCAAGAGTCCTCTCTCAGAAGCAAGAGGCTTCACAGAAGTGTAAAAAGGTCATAAAAAAGGTGGCAGAGGAATGAAAGGGATTCTAAAATAAACATAACTGAAATATCCAATCTTTTACCATTTTTATCAGAGGAGGATAAAGTACAGGGGCTCACATTTAACATGAAGTTTCAAGAAAGTTAAAGATTTTATACAAGCTAGTTGACAACAAATAAGAGGCAATAAATAGTCTTTAAAACAATCTAGTTTATAGGCAGAGAAAAACTAAATACTGCCCATAGGTTGAAAAGGCGTAGTCCAAAAAACCCATTTATTAAGCACCTACCGTGTGCCAGGTACTATGCTAAGCTCTTTACAAATATTATATCTAACAATGATGATGATGATGATGGTGGTGGTGGTGGTGATACTAGCTAGCATTGTTATAGTACCTACTATGTGCCAGGCACTATGCTAAGCTCTTTACAAATATTATCTCATTTGATCCTCCCCACAATCCTGGGAGGTAGGTACTGTTATTTTCCTCATGAGTTAAGGAAACAAAGGTAACCAAAAGTTAAATGACTTGACAAGGGTCAAACAGCTAAGTGTGTGTTTGAGGCCAGATTTGAACTCATGTCTTCCAGAATCCAGGCTGGCACTCTATCCACTGCACCATCCAGCTGTCTGGGTGGATGGGGACTTAAGTGGTAAACAAATGATATAAATTTAAAAGGCATCACTAAAAGAATTGGCTAAAGCAGTTAATGTTCAGGAAATGGGTAAAAGCAAGCAGAAGAGATCCCTAAGTGGGTGGGGTTAAAAAGCAGAGCACCAGAATCCCAAGGTGCAGACACCAATGCCCTTCCTATCTGCCTCTCTTTTTCTTTCTTCAGCAGCAAATGATCAGAGAAAAGCTTGGTAAGCAGATCCTTTAATATTATCCTATCTTCATCCCTAGCCCTTTTCAAAAATCCAATCCAATTCTATACACATTATTAAGGGCCTATCATAAGACAGGCATTTTGATAGGTATTGTAAATATAAATACAAAAAACAATCTTTACTCTCAAAATGGATCCATCTTTGAGGAGAAAAGAATATAGACATAGGTAAATAAATTCAAACTACAAGGTGTCCCAAATGTGAGTTTTCATGCCTGAAAATTACACTGTCTTTAGAGACACCTTATAATTACAAAGTAAATACAACTTGGAGAAGGGGGAAGCACTGGCAATTTGTGTCTGGGGTGGAATTGGTCGGGTAGGTCCTATAAAGGGGGTGGCACTTGATCTGAATTTTAAGCCCTGGTAGTTCTCTGTTCAGTAAGGGTGATATCTTTGTGAAGACAAACAATGGCCAAAGGGGGGGGAAATTAGTAAACGGCTCCAAGGCAAATAAGCTACCATCCCATTCCTAGACAAAAGGGATCTAAAAGATGACACCACTCACAGGAAGTAATTATTTTGACATTGAGTGTCTTCTTATAATGTTAGTCGTGTTTATTCCCAAGGATGGTGATAGAAACAATATCATTCCCTATCCCCAGGATGCCACTGAAAATGAGTGTAAAGAAGAGCAATTAACCAATGTAAATCATTATGCTAGAAATGTATTTGGAGAGATTTCCTTTTCTCTCAGCTTTAAAAAGAAGAATCTAGTGGTCAAATGCTTCAGATTGGTTAGTCCCATTTCTACATAAGCCTGTGGTCCTATCTTATTATTTTCCTGTATCCAGTTTCTATTTGTTTTTGTTGGTATTCTAAGGGCTAAGATTTCATCAGGGTGATAGTCCTGGTGTAGACACTTTGAATATCAATTCACCTTGGCACCCCTCATCTTACGCAGTCATTTCAGTTGTGTCCAACTCTTTATGACCCCCATTTGAGGTTTTTTTGGCAAAGATACTGGAGTGGATTGCTGTTTCCTTCTCCAGCTCATTTTACAGATGAGAAAATGGAGGAAAACAGGCTCAAGTGACTTGCCCAGGATCATATAGCTAGCAAACATCTGAGGCAGATTTGAATTCATGAACATGAGTATACCTGAATCCAGGGCCGGTGCTCTATCTGCTGTGCCACCTAGGTACCCAAAGAGTTACTCTGAGTGATGAACGGTTAAGTGGATGCCTATGGTTACCCTGCCCATATGTCAGAGGCAGGACCTGAATCCAAACCTTATTGACTACAAGGCCAGTCCTTCATCCACTACTGTCTTTCTTCTCTCTGTAGATGATGAACAACTAACTCAGGATAATAAATGCACTGCTTCTTGAATTAGAGAACCTACATTCACCTTCTGCCTCTGTCATTTAATAGCAGTGTGACGTTGGGTAATTAATAAAATCAATAAGTTATTAATTTGGGGTAATTAATAAAATATAACTAAACATAGTACTTGTGGTTTACAAAGTGCTTTAAATATGTTAGCTCATTTTACCCTCAGGACATCACTGTGAGGCTGATACTCTTATAATCCCTAGTTTGCACTTGAAGAAACTGATAATAACAAACATTTATATGGTGCTTATCAGGCAATGTGCTAAGTACTTTACATATTATTAATAATTTTTATTAATATTAATAGTATTTACATGTTACTATAATTATTATCTTATTTGATCTTTAAAGTAACCCTGAGAGGTAGGCACTATTATTATCCCAATTTGACGGATGAGGAAACTAAGGCAAACAGGGTAAGTGACTTGCCTAAGCTAGTCACACAGTTAGTAAGTGTCTGAGGTCACATTTGAATTCAGGTCTTCCTAAATCCAGGATTCGCTCACTAACCACTGCACCACCTGGCTGCTAATCAGTGAGGCTGAAAATAGTTAAGTGTCTTGCCCATGTCTGAATCATGACTAGGAAGTGTGAGGCAGGATTCAAACTTAAGTGCTCCATCTGATACTCCATCTAGCTGTTTCCCAAGTAACTTAACCTCTCTTACCTTAAGTTCTGTCATCTTCAAATGGAGGGAGTCCAACACAATATCCTTCCAGCTCCCTGATCGTTTGAATTATATGATACTTCTATTTACCAGTGACCTTCTGGCAGAAAATAGAACTTGCTTGATAAAAGCAGGCTTGATATAGATATTTATCTCAAAGGTAAAATGACCTAAACTATTAACAAAGTTAATAACTACACCCAGAGAACATGAAAATTTACCCCTAAAAATTCTCCTGAATTCCTCATGCACCACTGTATTTGCAGCATACATTTTTATCCAATCTGCCTTCAAAAGATTCAGAAATCACTTCTCTCACTCTCCTATTTCTTTCTTATCTCCAACCATGAACCCAATAATGATTTCAATAGAGGTGAAGGAGAATGTTTTTTTCTTATGTTTGCGCCTAATGTTTCAGTACTGCTGTAGAAATGGGCACTCCATAGATGCTTAAATGCACTGAAATAGAATTGCTTCTGAAAGAAAGCATTATCAAACATATGAGAGAGAGTCAATATGGAAAGTGCATTTTCATTTTTTTTATAGACATCATTATAGTGAATGCATTACGCCAGGCCCTTATCACTCTATCAGAATATATAGCACTCATAGTTTCTGCAAGTTAGAATTGGCATCATTTTTTCCTGTTTCTGAAATAAAATATTTTGAAGATATACTTAATTCACCTTATAGATTCCATTATAAATATACAATAGGAAAGGGGGGAGGAATGGGTGGGGGAAGGGCATGATATCTATTAATATTTGAAGAGCTGATATGTAGAATTTGTTCCAATTGGCTCCAAAAGATAGAACAAGGAATAATGGATGAAAGTGATAGATGAATTCAGTATTGAATGGGGTGGGGGGGGGGGGAGAAACAACCTTCTAATAATTAGAATTGTCTGAAAATGGAATAGTCTACTTAGGAGTGAAGACTTTCACTAAAGGTGGTCAATTCATCAATTAACAACTATTTATTGAGCACCTATATCCTCTGTACTAGGCACTAAGGATGGAAAGCAAAAAGGAAACAGACATTGACCTGAAAGAACTTATATTCTATTGGAGGACACAGCATATATGTATATAAGGGCATGCAAAAATATAGTGTCAGAAAAACAAGATGATTTTGAGGGAAAGATACTAGCAAAGGGGAGAGGAGAGGAAGAGGAAAAGCCTCATGCTGAAAGGGACAGCTGATGTGAACTTTTAAAACAACAAAGAGACAAAGATGATGATGGAGTGCAATCTAGGCACAAAAGTACAACTGTAAAAAGTCAGGATGTTGAGAAATGTAGTATCATTTGTGAGGAATAGCAAACAGGCTAGCTTGGGTGCAATGTTATATGTATGAAAGGAAGTAATATATAATACATCTGGAAAGAGAGGCTGGAGTTGGGTTGTGAAGAGCTTTAAATACCTAACAGAGGAGTTTGCAATTGACCCTAGAGGTAACAGGGAGCCAGTGAAGTTTATTGAGAAATGGAGGTCTTCAATCAAAGGCTGGATGATTACTTTTCCAGTATAACATAGAGAGGACTCTTGTTCAGAGACAGATTGGATCAGATGGTCTCAGTGGTCCTCTTAACCCCTGTGATTCTTTTATTCTCTGCAAGGGTCTATTTCTACCATTAAGACAGGGAGTCTCAGATGCTTAAGTCACTTAAGCAAGACCTTTTCATATTCTTGTTATGACAAGGTTCTTGATTTTTTTTTGTATCATGGGCCCCTTTGGCAATCTGGTGAAGACTGTAGACCCAGACTTCTTTTCAGAATAACATTTTAAATAATTGAAGGAAGTGCTAATCCCTCTGAAATCTATCTATGATTTAGTGGTAAGACATCCTTCTCTTAACCTAGGATAAACCCCTTATGGAGTTGTCCTAGGTTAAGAGAAGGCTCTCTTATCACCAAACCTATAGACATAAAAAGCAATTGGGTATTAATGTTTGATTTCATGCCCAGTGTATGGATCAAAGCTATAGTCTGTGCAGAGATGTGCTACATGACATCCCAACATCCCCAGTACAGCAGAGGCGGCAAAGTAACTGACATCCCTTAATCTCTGTTTGGGACTCCAGCCTCTGGATCAGGCCTCCACTGTGGTGAAATTGGATCCACTCATTCCTAGAGCAGTAGCAGCAGACAGTTTACTGTTGGATTAGCAAATACTATTTTTTCTGAGCTATAAATAATGCATCATTTTTCCTAATTAATAAATTAAAGGGCATAAAGATCAACTGTTGTTCATGCTGCATAAAAGGACCATTTCTCAAAGCTGTTAGGGGTTTACACATGTTGGGAATAGTAAACACCAGTAGATGGAAGTATATAGAGAAGAGATATAAGTACCCTATAAGGCCCAAATGTTTCTTCTCTGGATGCTATCCAGGTTTGGTCAAGAGTTGAAACACATTATAGATTATCATCACTTCATGGCCTGTCTGGGGAGTTTAAACTTATTTTTTATTGCTAAGTCTAAATATAAAGTATGAGTTGTGAGCCCTAATTCTGTTATTGGTATTTGGCAAAGCACTAAATATTCAAACAATATCCATTATCCCAGATTCCGTGATTTCGTGGAAAACATCATGGCTTCTCTATCATCGGTTTCTTCTTCCATTCCATCTTCAAACATGTACAAGTTTCCTCTGTCTTGGGGAGGGGGAGAAGGTAAGAAAACATTTCACTCTGCTTTTCCCTCTATCTCTGACCCAATTATTTGTTTCTCTTCACTGACTAACTTCTTGTTTGAGTGAATACCATATGAGCACCATAGCCTTTCCCCCTAACCCCTCTGCTGTACAGCCTCTCTGCTGTACAGAAAAGTCACTCTCAAATGTCACCAGCAACTTCCTAAACATTAAGTCCACTGGCCTTTGCTCTGCACTCCTTATCTGTACCTTGCCTAGAGGGTCAAATTAGATAAGGTATGTGAAAACATTTCAAGAATTGTAAAGCTCCATAAAAATGTAAAATATTGTTTTTGATCCCTCTGCCACTTTTGACAGTGTTTGCTATTACTTCAATACTGAAATTCATTCTTCCCTTGGTTTATGCCCATCTGGTCCTCTTGCTTCCTCTCTACCATCTCCTTGTCTCCTTCTGTGATTCTTTTTCCTCTTTCCATCCTCTATCCAGTGGTGGGATTCAGCCAGTTCACACTGATTCAGTAGAACTGGTACCTAATTTTCGGTTTAGTTATGAGAACTGGTTGATAGTGGGGGTGGAGCTTGCACCCGCCACATCAGCAGTGGGAACAGCACCTTAACTGAAGAACCAGTTGTTAATTTATTTGAATCCCACCATTGCCTCTATCCCTAAAATGTAGGCTTTCTTTAAAGTTCAGTCTTTGACCCTCCATTCGGCTCCCCTGACATTTCCCCCCCCCCTCAGAAATATCATCTACTTCATAGTATGAGATTGTGACAAGTACTTAATTTGGAGTTAGTAGACCTAGATTATATAATTTGAGCTATGCTGCTGACCAAGCATGCAATCGTACATAAGTTACTTCATCTCTGTTTCCCAGTTTTTCTCATTCATAAAATAATTTTATTTTAGAGTCCCTTCCATTCTAAGTACTATTATTTCAACTGTCACCTCAATGAGGATGACTCCTGAACCTTAAACCCAACTCACTCTGGAGCTCATAGATGGGACAAGTTTCCTGCCCTTCTAGAACAGAGTGAATGTAAATACTAAATAGTAACTGTTTCTCTTTTGGCCAGGAACCCTGAGGGTCTTCCCCTCCCACTTTGATTTTTTTTTTTAGTTTTGATTAAAGGGGCCATCCCTTGATTAACTTCTTAAAGAGGCCTATTCACTGAATGGGAGTTACCTCACTCAAAGTGACAACCTGAGAAGACCTTGGCCTGAAAGGGCCAGAGTCTCCCAACACATCCTAGGGCATTTCCAGTTGTCCTAGTGAATATCAGGTCACTGGATCCAGGTAGCTCTTGAGGAGAAAGTGAGGCTGGTGTCTTGCACAGCCCTCCCTCGCTCAAATCAAAGTCAACTGCAAGTCATGTCATCATTTCCCTGATGTCATGGTCCTCTTCAAGAATGAAGGACAAACACAACTCCTCAACCAAAATCTCTGGCTTTGAGCTCTCCTGTTGTTATAAATTATCTTTATAACAAGAAATTATCTTTCCTTCAGTGTTTACATTATAATCCATACATTTCTTATGTAGTTTAATTGAATTCTTGTGTAGTTGTTGTATATCTATATATATATGTCATCTGTCCCCTGCTATACTCTAAGCTATTTGAGGATGGGGAATGTGTCATAAATATCTTTGCATCTCTCCCAGTGACTAGGGAGTGTGGGGTACACAATTAGTGTCAAACAAATGGTTACTGGATGAATAGATGAAAATGAATGAATGAATGAATGAATTGATAAACAAATGATGTGAAAAACCAGAAAGACCCACCAGACAAGTGATGAGAGTAGGTCCCAGAAGTAGTTTCAGGAATAGTCAAAGGAGTAAGGCAAAGACTCATGCACTCATGTTTAAGACAGGAACCTAAGTTATTATGGCTCTGTATTGGCTACAAGGTAAGGGCTTGATGGAAAAGTTAGAGGACTACAAAGATGGGGAGCCAAGTACATCATTATAGTCCTGACACCCTGATGACCCTTTCCAACTTTGTTTCCTGCTGCTCTCCTAGTCAGTCTCTCTCCTCCCGCCCTCCCCCCAATATACACTCTAGTCAGATTTCCCTGTTCATTTCTCACTTGAGCACATCTTTACTCATGAACTTTGGGCTCTGTCAATTTGGAATCTGGTTCCTTTCTTCTTCCCAACTATCCAAATCCTAGCCATCATTCAAGATCAACCCTAAACTTCACCTCCTTTGGGAAGCTATCCCCAAGTACCCCCTCCTTCAAATGTCTAGGGCCCTTGATGTTTATTTGTCTCTTATTTGCTCCTCATTTTTCTCTTGTTTCTTGACTGGTGCTATCTGTCAATTATTCAGATGTCAGTGCCTTGCCTCTCTCTTAAGGGACACTTCCTATGTACTGTCACAATTTCGATAGGGTTTCCCAATTGGTCTATGCCAATGACTTTGTCAGCATAAGTAACTGTTAATGTAGAAATTCCCTCCACAGATGTAGATCAGTTTCTCCTCGATCTTAGAGATTTGCCTGAGGGCACACTAAGGAGTTAAATGACTTGTCCAGTCGCTTATGTTTTAGCAAATATTATGGGAGGCATAGTACCTGCCCTTTCATCTACTACACCATCCTGCATCTCATTGATTCCAAATGTCTACGTTTGTGAAATAGCTAAATTCTCTATGGTGGATTACTCTGCCCTCAACAGCCTGAGTTGGAATGCATATTGGAAACAAAAATCATATTATATTATATCATTTTGCATTATTTCATATCATAGAATATTACATTATATTATATATCATATTGTATCATATAATATATTATGTCATGTTATGTTATATTGTTATGTTATACCATATCATAATTGTATCATAAGAAGTTAGCTCAGGGTTGTCCAAAATGCAGCCCACAGGCCACATGTACCCCACAGTGCAATTTACGTGGCCCGCCTAGAAGCATAGAAATTTACATAAATGCTTTTGTAAATGAAGCTGAGCTATGGCAGAGCTCTAACTAAAATGGCAAATCAAAATATATTGTCTATTGTTTCGATAAAAACCTAAGGTTGGACAGCCCTGAGTCAGCTTGTAGGATTTAGGGTGAATGAGGAAAAGAAAGAGTCAGCATTATGTCTATAGGTTAAGTCAAGTCCAGTAACATTTATTATGTAGTCTGTGTACCAGCACAACAACCAAAAAAGGAGGGGGGGGGGCAAAAATACCCCTTGCCTTCAAGAGTTCCCAATCTAACAAGTACCACCAAACAAGATGTATATAGTTTAAATTAGACCTAATCTTAGAAGGAAGGCATTAGCATTGAGAAGTTCAGGGAAGCTAGGAGGTAGAGACAAGGAGAAAGAACATTCCAAGTATAGGGGACGGCCAGTGAAAATTCAAAGAATAAGGAGGTGGAGTATGATTTGAGGACCATCAAGAACATCAGAGTCATTGGATCTTAGAGAAGGTGGAGTAGAGTTAGGAAGGGGCCAGACTGTGAAGGCCTTTAAAAGCCAGAGGATTTTATATTAGATCCTAAAGGATAAGAGGAACCATTAAATTTATTGAATAGGGAGGTGACAGGTAAACAGTTACCCAATTGCAAAGCTCAGTGCTAAAGTACCTAAGGGACAACCAGGACCTGGAGTCAGGAAGACCTGAGCTCAAATTCAGACTCAGATAATTACTAGCTATGTGATCCTACACAAGTCACTTAACCGTTTGCCTCAGTTTCCTCATCTGTAAAAGATAATAGCAAACCACTCCAGCATCTTTGCCAAGGAAACACCAAATGGAGACAAGGATTGACACGAACTGAATAATAACAAAAGAGTATCTAGGATACTGTCTTGCCCACAGTAGGTCCATAATGAATATTTTTTTGGTTTCCCCACCCTATCCTCTATCCCCAGCTCCCAACTGCATTCTGCCCTGCTGTTGCATAGTAATGATTGTAAGTAGCAGCTTGGAATCCTGAATTATATAGAGCTCCCTAAGATCCACCTATTGAAAAACTTCCCCTGAATCATTTGCCTGTGGATGCAAATGATAGGTGTCCGTCATTTCCCTCTGACAACTGGTGACCTGCTGGTGCTCTCAGAAGCACAAAGAATCTTATGGGGGGGTGGGGGGAAGCCCTGCAGGGAAACAGAAGGTTGTGTTTTTTTTTAATACCAACCCACTTATCTCCTCAAATCTCACCACAGACTACAAAAACCTCAATATTAAAAAAAAAAAACCCAAGTGTACAGCAGGGAGAGCAAACTTTGAGCAAGGAAATGAACAATAAGAGTTTTTTTTTCTGCCTGCCTTGGAACCAACAGAGTGCAATTTTACTAGAAGATTTCCATAAGCTCCTTTTCTTTGCTGATATTCTGTCACTCTCACTGAATGTGAAATTAAAAATGATAATAAGAATACAAGTTTACATTTTTATATCACTCTTTGCTATGGAATTCCAAAATAAGCACTTTGTGGCTCATTTCTGAATCTGTCCTGGGTAAAGTGCAGCTAAGACAGATATAATCTATTTCGACAGGGAGAGAAACAGAGTGGTGCAGGAGAAAATACGTTGGATTTGGAATCACAGGACCTAGGTTGAAACCTTGGCTCTGCCACTTAATCCCTGTGTGGTCAAAGACAATGTCATTTAACCTCTCTGGGGTGAGTTTCCTCATTTTTGAGATAAGGGCATTGGATCATACAACCCTTAAGGTCTCTTCTACTTGTAAATCTATCATTCTAGGAATATTATTTTACCATTTCCTCTTCTAATACTCCTTTCCCCACATTCCTTTCCCAAGCAGTTTTCCTTTGCTATTATTTTATTTTATTGTATTGTATTATTTTATTTTCGATAGTCTTTTATTTTATATTTTGGTAGTTACTATAATTTTAAATGGTGTAAGAATTATCAATTAGTAAAAAGAATATGAGTACACTGGGAGTTTCCTTTTGTCTAAGCAGGCTTCTACTACTAGTAGAGAATAAGATCCCTCTGGGCAGGCAGAGACTTCCTCACTTTTTTTTTACCAGCATCTCTGGCATCTAGAATAGTGGCTAATATAATAAATAATACTTCTTTTGATGAGTGATTAATTTATGAAATAAATGTGCAAATGCTGCTTTGCCAATAGTCATTTGGGTAGCTTCTCTACCGGACTAGATATCTCTGTCTGTAGGAAACTTTGCCTATTATATTTTTATCCCAGATATTTTCAAGTGTGTAGCATTCCTTAATTGTTCTTAAGGTGTTTGCAGATATACCAGAAGAGTTCTTCCCCAGAAGTATGAGCATTTCTTGGATTGTGTTTTGGTCATAGCATTTTGTCAACCGATTGACTGATCAATAGTCAATTAATTAGCCAGCATTTATTACTATGTACCGGGCATTGTGTTAATCACTGGGGTTGTTACAAAGAAAGTTAAAAACAACTCCCTGCCTTCAAGGAGCTCACATTCTAAAAGGTGAAGATAATCTGCATGCACATACAAACATACATATACACACATGTATCTATATATCTATATGTAGATATATAGATATACACACACACACACACACACACACACATATATATATATATACATATATACATATATATACCCATGTATGCATGCATGGGTATATGTGTGTGTGTATCTACATTACAGGACATAATACCTTAAAAAAAAAAGATGTAAAAGTATTCTTAGAGGGAAAGGACTAGAAAGTTTTTCAATTGTTTTCTTTTGTTTTTGATGGAAGACAAGCTATTTAGTGCCTACCAAATGTCAGGCAGTGTAATAGGTTCTGGGGATACAAAGACAAAATTGAAATGGTCCCTGCCCTCAAGAAACTTTTATTCTATTAGGCAGACTACATTTTATAATTGGAAGAGACTAAATGGACACGAGAGAGTTTTTCCTGAGGGTATGCCAAAATGTTATTTTTATCTCATTCTGAAGCCCAGATAAGGATTAAATTCTCCTTCCTCTCCATTCATATATTCCCAGAGTATTTTGAGAAGATAAAATAGTCTAGGAGCTGACAAAGAAAACTAGGCTGTGAACTTGGAAAAGCCTCTCACCATGAGACTGCAGAGCTTATCAAATGGAGAAGCTCATCAAACCACTAGTAATTCTCAAAGTCACTACATTCTCAAAGGAATGAATATTGGGTTTGTCTTAGATGTCTGAAGGCTTTGAGGGGAAGAAAAGGCAGAAAATACAATAATAAAATACCACCTCCCAGCAAACAAACTCTATGGGCTCCTTGGATGTCTCATATGGTGAATTGAAAAAAAAATAAAAGCTTTTCAAATTTAGATCAGAGTCTCTGGTTCTTTCCTAGATATAAATGATCAGAAGAATTCTGTGGAGGACATCACAGTCAAGGAGCAGATACTTTCTTTGATCTATCAAGTTACAGGGATGACAGTAGAAGAGAAAAGATTCACATCTGTGCCTCCCTTAGTGACCCGTACCCTGGAGCAAAGGTTGGCAGTCTATGGTGAGGATGGCATACAATGTCTCTAAGGACCTGGATAGATGGCTCCCTACTATTTTTCATCTTGATTTCTGCCTCTTCTGTTTTTCTTCAGATGTGTTCTTCCTTCATTTTTCCTTTCCTCAATGTTTTATGCTGTTGGTGACATCCAGTGACAGGCAAGGCCACTGCTTAACCTGTCTGATGCCACTTGCTAGGAAGGACAAACCTAAAGACAACACTTTGAATGTTATGCACAACTAAAAGTTCGATTTTCTCTCTACCCGGAAAAAAATTGTTTCTTTGACAGGAAAACATCAAATAAAGGGGATCAAGTGCCATCTGTTTCTGTGTCGATGTTTTTCTCGAAGTTACGTTTAAAAAACCATTAAATCAAGAAGTTGAAAAAATAGATGGGATAAAAATAATTATGAATCCCTAATAGTCACAGTTTCTCATGCTAATGTTTATCAGATATTGAACCATAAAAGATTTTGTAGTACCTGTGAATGGCCTCATTCCAAATAAAAGGTTATGAGCTTTTTTTTAAACTTTTTTTGGAAGTATGCATTCAATATTGGAAATCATTACCCTGGGAAGCCAATAGCTCCAAACCTGATCCATTAGAAATTCCATTTTCTTCTATTTCAGGCCATACTGCCAATTTATAATTGAATAACTCCTAAGGTAAAGCAGATTTGAGGGTTATCATTACAATATATACATTAAAAGCCACAGGAAAGAAATGAGATGTGGAAACCTATAATGGTAATTACATGAAGATTTACTATCTTAGTTCAGAATTGAGGCCTGAAGTATACCTCCACAACGGGTTGAAAATAAGGGAATTCTGATGTTACAAGAGAATGAGCAGGGGATAAAAGTCAAGAGACTTGGGTTTTAATCACACCTCTGCCAAAAAAAAATAGATGTGTGATCCCTAAGAAACAATTTCGCCTATCTTGTCTTGACTTCCTTCATCTATGAAAGGAGATAAATAGATGAGGTGAGTGTTGAATTGCTTTCTAACACTAAAATTTTAAATTTCTGAATTCTCCTCATTGTTCTACAGTGTGTGGGGAACATGGTTTCCACTGGATGCTTTGGAAATCAGAAGGATTCTCTACATCTCTTCACCGCCTCTCACATTTGTAGAGTGGTTTTACTGTCTACAAAGCACAGTTCAATGGGTAAGATAAAGCAAGCATTATTATTAGGAAAGAGCTAAGTGGTATACATCAAACATTGGACTTGAAGTCAGGAAGACCTGAGTTCAAATCCTGCCTTAGGTACTTACTAACTGTATGACACTGAACCTTTGTTCATTTAACCACTCTCAGCCTCAGTTTATTCGTGTGTAAAATGGGGATAATAGTAGCACCCACCTCCGAAGTTAGTTGAGGATCAAATGTAATACCATATGTAAAACATTTTCAAACCTCAAAATGCTTTGTAAAATGTTAGCTATTGTAATTATCCCCATTTTACAGAGGAGGAAACTGAGACTTAGCAAGATTAAATGACTTGGCTAAGGTCAATAGAATTCAAATCAAGGTCACCCAACTCCCCATTCAATACTTAAAACTGTATCCCACCCAAACAAAACCATATAGCCGTCCAGGCATTCACTTCCATCTAAGCCAGAGAGACAGAACAGTTAAGAAATAGGTATGTGCCTAGGTGCTGGGTATCCCAGTAATGAAATCTCACCAGTTTGTTATGGAAATCGAATACAATCTGCTCGCCGCGGATATTTAATGTAACGTTTCGCTGGATACAGGAGAAGCAATTAGGCTGCTGAAAATTGCGTTTCCATCCCCCATAATTCAATACTGACCACTGTTAGCTGTGCAATATGTGACAGGATTGATAATTAATTTTGCATGCAATCAGTGTAATAATGGGGGAGGGAACAGCAAGGAGGCCTTGAGAGAGGGAAATGTAGCAAGTGCTCAAAGAGATTTTGTAGGAAGAAAGAATCTATATTCAGAGGAAGATTAAAATTATTAAATGCCCCTTCCCAAAGTCTGAAAACGACATCTGCAGAGCCAATCTCCAATAGGACATCCATTCTGGTAGAATTCGGCTCATGAAAATGAGTTGCAAGATTTACATGGAGGAAAAAAATCCCTGTAAAAGGCCATATGTGACCAATTTTTCCTCCTCCTCCTCTTTCCTTGAGCTTAAACTAATTGGACTTTGTTTACCTTCATAAATAAGTGAACAGCATCTCTACCATACACAGCAACAAACCCTGGGCACACTTGTTCTACGAACATCTTCAAAGGAAAATAACTATTTCAAATGGATTTTACCTATTTCCTTCTCCCCCCACCTCCCTGCTGCAGCCTGAATAGAAGAGAGAAAATGGGAGGTAAGAATTTAGTTCCTTCAAGTAGGTTAAACACTGTCATGGAGGACAGGTGGTTCAATTGGATTTCAAATGCTGTATGTCTGAAGGACTTTCTGTTCCTCCATTATATACAACAGCTAGGAGGCTCAGAGGATTAGAGCACTGGGATTAGGATCAGGAAGAGCTGAGTTCAAATGCAGCCTCAGACACTTACTAGCTGTGTGTCCCTGGTCAAGTCACTTCACCACCATTTGCCTTATTCCATTGGAGAAGAAAATGGCAAACAACTCCAGTATTTTTGCCAAGAAAACCCTCGGACAGGATGTTCCATGGGGTCAAGGAGTTGTGCAGACACAACTGAACTACTGAACAACAACAACAGCAAAGGAAGTCAGATGTGGTATCCAGCAGGTAGGCTACTGGAGACGGAAATTAAAGTCAAAAGGGTCAGATAGGTTCACACACGTGCTTCTTCTTTAATAAATTAAGATGAATTCCTTTGGTGTGAGACTTTCCTTTAATGAGAGAGATTATGACCCCTGTATACTTTAATAGATGATCTTCAACAATTAGTATAGCAAAGTAATAATAATAAATCATTACCCTTTGGTCAACCACGTGATGAGGATTTCAGAAAATAGCTGGACAGGCTATCTGGCAAGAGATGTATGGTCTATTTGTGTTCTGTGCTCAAAGCCTTTCCAACTTGGTTGGGTCTAATAAAGATTGTTCTTTGTTGACAAGGGCTTTGAAACATCAAGGTTACTTCCACTCTACAAATAGGCATCAGAGAGGACTTTCCATACACATATTGGTGACCAGAAATTTTAAAATGACACTTTTGTTCCCACTTATATGCACCTTGCTCACTTCAGTTCTTCTTCAGTATCTTCCAGAGCTTTTGGGGGAAGAAGTCACTGGGCTAATACAAGGACACAGGCAGTAGGAATACAAGCCATTGTCCTGTCAGAATGTTTCAGCCTTTGTCTAGATAGGAGTTTAAATAACCTTTTTGTTTGTTTGTTTCACAGATTATTTTGGGAATCTGGTGAAGCCCATGGAATTCTACTTATAATAATGTTTTTAAATGCATAAAATAGGATTAGAAAGGAAATCAATTATATTGAAACACATTATCAATGAAAAAAATGTTCAGAGATCCCAGGTTTAAGAACCTTCATCTTTATTAAAGTTACTTTTATTTTAGATATTATATATATAGTTATTACATTAGTTATTATATTTTATTTCATTATCTTTATTAGGTCTTTATTAAAATAAAAGGGGACTGTGGTATGCAAGGCTTTCCATAAAACTCCAGTAGTTTTATATAACACTACTCCCTTCCCCTTCTTGCATTCTGCCTTTTCATCAACTGGCAATGGACTATTAGCTATTCTCTAGCTCTTCTTGCTTTCTCCTGCCTCTGTAAATTCATACAGCTATTCCACACCTGGAATATACTCCTCCACATTCCCCCGTTTGGTCTTTTTTCTTCCTTCTCCTCAAGGATGTGACAACTTTTATGAATTTCTCTCTCTCTCTCTCTCTCTCCTCTTCCCCCCTACCCGCCCCCTCCAGCACTGAGTCTGGAGTCAGGAAAACCTAAGTTCAAATCCAGCCTCAGACACTTACTAGCTGTGTGACCCTGGGCAAGTCACCTAGCCATTCCCTGCCTCTCTCTCCTCAACCATAAAATGAGGGTCATAATACCACATACCTCATAGGATTGTAATCAGTTTCCAGATATGCCCAATTTTGGTGAAATCCCAACAATGAAAACTGAAAGGCGAAAAGCCTCAGTTCTCCCCACCAAATCAATTAAGTTTTAGCTTTTCAGAATTGAAAATTACCTGATGACTTATGTAGTGCTAATAATATAAATTCATCACAATGGGAAATCTTTTTCCTTCCTTACAAGATAAGGTAAGCTTTCACAATGAAGTAAAAACATGAGATGTGGAAAGAATCCTAGACATTGTGTCAAGATACATGTTTCTGATCCTAGGTTGGCTATTAACAATGTCCGTAATCCTGGGAAAATCTTCTCACTAGTCCTTAATAAGGCTTTCTTATTTTTAAAAGGGGATTAGACTAAATGTGATGGCAAAGATTGGAAATCGAGGGGATGCCCAACAATTAAGTAATGGCTGAACATGGCAAGTGATTGTGATGGAACACTATTATAAGAAATGATAAGAATGGTGTCAGAAAAACCTGGGAAGACATATGAATTCATGCAAAGTGAAGTGAGCAGAACCAGAATATTATACATAGTAATAGTAATATTATAAGGATGATCAACTGTGAAATACTTAGTTCCCATGATCAAGATGATGATCCAAGACAGTTCTAAATGTCCCATGATAAAATGTCATCTATCTCCAGAGAGAGAACTGATTCACTCTGAATACAGATTGACACTGTAAAATTCTTTTCTTTTCTTGTTATTCTTTTTCTGTTTTCTTTTGGAACGTGGATAATATGCAAGATGGAGGGAATTTGGAATTCGTTTTTTTTAAATGACAAAATTGTTACAGCCAATTGAGAAACATTTAATAAAATAAATATTTTTTTTAAAAGAGTTTGAGGTTGAATTTGAAGTAGGGTCTTCCTGACTCCAGATGTAGTACTTTATCTAATGCTCCATCTAGTTGCTTCCAGCATGTCTACATTGCTTCTTGATGTTAACAGCAACTAAACATGAGGTTTCTGACCTTACTTTTGCTTGCCTTCTTTCCTCCCTACCTCCCCAATACAGGAAATTAATTAACTTGAAATTGTCTTGGCCAATGGCTTGACTTCCATCTACCCCAAATTGTGACTTTTGTATAGATAGACCCGAGGATTGTTCCATCTAATCTGTCCAGTGTCCAGTGGTCCTTATTTTCTGTGATCTCTCTATAGCAAGTGATCCTTGCTGTCTTTCTTTTGGATCTTCTCTTTTCCCTTAGGTTCTGTGAAACTTCACTCTCATGATATATCTTATAGCTATCTGATTCATTTTCTCTCTTTCTCATTCATTCTTCTTTTTCCTCACATCCCCTAAGGATAGGTATTCATCAGAGGTAATGACAACCTATAATTTCTTATTTCTTCATCTTTTGGGAATCTTATATACTCCCATGACTTGGATGGCTCCATCCTAAAACTCCACCCCAATATCTCCCAAGAGTTCTAGTCCCCTATTTCCAATTATCTGCCTGGACATTTCCACTTGGCTGACCCCCAACACATCAAATTCAAGAAACAACTTATAAAGTAGTTACCAAAGACAATAACTGCTATGACCCAAGACTTCATTCACCAAAAATATATTAGTCACTTGTTATTTTGTTGTTCATTCATTCAGTCATGTTTGACTCTATATGACCCCATAGACTATAGCACAATAAGCCCTTCTATCCACCACTGTCTCCTGAAGTCTGTCTCAGCTTACGTTTGTTGCTTTCATGACACTACCTACACATCTCGTCCTCTGTCATCCCCTTCACTTTTTGCAATCAATCTTTCCCAACATCAGGGTCTTTTCCAATGAGTCCTATCCTCTCATTATGTGGCCACAGCATTTAAGCTTCAGCTTCAGTATTTGTCCTTCCAATGAGTAGTCTGAATTAATTTCTTTAAGTATTCATTAATTTGATTTCCTTGCTGTCCAAGGGAATCTCGAAAGAGTTTTCCAACACCATAATTCGAAAGCATTGATTCTGCAGTGTTCAGCTTTCCTTATAGTCCAATCTCAGAGCCATACATTACTACTGGAAAAACCATAGCTTTGACTACAGAGATGTATGTTGGCAAGGTGATGTCTCTGCTTTTTAGTATGCTGTCCAGATTTGACACAGTTTTCCTTCCCAGGAGCAAGCATCGTTAAATGTCATGGCTGCAGTCAGAATCTGCAAAGATCTTTAAGCCCCAAAATATAAAATCTGACACTGCTTCCATTTCTTTTCCCTCTATTTGCTAGGAAGAAATGGGACCAGTTGTCATGATCTTATTTTTTCAGTGTTAGACTTTCATCCTCATCAAGAGACTTCTTAATTCTTCACTTTGTGCCATCATCAGAGTTGTATCATCTGTATTTTGTTGACATTTCTCCCAGCAACCTTGATTCCAGCCTTTGATTCATTCAGTCTGGCATTTCAAATGATGTCCTCTGCATGTAAGTTAAATAAATAAGGTGACAAAACCTATCAGTTGTTCCATGTTCAGTTCTAACTCCTATTTCTTGGCCTTCATACAAGTTCCTTAGGAGACAACTGAGATGAAATGGCACTCCCATCTCTTTAAGGATTTGCCACATTTTGTTGTGATCCACACAGTCATTGGCTTTAGTGTAGTCAATGAAGCAAAAGTAGATGCCTTTTCTGGAACTCTCTTGGTAGCTTCAGAAAGAATGAAGAGGTTGGGTCAAAGCAAAATGAAGCTCAGCTGTGGATATGACTGGTGATGAAAGCAAAGTCTGATGCTGTAAAGATCAATATTGCACAGGGATCTGGAATGTAAGATCTATGAACCACTGTAAAGCTGGCCATGGTCAAACAGGAGAATGAAGGTGAATTTACATGGACAGGAATGGGTGAATTTAATTTCAGGTGATCATTATCTCTACTACCGTGGACAAGAATCCCCTTCAAAGAAATCAAGTAGCTCTCATAGTCAATAAAAGGGTGAGAAAAGCAATGCTGGTATATAATCTCAAAAATAATAGAATGATATCTGTTCAAATCCTGGCCAAATCATTCAACATCATAATAACACAAGTCTGTGCTCCAACCACTGATGCTAAAACCAAAGTTGTTCAATTCTATGAAAAACTAAAACATCTTCTAAAAATAACATTAAAAAAAAGATGTCACATTCATCAAAGGGGACTGGAATGATAAAGCAGGAAATCAAAAGATAATTGGAATAAGAGGTAAGTTTGGCCCTGGACTACAAACACTTATTATATGTTGGTATTATACTATGTGATAAAGATAAAAGATAACAAACAAAACAGGCCTTGCCCTTAAGGATCTGACATTCTACTGGAATGGAAGCATCCAGTAATTTGAAGGAAAACATAATTCTAAAAAGGGGTAGAAACAATACTCTTGGCAGACACACCACTGGAGCGTGCATTGGATTTAGAAATTAGAAGACCTGTATTCAAACTCAGTCCCCTTATTTACTAACTGTGTGATTCTGAACAAATAAATTCCCCTCTCTGGGCCTCAATTTTCTCATCTATAACATGATAGAGTTCCAATAGATGCTGTCTAAGACCCCTTTTAGGTCTGACTTCTATGAAGAGATCCCTCTTCCTCGTTGCCCACTCCCTCCCCTACCCATTCTCCATCTCAGACACACATCCCAGTAGTGGAAGGTGGATTTTCTACAACCAAGAAAGTTACAACATTAGCAGGAATTGTCAAACCTATGACTATTCTGTTTTTCTTTGTTACAGTTCTAGATGGCTGAAGTAAGAGATTTAATGTGGCATGCATAACATATAAATAAATGGGCATTTAGTCTGCCTTAAGAGGCACAAAGTCCCTAAAAATGAATGGGAAAACTTTACAAATTATTTTAGAAATAGCCTTTTCACTCCTTTGACACATAGGATACCACTCTTGGAAGGTGACCTACGAAATGACTTGAGATGCCCTATTTAAAAAAAAAGTATGAGCGTCTTGGAAAGGAACCTGACTAATCTAGTTAAGAGGGGTTTTAAATCAATCAATAAACTCAATTCAAATAATTTAACACCTATTCTGTAGAAGGCACTGTGATAGACTCTGGGGCTACAAACCACTTAATCTATATTTTCCTTAGTTTCCTCACATATAAAATGAAGTCTTAGGAGGAAACGACCTCTAAGAGTCATCTCAACTCCAACAAGCTGTTGGAACAAAGACAGGAAATACAGCTAGAGTTGGGACACATGACCCTGTAATGAAATCCTTAATATTCCGGAGAATGCAGTCTAGCGGAAAAGAAAGGTAGGATGTGTATAAATAACTAGAAAATAAGTTAATCATTTATTAAGAGCACCCTAGGGGACAGAGTGGCCTGTGAGGTGCTTAGAGCTGGGGAGATTAAAGTAGATTAAATGGAAGAGGTGGAACCATATTTGGATCTTGAAGGAGGAGAAAGATGTTGATAAATTCAAAATGTAAGGCAAACCTGCACAACTTGTAAACTTCCTCTGGGGGCAGATGGGTTAGACTAGGACATACTGAAGATGGTGGCTTGCTGTGGGTCATGTAGCAAGCAGGAATGTGCACAGTGGCAACCCTACATTGTTCGGGGTGACTGAAATCTTTTGGGGGACCACAAGGGGCCCGTGGGCCATATGTTGTAGAGACCTGGTGTAAGAGATCTCATTTTCAGCATCAGTAATGATATTATCAAAAGTTTGGAGGTAAAAGATGGAAGAACAAGTGAATAAATCCAATTTAGATAAATTTTAGGGTTTGAAGAGGAAAATAGTATGAAATAAGAACAGTAAGGATGGTTGGACCTAGATTATAGAGGGTGCTGCATGTCAAGTTAAAGTACATTTTCTTTGGTAGCCAATAGGAATCACTGATGGTTTTTGAATGGTTAATGACATGATCATGACCTATACATATGAGGAAACTTACTTTGGCAGTGATGTGGAGGATGGATTGCAAAAGAGAGACACTAGAAGTAAAAACAACAGTTAAGAGGCTTACAAGGACTGAGGTCCTGAACAAGGGTAGTAGCAGTGTGAAAGAGGAATGAATGGAATGAATGAAAAATATTAAGGTCTTACTCTGTACCAAGCCCTGTACTAGAGAGATCTATACATAAATTATTTACATATAAAATTCTATAAACATGTGTATATGCACACACATGCATATACATAAACTTTTAGAACATTTTTAATGAAGATAATGGCAGTATACAAATTAGATAGAAAATCAACTGTAGGAAATAGAAAAACCTAGATAGTCTCTGAACCTAAGGAACTAAAGCTATGATCAGCCAAGACAATACATAAAAGAAAGCTCAACTGTCAGGTGAATGGAAAAGCCTAGAAGTCCTAAGGGCCTAGAGTAATTCAGACGAAAAGGCCCAGGGGTCCATGGTCACATGGCCAGAGAGCCCTCCTTACCACCACAATCTTGGGGGTGTCCAGGTTAGCTATTCTGGGGATGAGAAAATTTATGAGGACCTGGTACAGTGGGGTACTTCCTGTAGCTCCCCTGTCTTTACTACAGAGTCCACTTCCTGTACTCCTCATGGGGCTTTCAACTTATATCCTAACCTAGCCCTAGAAGGCCCAAAATGCTCCACTCTTTTTGGTGTGTGACTAGATTCCTAGCTTTTCTCAAACTACTAACTGGGACCCAGTGATTCTGAGAGATGAAGCCATCAGCAGCACATGATCCCTTTCCGGAAGTCCTGACCTCCCCTCTCTCACTACACAGCAACCTTCTTTATATTTTACCCCACACTCCTTTAAGTGGCTCCAATATCCTTCTCACACTCTGTGCTTTATGCCCATGTTAGGTACTGGAACTTTCATGTTGGAAAGAACTTTCACTCATACATACAGTTGATTTTCTATCTAATTTATATATTGACATTATCTTCATTAAAAATGTTCTAAAAGTTTATATATATGCATGTGTGTGCATACACATGTTTATAAAATTTTATATATAAATAATTTATGTACAGATGTCTCTGTATATAAAACATACATATATACACATATGACAAATATGTACATATTTTATATATAAATGTGTTTTGTATGAATTTCTATACATAAGCATCTATGTTTGCATATATACATATATACATATGTGTGTATTTCCAAGTATTTACAGGGCTCAGAAACAGAGTACATGGTAAGGTCCAGAGCACCTCAGGGGAGAAAGTGGTAAGGCAGATTAGGAGGGCTGATGGCCCTCAATCTCATTAAAAGGAATAGATTTTGTGACTTTTAACTCTCCAAGGCATGAACAGCCAAATAGCCAGGAAGGGTTCTGGAATATCCCACTACCAAAGGAAGTGGGGAGGGGCAATGTCAAAGGGTATAAGGATACCTCTTTCAGTATCATGAGGAAGCAAATGTGAAACATATTTTGCATATATTCACATAGCAAGAGGACTTGACAATTGATTCTATGTAACAGCAGAGAGTTGAGAGTGAAAGAAGAGTCAAGGACAAATTCGGTTTTGGGCCTGGGTGACTAGGATGATAGTGGTGCCATCAACAAGAAGGAGGATGTTAGAAATAGAAGCAGGTTTTGGGAGGAAGCTGATGAGTTCAGTTTGCACAGAGCCTTAGTTTTGTAGGAGATCTTGATGAAACTATTCAACCTATAGTTGGAAATACTGGGACTTCTCAAGGACAAGATCAGAGCTAGATATAATGAATGCGATATCATCAGCATAAAGGTAGTAATTGAATTCATAGGAGTGGATAAAATTTCAGGGAGTAAATAGAAGAAAATATATGTACATGAAGCACAAGAGGAAGAAGAGGAACTAACATGGAAAACCAAGAAGACTTTCTCAGAGAGTTAGAAAGAAAACTAGATTAAAGAGTCACGGAATCCAAGGGAGGAAAGAGAAAATGGTCAACTGTATCAAATACTACAGAGTTTAAGGTGGTTGAGGTTTAGATAAGGCATTGATTTTGAAAGTAGGGTCATTCATGACTCTGAGGAGTTCCTGTAGAGTGGTAGATGCAAATGTCAGATTACACATGTTTAAGCAGGTGGAGAAGAAATGGAGGCAGTGAATGGGTGCAGACCACTCTCTTCAGAAGTTTAACAGTCAAAAGAGAGTTGGGATAATAAATTGAGGAGACAGAAGAGTCAAGGCAAAGAGTGTTTGTTGTTTTATCTCTTTGTTTTGATAGCAATATCCTGAACAGGTCTGAAGAAAGAGGGAGAGAGCCAGTAGAAAGAAGAATAATTAAAATGGTTGGTGGGAAGGGGATCAAGGGCACAAATGGAGAGGTTAACTTTAGCAGAAGAGTCTGGCTGCTTAGGTATTCTTTGACATAGTATAATAATAACCTACTGGAACCTATTAAAGTAGGGATGCAATTATATACTTTCCTCCCATGTAGCTCCAGCCAAACTAATATGGAAAAAGGAAGTAGTGATGGGGCATTTAACTGAATTGAGTAGATAGCTATTCTTGCCAATAAAGTGGGGCCTTCTCAATCCAGAACTAGCCTGTCTTTGGATGGTACTTCCAAAAGAAATTATGAGGTCTGGTATAGAGCTGGGAATGAAGAAAATTTAATTTTGTTACTAACTCTCAAAATTTGTGGAGCAGGCTATAAAGATACTAGCAAGAAAAAAGATAATTGTTGATGGGCTTTCATATGCATGTCCTTACTGGACCAGAAGTACAGGGGATGATAAAGGGAAGACACATAGGATCATAGATTTAAGGCCAGAAGGGAACCTAGAGATTATCTATTACAGCCCTCTCAATTCACCGATGAAGTTGTTGAAGAATTAAAAGTTAAAGTGACTTACCCAAGTTTACACAAGATAGTAAATAGGAAAAGTAGAATCTGAACTCAGATCCTTTGATTCTACCATGCCTTCATGCTCTATATTTAGCTCAGATCAGAGACAAAGTCAGATCATATTTTCTCCCATTTGATTTCTTACCTCTTTATCTTCATGTTTGAGTTTTGCATCTGATAAACCAGATGATCTCATGTCAGGGAAACCCAAAGAAATCCTAAGAGAAGTTCTAATTTGTAATCTCTTTTTTTCTCTTTCAGAATGTATGTATCTCTATTTTGATTGTTGCTAAAATTATATTTCCAATTTGTAAATGCCATTTTTGATGAATATTTTTCTATTGAGATAGAATTTTTTATTCCTCAAAGTCCATGCACTTGTCAATCCTTGAATATAAGCTTTACCCTTTCTTGGGGAGAGCTGTACCTGTGTTATTGATCAAGATATAGCCCACTACAATGATCTTTTGGTTACATTTTTAAGATCCTAAAACATGGCAGGTGGGAAGGTTATACCCCAAACTCTTCCTTGAGCACTATTGTTAATACAACCTTATCCTCTCAGAATTAATGGAAGGAGGAGAGGGTGGGCTAACACCAGGAGAGGTTTTCAGGTATAGGGAGGGGAGATAAAGAAGCTCATGTCTAATAGGGTCAATCTTCTTATTAAAGTTGGAGATGAGGTCCTCTATTGAAACGAAGAGGAATTAGAAGCTACAGGAAAGAAGAAAAGATTTTTGAACAACTATATGGAAACTATGATAGCAAGTCAATCACTGAATAGATATTTAGGATCATGGGAGGAAAATATTTGGTGTTAGACCAGACCATAGAAAACATTTAGTTTAATTCCATCGTTTTATAGATGATGAAGTTATTGAGTTCCTATTATGGATGGAATACTGCGCCAGATGCTACAGGAGACAGAAAGATGCATGATTCATGTGTCCTGTCTTCTCTCTGCTGGTAAGCATATAACTTAGGGAGACAGGACAAAAATTCTTTAAATATTAAATAACAATATAATGTCATTATTGTGTATTATTATCTAATACAAGATTTCAAAACACAGTAAGTGCCTAGCTATCAACTAAGTTGTACAGGTTATAAATACTATGGATCAGAAGGGAACAAATGAGATTTAGGCTGGATTTGTCTTTCATGGCAGAGTTGCAACTTGAGCTGAGCCTTGAAGGGTGAGAAAGGATAAGTCAGCCAGGTGGCATACAAATTTTATCTTTCACATGTACTACATTCCATTCTGCAACTGGTTTTAATTCTTAGGGGTGGACTATTATAAAGGGTTGGAGGTCAAAATTCAGGTATTCCAATTATTCAAATGTATTTAAGAGATTCATATCTAAACTCTTTCTCAAGCTGCTGTTCCCATTGCTTTCCTTAACAAAATACAATACTCTTTTCTTGAATGTGGCAGCTAGATGAAGCAGCGGACAGAGCAGGGGCCTGAAGTCAGGAGGACCTCAGTTCAAACGCAGCCTCAGACAAACTTACTAGCTGTATTATGGTGTTCAAGTCACTTAATGTTTGTCTGCCTCAATTTCCTCAGCTGTAAAATGCAGTTAATAATAGCATCAACCTCCCAGGGTGGTTGGGAGGAGAAAATGAGATGCTTTTCAAGCATTTTGTAAATCTTACAGTGCTATATAAATATTAGCTATTATTTTTATTAAACTTTCTGAAGTCATCTCTCCTCCTCAATTTGAGAAGAGCACTGGCTTATATGCAAGCTTTACAGTTTTCTCCATCCAATTATACACTACTGTACCTATAGATGCCTAATCAATATACACAGATCATATGCTTCTCATTAGTTTCTCCATGATAAACCAAACAATCTTCCTTCTTTCCCTCCACCATTTTTTTAAAACCTCAAAGTCATAAGAGGAGAATGAAATAGGGAAGTTTTGGTGCAAAAAGACCGAACTTGAGAGGCAAAATTAAATTCATTTCACTAAAAAGTGTGAATATTATGTGCTCTGGTTAAAATGACAGAAGAAAGCTTTCATTCTTAAATGGACATTTGCTCCAAAACACTCTCATTGCAAAGAAAATCATGCCAATTGATGAACAGGTCAGTAACCTTCATCTAATTGTAGATTTTCAAAACAGGAAGGTTACTATGTCATCTAGCTTGTCTGCATCTCCTTATCTAGATAGAATGGAAGAATAAAGTCCGATCAAAATACAGATTGATTGATTGTGTGCGTGCATGTATGTTCTGTCATGCAAACAAAAACCACAAAATAAAACTAACATTTTCCAAAATAATGAAATCAAAGGGAAGAGTTCAAATTCAGTAACAGACTAAAATTCAACTACTTTATGGGACACTGCTTTGGCATATTGGAGAATCACCAGAGGAAATGTAATGTAATTCTCATTTAAATGAATGCAGTTACCACCTCTGTCCCAACCTCAGTGCTCAAAAAAATGCTGCACACAAATTTATCACATAGCTATTAATGTGTTGTGTATTGTCTAGGTCAATTAGTAGCCTTTATATGATTGCCATATTTTACAACTAGTCACAGATTAATGGACTAATGAATACAATGAAGTAGATGCATTATTTGAATGCACATTGCATGTTTCCATTGAGCTGTAATCATAACCATATTTTACATAATTATAACTTTGAATAATATAAATTTGAATATATGCAAGCACTTCACAGGATTCATTATTTGAGAAAATCTAGAATTCCATCAATTTCACATCTCCAGAATTTTCAAATTTTTCTTTATTATTTTAAACAAATATATACGCACAGAGATACTACACTACCAGAAAAAATAAGGGCAACAAAAAAAAGAAGAATGAGGTCCTTCTCTTATTTTCTCCCTGGGCTTTTTTGGTAATTGAGTTTCCACTGGGGAGGAAGAAGGGAAAAGACTGAACAGGCAGAGCAGTTCTGCGTTTCATCATGAAGATTTATCTGGAGGTAACAAAAAGACATTTGTTCATTTCCCTCCCGAGTGGGTTTTGGAAGCATTCCAAAGCTCAAATAAAGAAAGCCTCATTAACTAATTCCATAGCACACAACCACTCCAAAGCCTCAGAATCAAGTTCAGGGTACTTCTGTTATCCAAATCATGGAGTTTCTCCATCAGCCTGGCAGTATTACTTAAGAAGAACCAGCCAATGTGTTCACTCTCGAACCATCCAGGAGTCCATCACCTTTAGTAACAAATGGCTCCACCTCCCCACCACTTAGTCCTTGGCAACAAGAGAAAGCATACCAAACACACGCTAGGAGGGGTCTCCTATTGTCACATCCTACCTACGAAGGATCACAGCCACCAGAACTCTTGATAAGCATATGTAAGCACCACAGGACCAAGTAAAATCAAATGAGCCCCGGGGATACACTATTGTCTCAAAATTAAGATTCTACCATCCAGACTCCTGAGTTGGTAATTCAATAGGAGGGTGGCTGAGGACATCATGCTCTCTTGAAGCTTTTAATTTAAAAAGCTAAGTGAAGTATTATAGTGAATTTTCCTAATTTGGGCTAGCCAGCCCAGGGAAGGCAGGGTCATAGAGTGATATGTGCATGGTACAGATCTGTCACATTCTCCGATTTGTTTTTCACATATCTTATTCCTATTGAAAAGAGGAACAGAGAGGCAGCAAGACAATGAGGGAACAGTTTGACCCCCTGGTTTTAAATCAAAAATGAGTATACCATAAAGAGGGACACAGTACCTTCTCCCATATAGCTCTAGAATGGCTTGCAAAAGCATCAAGACTATCACCAAACATCCACTGAACATTTTCCATTGATGGCACAAGGAGTTCTTCCACTTTTTTATATTCTTGCTGTATATACTTTTAAAAATATAAAATGCCAAAGAAAATTTCCCTTTGTTAAAACATGCATTTCACTAATTTCCTCTTGAATAGAAGATCTTGGCATATTTCCTATATTAATTGGATACCTTTCCCCTCCTATTTTTTCTTATTTTTAATGAATAAATTGTTACTCTGACTTTAAAAACAACAAACTAAATTAAGCTTATCCTTACAATTATTTAAACTTTTTAAAATGACCTTTAACTATAAAAATGTATAAGTTCCTCCCCTTCTTTTTCCTTTGTTCCCTCTTCCCCTGCATTTGCATATGTGCATATATACACACCCACATATGATTTGAGGGCAGAGAGAAAATAAAAGAGAAAGAGACACACAGAGAGCCCTCGGGGAGAAGGTGTGAATGTTTACCTTGTGGTTCTGTTTCTTGTACTTCATATTATTTCAAATGACTTTCTTTTAAAAAACATATTTTATTGATATCTTTTTTTTTTTATTTTTAGAGTGCTTAGATTTGCCCTCCCCCGCAGTTCCTTCCTTTGCCCCATCCCAGAGATCCACCACTTTCAACAAAGATCTGGCATTTCTACCAAGGGATTTAATGAAGGCAGACAATGCAAAAGCTAGTGTTGTATCCCTTGGATCAAGCCTGCCTATAATTGGTGGTAAGAAATAATATTGTGATATTAATGGAATAATTATTCTGGAAGAACTATTTAAGAATGGCATATATTGTGTAGCTACCTGAGAGGACTGGTCCTGGGTACGCTGCCCTTGAATCTTCACTGTGGTACATGGGAGTGTCACAGGTGTCTATGGTGGCTTGAAGTTATGATTTCTAATGTTCCAGTGGCTGCGTACCTAATGCATCTGTGAAATGGTGAAAATTAGTTTCACTGGTATAACCTCAGCCCCTCAGGATGTATGTATGCTAAGGTGAATCCAGAGACCAGGTATTACCTAACCCTAATCTCTTACCCTATGCCCCTAAACCTCTTGCTGCTGTAACACATTTAGTTAATCCCTGAGTTCCTGTCACTCATTCCTCATAATTCAAAAAATATATACTCATTGCAGCTGTCCATATTACTGTCCATATTACCTTTTGACAGGCCAATCTCTTATTGGTGCCACTCTTTGCTTAAAATTAGAGCCCTGGGAAGCTGTGGGCCTTCTACCATTGCAATGGTTGCACTTCTGAAGCTTCCATTGTGTACTATTCACAGATTATGAAAAATGGAAGCCATAGACGAAGACTGTTCCTTTCTTTCCCTTGTGATTAGCAATAAAGTTTTGTTTATTCTTCTCCCTGTGTGATATTGCTACTCTTCATTTGAATTGCTTCCTCCCCTTTTTTCACTACAGTACCAAAACTGGAAGATAAAAAATGATCTGCATTTAGCAGACAGTACTGCCTATCTGAATTGCTCTGGCTGAGGTTACCCTTGATTTCCTGTCTATGGAGAAAGGGTCTTTGGTGGGCCTTGGGCATTTTAGCTCTTAAATTTGTTCTCTACCTCCCATAGGAAGGTTGTAAATCACCTCTTGAATGAGTCTCAGGAACAACATGCCTATTCCTATGCACAAAAATTAGCATAAGAATTGGGTTGGTAACATCTTCAGACTTTTAGATTCCCATTCCACAGGTATAGCTAGCAGCCTATACAGGTTTCTGATCAATTGTTCAAGTCACATCAATCACAAAAATAGGAATGTGAATGGAAAAGACCCTAACAATAATGGGTAAGGATGGAATAAAAGCCAAAATGGGAAAGGTTGCTAACTTAAAAAAAAAAAAGTTTGAAGAAGTAGGAAGCAGGTTGATATTTTTTAATCCTGAGAAATGTGGAAAGGAATACAAAGTGTTGGAAGTACACTTAAAAAATATGAAAGTCAATGTAATGGATTTTAAAAATAATGAACCATGAACAATCATCTTTGGAAATGTTGGTAGTTGGGAAATACTTGTATAGCATTTTGGAAGCATGTCATAACTGGGCTTCAAATAACTACTCATATTTCATAACTACATAGGTTAAGTATCCATGATTTTATTAGTCAGGGGACACCCGCTTGCCTCCTTCAGTCATAACCTACTTATGTTATAGTAGATGAATCCTAGGTAGCTAACATGCCCAGGGTTGCACAGCTAATAATCAGTCTGAGGGCAGGATTTGCATTGGTATTTCTGACATCAAGCTCAGTACCTCTACTATGTCTTGCTGCCTCTCTTCCTAGCTACGAATTGACAAATAATTCATAAGTGGGATATCAATTCTAACCTCCAATATTTACTCCCTCCCCCACACCTTTCAAAAAAATCTAGTTTGATTGAAGTAAAAGTACGGCAATCGGTCCCAGTAACATACTAGTAGGTATAGAGAAAGGGTATGGTTTAGTCAAAAGAATATAGGACTAAGATTTAGAAGACCTAGGTTAAAGATGACTTAGGAGAAAAGAATGACTAAATAAATATGTATGTATGTATGTATGTATGTATGTATGCATGTATTTATGTATGTATATGTATGTGTATATATACACATATATACAATATACATAAAACTTGAAAAATAAGGGAGAACTTGGATACTTTTTTAACTTAGAAAGGCAGCATGACAGTGGATAGGGCAGTCAATGGAATCTAGAAGTCCTGAGATCATATCCAGGCTAAGATACTTACTAGCTGTGTGTCCCTGGGCAAATCATTTTACTTCAGTTTCCTCATGTGTGAAATGAAGGTGATGGCCTCTAACATCCGTTTTATTCATTATATGTATATATGTGTATGTATGTATATATGCATCTAAGCATATGTAGGTATATGTGTATGTATACACACAGACACATGTTATATGCATATATATGTGTACTATATGCACATGCACTGTACATATACATGATTAAATAAACATGTAGTACGTGTACACACACACACACACAAATCCTGCCAGTATGAAATTACACCCCCCTCGGCTGAATGAAATTAAAAATTAGGAATTTTCTATACATTCTGAAAGACAGAGGGAGATTTCAACTGCCCTCTGCTTTGCAGCCAAAATCTTTGACTGTACCTAATCAAATCAGGTTAGAAAGATGATTATCGGGCATATTGAAAAAGCAGTTTCTGAATTGAAGGGAAAATGGTCTCTTGTTAAGTAAATATACATTTTCTGGCTAGTGGATCAACCAGAATAAGGTTAAATTTAACTGTATAGTCAATTAAAGTTTTGAGGTGCAGAATATTAACCTAAATTTGTCAGAAGAGGAATCACATGATAAGGAAGCAGACTCCATGGGGTCCCTTGGCAGAATATATAGGGAACAGTGGCCAAAGGGAATTTAAGGGTAGAAAGGAAGAGAGGTTCACAGCAAGACTGCTCATAGGGAAACAAAGAGGGAAAAGCCAGAGGGAGTGGGGGCCAGATGGTTCCAGACTGACAAAAAATTCTAAATATGTCTTCTCTAGTCAGTCCTTGATGCATTCACAAGCCTGGTCTTTCATAGAATCATAGAGAGTTGGAAAGGTCCTTAGAGGCCATCAGCTTAATTTTACAAATGAGGAAACTAGAGTGACTTGTCCAGGGTCACATAGCTAGTGAGTATCTGCGTCTGGATTCGAACTCAGGACTTCTGGAATCCATTGAGTGCCCTATCCACTGTAATGCCACCTTTTTAAGTAAAAAATGTATCCAAATATTTGCCTGATATTCAATCTTTATTCCATTTAGGATCACAGGACATAAAGCTAGAAAAGGCATTTCAAATTACCTAGTTTGGCCCTCCTATTTCACAGATGGGAAAACTGAAGCTCAGAGAAACTAAGTGATGTTGCCCAACATTATACATGCAATAAAATAAAAGAGTCTGGATATTAATAAAAATTGCATCACTCCAAACCCAATTCTGTTTCCATTGCCATGTATTACTACTTCAGAGCTACTGGCTTCCTGGAATTCTTAATAAAATTTTTAAATCTCTGGGGAATAACTATTTTTCTTTTTAAGTGTTTAATCTATGATATTCTTTGTACATTAATCAAATATTTTAAAAGGAAAAATAGAGTCATTGTCCAGATATTTGGAATTTTTGTTAAGAAATGTGTTACTTTCCAAAGACTTTCCCTACCTCTCGATACCCTCAGTACAATCCTTCTTTGTAAGAAATCAATAGCAAGAGAATTAACAAACTGGCTGCACTTCATCCCTCACCTCTCTGCTGAAAGGCTGGAGATATCTTAACATCAGTCTTCTGAAATCACAATTAGACCCTATAGTGAGTGGAATTCTGAAGGTTTTCAGTGTTGCTTTCCTTTACATGATTGTGATCAACATGCAAATTGTTCTCCCAATTCTTTTAACTTCAACTTTTATCGGTTCATATGTCTTCCTGAATTTCTCTAAATTATTCATTCTCATCAATTCTTGCAGTGTAATAATATTCCATTCTTTCATATGCCAAAGTTTGACCAGCCATTCTCAAATTTATGCGTATGTACTATCCTTCCAGTTGTTGTTTTTTGTTTGTTTGTTTGTTTGTTTGTTTGTTTGTTTTGTTTTTTTTATGCTACTATCAAAAGTGTTGCTAGGTGGCTAGGTGGTACAGTGCATAGAGTGCTAAGCTTGGAGTCAGGAAGACCTAAGTTCAAATCTGACCTCAGATACTTACTAGCTGTATGACCCTGGGTAAGGCATTTAACCCTGTTTTTCTCAGTTTTTTCATCTGGATAATGAGCAGAAGAAGGAAATGGCAAACTACTCTAATATCTCTGCCAAGAAAACTCTTCCAAAAGGGGGTCACAAAGAGTGAGACGTGACTGAAACAGCTAAACAAAAACATATGTGGTATATACACACATACACCATTTATATAAATACATACAGGACTATATATATATATATATATATAAACATATATATATATGTAATATATATATTACATATATATATGTAGAACTACATATATGTAACTTTCTCTCTCTCTGACACACACACACACGCACACACACACAAACACAAGCACAAATGATGCCAGAGGAGACCTCCAAGCTCTTCATTTTACAATTCAAAAACCTGAAGTCAGGTATATTCAGTAACTTTTTGACATTACACAGGAAGAAGCTGGGCTTGGAAATCAAACCTAGTTTCCCTACCTCTAAATCTAATGTGTTTTTTCCCCTACTACACTACAATGCCTCACTTGTCCCATCAGTACTATACTCCAAAGAAAAACCAACAACAATTTCATTCTGATGGGATTTATCCTCTAATCTTTCTTATACACATCTCTTAAATGTCTCTTCTAAACCACCTGTAAACCCTTCTCCCATCACTCCTCAGTATCTTAAATCTATTATCACTTCCCAGCACCTATTCTTTATTGTAAGAAAAAAGATTATATGAAAAATTATCATTTCCTCTAAAAGTTGTTTTTATAAAGCAGCCCACCTCAAGCAGGGCATAGAAGAGGTCATTTTTACCTTGTTTTTATGTTTCCAGTTTACCTTGTTTCCAGTTAGTTAAAAATTCTTTCTCCATTCCCTGATCATGATGAACTTATACAAGATTAACACCAAACATAGGGAGACAAAATGGCAGAGAAAAGCCAGGAAATTTGCTGAGCTTTCCACAGTTTCCCTAGGAAACAACATTAAATTAAGCCACTAGCTGGATTCTGGAGCAAAAGACTCTACAAAAAGATGGAGTAAAATAATTTTTCAACTTAAGATAACTTAGAAGGACTTTGGGAAAGGTCCGTGTCACTTGGGTAAAAGGACAAGCACAGCCCAGAGCAGATGGTGTCTGGGCAAGCCAGTGGGAGGCTCTTACGCACAGCATAGATCAGCAACCAAGGCACCTCAGTCCTGATTCAGCAGGCCAGTGGCACATCAGGCCAACTGTGAGGCTGCTAGTCCCAGTGTAAAAGGCAAATTGCCAGCTACAGAACCTGGAGCACAATAGGGGTGACTAGGCTGGGCCACCCCAGTGCAATGGGCAAGCCACCAGCACTAGAGGCCCCAGAACAAAAAGCCAGTGAGCAGGCCCTGACCTGCTGCACAAGAAGCTTGGGACAGTGCCCTAAGAACAAAGCTCAACTTAAAAAGTCATGAACTTGGCTAAAAAATATAGGGAAGGGGGGAAACAGAAAAAAAAAGCCCTGACCGTAGAAAGCTACTATGGTGACAGGGAAGATAAAAACACAAACTTAGAAGAGGTCAACAATGTTAAAATGTCTACAAGCAAAGCCTCAAAGGGCAATATAAATTGGCTTCAGACCCAAAAAGCCTCTTGGAAAAGCTCAAAAAGGATTTTAAAAATCAAATCAGTGAGGTAGAAGACAAATTGGAAAAAGAAACAAGAGTTATGCAAGAGAGAATCAAAAGCTTGGAAAAGGAAAATTGACTGAAGAAAACAATTCCTTAAAAAAATACAACTGGCCAAATGGGAAAAAACAATTCCACTGAAGAAAACAACTCCTTAAAAAGTAGAATTGGACAACTAGAAAAGGAATAACAAAAGCTAACTGAAGAAAATAATTTCTTAAAAATTAGAAATGGGCAAGTGAAAGCTAATGACTTTATGAGATATCAAGAATCAGTCAAACAAAACCAAAAGAATGAAAAATAGAAGAAAATGCACAATTAGTACATTAGTGCATTACATTTCATTGGAAAAACAACTGACCAGGAAAAATAGATCCAGGAGAGATAATTTAAGAACTATTGGACTGCCTGAAAGCCATGATAAAGGGAAAAAAAAAGGAAGAGTCTAACCAGCACCTTTCAAGAAATTATCAAGGAAAACTGCATTGATATCCTAGAACCAGAGGGTAAACTAGTAATTGAAAGAATCCATTGAAAGTTGGTTTTATGGGCGGGGGGGGGGGGGGAACCCAAAACCACACAGTACAATACAATAGATAAACTTTTGGTTAATTTGATTAACAAAAAGAGGGAAGAAAACCGAATTACCAGTATCAAAAATGAAAACAGTGAATTCAACACCAATGAAGAGGAAATTAAAGCAATAATTAAGAGCTATTTTGCCTAGCTGTATGCCAATAAATATGATGATCTAAGAGAAATGAATGAATATCTACAAAAATATAAATTGCCCAGATGAACAGAAGTGGAAATTAAATACTTAGGTAACCCCATTTTAGAAAAAGAAATTGAACAAGCCATCAATGAACTCCTTAAGAAAAAAAATCACCAAGGCCAGATAGATTTACAAGTTACTTCTACCAAATATTTAAAGAATAATTAATTCCAATACTATACAAAAGATTTGGAAAAATAAACAAAGAAGGAGTCCTACCAAAACATGGCACTGATACCTAAACCAAGCAAAACCAAAACAGAAATAAAATTATAAACCAATTCCCTAATGACTATTAAACAATTAAATAAAATATTAACAAAGAGATTACAGCAAATTATCATCAGGATAATACACTATGACCAGGTGGAATTTATACTAAGAATGCAGGACTGTTTCAATATTAGTTAAACTAACAACTTAATTAACTGTATTAATAACAAAACTAACAGGAATTACATGATTATCTCAATAGATACAGAAAAAGGTTTTGATAAAATAAGCCACCCATTCCTATTAAAAACACTAGAGAGCATAGGAATAAATGGAGCTTTCCTTAAAATTCAGTATCTATCTAAAACCATCAGCAAGCATGGAAATGGAAATAAGCTAGAAGCTTTCCCAATAAGATCAGGAGTGAAACAAGGATGTCCATTAACACCACTATTATTCAATATTATGCTAGAAATGTTAGCTACATGAAATAATTAACAACTTTAACCAAGTCACAGCATATAAAATAAACCCACAAAAATCTTCAGCATTTCTATATATTACCAACAAAGTCTGGTAGCAAGACAGAGAAATTCCATTTAAAATAACTGTAGACAATATATAATATTTGGAAGTCTACCTGCCAAGATAAACCCAAGACCTATTTAAATACAATTACAAAACACTTTTCACACAAATAAAATCAGATCTAAACAACTGGAAAAATATTAATTGCCTATGGGCAGCCTGAGCTAATATAAAAAAATTACAGTTCTACCTAAATTAATTCAGTGCCATACCAATGGAACTACCAAAAAAATATTTTATAGAGGTAGAAAAAAATAATAACTAAATTCATCTGGAAGAACAAAAGGTCAAGAATATCAAGAGAATTAATGAAAAAAAAAATTACAAAGTAAGGTAGTCTAGCCATGCCATATCTAAAACTATATTAAAAAGCAGCAATCATCAAAACTACTGGGTACTGGATGAGAATACATTGGTGGATCAGTGGAATCAGTTAGGTATACAAGACACAGTAGTCAATGACTATAGTAATCTACTTTTTGATAAACTGAAAGACTCCAGCTTCTGGGATAAGAACTCACTATTTGACAAAAGCTGCTGGAAAAACTGGGAAATAGTATGGCAGAAACTAGGTGTAGACCAATATCTCACATTGCATATGAAGATAAGGTCAAATTGGGCACATGATTTAGACATAAAGGGTGATGCAATAAGCAAATTAGGAGAGCAAGGAATAGTTTACCTGTCAGATATATGGGAAAGGGAAGAATTTAGGACCAAACAAGAGATAGAGAACATTAGGAAATGCAAAATGGATAATTTTGATTACATTAAATTAAAAAGGTATTATAAAAACAAAGCCAATGCAACCAAGATCAGAAGGAAAATAGAAAGCTGGGGAACAACAATTTTTACAGCCAGTGATTCTGATAAAGGCTTCATTTCTCAAATATATAGAGAATTGAGTCAAATTTATAACAATACAAGTCATTCCCCAATTGATAAATGGTCAAAGGATATGAACAGGAAGTTATCAGATGAAGAAATTAAAGCTACCTATAGTCATATGAAAAAAAGCTCTAACTCACTATTGATTAGAGAAATGCAATTTAAAACAACTCTGAGGTACTATATTTGGAACTATTTCCAAAGTGCTATAAAACTGTGCATACCCTTTGATCTAGCAATACCACTACTAAGTCTATATCCCAAAGAGACCATGAAAAAGGGAAAAGGACCCACACGTACAAAAATATTTATAGCAGCTCTTTTTGTGGTGGCCAGGAATTGGAAATTGAGCGGATGCTCATTAATTGGGGAATGGCTGAACAAGTTGTGGTATGTGAATTCAATGGAATACTATTATGCTATAAAAAATGATGAGCAGGCAGATTTCAGAAAAACCTGGAAAGCCTTGCACGAACTGATACTGAGTGAAGTGAGCAGAACCAGGAGAACACTGTACAGAGTGACAGGAACATTGTATGATGATCAACTATGAATGACTTTCCTCTTCTCAACAATACAATGATCCAAGACAAGTCCAAAAGACTCATGATGGAAAATGCTATCCACATTCAGAGAAAGAATTATGGAGTCTGAATGAAGATCAAAGCATATGATTTTCATTTTTTGTTTTTCCTTTCTCTTGGTTTTTCCCTTTTGTTCTTCTTCTTCTTCACAACATGACTAATGTGGAAATATGTTTAACATGATCGTACATATATAACCTATATCGATTGCTTGCTGCCTTGGGGAGGGGGAAATAAGGAAGTTAGGGAGAAAAATTTCAAATTCAAAATCATGTAAAAATAAATGTTGAAAACTGTCTTCACATGCAATTGGAAAAAATAAAATACTATTGGGGGGGGGGGGAGGGGATATTAACACCAAACACCATGGGTCATTTCAATACAGGCCTGGCAATCCAACCAAGGCATCAATACTTCCTAGAGAGAGGGTCTAAAACTCAGGTAATTTATTTCTAGGCAGTTTAGTATTTCCCATGAAAACAGGAGAAGAACAGAATCAGCTGCCCTTAAAAAGGTCTTATTCTAATAGTTATGGTTCCCACAAAATTAATGACAGATGAAAGATATATCCAATGAGACCAAAGTTTTCATGTAACAGGCTTGCCTTTGCTAATCAATATATACGTTACAGTCACAAATTTGTCAAGAAATCCTTGCATGGGGGAATGAAGCAATGGGATGTTTCCTGATATAGATACTATAGCCTTATTGGAGAGCCCTAAGATGTAGGAGAAAGAGCTTAAGCCTTGGAATCAGAAGACCTGGGTTCAAGACTTGGTTCTGCAACTTAAAACTGATGAGATCTTAGGTAGATCACTTAACACTTCTGAGCCCCTTATGTGAAAAAAAAGAGAGAGAACACCAGTTATTGGACGTTCATCACAGGGTTGTTGTAAGAATAAAATCAGATAATGTATAAAATGTATTTTGTAATAAAAATATATATAAAATAAGAAAAAATTTTAAAATTGTGTACTAATATCCATCAGATATTTTGCTCTTGCTAATAGCAGTGGCTCAAAAAAAATGTGAACACCTGAGATCATTTGAAAGGTTATCTAATAACTCTATAAGTCTTATGTTATAAATAGTGAGGTAGTAAAATGAGCAATGAGTTTAAAGTCAGAGGACCTGGGTTCAAATCTTGGCTTGGCTACTTGGTATTTTTCTGACTTCAGGCAATTCATTTATCTTCTCTGGTCTTCAGTTTCCTTGTCTGTAAAGTGAGGCTATTGGACAAAAAGCTTTAAGGTATTTTCCTAAGTCTAAAGTTATGATTCTATGATTTTAGGATTAACTCAGAAATCCAAAAAATAATAACAACAGTAAGAAGAACACTACCCTTTCTCTGTTCTCTTGTATGAAAAGGAACAAAATGTCATGTATGTCTCAGGAGTCACATTTTCTCATGCACTCTAATGTAAATCACTCATCATTGTGTTGAAAGGTTGTCTGACAAGCATTTCCTAGGAACGAAATAAATAGTACAATAGGCTAACCTGCATAAGACTGATATAAGTAGAGGACTTTCTGTAACTTAGAATTAGTTTAAAAATCATTTCCATACTTAAAAAATAGTGGGAACTAGCACTTTATTTATTCTTTCTCCCTTCTCCCTCCCTTCATTTCTCTCATCTCCCATATATTTTTCTGTTTCTTTTTTCCCCTCTTTCTTTTTTGATCTTTCCTCCTCTTTTTCCCCCTCTCTCAAATGACCAGGGATAAACCACTGTCACAAAGTAAGTGTTCATGTAAGCAAAATATCTGAAAAGATAGTACCAAGAACCGTTGGAGAAGGAGAGAGGCTTGAAGAGAAACCCCAGAAATGTTTCTCCAACAGTTGCCAGAAGAGACAAATAACTGTTAAAAATGACTGAAGACCAACAAACAACAAAAATGCTGCACGGTAGCAAGTTTGGTTGGCCCTATCTATTCTCAAGCAAAGCTAACTTGTCCTTGTAGTGGATGAGCAGTACACACAGATATGCTAAATTCATAGAAGTTTATGTACACATATATAGGCAGCTAGCTCACTCAGTGGATAGTGTCAGGAAGACCTGAGTTCATATAGCCTCAAATACTTACTAGTTGTGTGACCCTAGACAAGTCATTTAACCTCTGCTTGCTTCTGTTTCCTTAATTATAAAGTGGGGTTAATAATAGCACCTACCTCACAGGGTTGTTGTAAGGATCAAACAAGATAATATTTGTAAAGAACTTAGCACAGTTTCTAGCACATAAAAGGATCTATGTGTAAATGTTAATTCACTTCCCACTCTTAGAGAGGGCTGATTTGTGTAAAGCCACCTTACATTTATAATTGATGTTTTGGCAGGATACTCTTAGAGCATACTACTTTCATATAACACAAGTTTCCTCAGAGAAACCCCCAGTAGTCATGTTCCAGAATAGCCAACTACTTGTGAGTGCTGTGTAGGCAACTTATAGAAGGAACGCTGATTTTTCTCTGGTATCAATTACTTTCTCATTCTCATCTCACATCAACCCTTAACATAACCATGATAGTGATAGGCCTCTTTGGACCTGTGGAAGATTTCTCTGAAAGCCCTGTATTGTTGAGAAACTGATACTCCTATCTCTGCAGAGAACCATAAAAGAGAAGGCCCCAAAGCCTTTGGAAAATGGGAATTTTTGTGACTTCCTGAAACCCCATTTCCTTAATAAGGTGCAGGAAATCCATCATCTGAGTATTCAAAGGACTGAGTCCTTAGGTATTCTAAGTACCCCCGGGCTGTAGCTCGTCCTGCTGCTATAAATAAGTACTTCTGGTCTTTTGGTCTGCCCTGAATCTAAACCTTTGCATGTGTTGTCTTCTCCAAATACAGTGTGAGCTTCTTGAGACCAGAAATGGGTGCAATTTTTTTCTATTTTATTTCCTGTATTCCCAGGATTAATCACAGTGATTAGCACATAATAAGTATTTAGTGTTTTTTTTTAATTCATTCAGCATTCCTGATTTTTTAATGCTAAAGTGAAGAAAATCCTATTTACAAAATGGATGGGGAGGTCATTTATTTATGTTACAGAAGTCATACTTTAATTAATTTTATTATTAATAGATAAAATAGTAGCTTTCATTTGTATGCCACTTTACCTTTATAAAAAGATCATTTCCAACATTATTGCATTTGATTCTTATAATAAAACTACTTTCAGGATCTATGATTTCACGGCTATGGGTACTCCCTTTTCCAGTTCAGGTTACAATGCCCATACAACTTCACATGTATTTTTCAAGGGTTTCTGTGGTTGAAATGTTCATCATCATGGCTACAGTTAACCTCTGATAATCTGAGCTAAACTAGTTCCTGGACAACAGCCATACAGCTCACCCTTAGGTAATGTTCAAGTCATTCTAGTTTGGTAAGAAATGCTAGAGTTTGTGGTCTACAGCTTGAAAGCAAGGTCACCTCCATGTCACAATGTGGCATTTGGGTTAGGACTTGAAGGGAAAATGAGGCAAGCAATGTGACCATTATTATTTCCAAAACCATATTTAAAAAAATGAGGCTTAAATAACTTGTAATTTACCCAACCTAGAAAAACTAGGCCTTGAACCTCTGCTCTTCTCATTCCAATTTCACTGCTCTTTCTACCATTAAGGACCATTGCTGCAAATGAATAGTGAGGTACTCTGCTGCATTGAGATTGATCTGGCTCCAAGGAATTAGTTCAAATTATAGAATTTTAAAATTTAAATTAACTTTGCAGTCCCTTTAAACTCTAACTGCTCTGACAGACTCTAACCGCTAAATCATACCTAATACAACAAGTGGTCATTTAGCTGCTGCTTCAAGACTGTCTGTGACAATGAAAGTCCATAACATCAGAAGCAGCACATTCCATTTCTTGATAAATCTAATTTGCAGGAAGATTTTTTTCTCTTATGTTTAGATAAAATCTACCTCCCTATAACTTTCTCCCTTTGGACCCAGATCTGCTTTCTGGAGTCCAAAAAAAAAAAACAACCCAAAACAAAACAACAAAACAAAACCCCCCAAAAACAAGTTGTTCATAGGATAACAAAAAAATTCACAGGATATAGATGTGGAAAGGCCTAAGTCCCACAAGTGGCCTCAAGGCCACAGATTCCTCTCCTTTAGGGAATCGAAGAGACAAGCTTCCAACGCAGGTCCTGTGTCTCCTAATTCTGTATTCTTTCTATCGTTACATGTTGTGTCTAATCCCACTTCTGTCTGACGTTTCCAAATGTTAAAGACTGCTTTCAGGTCTTCTTAAGACTTATAAACATTGCTTCAGCTAATCCATGTATGATATGCATTCCAGCTACCTCGATACCTTAGCTGTCCTCTCTTGGACAAATCGTAGCTTGTTAATGTTGCTTACAAAATGTGACATCCAGTACTTCAGACATGCTTTGAGCAGCAAAGACAATAACAAGGCTATTGTCTTCCTAACCCTGAGTACTGCATTAATGAAGTATGGGATTTATGCTATCAACTACCAACATAGTTGGGTCACTTACTTAACCTCTTAAAGATTCAGTTTCCTCCTCTATAAAACTAGGAGGTTGGACTAGATAACTTTTGTGACAAATGAAAAGCCCAAGAGACAGAGCTTCTGGATAATTAATGATCAATTTATTAATTAGACTAGCAAATAATCAATAAATTGATAGTCAGTGGTCTCTTTGGGTAACCAAAGGTAAAACCATGGAGATCACTGAATGCTTGAATACCTTTGGAAAAGGGGTTGCCCGGAGAGGTGAAAATCAATCCTGATTGGTTAATGATTAATGAGTGGGTAGACTTTTTCTAATGAGGCGGTGTCTAAAAGCCCTCAGCCCTGCCTGCTGGATTCTAATATCAATAATTGTTTATTAATATAATAGAAAAATAATCACTTCTCTAACCTTTGAGGTCTTTTCCAGCTCTAAAACTGTGAGACATTTGGTTTTTTGCCTCCACGTCACTCTTAAATTCCCTTGAGAGTCCATTAAAGCTTTGGAGCTTCCTCCCCTTCAAGTCTCTTTAAACCACATTTTCCCCATCCAGTAGGTTTTGTTCTGGAACACATTTTGTTTTGCATAAAATGAAATACATTGCAAGCAGCCAAGTGTCTCCTTTAACTTGGGTTATATTGGCCAGTGGAGCTATCTCAAGTCTCTCTGGTGCTAAAACAAACAAAAAAAAAAACCTTCAATAAAGAAGGGATGTCATCAGATTAAATATTAACATTTTTGTTTCTAAACTTGTAATTCTTCTTCATTAAATAGTAGATGGTCTATGAGAATTGCTGTGGCCAATCAATCTATCAAAATGAAAATGATTACCTTTGATAGCGTAATTAAATTTGCTTACTACTCCAGAGTCTTAGATAGCTGTGGAAAGTATTGTCTTCCCTGGCAACTGCCTAGGTCCTGTCTTCCTTCTCTAAGTACATAAAGGAAATATAGCCAGACTGGTTAATGTTAAATATGTGCAGATGTGCTTAAATCCTTCATAATCGCTATTCATAAAAGTCTGTGGCACTGGTTTTCCTTTCTCTTTTTTTAAAGAGAGGAGTGATATCAAAAATGTCTCCTACTTCACTGAGCATGAGGTTATAAGCAATTAATATTGTATGGAGATAAATAGGTCCAAATGAGACTATGGATTTGGTTTTTGTCTTAAGATGTTATATTAAATACATGCTAGGAAATGGGTTCAGCAAACCAAAGGATCTCACTATGCAGCTAGAGTTTGATACTAAAGCTAATGTGCTTAGAGTCAAGAAATGAAATGAAAACAAGTAAAAAGGAGGTGAACATTTTCACTTTAAAACAAAAAGAAAGTTATAAAAATGCCTAAATCACTTTGATATCACAAATGAATGTCTAAATCATGCTGAACATCTATCTCTCTTCTTTCCATCAGAACCACAGCTGGAAACTACTGGGCTGCTTCAAAGGAGGGAAAGCCATCTGCTTGTCAGCTAAGCATTCTTCCACTCTCATTTACTTTCTCTTCTTTTTTTTTTCCATTTAAGGGATAAGCATTAGTCTTTGTTTCTAAGATGATAGGCTCTTTGCTTGAGTTATATCCCCATGTTAAATAGCTTTTTAGGTTTTAACGAGGTGTTCTAAACATAGGAACATTGTTTTTCCTCTAAAAATGAATCCAGAAACTAAGCAACCAACTTACTGCCACTTTTTAAACAATTCCTTCATACAAGGAATACAGCAATACATAGATAATTTCTCGATGTCAATACTGCCGGTAATTGACAGTACCCATCAACACATATAGACCTTTGCCCAACTATATTTACAAGAAAAAAGGTCATATGCTGATTTTTAAAAGACAAAACTCTTAGGCTAAAATAATTTGCCACAAAATGACATGAAAGTGAGGTGATTCCAGGCTATATAGTTAAGTACCATGCAGAAAGTAATAAAAATTCAAGGAGGGAATTAAAGACAAAAGTCAGGGAGGGAGATCAGAGGCATATATGCTCATTATTGTGAGGGTCCTCTTTCAAGAAGCTTATATCATTCCATCTAATATTGCCTTCAAGTAGCAGAAAAGTGAATTAGAAGAGATAATGCAAGTGATAATTTTTCTCATCTTATGGTGAGAGGTTGACTTTTAGGTACATGATTAGAAACCAGTCTAGAACTTTTTTTCAAATGATCAAAATAAATCTATGAACTTGTTCATAGGTGAAGGGAGTTGGAAATACTCATGGGTTTAAAGCTGGGAGGGATTTCATAGGATAACCACTCTAATACTACTACCAATAGCACCATCACACTTTACAAATAAGGAAATAAATCCAAAAAGGCTGAGTAACTTGCCCAAGGAAGTGGAGAAGGAAATGGCAAAACACTCCAACATCTTTGCCAAGAAAACCCCATGGTCCATAGGGTCACGAGGTAATAGACACGACTGACTGAATGACAGATAAGACAAACTTGCCCAAGGTCACGTGGATATTACGTAAAATGAAGTCTGTAAATATCAACCAAATGAAAGTCTACCTTCACTTACACTATACTGGCCTAGCTGAAAGTAAGACCCCCAGACCCCCTGCCTCCAAATCCACTGCTCTTCCCAGTATGCAAACCATGCTGCCTCCTTATGAAATTGAAACCGTGTGAAAGTATATCAACACATCTGTCGGCTAATAGAAAGAGAAAAGGACTAAGACTTCATAGATGTGAGTTCTAATCCAGGTTCTGCTGCTAATTACATATACTATCATGAAAACGTTATTGCATTTTTCTTAATTTATTTTCTTTATTGCTACAATTGAGGGTGGTTAGTTCAGATGATCTCTGTGGTGGCTTTCAGCATGAGTCTAATGAAGGTTCATTATTTGGAGCAAAGTGTAGAAGCTGACTAGAAACAACAAACCAAACATGTGCAAGAATTAGGTTAGTACAGGGCTCTCCAAGTTCAGAACTAGTTTAACTATATAATCCTTCTTAGGAAATTAAAGGAAAAAAATACAGAATGAACATTAACACACACACAGTGTTACAGTCATTAGGGTGGGACTTTTTTTACTGTTTTCTCTTTTGGAGCACTTATTTAATCAAGTGCCCTTGATGAGCCTGGCCTTTGTTTCTTTGATTAAATCAGGAGTGTTTGATGACCTCCTTACCTCAAGGGAAAGCCTAGTTTACATGGGTTTGAGTAACACATTTGTGACGCCAGAAGTTTTTAGGTCACGTGGGTTTGAGTTGCAAGTTGTGACACCTTTTGACCCTGAACAGGGTATATAAACTCAGAGGTTTGGCATTTTTTCTGGGGCTCTCACTCACTGGAAGAGTGTTATTAGACTTGAAGAGACTCTGGGAAGCCATTGTTAAGAGCTCCCCGGCTTGTAAACACAGATGTTGATGTTTCCCTGGTAACTATGAATTGTGATTTGAATCAGACAAGGTCTGTCTGTTGATGTTTGTAATTTCTATTTGTATTTGCTCTGAAGTTCAGCATGCTGGCTTTTCATCCTGAACTAAGTGAATTATATATGTATGTTTGATTAAAGTGAGATTGTTCACCCCTTAAAGTTACTTTCCTTGGGGCAGCTAGGTGGTGCAGTGAGTAGAGCACTGGCCCTGGACTTGGGAGGACCTGAGTTCAAATCTTGCCTCAGATGCTTGACACAGTTACTAGCTGTGTGACCTTGGGCAAGTCACTTAACCCCAATTGCCCTGCCTTCCCCCCTCTAAAATAATAATAATAAAAAAAAAAGAATAGCTTTAAAAAAAATAAAGTTACTTTCCTTAGTAAAGCAGATCAAAGAACCTGTGCTGGCAGCTCTTGTTGCTAGTCTTGTTGGGTCTTATACCCTTATAGCAGCTGCTAGCCAAATTGTTGTTGCACACACACACACACACACACACACACACACACACACACCCCAACCAAAACTGAGAATTTGTTCATATGGGGAATTCGAAGTGTGTGAAATCCTTCCATGGATACAGGTCAGCAACTCATCATAAATGATAATGGGACATTGATAGTTTAAGGGACTTACCCAGGGCTCACAATCATCATGAATCAGAGAAAGGACTTGAACTCAAGTTTTCCTTATCCTAAGGCTGGACTTCTATCAACAGCATGGAAAGAGGCTTTCATATTTAAAGCCGGATTAGATTGCTCTGGAGAAGGGAGGCCACTTTAAATATTGTGTGTATATTGTAGGTTTAAGAAACAAAGATGTTATCATCCACTTTGCAAAGCAGGACAGATTTTGTGTGTTAGTGTGTGTGTGTGTGTGTGTGCGCGCACGTGTGTGTGCGTATAACTTAAGCTAGTAAGTTATCATCTTCCACAATAAAACTACAAATATGATTCCAATTAAATCAGGGATTTTTAGGTTTTAATGTGGTGTTCTAGTTAATGAAGTTGTCAGTCATTGTTCCCTGCTTAAAGACATGAGACCAAGTTTGTACGTTGTCTGTAAAATATATACGTGCATATTAAAATATAATTATGTGTACACACATGTATCATAAACATAGATATGCACATATTTATGTTTTCTGTTGTACCATTATGTTTGATTCTTTGTGACCCCATTTGGGGTTTTCTTGGTGAAGTTACTGGAGTGATTTGCCATTTTCTCCTCCAGCTCATTTTACAGACGAGGAAACTAAGGCAAACAGGGTAAAGGGACTTGGGCAGGGTCACACAGCTAGTATCTGAGGCTAGATTTGAACTTAGGAAATCCTGACTCCAGCCCTGGTACTCTAACCACTATGCCATCGAGTTGCCTATAATATGTATATATAGGTATATAATGTATATAAATATGTGTACATATATGTGTGATATTTTATATATTATATATGTATTATTCAGACTCATATACATTTAGATCCATTGAACAAACTTGGGTTCATATCTTAAAGCAAGGAACAACATTAACTAGAAACCTCATTAAAACCTAAAAAAAACCAAGTCTATATGCATATATTAGAATATATGTATGTAATATATATGTCTGTATAAATAGATATAAGCACATATGAAATATATAATAATTAATGTGTGTAGCATATATGTATATTTGTATATGTGTAATTTACATGTGTAGCGTGTGTACTCTGTATTCACGCTAATATATGTATGCATATAATAAACCTTAGGTTTTAATAAGGTGTTCTAAATAATCAAATTCTTATCAGTTTTGTACTTCTTAAAGATATGAGCCCAAGTCTGTTCAATGAAAATATACATACAAGCAAATATATTCATGTAACATATACCTTCACACAAATATGCTTACATGTTTATTGATGCATGTATGTACATGCATAAAATTATATTTATGGATACACATATACTTTAGAGTTGGTTAACAAACTTGGGCTCATGTTTTAAGCATGGAACAACTATTGACTTCATTAATTATATCATATATATGTGTATACATTTATGTACATATATATTTATGTGCATATTCACATATACAATTAGAGCCAAAGAACAAACTTGAGTAAATGTGTTTAAACATGGAACAACTATTAACAACTTCATTAATTAATTTCATTAAAACCTAAAAAGCAATTTAACTAGAATCATGCTTATAGTTTTATTGTGGAAGATTCTCATCTGTTAGCTTAAATAAAATTCTACGCCCTATTCTTTTTAGAACTGTCACTTATGAAATATTAACTAAGGCTTAGTTCTAGCTAGGAAATGAAGGATGGGTTAATTTACACACGTGAATTTCTAGCATTTCATTCTGTACTGACAAGGAGTAAAATCTAGGGAGATGAATTTAAATCAGCGCTTATAACTGACAACAATAATGTCAACATAAGCCTAATTAACAAATTTTCAGATAATAATTTTTGGTCATGATACATAAATACATGTCTATGTACTTACAAATGATCACAATTAAAACCAATAAGCTTTATCAGGCACCTATCATGTGCGACAAAGGAGATACAAAGTTTAGGTGTCCTTGTCTCCACTTTCATAGAGTTCACAGCACATTTGCAATACCACATAAACAGAAATAGGCATAAATTCACACTAATTTGACCTTTGTCTAACTTCCTCCCTAACCCACCCACAACATCCCAGCAGAAAGGTCATTGTGTCTTTGAAATCTTCCAGTGATTGTTACCTCCCTCTCTCTAGGGGCAAACTATTCACATTTTGGACAGTTTTAATTACCAGCACATTTTTCTTTTTATTGAACTTGAAGTCTGCCTTTCTGTAACCTCTACCCCTCAGTCCTAGTTGTGCTCTCTGGGGTCAAGCAGGATAAACCTAATCCCTGTTCTACATGAAGAAAAATAATTATAAAGGGGAAAAAAATGAACAGATGTGTCAGAGTGAAAGAGAATCGATAAATTGTAAAAATATCTGCTTTTAAATGTCCATACTAAAAAAAGAGACAACTTGGCCAAAGACATGTGAAACAACCATAACAATTCATGATGATTAAGTTCTTTGTACAATATCTTAATACAAGTATCCACATAAGTCATAGAGAATATAGATATAATGATACTTATTTAATAGAATATTAATTTTTATAGGCAAAACCCCCAAATAACAACTAAGTCATTAAATATTTCTATCTCTCAACTTTGCAAACTGTGTAATAATACCTTACTCTTGTCCTTCTCCTTCCTTTATGACACAACTCAAGTACCAGATGTCTGCTGCCTCTCCTGGTAGCAACACCTTGTATTTAGCTAATATATACCCACCCTCATCCACATACGTGTGTAAGTTTGAATATGTATGTGTATACATATTCCTCTTTCCCTCTGTCCCTCCCTCCCTTCTTTTCTTCCTTCCTTTTTTCTTTCTTTCTTTCCTTGCCTGTTAATTGAACCAAATAAATGCTTATAGTGTTTTAGAGGATAAAATGTATCTTAAAAACCCATTCCTCAAATATCCAGTGGCATCACGAGTGCGGCACATTTGCTCACTCTATGCCACAAAATTTGTTCCCATTCCCTAGTTATTCAGTAGCATTTACTTAATTTTTATTACCGCCTAACTTCATACCACTATTATTTTACAGTAAAGTTTCAGGCAGCTTGAGTTCAACATCAGAGACTCATTAAGAGTGAGCAATTTTGTGCTTAATGAGTTGTTAACCCTGAGTAAATATATTAAAATAAGAGTGATAAATTTAAATTGAATTGCATTAGGGTTGTTTTTTTGTTCAATAATGTCTTCTGTAACAAGAGGAAGTGCCACTTAAAAAGCAATTTTTGATAAAATATATTCCACATCTTACACTTCTCACACACCATTCAGTCCTTCCTCATTTGATTCTTCTCCTTGGCTATTATGTCTTTTCCTTCCTGTCTTAAACAGTGGCTATTTTCTGCATTTTAAATTTTATTTCAGAAAAATACAACATCTGGAAACATTCCCATCTGGATTATAAGACTGTTTCTAAATAGATTGGAAATTTCTTTGATCAAGACTCTAGATGAGGGATCATCCCACCCTATTGTTTTATGGAATCAATGAATTACAGGGCAATTGAGTGGTTTATTCAAGGTAAGAGAGGCAGTAAGTAGGAGTTCTTAAGTATCTGAAAAGTATTTTCCTCTAAGGAAGGAGATGAAAACTTCCAAACATATTTTCTAGAAATACACTCCTGGCTAGACAAAGTGACTACAGCTTTTTCCATCTCAAGCTATTAGTTAACTACTTAAACCACAGTCAACATGGTACTGGTAAAAATGGCAGTTTCTTACTCAACATATCAGCTCCCTGTAGATCTCTTGAATCATGCCTGTCAACTTTACTGATATAAATAAATTTCTATTGCTGTAAGTCCCTCAGAGCTTAAGCAAAGATTGAAGAGCAAGACAGAATCTAATCGGTTCCAGAGATCATCAACAAAACTGTCATTTCAGTTCAAACAGCAGAATTTTTATTTTTTGGTGATGTAAGAGAAAGAAAGGACACAGTTGGGCTCCAGGATCCCAGGTGGAATTTGTGGTTGTAGTGATTTGAAAAATTACCCTTTAACTCAGAGAAGGAGATTTCAACTAGGAGAAATTGAGCAAGAATAAATAAGCCGTCACGAAACACCAATTTTGGAGTCACATATTACTTGATGATAACTACATTTTGTTTTGTGAAGCAGCAGGCCTGTCCCTTGATATGCAGGGACTGTATGTCACGTAAGATGATAAACAAGCTACCTGTGGGTAAAATTCACTTAGTTCTATGAAACTCTTAATGCAGAAAATGACTTTAGGAGCTCCAAATGGACAGGTGAAGAAAGAGCAATAACAATTTTGAGAGTGGGGATGAGAGTGAGAAATAGCGGCCCTGGCTGTGAAGGAGCCCAGCTGGGATGTGGCTGCAGTGAGGAAGAGGCACCATATGGTAGCTTTCTATTTTAACTAACTATTCTCGCTAACTAGGTACCAAACTCAGGAAAGGCCTTCAAGCGTGGTTCGAGTTCAGTGCCCTCCAACTTTCAGCCCCATGGACCAAAGTTCTGTTCACCTTTCTCTGGTTAGGACTATGGATGATGCTTCTTGTGGAAGGACTTGATAATTGATAATAATCGTCACGATGATGTTGCTTAGTCGTGTCTGACTCTCCATGATTCCATTTGGAGTTTCCTTTGCAAAGATATTGGAGTGATTTGCCATTTCCTTTTCCAGCTCATTTTACAGATGAGGAAACAGAGACAGATGGAGTTAAGTGACTTGCCCAGGGTCACACAGGTAGTAAGTGTCTGCAGTTGGATCTGAACTTACAAAGATGAGTCTTCCTGACTTCAGATGTAGCACTCTATCCACTGCACTACCTAGCTTCCTAATGATACTGATAAGCATTTACATAGTGCTTTGAAGTTTACAAAATGCTTTATGTAGGTTAACTCATTTCAGCCTCACTACTACCCTTTGAATTAGGTACCATTATATTCCCATTTTCCAGAGAGGGAAACTGAGACACAGAGAGGTTATGTGAGCTGCCCAAGGTCATCCCTCTAATAAAGTGTCTGAAGGAGAATTAGAATGCAGGTTAGAACTAGAATCCTGGAGGGGCAGAGCCAAGATGGCGGCTGGAAAGCAGGGACTTGTGTAAGCTCCCATGCAGGCCCCTCCAAACACCTATAAAAATGGCTCTGAACAAGTTCTAGAACTGCAGAACCCACAAAATAGCAGAGGGAAGCAGGGCTCCAGCCCAGGAAAGACTGGATGATCATGGGGTAAGGTCCATCACAAGGACCTGGGAGCAGAGTGGAGATAAGCCCAGCATGGGCCGCGCAGACCAACCAGACTGGGAGCTGGGTGGAACAGGCCCTAGCATCCTGAATCAGTTAGCTGTGACAGTTACCTGACTTCTCAACCCACAAACACCAAAGACAACAGAGAAGGTTAGCGGGAAAAGCTACTGTAACAGAGTGAAAGGCATTCATGGGGGCAGCAGAGGTGATGCAACTACAGAACCACAGCTGCAGTTGCTTCTGGCCCCAGGCCCACCTGGTGGGAGGAATTAAGTGGTGCATCTGAGCAAGAGTGCAGAGACAACTTAGGTTCTGAGTCCAGTCTGGGTTGGCGGTTCTTGGGGGAGGAGGAACTCTGGTGTGGCAGAGCTTGCTGTGTAGCTCTGAAAACAACAGCACAGCCCCTCAAGCTTGGGACAAAGTATTCTATACTCTACAAGCACTCATACCCTGATGAAAAACTCAAGGGTCAAGTAAGTTGGCTGGGAATATGGCCAAGCAGCGAAAACACAGTCAGATTCAGTCTCAGACTTTGGAATCTTTCTTTGGTGACAAAGAAGACCAAAACATACAGCCAGAAGAAGTCAACAAAGTCAAAGAGCCTACATCAAAAGCCTCCAAGAAAAGCATGAACTGGTCTCAGGCCATGAAAGAGCTCAAAAAGGATTTGGAAAAGCAAGTTAGAGAAGTAGAGGAAAAAATTGCGAAGAGAAATGAGAGTGATGCGAGAAAACCATGAAAAACAAGTTAATGACTTGCTAAAGGAGACCCCCAAAATACTGAAGAAAATAACACCTTAAAAAATAGACTAGGTCAAATGGCAAAAGAGCTCCAAAAAGCCAATGAGGAGAAGAACACCTTGAAAGGCAGAATTATCCAAATGGAAAAGGAGGTTCAAAAAACCACTGAAGAAAATACTACATTAAAAATTAGATTGGAGCAAGTGGAAGCCAGTGACTTTAGAATAAATCAAGATATTATAAAACAGAACTAAAGGAATGAAAAAATGGAAGACAAGGTGAAATATCTCATTGGAAAAACCGCTGACCTGGAAAATAGATCCAGGAGAGAGAATTTAAAAATTATTGGACTACCTGAAAGCCATGATCAAAAAAAGAGCCTAGATATCATCTTTCAAGAAATTTTCAAGGAGAACTGCCATGATATTCTAGAGTCACAGGGCAAAATAGAAATTGAAAGAATCCACTGATCACCTCCTCAAAAAGATCCCAAAAAGAAAACTCCTAGGCATATTGTTGCCAAATTCCAGAGTTCCCAGGTCAAGGAGAAAATACTGCAAGCAGCCAGAAAGAAACAGTTCGAGTATTGTGGAAGTACAATCAGGATAACACAAGATCTAGCAGCTTCTACATTAAGGGATTGAAGGGCTTGGAATACGATATTCCAGAGGTCAATGGAGCTAGGATTAAAACCAAGAATCACCTACCCAGCAAAACTGAGTATCATGCTCCAAGGCAAAATATGGATTTTTAATAAAACAGAGGACTTTCAAGCTTTCTCAATGAAAAGACCAGAGCTGAATAGAAAATTTGACTTTCAAACACAAGAATCAAGAGAAGCATGAAAAGGTAAACAAGAAAGAGAAATCATAAGGGACTCACTAAAGTTGAACTGTGTTGTATATATTTTTACATGGAAAGATGATGTGTATAATTCATGAGACCTCTATATTAGGGTAGCTGAACAGAATATACATATATAATAAATACATATAAATAAAATCAATTTGAGGAATGAGAGAGGAAAATATTGAGAGAGGGAGAAAGGGAGAGATAGAATGGGGTGAATTATCTCACATAAAAGTGGCAAGAAAAAGCAGTTCTGTAGGAAGGGAAGAGGGGGCAGGTGAGTGGGAATGAGTGAATCTTGCTCTCGTCAGAATTGACCTGAGGAGGGAATAACATACACATTCAATTGGGTATCTTACCCCACAGGAAAGAAGGAGGAAGGAGATAAAAAAGGGGAGACGATAGAAGGGAGGGCAGATAGGGGAAGGAGTTAACCAAAAGCAAACACTTTTGAAAAGGGACAGGGTCAAGGGAGAAAACTGAATAAAGGGGGATAGGATAGGAAGAAGCAAAACATAGTTAGGCTTTCACAACATGATTATTGTGGAAGGGTTTTATATAATGATACACATGTGGCCTATGTGGAATTGCTTGCCTTCTTAGGGAGGGTGGGTGGGAAGGGAAGAGGGGAGAGAATTTGGAACTCAAAGTTTTAAAATCAGATGTTCAAAAACAACAAAAAAAGTTTTTGCATGCAATTAAAAAATAAGATACACAGGCAATGGGGCATAGAAATTTATCTTGCCCTATAAGAAAGGAAGGGAAAAGGGGATGAGAGGGGAGGGGGGTGATAGAGGGGATGGCTGACTGGGGAACAGGGCAACCAGAATATACGCCATCTTGGAGTGGTGGGGGAGGGTAGAAATGGGGAGAAAATTTGTAATTCAAACTATTGTGAAAATCAATGCTGAAAACTAAATATGTCAAATAAATAAATTTAAATAAATAAAAAAAAGTTTTTGCATGCAACTAGGAAATAAGATATATAGGCAATGGGGCATAGCAATCTATCTTGCCCTACAAGAAAGTAAGGGAAAAGGGGAGAGGGGGTGTGGGTTGACAGAAGGGAGGACTGACTGGGGAATGGGGCAACCAGAATATTTGCCATCATGGAGTGGGGGGGGAGGGTAGAAAGGGGGAGAAATTTGTAATTCAAACTCTTGTGAAAATCAATGCTGAAAACTACAAATATTAAATAAATAAACAAATCATAGCCAAAAAACAAAAAAAGAAAAAAAGAAATGATCCCAACCAAAAAAAAAATTAAAGAAAAGAATTAGAATCCTGACTCCAAGTCCTTAGCACTGCACACCGAGCCACTTATTTGCCTCTCTAGAAAAAAAAAAAAACAAAAACAAAAACAAACAAACAAAAAAGAAACTTATCTAAATAGAATGTTAGAGAACTAAGCTAATATTCATATGGAAATTATAGTTCAAAAAAAAAGCTAAAAATAGTGTCAAATACACATATACATTGCAGGGTTCTCAGATTCCAATGCCACTTGTCAAAATTCTTCTCAATTGGCAATTGAAAATTTTAAATTCACATTTGTAATTTACAAAAGGGCCTCTTCCCCCAAACATTTTACAGAATATTGCTACATGTAGACAACTATCCTAAATTACATTTCTAAAACATCTTAAAGCTATCAAAACCCTTTTCCATTCAGGCCCAATCATCCTGTAGTTTCGCCCCTACAACCACAACCACACCGCAAGCTAGAGAAGTCAGGTATTATCACCATTTTGCAGAAGAGTAAACAAACCCAAATTGGTTCTGTGTCATAATAAGAAGCCTGTAATACAGTAGAAAGAGTACTAGGCCAGTAATCAAGACAACAGGATCCTAGTTGTGTTAACTCTACTGGATTTCAGTTTCCTTATCTATAAACAAGGAGGTTGGACTACATAATCTCTAAAGTCTCCTCACATGATTTTTTTTTGAACATTTTAATGTTAAGTGACTTTCCCATTATCACACAACTGGAAAGCTACAAAGCTACAGGATACCTAATTTCTAACGCATTGCTACTATACCATAACTAGTACTTCTGGGACAACAGGATACATATAACTAAAAAAGAAGCCCAGTTTTTCTATGTCCAGCTAAATATCAAATTCAGAAATTATAGAAACAAAGGAGAAATATTTTGATTTTCCTTTAGTACAAATTGGTTAATTTTTCAACTTTATATGTGAATGAAATTCCCATACCCTTTGATGTTGAGCACCCACTGCTGCTATGCCCCAAGGAGGTCAAAGACTAAAGGTAGAATCCATGTGTCTCAGAATATTGCTAACAACACCTTTTTTTCTGATAAAAAGAATTAAAAACAAATAGATGCCTATCAATTAGAGAATAGCTAAACACATTGTGGCATGAATATGAATATGAATAAAGTATTAATACCAACTTTTCTTTTTTTTTGATAACAAAGAACTAAAAACAAGTAGAATCCCCTCAATTATGGAATGGCTAAACAAATTGTGGCATATGAATTAAATGAAATATATTATAAGTATAATTATATTAAATGAAATATTCGAGAAACTACAAATATGAAGAAAAGAGAAAAGCATGAGGAGGCTCATACGAACTATTGCAAAGTGAAACAAGAAGAGAAAAAAACAATATTCATAAAAACTATAACAACATAAAAAAGAATGACAAAAATTGAACACTGCATAATTATAATGACCAAGTTTTTACCTAAGAGATGAAGATTATATGTCACCTTCTTCTTTATATGGTAAAATTCAGTGGATTTGTTGGTTACTGTCACTGAACTTTTTATTCCTCTTTTCAAAGTAATTTTTGTTATGAGGGGTGGTTTTCTGAGTGAAGGAAGGGACAAGCATGTATTTGGGGTTTATGGTGGTATAGATGGTAGTATAATAAAATTTACATGTACATGTACATGTGTGTATGTATATATACACATATAGACATCTCTACATATGTGTACCTACCTACCTATACATAGGTATATGTATGTGTGTATGTATGTATAAAAATGGCATGCTTATTTTGGAAGCTTTACTTTTCACTTTAACCAGCTGATACTTTGATTTTAAACTGGAATTAATCTTTTTTTGAAGGGTGACAACTCTCAAAAGAAAAGTCCACTGAAGACATATAGTGACTTTGGTCTAAAAGTTGACTTGACAGGAGTTCTTAGCTATATAGACAAAAATAAAAAGAAGTCACAGAGAAGATGGAAGTGAGCTTTCTGGGATTCAGTCAAGGGAAAAGATATTTCCTTATCATGACAAGATCTTCTTACAAAACCATTTGTCATGCTTTTATTTTTTTAAAACAGTAACATGTTCACATAATACCTTTAATTTAGATGAAACTAAAGCATCTTGAATATTTTAGTACCTGATTTTCAGCTACATAAGAGTCATAGAAACCACCAATGAAAGACTGCCAATTCAAAGAGTAAAAGCAGCAGGTGCTCTGCAATGATTCGACAATACTGTATATATTGTATGGTGCTATGAGAAGTGAAGACAGCAACCGCATGTGGTGGAATAGTTTTGGAAACCCAAGCACTCATCTCAGTTCTACTACTTACAATCTCTGTGCAACCTTACAAAAATCATTTGGACCCTCCAGGCTTGCTTTCTCATCTTTAAAACGTGGGAGTAGGAATGGAGAATCTCTAAAAGTTCTTTCCAGCCAATAAGCTAACATAGGACGAGTTAATCATAGAATCTCAGATTTGAAATGGACTTCAAAAGTCCTGTAAACCGATCCATACCTAAACAAAAATGTCACTTACTGTGATAGTCAACAATACAACTCAAACATTGATACATAGCTTCTGTCTAAATTCTTCCAAGGGTGGGCAACTTCTGTTTTCTAAGGTAACCCACTATACATTTGAGCAAAACTAATTCTTAGGATCCTCCTGTTCAATCAAAATCAGTCTCTGCATCCAATTAACATTCAGTTCTTCGAAGTCTGATCCCTTGTCCACAAGACAGTCTTTTAAGTATTTGAAAAGAGCCAGGATGCCCCTCTCCCACCCACATATACTCTTTTATAGAGTAAATAAACATACTTAATTTACTTCAATTGGTCATCCCATGGTGTGGTTTCCAATTTCTTCACAATCTAAACTGTTTTCTTTGGCTATGATTCAACTTGTCACTATTCTTCTTAAAATGCAGTACTCCAAATTGAAACCAAACCCCAGAACTGGACTGAGTAGGATGGAGTATTGCAAAGCTATCACATTTCTGGTTTGGAATAGTATGTTTCCATTAATGCAGCCTAAATTTCCATTAGCTTTTTTGATAACCTAGTTAAACTGTTGACTTACAGTGACTTCATGGTCTACTAAGACTCCCAGGTGTTTTTGTAATATGAGCTGTTGTTCAGTCACGTCTCTATCATAATGTACTGGTTCTGTTGATTTATACTTGTTTTTATCCAATTTAATCTTTTTAGTCTATAAATCAACAATAATTTATTAATTGCTCCCCATATGCCAGGCGTTATGTTAAGCTCTGAGGATCTAATGCCAAAACTTCGTTGGAGTTACTATCTCAATTCCCACTTGAATTGAGGAGGGTGGTGCCCAGAGTATGATTACTGTGTTCCCTTAGGACTTGCAGCTTAGCCCTGAGAATAGAGTCAGACTCTCACTTTAGCATGGTGAGATTTTTGGGTAGTCTGAATTTGTTATCCAACATGTTAGATGTCTCTTCCAGCTATTTCTCCCTCTTAGGGAAGATTTTTAGGAAAATGAAATTTCATTTCCTAAGCTAGAATTTTACCTTTGTATCAAAGGACATAATATTCTAAGGGATACCTTGATATAGTTCTTGAGTGGCTTCAATAAGTATATTATATGTGTATACACATATATGTGTGTATGTATATATGTGTGTTCATCCATATACTATATATTATGTCCCTTTGCTATTAAGGTAAAATTCTAGCTTGGGAAATGAAATTTCATTTTCACAAAAACATAAACTGGTTACCTAGACAAGTTATATATGCTTCTCTCTCCGTCTCTGTCTGTCTGTCTCTCTCTCTGTACATATATATATATATATATATATATATATATATATATATATATATATATATATACACATATACACACACACACACACACATATATATGTATATACAGAATACTATCTTTTATACATATATACAAAGATAGTATATATACATGCTTATATATAAATATATGTATATACATACAAATATATGTATCCAAGTCCTATAATCTTACTGAGGTAGGGAATCCTGAGTAAGGAAGTTCTGATACTAAGAATATCACATGAAAAATTTGGACTTCAGCTTTTATTGGGCATGTGTGTGTATGGGGGGTTACTTTTTATTTCTGTTTTGATTTCACTTTCAGGTCCTACTATATTTGCTAAACACATGCACATGTATAAAACACTTTATGCCAAAGCTAGCAATCTACTTGAATTTGGCATTCCTCTTGTGATTAATTTTTTTATTAAAAATGTCACACATAAGATGCATTCCTCTCCAAAGCCTGAGGAAAAGGAAAGCAAAAACTCACTTTTGCCATAGCTATGTATGGTTAGATGGAGAAAGAGGCAGACAGGTGTATCTTTTGAAATGGCACTATATGTTAAATCAAAACCTTAGTCTTCGCGTGCTGCAAAACCAGTAGGCATAGCAGAGATTGGTGTATATAATCTCATTAATATGTCAACAATGGTTTGCTATAGACTCAAAACCATAGAATGGAAATTCTCCAATCTTCTTTTTTTATTTTGTACTAACAGCACAGAAATAAAATTCTTTTTAAGGTAATGGAACCCATATTCACACAAAAAAAGTAACCCACATTCACAAAACCTTAACCCATTTCATCTAGCTAAAAAGGAATCCTATCACTCTCTTTAGAGAAGAATTTCTTAGCTTTTTTCTTGAAGATCCCTTTGGAAATCTAGTTAAACCTATGGACCCCTTTGCAAAATAATGCTTTTTTCAAATGCATAAAATAAAATACATATGATTATAAAGGAAACCAATCGTATTGACATTAAGATGTAATTTTTATAAGTTCAAGGATCCCCTGAAATAGGTAGACCTCTGGCAAAGAATCTCTGCTTTAGATGGTCACAGAATGCTATCTTTCGTACCTTTCAACCACACCTCTGCCAATATTCCAGCAATCCAGGGAGATGAATTGATTCATCAAAAGAACCTTCCAAAATGAGCAGTGATTTGGTAGGAGCAATATCCATTTTATAAAGGCTGAGATGGTTTAGTTGTCAAAAGGACCAAGGGTATAACAAAAGCACACCCTGGGGGTGGGGGGTTGTGTATGTGTGTCATTTCTGAGGTCTGGTGGAATGTCTGCTTCCCTGAAGGATGTCTTTCTGATCCAGCATTGCTACCCTCACAAATACAGAGGTGGAGAAGAAGAGTGTCTATTTTTATTAATTATATCCTTTTAATGCCTTATTATAATATATATTTATATGTGTATCCATCTATCCATATATTGCATTTTATAGCCTATAAATGTTTCCTTAAATTTATGCACCCAGTCTGAATCACACATACTTGTGACAGCTCGACCCAAGACAGAATATCCATCAGTATGGATTAGGGCGGAATGATCTTTTAGTCGATTTTTCAATTGTACCATCTAAGATGAAGTTCCTAGGTTCCACTTCTAACACAACTGGCCATTTAATCTTGGACAAGTCACTTAACCTATTAAAGTTTTAGGTAACTTTAAGCTGGTGTATTTTTTTTGAGGGGAGAAGGCAGGGCAATTGGGGTTAAGTGACTTGCCCAAGGTCACACAGTAGTAAGTGTGTCAAGTGTCTGAGGGCAGATTTGAACTCAGGTCCTTCTGACTCTAGGGCTGGTGCTCTACTCACTGCGCCACCTAGCTGCCCCTAAGCTGGTGTTTTCTGATAGACCTCTGGCATAAAGGAGCCCTCCTGGGAGGACATAGAATTCCCCTATTGACTCTTGGTGTCTATGACAGCTTGCAATCCTTTACCACCCCCCCACCCCCAGCTGAGGTGCAGCTGTCAATAGGTTAACATCCTTGTCTAAGAAGCCATTTTATGTCTAAAGATTGGTCAGCAGTCCAGCCAGAGACATCGGGGAAAACCAACCCTTGATGAGTTCGGGTGAAAATAAACATGTTAAACAGTAAGAATCAGTTCAATGAAAAGCTTTATTGCAAGTGATGGGGAAGAAGCAGAAGAAGGAAAGAAAAGAAGGAAAAGGAGAATGGGGGACTCAACATAAAAGTCAGGCATACACCCTAACAAAGGTGGCACTACAATGGGGAGCACAGAGACACTGGTACACTCAGCAGGAAGGGGGTGTTGTAGAAGGAAAGTGTGTTGCTGTTGGAGGGAAGGGTGTGCTCCAAAGAGCCTTTCTGAGATTAAAGTTTTTATACTCTGATTTTGGGTGACCCTCTTTGGACTGGTAGATTTGCATATGAGGTGTCATAGCAAAATATTATTTAGTAGTTCATTATCAGGGAGAAAAAAAGCTTTTGGTACACACAATATTGTTTGGGGAATACAACTGTACTAACCTTCAAAAATTTTATTTATATTATTTATTTATTTATACTATTTATTTTTCCTTGAGTATATTCTATAAGCTCACAGCCTCCCTTCAGGGGAGAAGGTCATAAAGGTCTCAAGACCATTAGGCTTAATCTCATAACAATAGTTTTCATGCTTAAGTTCTATAAACTATAGCCTCCCTTAAGAGAAGAGTGTCTCAAGACAAGGCCAAATCTTATAATGGATGGTCAAATACTGAGAAGTTATTGAACCTACCTTGGTCGCAGTTCCTTACTAGGAATTCCAGTGAAATCATAACTCCTATTCCTATTCCTATCTTTATCCCTTACTCCTTTCTCAGTATGAGAAGCAGACTTTCTATTCAGCAAAGACCTAGGGTCTAAGATTCATTACATTGCACTTAAAAGTACAATTGTTAGGCATGGAAAAAGTGTATGCAAAACCTAATTGATAGATAAGGGAGGAAATAATATTTCTATGAACTATGATGTTCTACCAAGACATTATTCTACCAGCCTCAATTCCATTATAATGAAAAGGAATGCCTTGACTAAAATAATACTAAGCCCTTTGTTCATTTTTGATAAGAAAGGGGTCTTTTTCTGTCAACACAAGAAAAGGAAAAGATTTGAGGACATAATTTGCTTATTCCCCTTTAGGTATATGCCTGACCTCTCTTCTCTAGTCCCTTTTCCCCATTTCATTTAACTGGAATTTGAAGGGACTTTGGCTGGCCTTCACAAGGGGCTTTTGCTTAATTCTCAAACGTGCCTTCCTTTAGAAAACATTCCACCTAACTTTGCATATTGTTCACAGATTACAATTGCTTCCCCAGTAGTACCTTTTCCAACTGACTTGTCCTTCAGCTTAAGTGTTTTATCTTCCCAGTTGGTGTTTACATTCATTGTATCTGAAAAACAATCTAAACTTGGCTGTGCCCACTGAGGAGTGGTGATAAAGGAGTAAATTTGTACCTAGCAAAGCAACATCAACTAAGCTCTCTGAACAAGTTATTGGCTGTTTGTCATCTTGGCAAAAAAAAAAAAAAGAAAATTAAGTGGAGGGTGAGGGGAAGTCACCAAGTAGTGGCTAGGAATGCTACTAACCAGAAATCCATTTTCCCAAGCAATTGATTACTTCTCTATAATGTCTTCATAGAGTAGGAGCCAGCATTGCTTACAATAAATAGTACTCCAAAGATATAATCTGTTTAATCTTTCCATCTAACAGGCATTATAACAAAAGGAGCAGATGTCTCTTTCCAGTCACAAGGAGCCTGTAGTGATTTGTGAGGGATTATCTGCAAGGGTCTGTGCATAGCTATTTGCATGAGTGGTTCATAGAAAAGTTAAAAGGAAAATAGGGGACACGGCTCACTTTTCACCCCATGACTAATTGGAAACTGTGCCATTGTAGGCTGCCTTCTGCCTCCATTAGCCAAATTATGTCTTTTCTTCTTAATTCCACCTTGGGTAGAATGTCAATTAATTAGAGTTGGATATTAGAGTAAATGGATAGAACCAAAGTCACTGAAATCACAGCACACAATTGGGAAAAATTCCTAATAACACTCTGCCAGGAAGTCCATTTCTGACAAAAAGGCATGTTGTTTCCCTAGTCATGTTGGGTCTTATTCAGCTCTTCCAAGTACCATGTCTAAAAAAATAAATAAAACCACCACCAACGAAAAATCTGTCATTTCCCCCAGGTTAAGAGAAATGTGACCTTTTTGCCCTCTATGTATGCTATCTTTGCATTAGAAGATGAATTCCTATGTTTGAATTGACTTCTGTACAACACCTTTCCAGGGCCACATGAAAAACCAAAATTAGTGAACATGCTGAAACTTAACTGTAATACAATTTGTGCTAGGTATGAAAACTGGCTTATTGTGGAATAAATGAATGAATTAATGAATGGATGAAAAGATATTTATTAAGCATTTCCTATGTATCAGATGCTGTACTAAGTGATGGTTTTACAAATAAAAGGAAGTAAGACAGTCTCTGCACTTGGGGAATTTAGCATAATGTTTGGCTCAAATGTACTTGTTAAATGCTTGTTGACTGATTGAATAATTTCCTTTGTTTTGCAATGCTTGTGCATAAATGCCTGAACTCTTTTACTAGATCTGGATGCCACCTTTGTTTTGCTCTTAATATCTTCCCTACTGATTTATCTGCCTATGCTCAAGGTCTTCAAGTTTTCTTCCTCCCAAGATATTTGGTAAAATTTCAATCTTTTCTTTTCCCCTAATTTTCCCATTAAGATGAAAAGAGCTCTCTATCCCTTGTTCCTTCTTGATACCTATATACTTTAGTTGTGTTAGAAAGCACAACCTCTGGAAGTCCAAGATGCCTTTCAAGGTGAGCAATACAGAAGACTGATAACAGGCAGAATGAAAATCAATTTAAGACTCAGCTTTTTCTGTATTACCAATATTTCCTTTGACCATGTGCCAAAGGAAGAATGTATTCCCAAAGTCAGCATGCATGTCCAAGTTAGGCTGTCACCTCTGCCTTCTACGGCTAAAAGGAAAATGCCTTTCTTGAGATTCTGGCTGCATAAAGAAATTATCCCATTAGGAAAACAGAAAAAGACCTTTCACACTTGCCTGAAGTCATTCACTCTTTCAACCTCTGCTTTTCCATGTTCAAGCTAAGTTTTCTGCTTTCTGAGCAGGTTACATGGAGGCAGCTGTTAGGTAGATGCTCAGTGACACAAGGGTGAGCCTGTTTTTCATATGCCTGAGAACATGATTTATTGTGATAGGGGAAAATAATAAGAATCAAGATTGCCAGGAAGGATCAGACCAAAATTGAATCTTCCTTCCTATCCCACTCTCATCTTTCTTTGAGCCCTCTCCTGGAATGACCAAGGGTATGTCTTCAAGAGTCAATCAGCAAGGACAGAAAAACCAAATCAGAGAACACAACTCCTCATTCTGAGTTAAGTGAACTTCAAGGATAAGCTTAGAGCTGCTCCACCTAAACACCAAAACGGTAGATAAAAAAGGAACAAGCTATTTATTTATGGCATTCTTCCTTGTCTGTAGTAATCCCCCTGGAAATTAAGAGAGTATACGGCAGCAGGGAAGCATGCTCATTAAGTCGATTCTATACTGCATTGTGCCCACCTCCTTGCAATATCTTCCACCACAGGAAAAAAAAGAGGTTAAGGTGAATCTTTCAAGTTAAAAAGGATGAGGCTGAAGAAGAAAGTAATGGAATTTAGCAGCTACGCTGACAGAATGAATAGACGGGCAGTTTGTTAGGTTGGGCGTTACAGTTAGAAGCAGTTGGTAACAATTCTTTAGGCAAATTTCCTTGCACTCCTCCCTTCAGAGCGAGTGCAGAGCCTTTCAGGAATTTCCTCTTTCCACCCTTCCATTTACTCCTCTCTTCTATCTACAGGATTATAAAATCAAAAGACCCATTGAGAAATCTCAGAGGTTCTTATTGCCTTTCATAGCGAACAGAGTAAACATGAGTTGGCATGAAGAAAAACTATTATAATTTTTTTCCTTTCCTCTGGACTCCAAGCCCTGGAAATGGGAGCCAATCTCTTGTGTGTCATTTGGAAATAACTGCAGGCAGCTAGGTTGGATGGACTGCTGAAGTGGGAGTCAGGAAGACTGAGTTCAAATTCTGACTCAGACTCTCACCAGTTATATGACCCTGGGCAAGTCACTTAGCCTTCCTCAGCCTCAGTTTCTTTATTTGTAAAATGAGGATAGTGGTAGAATCTACTTCACTGGGTTATTATGAGGATCAATTAAGACTAAACACATATACATATATATGCATAATTATTGCTATTGTTGCAATCATCATCATCATTATTATGGGAGTATCCATTGGGAAAGAGACTGAATACCCATAGCTACCAAGCAATTTAAAGTCACCTTTTGCAAACTAAGAATAATTTCCCCATGGCGCAGAAGTTATACTATAAGTAAGCATACTGTTGTTGTTTAAGGTGTTGGAAGATTCTAGAGGGCCAAAAGAGGACCTTTGCTAACAAAAAGCGCTACCAGGCAAAGGCAACATTACTCCATTCCATTGTTTTTGTACCATTTAAAGAGGCAGTCAAATGAAGAACACCATCTGCAAATCCAAATTTCCTTGCTCATGAGAGAAGAGAATTGGAACACATCTATTCAAGAGGATTGTTACAAAATCTTGAAGCTGAGCCACAAGAGGCCTTGGAAGAGCTTCAGGGCAAGATTGGCTATGGCCTGTAACCAAAGGAGAGCATAGTTCAAACACCTGTTACCAAGTCCTTTGCCAAGTATGGCAGAAAAAACAAACAAGGGCTTCTATCATACCATAAGCTAAATGTAAAACAGTGATGCAGCATTGTTTTGTTAAAGGCCACACATCCTCTAGGGATGGTAAATAAGAGCAGATCTGACATTAGTTTATTGGACACCATAACTCAAGCCCAATACAGATAACTTGGAGATTGTGTAGATCAACAATTACAATAATCCACAATTTAGAAACAGATGCTATGAGGAAAAAAAGCCAGAGGAAAGTCAATCATTTTACCAACTGGGTGAAGGTTGCTAGCTGGTGGATTGCAGAAGACACACCCATTTCAGGCTAGAGTGTAATAACAGGGTTTTAGGTTAGATGGCAAAAATTTCTTTACTTCAATGTCTAAGAGACACAAAGACATCAGAATGTTTTCTTTTGGAAGTTTTAGGCACAGGGTATTAAGATAATATATGAAATAACCTCTAAATCCCAATGAGTATCAGGATTCTGGGACTCTTTAAAAGAAGAAGAGGGGAAGAGAAAACAGGGAGAAAAGCAGGAGAGAAGCAAAATCTGGGGAGAGAAAGGAGGTTAGGAGAGAGAAAACGTGAGTCAGAATCAAATCCAAAGGAGGAATGCAACATGCGTACTGAATAGATAAGAGGTGACGGCAGAGCCAGAAGGCTACCTTCTGGACACTGCCAAAATGGGAAAGGAAACATACTTCCAATTTGTTTCCTGGGGTAGGAAGCCTTCCCCCACTAGATTATTTTGAATTATAATTCTTCATATAAGGGGAAGGAACATTCATCCTTTTCCCCTTTAAACATTTTATTTTTGAAATTTCAAGTCTTAAGTGTGACTTAAATAAACAAGGGCCTCTGAAATACTTTGTAGAAGAGAAGTTTGCCTTTGACATTTGTGTTGCTCTGTGCCATCCTGTGCCAATGTATTCTATCAGTATGAGCACATGCAAGTCTGTGATGGGGACAGTCAAAAAAGACACATGAGAAAGAATCTTCCACTCAGGATTCCTCTCCCTAAATAGCTATTTACATACACAGCAGACATAAATTATTTTGGCTTGTTTGAATAACTTCATGTGAGCCTTTGGGAAAGTGTATTTTTTAATTTATTTTTTGCTTCTTTCTTCCCATAGATCAAATAAATGGATAACACCAGAGAGCTATGGGCCCCTTCCCAGAAGCCTGAGAGTGAAGCAATTACATATTCTTTACTCTTGAAATCATCTCAGATAAGAAGAGTAACATTTTGGCAGCACCTGCTGCTGCTGGGTTTCTAGGCTTTTTTGTCTTTCTTTTTTCCCAGAAAGAAAACTAAGTTGTTTTTTTTTTTTTAAATTTAACTTGGCCAGCTGATCAATTTTAAAGCAGACTCTTGAAGCAGACGGACTATTGTGTCTGAATCACATCTTCCCAGTTGGATTATAAATGCATGATTGATTGAAAATACTTGTAAATGCATGTGAATATGAAGTCTGGCCTTTCCCCCCTCAGACTCCAAATAACAGACAAGAACTTCAGGCACATACATTCAGACATTTAGGCAGTTAGTACTCTGGGGATGTTGAGGGGAGATCATCAGCATTGAAGGGAAGAAAATCAGGAAGCCTTGTTGAAGGCAGAGAGAAATTAAAAGCAGGCTTGGTAAAAGATAGACCCCAGAGATAAGCAGACATCTGGATTTTTGTTTGACTTTCACAACAATGAGTTCCTTCTTTCATTGTCTCCCAACTTCCTCTTGCTTTTTTTCATCTATATCATTGGCATTTAAAAAATTTCTTCTGTTATTTCATTGGATATAAGGAATTCCTGGTGAGGAAACTCCCTCAACCAAAGCAGCTCAGCATCTTCTAATCTCAGAGAGTTACCCAGGGCACAGAGAGGTTAAAAGAACTGCCCAGAATCAAAGCATCATGAGGTATTAGGGGCAGGATTTCTACACAGATCTTCCTGACTTGGAGGGAGGCTCTCCATTCACTGTGTCAGATACTTCTAGATGGGCTCCCTTCAATTCCTTTCCTTTCTACATTCCTCCTCCTCCCCCACCTCCTTCTCCTATTACTCCTACTCTTTTACTACCACTACCACTACTATCACTACCACTACCACCACCACCACTACCACCATCACCACCACCACTACTACCACTACTACTACTACCAGTACCACTACTAGTACCACCGCTACTAGTACCACCACTACTACTACTACCACTACTACTGCTACTACTGCCACTACTACTACTGCCACTACTACTACCATTACCAATAATAATAATGATAGTGAATATTCTTACACAATTTTAAGGTTTGCAAAACACTCTACATATATTATCATGTTTAACTGGCTAAAGTTATATCAGCTCATTCCCTTCTGACTCCAACTTTGTTCACCTTTATAGCGTTATTAACAGATTACTTAACTATCACTTGTATCCTTGCTCTCCAGAAGCAGCTCTCTTTTCAGGCTTCTGCATGATCTCTTTGGTTGGAAGCCCCTAAAGGGCTGGCACCAGACCTACCAAGTTTTCTTTCCACAGGCTCTAGCTCAGGGGTGATAGGAACAATTAGGAACTTGATTTCACTATGATTAATGACTCCGGAGAATGAATTCCCACCCCCCACCCCTCACCCCCTTATACCAATTCCATTTAAAAATGCACTTTCCAAATTGCATGGAATACCTATAAATGTTTGTCTAAATATCTCTGTCTTTCTCTCCATCTCTGTCTTTCTCTCTGTTTCTCTCTATCTCTGTCTCTCTCTCCCTCCCTTTTCTCCCTCCCTCCATCTCTCTCTGTGTATACATACTTACATACAACACTTGCATACATACAAACACACACACATGATGTAGTTTGTCCTTCCTTCTGGAAGAAGACCAATGACATCAGCAAGGTGATGTCTTTATTTGCAAGTGCATTGGATTTAAATAAGTCGGGGCTGTGCAAAGTCACCAGCCTCACTCTTTCCTCCAGAGTCATCCAGTCCAAGTGACAAGACATAGATCAAGATGACTGGAGATGGCCCTGAGGCAGTGGGAGGCCTTGGCCTTTTTAAGCTAAGGTGTCAGTTTGTCTGAGGCAACACTCATTCAGTGATTTTGGCTAAGTAAGAAATGAGGCAAAAAATGGCCTCTTTTATCACTAAAAAAAAAAAAAAAATCAATCTAGGAGGGTAAGCCTCTGGGGATTTCTGGCCAGAACAGAAACAATTGCTGTTTACACTCACTCTGAGTCATCAAAACCCAAACAATGGTCTGGAAAATATTGTTGGCCAATCAGTGAGACCCAGAGTGATTTGGGTTTAAAACATGGTCAAGTAGCTCTATTTGAATCTCAATGAACTTTATCAAAGCCTGGTTTTCAAGTGATATATTTCAAGAAATCATTCCCTCCCTCTCTCTCCCTCCCTCCCTCTCTTCCTCCCTCCCTCTCTCTCTGTGTGTATGTGTGTGTGAGAGACAGAGAGAGAGAGATTTATACGTTTTTGTATTTTTCCTCCAAATTCCTGGTGTTTCCTAACTCTAGGGAAAATAAAATTCTTAGAAATTCTTCCTGAAGGAAATATTTAATAAACAATTCTATATTTTATACTTAAAGTTCTTTAAAATCTGATCCCATACTATTTTTCCAGCTTTGTTATACATTACCTTACTAACTTTTTATAAGGCAGACATACAAGCTTACTTCCTGTTACACACACACACACACACACACACACACACACAGACTGTGGCCACACTTAAACTGTAAAGCACGTATGAATCTAGCTGGCACGTGGTATCCTCTTCCCAGTAGCCTAGATCCCTTGCTTTCACTACTTTGGGCCGGTACCCAGGAAACATAGAGTCACAGAATAGAACAATGTAGGATAGGAAGCAGGTAATTTTCTAAATTAGATGTGCTTTTAAATTTGGTGCAGCACTTTTTTTTTTTTGGTGATATTAAAGAACTAGAAACAAAGGTCATAGCCATCAAATGGGAATGATTAAACACATTGTGATGCACAGGTATAAGGGATATTATTGTGTCTTAAGAAATGATCAATACGAATAATCTTGAGAAGAATTGAAACACATCTGAGATGATGCAAGAGGAAGTAAGGAGAATAAGGAAAACTATATACATAATGACTACAACGATGTAAATAGAATTAAAAGCTAAAATCCCAAACTGAATGTCATATAATGAAAATGACCAATTTGGGCCCTAGAGAAAAGAAAAAAAAAGCAACTTTCTCAGCAGAGATAAGATATGTCTCTAACTGTTAGATTCAGTTGATATGTTGATCAGTTTTTTTGAAATGCTCTTATTTTTCCTTTCTTTTTTTATTCTTTGTTTCAAGAAATGGTTTACTGGGCAGTGGTAGAGGGAAATGGATATGTTTGTTAATGAAGGTGACGTAAGAACAAAAGATGTCAATACAACTTTTTAAAAAGAAAACTTCAATAAAGTAAAAAATCCTTAAAATATGTCAAACATTCTCCAGGGTTCTAGCTTCTATCTTAAAGTCTGAAACTTTAGAGGAAGACCAAAGGTAGTCTCCATCTAGAACTTGAAACCATGGATCAAAGAAGACAAAATGAAAATTACAGTTAGAATGTCAATGTATCTGCTGAAAAAGCTCTTAGTCCATTTCCCTTTTTAATGTTTAATTTCCACTGGAGCCTGTAAACTTCCTATGCAGTTCAATTTCAAAAACTAATGGGGAAAACAAAATATTTACTTTCTAAAAATCATCAGTTGTTATTCTTAATACAACAACAAAAGGATTTCTCACTGGGACCAGATAGTGGAGAAGAAAAAATAGAAAAAAAGTATAGATAAAAATTTAATTTTTGCACATAAATAGTATATATAAATATGAATTGTATATTATATATTATATATAAACACATATGAAATATTTATAAATATATAACATGTAATAGTTTCTGCTTATATTACGTATGCAAACACATAGGCATAGGCATATATAGTATGCTATGCTATAGACAAATACACACATATACATGTGTGTATGTATTGTGTGCCACACACACATGCACACAGGCAGTTAGGTGGTACAGTGGCTAGAGGACAATTTAGGAAGACCTGAATTTAAAATCCGTCCTCAGATACTTACTAGCTGTGTGACCCTGGGCAAGGCAATTAACTTCTGTTTGCCTCAGCTTCCTCATCTGTAAAATGGTTATGATCATAGCACTTATCTCCCAGGGATCAAATGAGATAATTATAAAGCGCTTACCACAGTGCCTGACACATAGTAAGTGCCATATAAATGTTATTATTTATTTGTATTAATATATATTATTATCCCTATTATTATATGCATATGTGTGCATACACATACATATCCATCTATATCTATAGATGGATATGTATAAACATGTGAACATATACACTTAAGTATGGCCTACTCCTCTAAAGAGAGGTGTTCAGTTGTGTCCAACTCTTCGTGTCCCAGTGGGCCATTGCACACCAATACTTTACGTGAGGTTTTGTTGTCAAAGATACTTAAGTGGTTTGCCATTTCTTTTTCTAGTGGATTAAGGCTAACAGAGGTTAAGTGACTTGCCAATGGTCACACAACTACTAATTGTCTGAGGCTGGATTTGAACTCAGGTCTTCCCGACTCCAGGGCCAGCGTTTTATCCACTAAACCATCTGACTGCCTCCATCTATAGAGAAGAGAACCCTAAGAGAAGGCAGATGAAACTGATAAAATTATAGTTCAGGACCAACTTTACATAGGGACACATACCAATTTCAGGGAGTAATGACAGCAAGTAACTTGGCATTTGGCCACTCATGAAACAGCATGAAACCCACATTTTCCTGACTCCATGTCCAACACTCCGTCCAGTAAATCAGTGCTGTGTATATGTGTATTTGAAGGAGAAAGGGGAAAGACCATACAGAACATATACACCAATGTCCATTTCTGACTCAGGAATTTTACATATTCAAAAGTTAGGCTTGCTATTCTATGAAACTGTTTGCTCTCTGTTACCAGATTTGAAGAGTCATATAATCACCATAATGAGTCAGTTCAATTTAACAAGTACTTATTGAATATCTCCTACATGTGAGACAACATGGAGGGAACATGGAGGGAGTGTCTTAAAGAGCCTAGGCTGTAAAATCCAGTCTAATTGAGAGAACATGACAAAGCAGCACAGAGGAGAGGAAAAGAGAGAACTCAGGACATGGCAGCAGAAGCCTTGGGTTCCAGATTCTGTCCCATGCCTTAGTGGCTTGAAGTCTCAGACCCTCAGTTTCCCTATCTGGAACACAACCTGTTTCAAAGGATTATTATGAAAACAACAACAAAATAATGTATATAAAATCCAGTGTAACCAGAGAGTGTTAGATAAATGTAATATAAGTGCTACAAGTAAGGGACAACAGGCAGATAGGTGGCGCTGTAGTGTCTAGAGTGTTGGGCCTGGAGTCCAGAAGATTCATCTTCCTGAGTTCAAATTTGGACTCAGACATTTAACTAGTTGTGTGACCCTAGGTAGGTCACTTAAGTCTGTTTGCCTCAGTTTCCTCATCTATAAAATAAGATGGAGAAGGAAATGTCCAATCACTCCAGTATCATTGCCAACCCCAAATGTGGTCATCAAGAGTCAGACATGACTGAAACAACTGGACATTCAGAAGAAGTGAACTAAGTGCTGTGCATGGGGCAGTAGAAGGAGAGATTCTGACCAGTTACAGGAGGGGGAGACTGGGGTAAGATTTTCAGAGCGGGTGGCATTTAAACTGAGATTTTAAAAGATAGAGTTTAGAACACAGTATGTGTTTTTTTGAGGGATTCTCAACAAGAAGAAAAACATAGAAAAGCATCTTACTTTAAAAGTACTTCCCATCTTTTTAAGTCTTACTGACGATGCTCCTTGTTTTCACTTGACACTCATTTCCAAGTATATCTCTTCCCTCACCCTCTACCCAATAAGTCTTCCCTTGTAACAAAGTTGTTTTTTTTTAAATTGGAGCAAAACCAATAAACTTACTGATTCACTCACAGCACATGCAGTATTTCATACATATAGGCCCTCACCTCTCTAATGAAAGTTGTCAGGTACATGTTTTCATATTTTCTCTAAGTTAAAGATCACTTTAAAATTGGCTTAAAAAATCTATGCATCAAATATGTCTGTTAAAGATATGAAGTCTAAGATATATATGGAATTAAGACAAATATGAAAGGCTTAGTGCTATCAGCAACAGTCAAAACAATTTCCTAGTATTAAACATAGGAAAATTGCTCCAACTCACCAATAATGAGACAAATGCAATTTAATAGAATTCTGAGATTTCAATGCATACATTGAAAAATTAACAGAATTGACAAAAGATAGAAACATTTAATGCTGGAGGTATTATTGGAAGACAGACCCTAATACGCCATTGGAAAAGCTATAAACTCATCCAAACATTCTAGAATCAACATGGATCTCTTAGTGAAGTTCCTACTCAACAGTCTTGTGACCTTTAAATCAAATATTCCTACCATTTAAGCATGTTTCATAAACCCCCCCCAGCATACCATTTTAACTTCTAATTGAATAAATACTTTAGAAAATAATACATATGTATATAATATATTGTATTAGACCATATTGTAATAGAGAATATACACATACATGCCTCAAGAGGGAGCTTATCCTAATAGAGTATCAAATCTGAAGTCAGAATGAACTGGGTCATTTAAACTCCTCTCTGACACTAATTGAGCGATCTTTGGCAGCTCACTGGATTTAAGTACTAAGTTCTAGCATGGATCTGCAACAGCTTGGTAGAAGACATTCCTGACACTAATGAATAGCCATACCCAATTCTTTGTGTAGTTATTACACACCATCATGTCGGCAGGCAGGTCCAGCAGTGAGACAAAATTTAAATACCCAACTACTCTTCAAAATTACAACCTACTGGGTTAGCAAACAATCTTCTGAACTGCATACCTCACATTGGTCTACTTTTCTGAATCATGAGATTAGAAATACCATAAAGCTGGAGGCATAAAGCTGGATTTGTAGAGGTTCATTCACCCAAGATGCATGATTATGTCTGTCAGTGGGTGTGTACCTGCCTCCCTTCATTCTCTTCATGGCCTCATAATGCTGCTTCCTATTTCTCTCATGTGAATAGGTGGATAGGGTTGTGTTCTACCACTCAAGTTAGTCTTCTGTGTTTAAAAATAATGTTATTGACAATGATTACCAAATGCATGCGAAAATGTGTTTTGTACCTTTGTAAAGCCTGACAGTAGGGGAAGGGGGAAGGGTATGAAGGTGAATTGTTTTTATTCTTTTAAGTTGTAAAAGATACTTTCTTTTGTTAATAATAGTTAGCTCAAATATTCCTTTTAGCTTTAAACATCTAGGGATGGGAACATTTCTACCTCTACCCAGTAGTCTCATCTAGAGAAATGTAGGTAGTGCCTACCTAGTGGGTGAAGTGTATGGGAATTAAGGATAGAGGCTGTTTGATAGAGCTCAGCCTCAGTCCTTGGCTGATTTCTCTCTTCTAGCCCTGGAAAAGAGTAGGTTAATCCCAAGGACACTGGGAAAATGTCCAAATTGCCTTTATGCCAATGACCCGATTCTCTTTGGTGGTTTGACCAGTCCTGTAAAATTGTCCCTTTGGAAGAGGAGCATTAGGGAGATAGAAGACTTCTTCAAAGGTTTCAACTGATCACTCCTTTAGACCTATTTTATTCTAGAATGTAGGTCAATTGAATGTAACTGTAATGTTTCTTACTTTACTGAGCAAAATGTGGTTATATTACCGAAAATAGTGGATAGTTCTGAAACAAAAAGAGTGCTTAAACCTAACAACAGCTAGCAACATTTTTACCCTAATCAAGTACCTAAAAATGCTCCTGTAACCAATTTAATTTTAATTGGGGAGCAGGGAAGAGGACAAAAGGGAGAAATTCTGTCCTATGGTATTAAGAAAGAGATCCCCCCAAAAAAGAAAGAGACCCCAAAGTATGATGACACCTCCCCAAAGTGAGAGGGTATGCCTGGAGCAGGCAGAGGATCAGGTCATCTGAGATACATCCAGTTGGACTTTTGTTATTCAATCATTTCATCCATGTTTGACTCCTCATGACCTCATTTGGGGTTTTCTTGGTAAAGATACTGGAATGGTTTGCCATTTACTTCTCCAACTCATTTTACAGATGCAGAAACTGAGTCAAATTGGGCTAAGTGACTTGCCCAGAGTCACACAGCTAGTGAATATCTGAGGCCAGATTTGAACTCAAGAAGTCCTGCCTCCAGGCCCAGAACTCTAGCCACTGCACCATCTAAGTGCCAACATCCAGTTGGATTGTCTCTAACTAGATGCTAAACTTAGTTGTTGCTATCTGCTGATTAAGCCTTATCAGTGCTACAAAATATTGGACCTTTAGAGCAAAGGTACAACTGGCCCACCCTACTTAGAGTTCTATTTTGTTCTATATTCTCTCTTCTCTCCCCCTACCCTCCCTCTCTTCTCCTCTCCTCTCTGCTTACCTGAGGGTTTTCTGCCCAAAGGAAGGTGAATTTTGATGGCTGAAAGCTACCTAGGCACCTTGGGGTTTACCGGCTAGATTTCTTTCTCAAAGACCAAGCCTTAAACCCAATTCATTCTGAATCTCATGGACTGGACAACAATAGATCCCTGCCCAAGCACTATTTAATGGTTATTTTCTGGGCCCTCCTGGCTCAGAGTGAATATGAATAGTAACTTTCTCTTTTGGCCAGCAATCCTGAGGGTCTTCCCCTTCTAGTTTGTTTGTTTGTTTGGGTTTTGTTGCTTGTTTGTTAATTAAAGGGGCCATTCCTTGACTTTCTTCTTAAAAAGACCTATTCACTGAATGGGTATTGCCTCACTCAAAGTGAGAACCTGAAAAGACCTTAGCTTAGAAGGGCCAAGGTCTCCCTCTGCATCCTGGGCCATTTCCAGTTTTCCTAATCTAGCCACTGGACCCAGATGGCTCTGGAGGAGAATGTGAGACTGGTGACTTTGCATAGCCCTCTACCATTCAAATCAAAGCTAATTGCAAGTCATGTCACTACAACCTGTTGTATATTGTAACTATCTGTTATAATCACAAGGCCATTTGTAATGGTACAATTAAAAAAAAATGTTTCTGGATGGAAAAATAAATAAAGTGAGACCAATCTACTGATTGTTTATTGGTCTCTGCAGAAAATAATTAACCATTTTGGGAGATGGAGAAATGTCGCCAGCTTTAAAGACCAGGCTGTTTTGATTGGCAATGTCTTGGGCAATTCCTCCAGTTTTCATGTATATGGAGGGAGGATGAACATTGGACTATTGTTCACTGCATTAAACATTAAACATGAAACAAAACATCAGCAGGTATGTAAGGTGCTCAGAATACTCAGACACACACAGTGTCAGTGATGCAAGTTGCGGAATTACTGATATCAAAGTTTTCATTTTCACATCTTTTATTCTCTCCAGTTTGTTACCCATCCCCCTAACCCCTCACGTGCCCCACCAAACTCATTCTTCAAATAGGTACACTACTAGCATACTAAGACTTGGACCAAAATGCACCAAAGGAACATAGTAGCACATTATGTGGCAATGACAAAACCATTAAAACTCATCTAAGTTGATTACAATATATACAAGAAGTTTGACGATGTACTGTCTGACTCATCCTCTCACCATTCGACTTCACTGGCATAGCTGCTGCTAATGGGTACAAAGGAAACTTTCTCTAATGGCCCTCACCACCAGTCAAAGTGATCAAGGCTATACGGTAGATGGCTTTTTGCCTCCCAGATAGCATAGCTCATCATCAGTCTGAGGGGTAATAATACATTTCCATTACAGAATAATAGTGACATTAGCAATAGGCACATGGAACAGTGCTACTTTGGGGAAGGGTTAAGGGGGATGGGGTACACTCAGACACAGAGCCAGACCTAGTTAAGACACGAAGTTCTTGAATCTTCCAGTAATGTAAGGCTCCCTTTTCTAATACTGCCAACTTGCTTCATATCTCAGAGTCAGAACATCCTGAAAATATGTATTTTTCTATTCTAATAGCCACAATCACACACTTAGAAGATGCACCTCATCAACATAGCAATTTGGGGTCCTGGGATGATTTCGAAGATATATTACTTTAGGACATATGTTACCTCTACCCCCCATCCACAAGTACAAATTGCCACCTTAGGCACAATTATTAAGCCAATGTTCTACTGTTAACATTATTCCACACTTACATTTCAAATAGGGCTCATGTTTAAATGATGCCTTAGACACAATAGAAGCAATTTGCTATCTCTGATGAGACAGAAATAAGAAAACCAGCAGTGGAAGAGGATTCATCTGATATAGTGAATTACTTCCCACAGTATCTGAGTTATGGATTAGACACACGAGTCACGAAGTTTCAAACTCCAAAGAACAAAATATTCAGTTCAATTAACAAAATCCATGCACAAGCTCTCCCAGGCTTAGACAATCCCCTCTCAACTGGCAAATAGGGGGAGGATGGGATTCTTGATGGGCTCTTGGGATTTTCTTATTACTTTTCCAGGCTGATTTCAGTAAGAAAAAACTTATTTTTCCCCTTCTTAGTAATTTGATAAACCACCCTCTTTATTATGGATGGAATTAAAAATTAAAGACTAAGGTCAAAATTCACATGTCTAGCATACAGATTCCAGTAAGTCAGAGAGTTTTATTTCTTGAGTGTTCTGAACAATAAGCTTTGTCATTTGGGGAGGCTCAATAAATACTACCTAATAAGAAGGATGCTACTTAATTTCTCCCAGGAGTCAAACTTATTTTGGCTTAGGTTTTATTTTGGGTGCAAAAGTTCAGATTGTATATTCTTCATCTGAACTGATTCATCCAATGTTACTGAAAGCAAAGAATACATGTATTTCATTCCTTACCCTTCTCTCCATAGACTCCATGAAAACAGAGTTACTAAAAATCCTACTTCTCTAAGAAGCTCCTGGGTGGCATCCTATGTCAATATGCTTGAGTTTCTTTCATAAACAAGAGTGATCATTTTGCCAGTATGTCTCTTTTAGTACACACCCACATTGACTCTTCCCTAGTGGTCCCTCTACTTGAACTAAGTTTATCTGTGAACCTAGAGGAGATATTCTATAATTACAAAGCCATTAAAACTCAATCACATTTAAACAAGTTATATATGAAAGAGTGCTCATGAATAAAAGCAGAATATGACATGTAATCAGTTGCAAATTAATAATTTCTGAAAATAAAACAAAACATGTTAGGGGCTTGTCCTGGGACAAAAGTAAGGGATAAGAGACAGACAATCCAAGCATTGCACTCAAATCTAGGTGCTGTTACAAAAACAAACAGGAATAAAAACTTTGAGGGAGGGTCTTGATGTCCTGAGTGAGCCTCTTGTTCAAGATTTGTAGGAGGGAGAACAACAAACAAGAGTGGAGAAAACATGGAATAATGTGTAGGCAATAGGAAACTTGGAAAAACTTGGGCTCAAATCCTTCTTCTGAAACTTACTAGTTTTGTCACCCAAGTCACTCAAATTCTATGTACCTCATTCAACCCCTGAGATTTATATATTAAATGAGTTCCCAGACAAATATATAGAGACAAATAAATTTAAATATATGTTTAATTATATACATACACAAAGTCATTTCTGGAGGGGCAAAGAAGTATATTAGCAACTAGTAAGATTGGGATAGACCTTGGGAAGAAGGTGGTACTTGATTTTACAGGGGAAAGTGAAGAGAGAATGTATTCAGGACATGGATGTTTATGGATTGATTGATGGATTGGGGGATCACTTGTGCAAAGATTAGAAAAGGGATTTTTTGGTATTTTTGATGTTCCAGTCTTTTTTTTTGGTAAAAATTACTTAATTTGTTTATTTTTAGTTTTTAACATTCACTTCCATAAATTTTAAATTTTCTCCCCCTTCCTCCCCAAGATGGACTGCAATATGATATAGGCTCTACATATACATTCTTATTAAACATATTTTCACATTAGTCATGTTGTATAAAAGAATTATAATGAATGAGAGAAACCATGAGAAAGGGAAAAAAACAAACAAACAAGCAAACAAAAAGGAAAATAATCTGCTTCACTCTGCATTCATACTTCATAGTTCTTTCTGTGGATGTGGATGGTATTTTCCATCATGAGTCCTTTATAATTGTTTTAGGTCCTTGCGTTGCTGAGAAGGGCTAAATCTATCAAAATCAGTCATCTTACACTGTGGCTGTTACTGTGTACAATGTTTTCCTGATTCTGCTCACTTCATCCAGTATCAGTTCATATGAGTCTTTCCAAATTTTTCTGAAGTCTGCCTGTTCATCATTTCTTATAGCACAATAATATTCATTACGTTCATATACCCCAACTTGATCAGCCATTCCCCAAATGATGGGCATCCCCTCAATTTCCAATTATTGGCCAGCACAAAGAGAGCTGCTATAAATATTTTTTGTACCAAGAAAAGGCAGTTAGATGGTAAATAAATATTATATATGAGAATCAACAATTAGGCCACTTTGGGTGGTAGTGCATAAAGGAAGACTTGTAAAATTAACCTTAAAGTAGGCTTGAGCCAGATTGTGTAAGGCTTTAAATATGCAAAGGGTTTGTCACTGCAGTTATTTAAACAGGGGAGAGGTATGGTAAAGGCTATCCTATTTCTGCTTCTGACACTGTAGAATGCCACCACCCCACAGCTACCTTCTGACCCTGAAGCTCCCTCATCTCCTGTGGCTTTCTAATCCCAGAACACCCCTCCATTCCATTCCCCCTTTCATCTCTTGGAACCTCCATCCTCCAACCAGCCATCCTTCATTCTTCTTCCAGTACTGCTTTTGACATTTTGGAATTCATCACCATGACCCCAAGTGGGTTCCTTTACCCCCACTTCCCACTTTTCAGTTCCTTTTTTCTATTTTTTTCTGTTTTCTATTCTACATTAGAATGTGAGTTCCATGAGGGCAGCTATTATCTTTCTTTTTGTTGCTATTTTTATTACATGGTTAATACAGTACCAGGTACATAAGCCTTTAAAAAGAATTGACTTGACTTTTGATGTGAAAACATTCTTCTGTAGCTATGTGAAAGATGGATTGGAGAGGACATATGAGACAGAAAGACCAATTAGAAAGCTATTAAAATGGTCCAGGTGAAAGAAAATGAGGGCCTGAACTAGAATTTCATATGTGTGAATACAGAAAAGATTATTTTTGTATGTGTGAATAGAGAAAAGAGGACAGATCTGAGAAATGTTGAGAACTTAGAATCAAAATGACTTTGTAGGTGAATAGGTACAAAGGGTAAAAGAGAGAAAAGTTGATGATAAAACCAATGTTGTAAGGCTGAAAAATTTGAAGGATGATGATACCCTGAATTTTGTTGTTGCTGTTCAGCCATTCATTTGCATCTGATCCTTCATGACCCCTTGGACCATAACATCCATGTGGTTTTCTTGGCAAAGATCTGAAGGGTATTTTGTCATTTTCTTCTCTAATGGATAAAGGCAAAAAGAGATTAAGTGACTTGCCTAGGGTGACACAGCTAGTAAATGTCTGAGGCTGGATTTGAAGTCAGGTCTTCTGCACTCCAGGTCTAGCACTCTATCCACTGAGCCACTGTTTCAACAATTCGGCTAGCAGCTGTTGTTGGGGTGAAAGACCAACGCAAGCCCAACAACAAGAACGCTACCAGCATGCTGCAAAAGCACAGGTTCTTTTGATCTGCTTTAGTAAGGAAAGCAACGTTAAGGGGTTGACCAGCTTACTCTAATTCAGTATACAAACATCATTCACATAGTTCAGGGGAAAAAAACCAGCACCCTGAACTTCAGAGCAAAATACAAACAAAGTACAAACATCGACAGACAGACTTTGTCTGATTCAAAACCCAAACCATAGTTACCAGAGTTTAACAAAGTCCCAGCATCCAGGTTTACAAGCTGGAAGGCTCTTAGCTACAGCTGTCCAGAGTCTCTGCAGGCCACCAAAAGTGAGAGCCCTGCACAAATGGCTCTGTCTTCTCTTCTTAAAGCATTTCAGACATCATCAAACATCATCTGAATGACCAGAACTTCGTCTCCTATGATTGGCTCTTGAGTTAGCACCTCCCCTTAGCATCCCCAGGAGCTTCACACCCACATAGGTTTAGCAACTAACAGGGGTTTGGGCCTGGGGTTTAGCACCTAGTAAGACTCAATGAAATACACTGAATTACTCAAAGGAAACAATAGCCAAACTTTTGAAGGGCACTTGGTTGAACTAAGTGCTAAGAGCTCATTTTGCTTACCAACACAGCCACCTACCCGCCTTCGAATGGAAAGAGGGAAATTAGGAAAAAGAGAAAGGGAATTCTACTAGAGACATGGTGAGTTTGAAATACTTATGGAACATCTAGGTAGATAGAGATGTACAAAAGGTAAGTGCTTTAGGACTAGAGCCTCAAGCTCAGTATACAAATCTGAGAATCAACCGCTCAGAGATAATGGTTAAACCTGTGGGAATTGACAAAATCACCAAGAAAGATTACAGAGAGCAAAGACAAGAAGCCCAGGACAGAGTCCTTGGATATACTGAGGAACAGGGAAATTCCCAGAAGAGGTAAGTAGTCCAAGGAGAGGAATGAGGGTATTTCAGCTTATCCTGATGAACTCGCTGGTTTGTCTCCTGATTAATAGATATTGTTGTTTACATAGATTCCTTAGAAGTAAAAACCATGCTTTTAGTCATCATATTGCAATTTCCTCCAACAATGCAGTCCAATTTGGAACCCAGTCACTTCTGTCAATGTGGGTAGAACCAGATATTGGACACAGACTACAATGCTATCATCCCACTAGTACTATTATAATGAAACATCACACATCACAAATTACTGCTGTGCTCCAACTTAGAAAACCAACTACACAGAAAAAGATGGTAGCTTGCCTAAGCTAAACCACAAAGATTTCTTACTTTTATAAAAGGACTCACCACAGAGTTGCTCTATTATACATACATACATATATATATATATATATATTATAATATTATTTGATTTACTAAAAGAAATGACTCACAAACAACTTCTCAGAAACACATCTGTTAAGAAATATAAATTATTCCTATAATAGAATGAAAAGGATGACTGATACCTTTTTATCAATTTGTGGGGGTAGACAGTGGAACATGGGTAATGGGAACAAACAAAAAGAATGAACACTAACCTGAAGGATGCTGCTTTTATAGTTCTTTTATACTCTGCTCAGTGATTATCTTCTGTTGTTGTTTAGTTGTGTCTGACTCTTTGTGACCCCATTTGGGGTTTCTTTGGCAAAGATATTAGAGTGGTTTGTCATTTCCTTCTCCAGCTCATTTTAAAAATGGGGGAACTGAGGCAAACAGGGTTAAGTGACTTTCCCAGGATCACTCAGCTAGTAAGCATCTGAGGCCAGCCAGACTTGAACTCAGGAAGATGACTCTTCTTGACGCCAGGACAGACACTCTATACAATTCACCACCTACCTGCCCCAGTGATTATGCACACATGTAAGAGTTACAGATTGGTTTCCCTACTGTAGGAGAAGGTGAAAGTGTTAGAGGATTGTATCTCTCCAGGTTATCTGGGAAAGAGTTTTCCTTGGAGGAAATGCTTTAAAGAAAAAAAGACAAAAAAGGAAATAGAATCTGAAAAAGGCAGAAAAGAATGACAACCCGCACCAGGACATTGGCATGTGTCATAGAAGAGGAAGGGGATAATAAGGACCACAAAACATTTCAAGTTATACAATATGGTGGAAATAATGATATGGATCCACAGATTTCATCAAGGGAAAAAAAAGACTATTTATCCAACAGGTCAGAGGAAGAGGAAACACTTACTGATGCTTGACTCTTTGTGTATACGACAAGGTGATCCTGTCTCACTCAGGCTAAAACTTAAGTGACCACTCACAAGCTAGATCCCTCCAGTGATAGACATTGGAACTCTAATCTGCTCACATTTAACCTGGCCTGTTTTATCCTCATTAGACAGCTTGTCACCTCTGTCTCCTACAGGCTAACCATATTAGTTAGTTTTAGACCACTGCAGCTCACAACTCCTGAGCTCAAGAGATCCACTAACCTAAGCCACCCCACTAGTATGGATTGTAGGTTTGTGCTACGACACCTACCATGGTTGACTACCACCTGAAAAACATGAAAGCATCTCTTTGTTAACACGGCTGAGTGGCTGTCTTTTATGAGTCATTTACCTGGGATGTCATGGGGAATTTCCTGAGACATCACATTTTTATAATTATTAACTTCTCTCACCCAATATCCACTGTCACATAAGGTTACATTATATACATCACATACAAGGAACTTAGAAATCACACAAAGTTCTGGGCAAGAAAACAAAGCCCTAATACTATATGCACTGGTGGTATTTTCATCAGTGCTACCTAGATACAAAAGCTAAGGCTTCAGAAGAGAAAAATGAATTGGAAGTGTGAACATCTAGTTAAGAAGATGGTGTTCAACAATTTCTTTTTGTTGTTCAGTCATTTTAGTTGTGTCTAACTCTTATTGGCCTCATTGGAGGTTTTCTTGGCAAAGATGCTAGAGTGGTTTGTATTTCCTTATCCAGCTCATTTTATACATGAGGAAACTGAATCAAATCCGTAAAGTGGCTTATCCAGGGTCACACAGCTAGTAAATGTCTGAGACCGGATTTGAACTCAGGTCTTCCTTACTCCAGGTCCAATGCTCTATACACTGAACCATCTAGCTGTCCTGTTTGAGAATAGGATTCAAATTTATTAACTATGGTTTTAAATGTGGAAATGACAGAAATGGAATCTATCTCACAAGGCCTGGCTTATATATATTTGGATGTTTTGAAACTAATCAAACATATTTTAGTTGAAAAGGGAGAAGTAGGGAGCTACCAAGAGGGAGAGCACAGAGAGTAAAGTACTAATAACTGACATTTATGTAGAGTTTTAAAGTTGAGAAGGCACTTTACACACATTACTTCATTTAATCCTCATAATAGCACACCAAGGTGGGTACTACAGGTTTAACAGTCCTATTTCACAGATGAGGAAATTAAGCTTCAGAGAGTTCAAGAGACTTGCCTATTGTTACACAATTTATAAGCATCTTTCTGACTTCAAGTCCAAAGCTCTTTCTACTACTAAAATATGCTGAACGACGGGAAAGAAGAACAGCAGCTCTTAAGAGAAGATAGACTTCTGAAGGAAAACTACAAATCCCTGGTAATTAGATAAATACAAATCAATCAGGTTTTGGCTCACAGCCAGCAAATTGGCAAAGATGGATTAATCAGTGTCAAAAGAGCTGTGGAAAGATAAGCACACTAATGCATTGTTTGTGGAACTGTGAACTGGCATAGCCATTCTGGAAAGCAATTGGCAATTATGCAAATAAAATTATTAAAATGCTCGTGCTCTTTGACTCAGATCTTCTATTGCTATGCATAAGAAAGAGAAGAAATTCATGTCAGACAAACTTCATTTCCTTTTTTGATGGATTGTTAAATCGTGGCAATGCTATACATAGAGTTTACCCTTAACTCTGGCTATTCAGCCTGGAGAGGGGTAAAAAAAAGACATAAGAAAGGACATGACTGGCATCTTCAAATAGTTGAAGCTCTGCCCTGTTGAAGAGATGTTAGACTTATTCTGTTTCACTAAAGAACTAAGAACAGTGGATAAAAACAGAAGAAATGCAGATTTTGGTTTGATATAAGAGGGTAGGGAACCCCACAACCTCTTAACAGAACTACTGAAAAGCAGAACCAACTGCCCTGGAAGGTGACATAGTGTGTTCAAAGACTGGCTAGATGGCCACTTGTCAGGAATTTGAGAGATTTCCCATTCAGATATAGATGGGATTAGTTAATCTAGGAGGTCCCTTCCTTCCTCATTCTCTTCCTTTCTTCCTCCCCTCCTCCTTCCCTCCATCCCTTCCTTCACTCTTTTCTTCCTCCCACCCTCTTCTTCTACCTTTCTTTGTCAAATGAGGAGAAAAAAGTTATCATCTTTCAGGAACATCCAGAAAAGGAGAAAAGGAAAGCATGATTTTGGATAAAGATAACAGCCAACAGAGATCCTATCTTCTTCATTCTCACATAGCTACCATTCTACTTCTGGCCACAATCACTTCTCTCTTGAACTCTTTTCACTAGACATCTTTAAGGGTTGGATGGATGATCACTTGTCTTCAAAATGATGTCTGAGATGTCTTCCAACTTTGTGATTCTGTGTATAACATCTCGTCTTCAGCTAACCATCTCAGTACGCTACATTGGTCATGGACATTTAACCTAGATACTTTTCAGTCGCAGATATTTATTGACACCCAAATACTCAAATTTCTAGATTGATAAAATGAGTCCCATACTAGGTAGTTCGAAGGTCTGGTGTTATTTTATCTCTTTTACACATAGAAATGTCTAAGGTAGGCCAAAACATACCTCTCAATGGGGCAGAAGGCAACCAGCTGTTCAACAGCCATATACCTTGGTAGGTAAACAATAGCTAAATATTGCTAAGTGAAGAAAAATAGCATTCAGAGGATAGAGCACTGGGAATTAGGTGGACAGATTGTAATGAGCAATTGCCTAAACTGGAATGGGTCCAGGACATCAAGGCGAACATCACCTCTACCGTCTGAGAGCTATCCTGGGATCCTTAATAAACAAAAATAATTAGAACCTTGCCCTTAGACACATACTGGTTTTATTCCCCATTTAAGAGATTAGAACTCATTTCCTCTTTTGTGCCTTTAGACAGTTCTTTATCACCTTTAATTCATTGTGAGGATACAACAGAGCAAAAACTCAATTCCAATTTCAGTCATTTGGAATTTTTATTCATTTACATTTAGGTTGGGATGAAGGTTACTTAAAAATGTTTCAAAGACTTTTAACTAAAAGGCAGCAAAACTCAGGTTAAGTATAATAGGCAATGCAGGTGCCACATTATATGAACTGTCAGTCAAGTAATCACTCCCATAGGTGGTTTCATTTAATAAGAAAGATAGTTTTGGGTGGGAATGATGGGATAGATGATGTCTGAGTGCTTATCAGAACTACACATATCAAGAATAAAATATATCATTCATTGCCATACCGATCAAACTACCAAAAAATTATTATAAAAAGGCAGAAAAAAATAACAAAATTCATGTGAAAGAACAAAAGATCAAGAATATCCAGGGAATCAAAGAAAAAAAATGTGAAGAAAGATGTCCTAGAAGTACCAGATCCCAAATTTGATTACAAAAGAGTAATCATGAAAACATGGGAAGCTAGATGGACTAGTGCATAGAGCACTGGGCCTCAATTCAGGAAGGCCTGAGGCCAAATCTGGCCTTAGACATATATTGCTGGCTACTTGACCCTGGGCAAATCACTTAACCCCTAAATAACTCAGTTCCTCATCTATAAAATGGGTATGCACTGGAGAAAGAAATAGCAAATCAATCGAGTATCTTTGCCAAGAAAGCCCCATGGCCAAAAAGACCCCCAAAGGGTCATGTAGGGTCTGATGTGGCTGAATGACTGAACAACAACCATGAAAACAACATGGTACTGGCTAAGAAAGAGAGGGGTGGATCGGTGGAATAGATTAGGTACACAACACAGTAGTAAATGGCCATAATAATCTAGTGTTTGATAAACCAAAAGATCTAAGATGTTAGGACAAGAACTCCTTATTTCACAAAAATTGCTGAGAAAGTTGAAAAGCAGGTGTAAACTAGGTACAGACTCATACCATATATCAAGATAAGGTCAAAATGGGCACATGATTTAGACATAAAGGGTGCTATTATAAGCAAATTAGGGGAGCATGTAAAAATGTAACTTTTAGATCTATGGATAAGTAAAGAGTTTATGAACAAACAAAAGATACAGAGGATTACAAGAAGTAAATTGTATAATTTTGATTACATTAAATTGAAAAAGTTTCACACAAACAAAACCAATGCAGCCAAGATAAGAAGGAAATCAGGAAACTGGGGGAAAACATTTATAGCAAATTTCCCTGATAAAGGCCTCATTTTTCGAAGACATAGAGAACCAAGTCAAATTTATAAGAATATGAGGAATTCCCCAATTGCTAAAGCATCAAAGGATTCATATAGGTGGTTTTCAGAATAAGAAAATAAAGTTATCAGTAGTAATAATGAAAAATACTCCAAATCACTATTGATTACAGAAATGCAAATTAAAATGACTCTGAGGTGCCACCTCATATCTATCAGATTGGCGAATATGACAGAAAAGGAAAATGACAAATGTCAGAGGGAGAACATCGTACATAGTAATGATAGTAGTGTATGATGATCAACTGTGAATGACCTAGATACAATGATCCAAGACAATTCCAAAGGACTTATGATGAAAAAATGTCATCTACCTCCAGAGAAAGAACAAATGCAAACTGAATGCAAATTAAAGCATTTTTTTATTTTCTTTATTTTTCTTACTTTTTTTTATTTTGGAAACATGGCTAACATGGAAATACGTTTTGTATGATTTCATATGTATAAGTGATATCATACTTCTTGCCTTCTCAATGAGAGGGGGAGGGGTTAAATGGAGGGAGAGAATTTGGAACTCAAAAAAATTTTAAAATAAATGTTAAAAATAAATAATAGACTTCTGTTGCCAAGATGGTAGAGTGAGGAAGCAACCCTCTAAAACTCTCCAAATCCCCCTCCAAACAACTAGAAAACTGCCTCAGAATTGATGTAGGAACAGGGAAATAGTTTACAGGAAGACAGGATATATCTGTCTCACTGGGATGGGAGGAGAGTGAGGTCCAAGAGCAGCAGCCAGCCTTACACAGGAGGCCTGTGGCAGAGTTCCAAACCTGGGGCAGTCCATCAATGAGTCCTTGCCCTCCTGCAAATCAGCAGGTAAGTAAGCAGTCTGTGCAGCACAGTAAGGCCTCACCCTAGCAACCCAACCCTCAGCACAAGCCACCACCCAGGTCTGGACCTCATTGCTGACCTGTAGTGAAGCCCCACCCCAGGGCTGGACAACAGCAAGACCCCACCCCTGGGGCCTGCCAGTAGAGAGACCCTGTTTCTATAGCAACCCAGCAGCTTCCCCCCCACCCCCAGACTAGCAACAAGATTTCACCGCCAGGGCCTACTAGCAGAGAGGCTCTATTTCCATAGCAACTTAACAGCAAGACCCCACCCCTGAAGCCCACCAGCAGCTATACTCCACACCCAGAGGAAGCCAACAGGGAGGTCCCATCACCCAGTACAAACCAGAAGGAAAGCCTACTCCCCAACGAAGCAAGCAGCTAAGCTTGAAGTCCAGGAAAAGCCAGCAGTAAAACCCTGAGCCCCAGCTTAAAAGAACTTGGCACAGTGGGGACCAGACTAATGACTAATATGGAAATGTTTTACATAATTGTACATGTATAATGTATATCTTATTGCTTATCATCTCAGGAACAGGATAGGTGAAGGAGAGAAGGAGGGATAGAATATGGAACTCAAAAGTTTAAATAAAAATGTTTAAAAATTTAAAAATAATAAAATTAAAAGAAAAAAATAAATGAATTCTATTTTTTAAAAAATGATGCCTATTAAATACAAATAGTGTGAGATCCTAAGAAAACACTTTCAATCACACTTAGAATATTTCTTTACATGACAAAATAAGGGAAAAGGTATAATATAAATGGAAATCATCTCCAGTTATAAAGGCTCCTAACAAGCTAATTAGACAAAACATCATCTATTGATTATGGCAGCAACTTTACTAGTATTCAGTTTGCTATTCAAGTGCAAGTTATTTGAATGTAATAAAACTACATTTCTAAAAATTTGCCAAGACTACATCATTTCAAAAATTCAAATATGTATATCCACATCTCCTTTTCTCAATTAGTACAAATGAATGAGGTTTTATTACACACTTTTGGGAATATTATAATAGCAAAATATAATTTTAAATAACTGGCATCATCAGCTGTATTGTTCACCATAAGTGAATTTCCCAATTAAGTGAAGCTTGTCCTTTTTCAGCATCAACATTATACTCAAAGGATATTGAATAGAAATAATTTAACCAATAGAATCAACAATTTTTTAAAAGCATTTAATTATATGCAAGGCATACTAAGAAATGTGCCTGAAATACAGTTCATGATACATCTCCCTCTTCCTGGTAGGAGTAGGAAGGACTATGGATTCAAACTTTTTCCATACACTATCAAGCAAGTGCATCCTTTATTTCTGGGTACAAAGCAGTTTGGGGTTGAAGTAGAAAAGAAAAGTATGTTCAAAGATATCTTTGGTGTAACCAACACAACTAATCAATAAAATTATAATACCCTACCCCATCCCCATCAAAAAAAATCTAATCTGAGATACAGTGACAGGAAAATTAAACAAATAAAAAGTCTCCTGGAATTCCCTGCCTTAACAAGCTGAGAGTAATGAATTTGTTTTCCCATGGCCTTTTCTCGATGTAGGCACAGCTAGGTGGGGCAGTGGATAGATACTGGTACTGGAGTCAGGAAGATTCATCTTTTCAAATATTAATCTGGCTTCAGATATTTGCTAGCTGTGTGACCTTGGGCAAGTCACTTAACCCTGTCTGCCCCCGTTTACTCATCTGTAAAAATGAGCTAGAAGAGGAAATGGCAAACCACTTTGCCAAGAAAACCCCAAATGCAGTCACAAAGAGTCAAAGAGAACTGAAATGACTGAACTACCAAAACCAAATTTCGTGATGTATGACAGCATACTATCTGTTCTACTATACTGTGATGCCCTAGGCCTAGAAACTATTTTTGGGGAGCAAGGTGAGGTTATTCCTCTTTCCCTCATGAGACCTCAAACTGTTGTGCCTTTTTAGATAATAAAGAGGAAATGAATATATAAATGTATTTTTTTTGTCATTCAAAAGATTTTTTTTGAACACTTTAGTTGGAAAATTCTGGTGCCTTTAAGAAACATCATCTATCAGCAAAAATCCAAGTGATGAAGTCTTAGGAACTGGAGGGATTCTTAAATAATGATTTAGTGATGAATGCAGAAAAAAGATGATGGGGGGGAAAGTGTATGATAAAATGTAGCTGAATGCGTGCTAAAGAATCTTTCCCTGAATGGGTAGAAGAAAATCACAAGTAAGCTAAATAATTCTATATTGGAGAGGTTTTCTTTCAAATTTTAGCCAGGAGGAAAAAATATGAATAAGTTTTTCTACTATGGCAATGGAGGGTCAGAAAACTGCCAAGGCTGAAGCATTAATTAGCAGAGCTAAGGTAACAAATTCTTCCCCCTAATAAAGGTAAGCATCTATAAGGTAAGCCATTGTACTGGGGGCTTTTTGACAACTACCAGCACTAGGCACACAAGAGCATCTGATAATAATAAAAGATTCAGGATATATTTCAAACTTAGGTTTAGGCGAATAACAAAGCTAGATTAAAAAGGAAATTCATGACCACTGAAGTTTAAGGTGAAGAAGTTCCCATTCCTTAGCTAAACACTTGTACTTTTTCAATTTTGTTCTAAATTATATTCTTTTTAATATTTGCTAAACAAAGGTGTTTAATAAATGATGTGTTTAATAAATAATTCATACTATTCTAATAAAATTATTTTGATACAGAAAAAAGCTATAAAAAGACTTTTCTAGGAAAAACTTTTTAAAAAGCCATCCTTTTTTGATGCTTTGTCATAATGTGAATGTAACCCTGGGTTCTTAAAGGCTATACAAATAGGACACAAACCCTGGTAGGTCATACTTAGATGAAAAAATCTTCAAATGAGAGTCCACTAAAGTTAAGATATCTTTCATCCAAAGTCCAGAAGAACTAAATTTGCAGAGGCCCATCAGCAGGTTGGTTATAGGCATATAGGACTGTGGGACTTAAATCTGAAAGGCACCTTAAAGGTCACCTAGTCCAACCTCCATATTTTACAGGTAAGGAATCTAAAGCCCAGAGGGGAGAAAAGACTTTCCCAAGGCCAAGCAGGTAGTAAGCTGAAGAGCCAGAACCCAGTTCCTCTTATTCCAATTTCAATACTCCTTCCATTACACTACACTGTTTCCAGTCACAGAGTTGATCTTGTAGTAACAGTCAAGATATGAACCCATGTCTTCTGACTACAGATCTGTTGCTCTTTGATGAAGTTTTCTGGCACAGAAACTCTCCTAAACCATCTACCGAATGGTAGAGGTGTTGTTGTACTCATTCGTGCTTCAGTAAAGGCAGAAAACTCTGAAGTACTCCACATGTCCACCAAATACGCCCTTCTCCTCTTCCTCCATTCTCAGGTTCAGTGCCTGATAATCTTCCTTTCTCACCCACCTTGTGCCCTCATAGCTTATGTGGATGTCCCCTCAAATACACTGGTTTGCCAATTAATTGACCTCTTCAACTCCCATATAACCATATATATATATATATATATATATACACATATATATATATATACACACATACACATACATATATACATATATATACATACATATATATGTATGTATATATACATATATATAGCCACATAACTCCTCTTCTTAGCTGCTTATTCTTAAACTTTGCCATCAAAGATATTCAATATCCATGATCTTGGACTCTAAACTTCTTATCTCATATGCCTCAGTTTCTCCCAATGCCTTAGTTCTCCTTGACCTAAATATCCCTACCATAATCTTTAGTCCTCTCAACCTTTTCTATTTTTCCATTCTGTTAACTCTACTCATTTTCTTCCCTTCAGAGTCTTAACCCAATAACCAACTAGTTCAACTATGCACTATTCTTTATCACCTAATCCCTTCTTCTGTTATCCTTTTTCCATATACACCTTACCAATCCATAGTGAAAATTATGATTTCTCTACTCCTACTACCAAATGCCTGAAAAAGTCATACAACCATACTAATTCTACTTCAAAATTTGACTTCAAATCTATGCTTTCCAATCTCCACTGAACCGTCACAGTTGAATGACAATCCTCTTAATATTTCCCTGATTGACTATCTATCATAGTCCCTTAAGTGGCTATTATGAACTTTCTCTTCTTTCTCCCCCAATGGTCACCCTAGTGCCATCCTCAGCAGATGATATCACCTTGCACTTGGAGGATAATTGAGGCAATCTGTCATGTGCTCCTTCAGGTGCCCTATTTCATACCTCAAGGTGCCTCTATGTCTCCTCCCATCCTCCCCTTATTTGTTCCATTCTGTAGTGGAGAAGTGGCTTTTCCCCTTTTATAAACCCTTTGACATAATATTTTCCTACATCCTCCAGAATGTATTCACATTCTCTCACCTTCAGTTTTCTCTTTTCTACCTATTCCCTGATATCTGCAATCACACTTATGTGAAACCATTCTTAAAAACACAAAGAAAAACAAACTTCATTTTCATAAATATCTATTGTCTTCTATCCTCACACCTTCCAATGTTCTTAGAAAAGAGCAGATACTTAATTAATGCCTTTTGATTAAAAAAAGGTGTCAAGAAAGAGAAAGAATAGGTTTCAACACAGGCATTGGAAAACCCACAGTAATCATTCCCAAAGATAGCAAGTTAGTTGATTGCTGCTGCTATCTACCCTTTTGACTTCTTAAGAGAATTACTCTTATGACATTTTTTTCCCTCACTACTCCATGGCCAGCCTCCCCTACCTCTAAAAGTCAGTACAGCATCAGCGTGATCTATTAATATTTCCCCCAAACTATAACATTCCATGAAGAATGGACATCATGGTACATCATTTTTTTTTCAAAATTTGCTGATTTCTAGTTAATCATAAGACTCTTTTTCTTTACATACTGCCCACTGCCTTAAAATGACCTCATTAAAAAAAAATCCCCATCCTAACACAGAGGAGCTTCCCTTAAGTAATGTGAAGGATAACAAGCACATTTAATGATACCCTTAAACACACAAACACACACACACACACACACACACACACACTCACAAGGATAATTCCTCTCATTCTATAACCCCTCCCCTTCACTTTTAACCGCAGGGCAAACTGTGGTCTGGCACCAGGATGGATAATTGAATTCAGTTCTTCAAGCTGACTGCATTCTTCCTATAAGTGGATTGCTTTCTTCTATCTGTGAGGGAAAATGGTCTCAAATGATTCCAACAGGGACCCAGCAAGCCCTCCTACAAATAACCGTGTCACATTGACTTCCCTGCACAGGGGACCCAAATTGCAGCCTAAATGACTTCAAGTTGGAGGCAGATGAGACAGCTCACTGGTTCTCTCTCCTACTTTGTGGAATAAGGAATAGGGAGAATCCATTATGGAAGCTAAAATTGAGCTAGTGAGGTAGTAGACACACACACATATGCATATATGTATATATATGTGTGTGTGTGTATATATATATATGTATGTATATATTGCCCAGTGTGGCATAGTGGGGCTTAGAATCTAGAAACTTGAATTTGAATCCTTTTCTGATATTTACTAGTTCTATAACTATGAACAAATCATTTAACTAGCTGAGCCCAAGTGTCTTCAACTGCAAAATGGAAAAATGATGCTTCTACCATCTATTTCATAGAACTCTTGTGAGACTAGCTCTTCGTAAATTTTAAAGCAGCATATTTTTCTTTTAAAAATTAATTTTTATTGATGCCTTTTGTTCTTGTATCACCTCTCATATCTCCTCTTCCCCTTCCTCCACCCAGCTTGTAACAAAGATGAAACTGTAAAGAAAAAAAAAGTTCATCAAAACCAACTGAAAAATCAACCAAGATTGATAGTGTATGGAATATTCCGACCCATTGTTTACCGCTTCTACAAAGAAATGAGATGGGTATATTTTCTCATGTCTTGTAAAATGCTGTGTATGCTTGGCCATTCTAACTATTCATCATTCATTTCTTTCCTTCCTTCCTTTTTTGCGGTTCTGTTATAATTGTTATAATTGTTATAATCATTATGTATCTTGTTTTCCTGGTGCTACTGGATTCACTTAGCATGAAATAATAGAAACCTTCCCATACTTCTCTGAAGTTTTCATATTTGTTATTTCTTAAAGCACAGTAATATTCTGTTACATTTATATACTACAATCTGTTTATATAATCTCCAATCAATGGAGAATAAAAGCAGTTAAAGTCCTACATATATTCCAATGAATCTGTGATTACACTAAGTGTGATCTCTATCCTTTCCCAATGGAAGGCTTGCAAAATCAAACTGGGGATGGCTGAATGCCCACACCTCTCATTTTCATTGCCTTCTGACATGCTTCTCCTTCCCTGCTTATATATAAAGAGACAAAAAAACTCTGGTCTCTCTGCCTATAGCTGGTTTCCTACATGACGTGAATTGGGTAGACCTCAATGTGATAGAATGAATATGTGTTGTATGTTTATCTCCAATAGCTAGGGGTCACAGGTCTACATCTGGAAAGACTTCAGAGGTCATCTTGTTCTACCCCTTTATTTTACACATGAGGAAACTTGAGACCACAGAGGTTAAGTGACTTGCTTAAAGTCTTATATATGGTAGATGAGAGAGGTAGGACTTGAAACCAGGTCCTCTAACTTCAGCGTCAATGCTCTTTCCCTTAAATCTTACTTTCATAGAGTTATATAAAGCTTCAGGGACCTTGGTTACCTCTCTTGTAAAAACTGAAATGATAACAAACCTCACTACTTAATGGGCCTACCTTGAATGTTATACAAGAGGGCAACATTACAGAAGAATCAAGAGTATAGACATACTGTGGTCTTATTTGCAATTTGGAACCATGAAAATCAAGGAGAGTGATACTAGCTCTTCACATATTTCTTCTAAATTACAGCAAAAGGTTAAAAACCAAAGAACTAGGCTGGACTTAAATCTCATTCTACTCTTTTAGTGTGTTTGTCCTTCTAACATTCATTTACAGAAAACGGATTGCTCTTTATAGTCTATTCTATCCCCTAAAAAAAATATTATCTCTGATATTTATGTTTTCAAGCAATTTCTTATTTTCAGAAGTGGAAAGGTAACATTCCAAAGTGGTCCATGTATGCACATAGCATTTAATAGAGTGTCCCAAAAGCTTAAAATTGCAGTAAGACTTTTGGGATGACTAGGAGGAGGATACATATCATTTATATAGTAAGGTTTGAAAAGTACTTTACATATCATTTGTACCTCACCACAACCTTGTGAGGTAGGTGCTATCAATGGGGTGCTTTTAAACTGCATCACTATTATGAACTTCATTTTATAGATGAAGAAACCAAGAGAGAAGTTAAGTGACTTGCCCATGGTCACTCAATTAAGCTGTATCTGAGACAGGATTCAAACTCAAATTCAGAATATGTTTTGACCTAAAAAACAAAACAAAACAAAAAAACACACAAAACAGCTATCAAGTAGTCAGTCACTTCACATACTATTCCTATTTTACAAATGAGGAAACCGAGACCTGGAGTCACAAAGCTAGGAAGGGAAATTCAAACCCAGTTCTTCCTGAGCCGCAAAATAGTACTCTATCCCCAGGCTGCCTCTCACACCCCAAGGCTTTTTTTGTACTCTCACTACTAAGCTGGAACAGTTCCTCATTGAAACTAAAGCACCAAATCTCACCATATTTACATGTGAATCAGTTGGGCTTCAAAAGTCCTTCCTTACTGGTTACTCAGCAGGAATTGATGGGGTAAGAGGGGCAGCAAAAAGCAGTTTGGCAACTGGCCACCTGCTGCTATCATCTGTGAACATGCTTTGGCCAATTCGCATACCATGTAATAACTTTATATATTCCACGACAGACTGGTCCGATTTTCCCTAAGCCCAACTGCCACTGAGATCAATGGTGCAAATGTCCTCTTCATTTCAATAATAAAGCCAATGCTGCTTGACATGACAGGCTGGATGCAGCCAAGTGACAACAGGGAGACATTTTTCATACGTTTAAGTGACAAATGACATTCACAAGCATTCCAATTCAAAGGTGGTTTAGATGATTTAGTAGCTGAGGATTGTCTACTGGGGGAACAAAATAGGAGTTAGGACACCTGGGTCTCCTGTCTAATTCGGATATGGTGTGTAACTTTGGGCAAACCATTTAACCTCCCTGCCCTTTAAATTACCTATCTGAAATTGATGTAGATAGTACCACCTACTTTGCAGAGGAGAGTCCTAGCATTCGTACAGCTACATTTCAGATCAATTTAACTTGAAAGTCTAATACATAATGACTGACTTTGGCTATTTCTGGAAAATAGATAAATGCTATGAAACCCTCATTAAACCCTTTCCTAGGGGGCCATGACAGGAAACTGCTGTAAGCACTAATGCCTTATATAGGATATAATATGGGATAAAATGGTTTTACAGGGGTTGGTTAGGATTGTAAACAATCTACATGAAAAACATTACAGGAGGCCTCTTGGCACTGTTCTCAAAGGCTTGAACCGGGGGCTAGCATTTCATGAGAATGTCAGCCCTAGAGTCTGACCCTGGGGATTCCTCACTAACTCTTTCTATTGGGCTCACCATTCTCTCCATTTGCCCTTAACAACTGGGAAGGAGGGCCAGATCCTGAAGCAATACATGCCAGCATATGTAAAAAGAAGAGCAAAAGGGAAATGCCAGGTGGACGTAGAGGGTATTTAGGAGGCCTCTCATAATGTTTGAACCAAATCAAGGACATTGTAGTTTGAAGTGAGATACAAATGTGTGGTTAGACACCCTCCCTTGGCTAGAATTATATGGAAGAGCTGTGCCAATGTGAAAGTAACTGCCAGTGATTTTTTTAATCTATTGCTGACTTCTTGCAGAGGTTATATAGAAGTCTGATTAAGCTTTGATTCTCCATTTTATCTCAAACCAGATGTGTGTCTCTCTCTCTCCTTCCCACTCTCTCTCTCATTCTCTCTCCTTTATTCTCTCCTCCTCCTCCTCCCTCCCTCTTCTCTCTCTCTCTTTTTTCTCTCTCTCCCCTTACCACTCTCTCATTCTCTCTCCCTTATTATCTTGTCCTCCTCCTCCTCCTCCTCTCTCTCTCCCCTCTCATTCTCTCTCTTTCTCTCCTCTTTTATTCTCTTCTCCTCCTCCTCTCTCTCTCTCATTCTCTCTCTCTCTCTCATTCTCTCTCTCTCTCTCATCCTCTCTCTCTCTTCTCTCTCTCTCTCTCTCTCTCTCATTCTCTCTCTCTCATCTCTCTCTCATTCTCTCTCTCGCTTCTCTCTCTCCTCATTCTCTCTCTCTATCTCATTCTCTCTCTCTATCTCATTCTCCTCTCTATCTCTCTCCTCTCTCTTTGTCTCTGCCTCTGGTGTGTATGGCTTTTGTTTATTTAACAGCTTTGCTAGTTTATTCAACAGCTGAAGAAAGACAATTTGACAAGATCCATCTATTGCAGAGACCAACCTGACCTGGATCTTTTCCCTTGTTTCTCCCCAACAAGCCGCAGTAATGAGAGCTCAACGGCTCTAAAAATCATCGATTCAGAAACAGTGTGGTATGATTACCAGCCCGGATGGGCCCAAAGACTTCCAGTAAATAAAGGAAAGAAAACTACAGCTTGTGTAGCCAGTCTGGCTTCTGTTTACTGCAAGCAGCCCCACGGTTCACAAGAGAGGCGCCACCATGGAGATAGAGGAAGTGAGAAACAGAGAAGGAGGGTGGTGGGGGGAGAAAGAAGGTAGGGCAGAGTCCCATTTAACAGCATGATAGATGGTGGACACAATAAGGCAGTTTCCTCCAAGGGAAAGAATTTCTAAAGTTATCCTTTTGAGGGTTCTTTCACTTCTCACCAAATTTTTCTTAGTCCTATCAGTTTTCCATCCACTTTATCCCTTGCATTCTGGTCTCACAGGAAAGTCTCATTACCTTGACTTCAACCAATAGAGCAAGCACTGTGCTATCTCTCAGGCCCCTTGGTTCTTTGTTCTTGTCTCCTACACAAATCACAATCAACTCCTATCCCATTAAGAATATTCCCATTAAATCTTGCTTTATATTACTTCCCTTTAGCATAGAGGTTTTAACCTTTTGGGGTGTCATGGAACCCTTTCGAAAGACTGAAGAATCCTATGAACTGTTTGAAGAATAATGTTTTAAATGTGTAAGTAAAAAGGGAAACCATTATATTAAAAGAATTGCAAAAATATTAAAGGACAAAAAGTCACATATGCCCAGATTAAGACTCCTGCTTTAGGAGCATTTGTCATGAAGGGAAGGAAGGGAGCAGGGGAGAGAATATAGCATTTATATAGTGTCCTACTATGTACCAGTACTTTAGAAATATCTCATTTGAGACTTTACAACCCCATTTTCAGTTGAAAAATGGAGGCAGACTTGCCCAGGGTCACCCATCTTAGTAAGTGACTGAGGCTGAATTTGAACCCAGTACTTTCTGATTGCAGTCCCAGTGCTATCCTAGCCTGTGCCACCTATCTATCTAGCAAGAGAGAATCAGAAGTCCTGGGTTCAAATCCACCTCTCACTCACTGAGTTGTTCTTCAGTCATGTCTTACTCTTCATGACTCATAGACCATAGCATGCCATACTGCCCATGGGGTTTTCTTGGCAAAGTTTGCCATTTACTTCTCCAGTGGATTAAGACAGAGGTTAAGTGACTTACCCAGAGTCACATAGCTACTGTCTGAGACCAGATTTGAACTCAAATCTTCCTGACTTCAGGCCCAGTACTTTATTGACTGAGCCACTTAGCTGCCTGGAATAGGGGTTAAGTGACTTACTCAGAGTTATACAGTCGTTATGTGTCTGAGGTCATATTTGAACTCAAGTCTTCAGGAATCCAGGCCCAGTGCTCTGTCTACTGAGACATGAAACTGACCCCGCCCCCCATACTGTGTAACCATGGGTAAATCACTTTGCATCTTGACCTCAGTTTTCCCCATCTGTAAAGAAGAAATATAGTAAGATATAGACCACAGGGCTATTGTGAAACTCAAATTGGATGATGTATATAAAATACTTTTGCAGACTTTAAAGAGACTATATGCAGCCATACCTTACTTACTGAGCTTCCCTTTATAGGGCTTTGCATACATCGTGGTTTTTACAAATTGAAGGTTTGTGTCAAGCAAGTCTCCTGGCACCATTTTTCCAACAGCACATGCTCACATCATGGCTCTGCGTCTCATTTTGGTAATTCTTGAAATATTTCAAACTTTTTTCATTATTATTATATCTGTTATGGTGATTGGTGATCTTGATGTGACTATTATAATTGTTTTGGGGTGCCACAAACCATGCCCGTATAAGATAATGAACTTAATTGATAAACGTTGTATATATATTCGGACTGTTCTACCAACTGGCCATTCCTTCATCTCCCTTCCTTTCCTCAGGCTTCCCTATTCCTTGAGATACAATAATACTGACTTAGGCCAATTAATAACCTTACAATGCCTCCATGTGTTCAAGTGACAGGAAGAGTCAACTGATGCAGGAAACTTCACTGTTGTCTAATTTTAAGAAATTCACCCCAACCTCCCTGATGGGTCAGCAGCCATCAACATGCAAACAAGCAAAAAGATTATGACTCGTTGAAGTCATTCAGATGATAGCATTTTGGTTTTTTAGCAATATTTGAATTAAGGCATGTACACTTTTTAGGCATAATACTATTGTACACTTAATAGGCTACAGTAGAGTATAAACATAATTTTTATAGGCATTAGTGAACCAAAAAAACCATGTGAATTGCTTTATCATGATATTTGCTTTATTTCAGTGGTCTGGAACTGAACCCCAAATATCTCCTAAATATGCTTAACAGATGGGGCAGCTAGGTAGTTCAATGGATAGAATGCTAGGTTTGAAGTCAGGAAGACTCATCTTCGTGAGTTCAAATCTGGCCTCAAGCACATCCCAGCTGTGTGATCCTGGGCAAGTCACTTAACCCTGTTTGCCTCAATTTCCTCATGTGTAAAAATGAACTAGAGAAGGAAATGGCAAACTATTCCTGTATCTTTACTAAGAAAAAACTAAATGGGCTCTCAAAGAGTTGAACACAAAAAATGACTGAACATCAAAATGAAATGCTTACATATTAATTATTACTAGTATCCCATCCCACTGCATCATTTTAGGTGTGGTTCAGGTAAAATGGTCTTGACACAATTCTCTGTCTTGCTCTAATTCTTTTATATTTAATGTCCTACAGACTATTAAACAAGTGAATAAAATAGCCACTCAGTATAACTCTAGTATCAGAGGGGAGTGAAGGGGTGATGCATAGAACATGTGATTTGATCTCTACTAGGTTCTCTCCATTTGTTTTTAGTTCCATGTAGATTGGAGATGATGATATTTGGTCTTAAATACCTGTTAAAATATTGTTCATAATTGTCTTATTTGTTTCGATGAACTGATGTAACACTTGGTTAATTGCAGTCAATGTTTGGTTAACATTGACAGTTCAGTTTTAGTTCAGCTTATATATTAAGTCCTCCAGTATATTTGGAGGTCAATCTAATATGAGAACTTGTTGTCCCTTAGTTCATGAAAGATAACAAACTTCTGATGTTCTAGTCACCAGTTCATGTCTTGCCCAGGTATTTGGTGTGCTAAATGTTACGGTCTCCAGTGATGTAGGCTATCATAGACCCCTTTGGAAGTCTGATGAAGTCTATGAGTTCCTCCAATAGTGTTTTTTGTTTGTTCGTTTGTTTTGTTTTTGACTGAGCAATCAGGGTTAAGTGCCTTGCTCAGCGTCACGTGATGACAGTAGTGTTTTTAAATGTATAAATAAAATACGAAGGATTACAAAGGAAACCAATTATATTGAATAGTTACCAAAATATTAAAAGACAAAAAAATGGTCATAGATCCCAAGTTAGGAACTCCTTAACATAGTGGTTACTATGTGCCTTTTGCAATCTACATTACCACTAAGTCTGGGTCCCTGAGGGATAATCCTTCTATGATTTCTGGTGGCAATTACATTATCCTGATTGGTTTTCTTTAGTATTATCATCATAGTCATACCTCATCCTCTTCATCATCATCAGGGTTTGCCTTAGAAGATTCCAATGGCAAACCCTGTCTAATTCACATCAAATAATACTATTCTAGGTTGAAAAAAAATGTCACTTCAGATAAAAAATCTGTCTATTTGTTGTTTTCACAGACCTGCCAAACATTTACACTATTAAGATATGCCCCTATTCAAGTAGCATAATGCTGAAGAAAGGCTATGACTTTAGTCAAATAACTCCACTCTACATTCCTCTGTTTGTTATTCACAGATGGTGATAATAACACCCATTTCTACCTAGCTGGAAGAGACATTGTAAAGTTAAAAGTCAATCTTAAATATAAAATGCTACCTGGAAAGTACTATAAAAGTAAAAGTACTATATTAATGCAAGATACGTTATTACCAGAGGTTTTATTAACATTAACAACCATGATTCCTTAAATGGCATGCACTTACTAACTAGCAAAGCCCTTGTCTTAACCACAAGGATAGACTAGTTTCTCCTACTAGCATTTTATAAAGGTGGTTTGGGAAGACAGAGTTCTCAGCCCACCCATATCATGTGGCTGAAGAGAAAAGTTTGCATTCATTTCTAGGGCAATGTTTTCCAGTTTCCACTTTCGACTGGAGGTTGGCTGAAACGTAAACAATACAAGACTGCCTTTAATAGCTGAAATAAAAGAGAAAAGCAATACATTTCTAACTGCTATTTTGGAGTCTTGCTGCTTGGAAAGCCACCACAGAGATAATGGTAGGAAACCAGCAAATAGGATGCATACAAAGCAAGCTGCAAAGGTGAGAGTAGTTGACCTTAGAAACAAAGGCATATCCTTTCAAGCTGTTGGAAAACTGGAAACGGGAAGGGGAGGGAGGAGACAGAACAGGAGAGGGAGAAGAAAAGAAGAAAGAATTTAAGGGTTTCCTATTTTTAAAAGTTAGTAAAATTTCTTAATAGTTTGAGAATGGCAAGTGTAAAGTTTATGGGTTGGTTTCATAGACCAGGAGTGTGCTAGTATGGGAAAAATGTTGGAATTGGAGTCAGAGGAATTGGGTTCAAATTCTACCAGATCTGACACCGCTTGTACGAATTAACCTCTTAGTAATCAGTTTTCTTGAATTGTAAATAGGTCACTGAACCACATGATTTCCAATATTTCCTCCTGCTCAAAATCTTTTGATCTTCTGCAGGGATGGGGAAACTGCAACTTCGAGGCCACATGTGGCCCTCTAAGTCCTCAAGTGTGGCCCTTTGACTGAATCCAAATGTCCAAATGTGAAGTTCCAATTCAGTCAAAGGGCCACACTTGAGGACCTAGAGGGCCACATGTGGCCTCAAGGCTTCAGGTTCCCCACCTTTGCTCTCAGGCATGAAGGGACTTGTTTTAAGTCACAAAACTAGTAACTGGTGAAGCTAAACCTCTAACCCAGGTCTTCTGACTCCCAATTTATTTTTCTTCCAACTATGCCATTCTGTAGTAAGACAACATGTACACATGTTGGTGTATATAAAAGAAGTGCTTGTCACCTGTTATTTGGAAATATCCAGCCCCAGATCTTCCCAAATCCTCCTAGTTTTAGCCCCAATGCTTGATATTCCCCAGAGTGAACATATCCACCTTGGACATTCCTAAAGCTATATCTGGTTGCTTACTTGCTAAAAAGAGGTTTTTCACAGTTGTGAAACAATCTTTACTGCAGAATCTCAGAATTTCAAAGCAGAAGGAAACCTCATAGGGCCTTTAGTCTAAACCCATGCTCAATCAAGAATCCCTTCTACATGGGTTGGGGAAAGGTCAAATAGCCTTTCCTTAAGAACCTTCAATGGACAGGGGGTAGAACCTACTACCTCTTCAGGCAACCCTTTCCAGTTCTGAAGAGCTCCAATTGTTGACACTTTTCTTTATATCAAGCCTAAATCTGTCTCTTTGAAACTTCCACCCACTTCTCCTACTTTGGTTGTGAACATTTCAAGTACATCTTATCAGTAGAAATATAGTGAAACAAGAGAAAAAACAAATACATTTCTTTAGAAATTAAAATTCAGGATGAAAACTTCAAAAAGCTACATAAATGTGTTACTATGAATCCACCGGGTTGCTCCCACGCTCAAAAAACCTTCAATGGCCCTCTGTAACTTACTTTATTAAGGTCCCATTTCCAGGTTTTCAAGGCCCTCATTACTTCATTTCCATCTCACATATCCAAATGCATTTCCCATTTGATCTTCAATGTAAAGCCTTAACACCAGTCAAGCCATCCTTCTTTCTTACCCTACCCCCAATATGTGATTATGTCTTTGCTCCTACAAGTCCTTACCTTGAAATACCTTCAATTCTTCACCTCACCCATTTAATTTATCTTTGTTTTTCAAAGCCCAGACCAATTACTACCTCTTTTATGATTTCTCTGCTCTTCAATGAACTGTCTCCTGTGAGGTCTTACAAAAAGTACTGAAAGTCTCTCTATACCACACATTAGATTAGGCTGTATGCATTCATTTTCTAATTATTTCTCCGGCATTAATAATATCTAGCATTTATATAGTGCTTCAAGGTTTATGAATGCATTTGCATATATTATTTCACTTGATCCTCAAGACAACTAAGGGGTTAGGTATCCTTACTCTCCTCATTCTGCATGCGAGGAATTCGAGGTTCCGATGTGCCCAGGTTCACACAGCCAATGAGCTCCTTGAGAATACAATCCTTTCTTATACTCCTCTTGTATCTTCCACAGAACACAAAGCCCTGAGCACACAGGAGACCACCAGGAAGTACTTTTTGATTATTAATAAAATTCTCTAAGAAAATCCAGTGCCAAAGATACTAGAGACAATAAATCACTACTCGCAGCTTCTCCTTCCTCCCTCCCCTAATTTCTAGAGCATTTTTTATGTTTATGTTATTTTTGGCTTTATTCTACCATTGTTTTAATTTAGTAGTTTCTAAATAGATCCCATTTTGGGGAATGATTGGTAAAGTTATTTTTGTATAATTTTTCTATTTTAAAAATACATTAAAAATAGTAATTTCTAGATTTATTCCCAACCTCACCACACCTGTGGAACCCTCTCCTGTAACAAAGAAAAATTTAAGTGCATTTGACAAAGCAACTACATTTGACAACTTGTGGTATATTCCACATCCGTCCCCAACTCTTTACCCAGAGTAGGGAGATGTGTTGTATCTCCTATTTAACAAAACCTTTACTATTTTTTTTTTGCAATCAATCAGTTTACCTACATTTTAACATTATTTTTATTTACATTATTGCAGTCATTGTGGAAAGTGTTTTGTTGATTCTGCTTTCTTGGTCCTGATTCAGTTCATCTGAGCCTCCTAGTGTTTCCTAGTTCTTCATACTTGTCATTTCTTATAGTGTAACGATATTCCATTTACATTCATCTACCATCAACCAGAAAAATCTGACCAGCAATACTGTAAATTTTTTCTCTGCCAACCCCTTAATAAGGTGCCTCAAACCTAGCTTTAAGTCATTCTCCATGGGGATCAAATGTTTAGGTTTCCTAAACAATCAGTGGACAATTTGGTAACTTCTACTGTGGAATAAAGGACTTCTGCTTCTCCCCTCTCATTAGGATGGCTACAAACTGACAGCATTCCCTGAACTCTGGTTTGTGCCACCTTCCCATACTCATTAGCGGTACACTAATAAGCATTTACCACTGACCAATTCCCTCAGATGCCTTTTAACGAATCTATATTCTGAAAAACAAACACTATACACTAAAAGCCAATCTCACAACCAATTTCTTATGAAAAATGTAGGCTTGTTTGGGAAGAGGAACAGAGATCTCAGGGAATTTGAATTTTGTAAAGTTTAATACAGAGCTGAAGCAGGGGTGTGATGGTAAATATTTAACAACCAGGTCTCGGGGTGGGGAGTGGCAGGGGGAGATGTAGATATCACACACTTTAAAGTTTGAGCTCAATTATTAATATTAATATTTTTTCCATCACTTTCATAAGTCCAGGCAATCAACAAAACAGTAAATCCAGCCCTAATTGATAGCATTTGCCAATTCCCAAGGTATAAATTTGCAAATTCCCAAGGCTCACACTGAAAATTTAACAATCTGCTCCTGCCAGCTGGTGGGAGATGGCTCTAGCATATTCCAAGCCAAAGACACGATAATCTATAAACCATTTGCTGCATTTTCCCCAAGTCTGTAATCTTTAGCTGATTCGAGCATGAGTTGACATTTTATCTTCTCTTTGGGGACAAATTCTAAGAGTATTGTCCCTTGCAAAGAATTCAATATGGTCTCATTCTGCTGCAACATCTATAATACTGTGATAGTACAGCATAGTATAGCATAGCATAGTACAGCATAGTATAGTATGTACTAGTATATACATATATATATATATATACTAGTGTATATATACATACATATGTGTATATATATACATACACACACACACGAGCCTATATCTATCATCTATCTATTTTTTCTATCTGTCCATCCATCCATCCATCCATCCATCCATCCATCCATCTATCTGTCTGCCTGTCTATCTCATGGCTTTATGGATTACTGATCTGGCATCTTCTTTCAGCCAAAGCCTAGATAACAGGTACAAGTCAGGAAGTGGTCAGCCCTGGGCATGTTATAGGATGGGAAGCAGTTTGGTAGAGTGGTCATAGCACTTCATTTTAGCTTAAGAGACCAGAATTTAAATCTTGGCTCTGATGCTACAAATATGGCTATTAGCAAGACATTCAAACTCTGTGCCTCATTTTTCTCCTTTGTAAGAAAGAGCATCTTAATAATCAGATAGCATAACACTTTCAGGTTTAACGAGTGCTTTACAAATACCATCTCATTTTATCCTAACAGCCTTGGGAGGTGGATGATATTATTATCTCTTTTTAACAGGTAGGGAAATTGAAGCCAAGGGAGGTTAAATCCCTTGCCCAAGATCACGCTAATAAATATCTGATCCCAGACTTGAACTTAAGTCTTCCTGACTCTAAGTCCAGCCTTCTATCCACTGAGCAATCTAGCCTAGCATACCTCACTCTACTGCTTCACCCCCACCCCCTTTACAAACTGTTGGATTCAATCAAAGGGATGCACTTGAGAACCTAGAGGGTCATATGTGGCCTTGAGACCATAGATTCCCCTCCTCTGTCACTTTAACCTTTTTATTCTGCTCCCTTCTTCAAAACTAGCCTTTCACATTTCTCTTTCTCTCAGAGAACTTCTTGAACTAGAAAAGTAATTAGATTGATAGACAGATGATAGTCATATAGATATGTGTATACATATATACATATACATATGTATACATAATCTACATGTATGTATAACTATACCTATAGATATAATATTATGTATCATAGAAACAACCATGGGTAAGTGACACTGTAAGTTTGAATATGCCTTAATGTTTTATGTTTGAAGAGCAATTACAAAGTGAAACAAGTTATTTGAGATTTTTCTGGTACAATAGAAAGGGCACTCACACTCTCTGGACCAGTTTGTGAACCTGGGTTCAAACATCACTTTTGATACCACTACCTTTATGACCTTGAGCAGGGGCCTTAACCTCTCTGGGCCTCAGTTTCCTCAAGGGTAAGATGAGAGGATTTATCTCTTGTAATCCCTAGATTCCTTCAATCTTCTGCTTGGGTACAGCTTCCTGTGACAGATCTCTCCCAATTTCCCCAGCTGTGAGTGATTTCCCCAAAACTATTTCCCTTGTATGTATTTTGAGAGACATTGTGGCTTCACAGGTGAGAGAGCTGGCCTCAGAAACAAGAAGCCCTTGTTTTAAACCTAGCCTCTGACACATTTTGTGACCCTGGGCAAGTTAGTTCTAGAGAAGGTACTGGACTTGCATTGATAGGAGTATCCTCATCCTGGAGTTCCCAATACCACCGAAATCACGGATGCAATCTCTAGGACAGATTATAGATATATTTCTAGAAATATATGTTGTCTCACCCAGGAGGATATAAGTTCCCTGAGGGCAGAGACTTTCATTTTTTGTTTTGAATTCCCAGACTCTACCACAACGTAGGTGCTTAATGATTGCTTTTGTGGTTGATTGTTTTTATGGCCTCTAAGGGCAGCTTCCACTTCCAGATTCATAATTTAACGATCCAAAAGGGTTTTTAATCATCGAAGTCACTTATCAGCCTTAACTAGGATTTTGTTTGAATGTTGACAACGCAGCTCAGATGCAAATTCTCAGTTTTTTTGTTTCATATAAATTGGACCTTCTAAGCTCAGTCTGTACCAAAAAAGACAGTCAAATTTGTTCCATAGTCATTTTTTTTTTTAAATTTCACTTTCCTGGGGCACTGAATGGCAAACATAATAGTATTGGAATAGGCCTCTTCATATAGTGCCAAGTCATATAAGTGTGTAATGCCAATTTAGCCTTGGCGTGCCAGATGTTCAGAAGCTCCAGAGAGAGACCCAGCTGAGCTCCAGTGAAGGAGAGAAAGCTCCAGTTCCACCCTGTGAAGCATCTTTTTCTCCAAGGAACTGAGCTGCTGTAACATGGAACTAAGAGAAGCAAAGGTGTGACTGTCACTCGGGTACTGAGGGAATAGCATCAGCTGTCTCCTTCTACCACCATCACTGAGGCTGATATGGAGATGCCAGCAATGCCCTGGTGCATTTTTATGAGATATGCAGTCAGCTATGACCAGAAACACTGGCATTTTTCCTCAGGGGTGAATTAGCAAAACAATACCTCTCCCCTTACCCCTTTTCCCATGGCTTAATGTTCTCCCTCTCCCTCTATGCTAGACTTATTCACAGCAAGTGGTTCCTGAGCAAAATTCAGTCACTCCTCCTTTTCCCCCAGGGCTGGGGCTAAATGCTCCCATTTCTTCAAATCAGAACAAGATGGACAGCAAGATAGCAAGAGTGGCACCCCAGGTTCCTCTATTACTCTTTTAGATGGCAACATAATCCTGGTGTGTTGGGAAATAAACATGCAAAAAAAAAAAGGAAAAAGAAACCGAGAGAAAGAAAGACAGGGAAGGCATTCAGAGAAAGGGTAATAAAGACATCACATCCAACATTTCATTAGTACTGCATTTGCCACCAAATCCCATTCATGCAAAATATTGCTTTCTTTTGTGATGATTGCCAATAGCCATCCTCACTGCACCAGTGGAAGACAACACTCTCTTTGCAGTTACTTGTGTTCCTCAATTCTTTCATTTTTGGTACTTATGCGCCTTTTGTTAAGGAACACTTGATTTCCTGAATCATTATATCCCCTTTTGGCAGCCATTTTTTGGCTCCCCATCACCTTTGTTCTTCAGAATCCAGCCAGCCTGTCTAGCTGTGAACAGGAAGTATATCTAAAGTTACTTGTCTGAGAAGGACCCTGACGCATAGAATCATGGATTTATAGCTAGAAAAGACATTAGGGGCCAGCACATTTCAATCTCTCATTTTACAGATGGGGAAAATGAGGCTTAGAGAGGTCAAGTGCCTGTTCAGGATCACACAGTCAGTAAGTATATGAGGTGGGATTTAAACTCAGGTCTTCCTGATTCCAAACCCTATAATCTGTTCATGCTACCACCTAGCTTCCCAAAGCAAGTTCTGATCTTGCTTTAGGGGCCCTGTGTCTATCACTTAGACCCATTTATAAGATATTAGCCTTCCTAGAATCTTTATGTCTTTAAGTATGAGATTCTAGAGTTTCAAGAGACCTTGGGGAGCAAATGGTTCAATTCCCTCATTTTCTAACTGAGGAAGAGGAAACTCAGAGAGAGTAGGATCTGCCAAAGGTCACGAAGCTAGTTCATGTTTGACAGAGTCAGAATTACAACCCAGATCTTTCGACTTCCAGCCCAGTCTTTCCATTACTGTTGATCTCATACTTCATCCCTTCCCTGACTGGATTTGTAGGATTTGCTTGCTTTTCTCCACCTTGGTTGACCTTTCTGAACCTGTCTTCTGGCCCATCTTACTTATGGCACATGATAATTCATGTCCAGCAAGATCCATTGACCACTCTACTATATTTCTGCTTGATACTTTTTAATTTTTTTTCAGGAAAGAAATTGACCCTTCTCTTTAGACTTAAACATAGGGAAAAAACCTTACTAAAAATGCCTAAATCACAAAACACTTCAAACAGCATTCTTCATATAACTATTTAGATTAAGCCATCCAGTCAGTTGGTCCTTTCCTTTCTAAAAGCAAATTTGCTTTAGGCAAGATTGCTCGGAGGGCTAAATGCTTAAACAGAAACTTGAGAGTTACTCTGAAGCCAAATGGTTTTAGAACTTTGATCACATCACAAGCTGTTTGTGAGATCTATAGCTCATCATTTTTCAAAGGTGAAAGGCATGGATAAACACTTGAACAATACTAGACTTGAGCAATCAAACAATCACTATGACCTCCCATAAACGATTGAGGGGATGAATGGAAACTTTAGCTCCTGTGCAGTTTTCACTTATGGTTTCTTGAAATATAGATCTAGAAAAACAGACTTTAAAAATGCCCAGTGTTTCAAATGGAGCTACTTGACTACCCCTTTAAACTCAAATCACTCTGACTCTCAGTGAATGGCCTGTAACAGTCCCCAGCTCAAACCTTTGTGGCTCATTGTTTAGATTTTTATGGCTTAGAATGAGTGTAAATGGCAATTATTTTCTGTTCTGGCCAGAAACTTTTAGGGACTTCCCCTCCCAGATTGATATTTTTGTGATGGTAAATTAGGCCATCTTTTTCTCAGTTCTTACATGGCCTTTAATCATTGAATCAAGGTTACCTCAGAGAAACTGGTCCTGGGAAAGACCATAATTTAGAAAGTCCAAGGTCACCCACTGTATCCCTGGCCATAGTCAGTGCTCTTTACTGTAGTCTTGACACTGGATTTTGATGCCTCTGGAGGACAGAATGAGCCTGACAACCTTGCACAGTTCTGCCTCACTTAAATCCAATTCACGTGCAAGTCAAGACATCACCCTCATAATGTCATTGGTCCTCTTTGAGAATGAAGGACAGACAACGATTAGCAACAGCAGTATTTTCATAGATGTGGCAGAGTTTTCCTTTACCTCGATCTTTAGTGCTCATTTAGAAAAAAAGTTCATGTTGTCTAGCATAGAGCTTGGACATGTATGTTGTTGTTCAGTCATTTCAGTTGTGTCCAATTCTTTGTGACCCCATTTGGGGTTTTCTTGGCAAAGACGCTGGAGGGGTTTGCCATTTCCTTCTCCAGCTCATTTTACAGATGAGGAAACTAAGGCAAACAGGGTTAAATGACTTGCCCAGGGTCACACAGCTGATAAGTGCCTGAGGTCAGATTTGAACAGAGGTCTTCCTGTTTCTAGGTCCAGTGCTCCATCCACTGTGTCATCTAGCTGCCTTTGGAAATGTATAAAAGACTATAAAAGAAGGAAATAAATCTTCCTGAGACAGTCTGGAATATAAGTAAAATTATTTCTCCATTTGGTTTTCTGAGATGGGGTCCATTCTCTAGATGAGTTATGGCAACATGTAATGATAACATAAGAAATTTAGGGAAGATGGACAAAATGCCTATGTCCCAATAAAAGCTTCTCTTCATTAAAAATCCCACAAAATATCACTTGTCCCATAAGGTTCCAATTATGGAATCTTAGTTAGATAACTCAGGCCAACTAGTCTAAACCTTACTTGAACTAGAGTCCCTGCTTCCACAGGATAGGCCTTCAATTACTCCAAAACAGCTGAATCTCCTCATCCTTCCCTCCAGGCTTTTGCTCTCCAGTCTCAACATTCCCAATTCCTTCAAATCATCCTTGAGTTTGTGAAAACAGGATAGACTCCTGGTCAAACAAGCTAGGGCTAGAAGAATTCCCCTTCCCACTCCAAGGAAGAGTAAGGCCCTGCCCCTTTAAGCCTTGTTTTCCCTGACAGTGCTTTAAGTCCAAACTGGACCTCTGTGGCAGCAAGGAGCATTCCACTGCATCATTCTGCATAATAGAACTCTGGGGACTTACCATTCTTACTTTCTTCCTTGTTCCATGTACCCTGAGGCATCTTGTTACTTCTGTGAAATGACCCCTTGGGGGCGGGGGAGGGAAGGAGGATAGAAACCAAACCCAAGGAGAATGGTGGCAATACTTCTAGACTCCATTCCCATTCAGCTTTGCCTATCCCCAAAGGGAGCCCAGTCCCACCTGCAGCTCCACATGCACACTGCTAGTTTGAGAGAGATAAAGTACCCATGCAACCTAAATTTGTTTGTCTTTCTTAGACTGACATCTGGGGTGATGAGTTCCGTTGCCATATTAATCATCAGGTTCATTATTCTCCAGCCACACAATGCTGTTTCTAAAACTGATACCTCAAACTGATCACAATAGTCCAGAACTAATCTGAATAGAGACTATCACTTCCCAGTTCAGGACACTAATTTAGTTTCTATTAATAGAAGCTGAGGTTTGATTAGCTTACTTAACAACAACAAAGATAATAAGAACTAGCATTTACAAAGAGCTTACTATTTGTCAGGCACTATTTGTTTGTGCTTTACAAGTATTATCTCAGTTGATCTTCACAACAATCCCTAGAGGGAGGTCCTATTATTATCCCTGTCTTATATTTGAGGATGGCAAGGCAACCTGAAGTAATATGCCCAAGGTTGTATAGCTAGTAAGTGTCTGAAGCAGGATTTGAACTCAGGTCTTCCTGAATTCAGGGCCAGCACTCTATCCATTGTACCATCATCATACTATTGACTCATCTTGAGTTAGAACTTCGCGATCTTTTTCAAATGTAGTTTAAGAACACTTTTTTTCTCTTCCTGTAGAGTTGATCTTTTTTAATCTGAGGAGAGATTCTTCCTACTTATCACTACTAAATGTCTTCTTTTTAGCTCAAACTCATCATTTCAGCCTGTTGAAATGTTTTGAGATCTTGATTCTGTCATCCAGCATGTGAGCTAACCCTTCCTGCTTATTGTCATCTAGAAATTTGATAAGCATCCTGTCTGTGTCTTCATATGAGGAACTGATAAAAAATGTTGAACATTACAAGACTAAGGGTAGATTAAAACTGTCATTCAACTCTCACTTATGATCATTCTGTTGAGTTTTATTATTCCTCTCTTCATCCATCCTTCCTTCCTGTTTTTGTTCCTTTCTCTTCAGTAAAAGTGAAAGAGTTGCAGCTGTCTTAAAGAAGGAATAATAAACACAGAATCCATAAGCTTGAGGTTGGGTTATTGACAGGAAAGAGGTGATGAATAGTCTTTGCCTGAGTGATAAACTTGGATATCAGAAAGTAAATCTAGTGGAAAAGAAAATCTATCTGCCACTCTCACTTGCAGCGACAGACTATATTGACAGTGAGGATTTATTTTCTTAATTCTAAGTAAGTCAGAATCTTCCCTCTGTGGAATCATCTCCAGATTTCTTCCAATTGTGTAGTATGACTTCTTTATTGATAAAGAGTAATAATTATATTTTATATTCCTATATATCACTTTTTCATCCTTGAAATTCAAACTTAAAAATATTAACTTATAAGTTGTTTTTTCCTTCCATTTCTTTCTTTTCTCCCTTCTTTTCTCCCTTCTTTCCTTCCTTCCTTCCTTCTTTACTTTTTTTCTTTCTCCCAGGAAAGTTTTATCATCCATATTTCATCAATGGAAACCACAACCCAGAGAAGTTCAGTGACTTGTCTGAAATTGCCTGGTAATTCAGGAAAATTGGAAATAGATGCCAGAATTCCTAGAAACAAACTTTTAAGTGGTTTTACTGACTCACAACCCAAATTAATACATCCCTCTACTTTGATCCATTTTTCCATCTAAAACCTTTCTACCATAACTTTAAGTGATATGAATAAATAAATTCTAATAGTTCTATCATATTTTGTACTTGTCTCATTCGTACGAAGTGAACAAATTCAGAGATTATCTCTGTGTGGACCAATTAGCTTAGCCAGATAGGGATAATGGTCTGACAGTTGAAATAACAAGCAAGGATCAATCCTACCTCTCACTTTGCCCCTGGGAATTAGGGGTTCCAGGACAAGTCTGGAGGACTACAGGTGGCCTGTCATTTACAAGACTAATGATTGACCATGATTTTGAACAGAACAGAGCAAAAATGTGACTGGAAAATTTCAAAGACTTAGTACAGTTGGTAGACAATAATGTGGGATGTCCAAAGAGCAAAATGGAGAACACTAGTTCCTGTATGAACTGTGAAAAAGGATGGGATGAGACTGAGGAAGAAGAAGGGTAATTAGATAGTGGTAAGAGGTAGGATGTTACAGTGGCAAGAATACTGTCTTTTGAATCAGAGGATCTGGGTTCAAAATCTACCTCTTCCATTAATTCCCGATGAGACCTTGGACAAGTCACTTCATTTTGGGGGGGCCTTACACGCCTGACCTGCAAAATGAAGGGACTGAATACAATCAAGGGTTCTCAGTGCATTTTGTGTGTGCCTTGAACATTTTTGGTAGTCTAGAAGGCTTCTTCTTAATATATTTTATAGACTTCTTAATATATTTTTAAATAACTGAAATGGTAAATTTTAGTTAGAGGTTTATGAAAATAAAGATGTAATTTTTTTCCCATTCAATTTCATAGACTCTGAAATTTCTCCATGGATCATAAGTAAAGAAACTCTGGACTAAATGTGAAAGCTTTCTTCCAGTTCTAGGTCTCTGATTTATGATCCTAAGTGACTTTTAAGTTCTCCACTCCCCTGCCCCTGGCCAATTCTTGACCTATGGCCCTTTGATTCTGAATCCTAACACTATTCTTGCAAGAAAGGAAGGGTTAGTTAGTGTCAACCTTTAAACCACTGTGGGTTGGAAAGCCCAAGAGAATTCTTTTTTGATGGCAGGTCAATCACTGCCATTAACTTACATAAAAGACAATATTCTTGCACTATAAGGAAGCAAACTTCTTTGTTAAACAATGATTAATTATGTCTTGGCTTAATATAATAGCTTTTTACCTTGCTTACAACCTTAAAGGTTCAGTCTCTTCATGTTCTTGAAACTATGGTGTATGATGAAAGTGGATCTAACTATGGTAACATATTGAATAGAGGGCTAGCTCTTGAGAAGATCTGAATTCAAACCTTACCTTTGACATTTAACAATTGTTTTGCATGGAGCAAATTAATTAATCTTAGTTTCTTCATTTGCTAAATGAGGATAATGATGCTTATAAAACCTTTTTCTCAGGGTTGTTGTGAGGATCAAATAGTAAGGCTTATAAAATATTTTGCAAAATTAAGGGGCTATATAAATTTCAGCTATTACTATTATCACTTGTCTAAGATTATAAATTAAATCAATCACAATTATAGTATAGGTCTAGGATGACTTTGCTTTGTTCTGGCTTTGGAGCTTTTATTTTCCATCTCCCCCTCCCACAATTCATCCCTTCCCAATACTCATCCCCTCTGACTATGGAGTAGAGGGAAGACACAACTCACACTTTACCAAATAGAAGAAGGAGAGTTCAGTCAAGGAAAAGAACAAATATTTATTAAGTGCCTACTGTATACCAGGTTCTGTACTAAGCACTTGGCCAATATGTTACCTTATTTGATCCCCACAATATCTCTGTGAGGTAGGTACTATTATTGTCCTCATTTTGTACTTGAAGAAACTGAGACAGACAAAGGTTTAGTGACTTGTCTAAGGTATTCCTGACTCTAGGCCCAGCATTCCTTGAACCACTGAGTGGCTTCTACAAAACTTTAAAACACACACACACACACACACACATACACACATACACACATACACACATACACACACACACAATTATAAAACATTGCTTTGGGGCTGTAGGAAAACCTGATAATTAATTCCTTTCCTTAATTTGGCTTCCCATTTCAAAAGAGACCATGGTAGGTATTGAGAAGGTAAAAAAAAAATAGGATATTTTCCTTTTGTGCTCTCTCTTTTGTTTATGTCTCTGAGTCTGTTAGGCATTATGTTTCTAGGGAGTAGATTCCTGACTACATGTTTCTTTACAATGTCATTAGAACTCTTTGTATGTAAAGGGCTGCTGATCTAAAAACTAAAGACCTCTAGTCTTTTAGATTTTGCCTTGGCCTATGATCTATCACCTCATAACAAACAGAATAAGTCCTAGCGCATTTATCCTTTATTTGACCTGACCAGCATCCTAGAGGAATACCTTTAAAGGAGGATATTGGGAGATCATTATTTCTAAAATGTGATTTCTCTTCTCTGAGGTCTATCATTACCCCAAAGGCACAACTTTCTCATCCAACATCATGAAATTATGATGGAAAAATTTTTCTAGGAGTTTTCCTTTAATTGTTTCACATGTGGAGTTATTACTTAAACTATGAGCCTCTTGACAGCAGGGACCATGTCTTAATCTTCCTTTGTACATCCCCCTTGAAGCCTAATGGATGTTTAATACATAGAATTGCTGAGTGAATGAATCAAACCACTTGGTATGACTTCTCTTAGTGCTTCTGATTATAGAAAGGATATCCACTCCCTGGTTTCAGGAGAGCCTCTTCCTTCTAAGTCTAGAGGTTCCTAACTTTTTGCTTGTTTATTTGTTTTGGGAGAGAGTGGGAATGGACCCTTTTGGCAATCTGTTGTAGACTGTGGTTCATTGATCAAGATAATCTCTTGCCTAAATTTGTAACCAAAGGAAATGCTAAATTTCCTTGAGGAGAAAAAAAATAAAGATGTATATTTTTCCATTCAAGTTCATAGACTCAATGAAATCTTAGCCTCAGGTCGAGAACCCCTGTCCTTGTCACTACCATGTGCAGTGGTTCGTGAATATATTGCAAAGCACTAGTGTTTGGGAAATCCCAGTTAGGTGAAGCATTTAAAGATGCCCCTTTTTGATTCAAATGCTGATCTCTCCTTTCACTAGATCTATAGATCGGCAGAAATGCATAGAAGCAAGAAATAAAGTGCTTAGATTTTTCCATTAAATTTCAGCCTGGCTCCTCAACTGTTCAAAGCCTATGAACAGAAAGCTCTCAAAGAAGAAAGGTAAACTATCAACAACCATATGGAAAATGACTCCAAATCATGAATAATTAGGGAAACAACTCTGGGGCTCTCCCTTAAACCCACCAGATTGGCAAAAATGACCAAAAAGGGACATGATAATTGTTGGAGGGGCGAGCATATTGTTGATGGAGCATTAATCTAAACGAACTATTCTGGAAAGCAATCTAGAACTATACAACTGCCTGAAAAACTCATTTGACTGTATATACTTTTTGACTCAGAAAATCCCAAAAGAGAACAAAGAAAGTACTTATATTAGCGAAAAAAATCTTTATAGCAGTCCTTTTCATTGCATCAAAGAACTAGAAACAAGGTATGTACAAATCCACTGGGCCATAGTTGAACAAATTATGGTATGTAAATGTGCTGAAATATTATTGCATTATAAAAAATTGTGAAAAAAAATAGCTTCAGAGAAACCTGTGGTAACTTGCATGAAATGATCTAGAGTGAAGTGAGAAAAACCAGGAAAACAAGCTGCATAGTGACCACAACATTATAAGGGACAACAACTTTGAAAGAAGTAAGTACACGATTAATGTAATGGACAGTCGTGGCTCCAGAAGAACGATAATGAAGAATGGTTCTCACCTATTGTTAGAGAAGTGATAGACTTAAAGATGCAGAAAAAGACATACATTTTTGGACATGACCAATGTGAGGATTTCCTTTGTATGACTATACTTGTTTGTTACAAGTAGGGTGGGTTGGTTTTTTTGTTTGTTGAGGACTAGGGAGTTATGAGGAAGATTGACATTAATGATATTGATAGGTGCTAGAAAAAAGGAAGAAAATAAAAGAAATATGGTCAATAAATCATTTTGAAAGTATACAGAAGAGAGCAGAAGGAAGGTCAGAAGGGAATATAGAAGAGCAGGGCAACGTTGGAACTAACATGTTAAATTTGTTATATCCTTTTAAAAACAAGCAGTATGTGGTGGAAATCCCCAGTTTCATATACACTCCACTTTTTCTCTTTGTGTGGGAAAAGAAGTGTTTGTTTTTTCTTGTGTCAAGTTCAAATAATAGAAAGGAAAAATTTTTTAAATAGTTTGGCTCCATGCTTGCCAAATTTCATATTGATCTGAACACAATCTTGTTTCTGTTGGTTGTCATGTGACAAATATGCCATAGCCTCTCCCTCATCCTGTCACTCATAACCATCAAAAGTCCATTCACTTCTGATATTCAAGAAACACACAAGGCCCATTAGTATATCCATTAAAGACATTCCCTAAGGTCCTTGGCATATTAACACATCTGTCCATCTCTCTCAAGCAATGTAAAGCACAAAACAAGTTGATAAAGGAATTGAAGAAAGTTCAACTCTCCCAATAGGGCATCAATCTGAAAGTGAACTTTTGGCCCCTACTATATGAAATAAGACTTTTTAGAAATCTAACAAAATGTTGGCCACTGGGACGAATGCTGCCAAATCACTATGCTGCAAATGATTAAATCACACCATAGAAGAAGGGATGGGAACAGCCTCTTCTCAAATTTAGCTGGCAAATTTTCATAATTAAAAAAATTAATAAATAATGACAAGAACATTAAGGAACACTTGTAGCTGGTATGAATGCTATTATAAAAATTCTTCTTATTCTCTCACATGAATGATATCTGTCAAATGTAGTGCTAACCATTTACCTCTGGCACAACATGAACTAAAAGTCTAATTCTATGATAAAGAGAAAAAAACCAAATAAACATATTTTTCAACTATTCTGACTATACTGACTTTTAATTTAAGAGAGTCTCTTACCAGTTGGAGAGTGGGGAGAAGGAAGCCTTCTATTTTGCCATTCATTACTCCTGGTTCTTATAATATATAGCAAACTGTCTTTTGCTCTTTTCCTGGACAAACTAAATAATCCTTCCCTTTATCATCATCCCAGGCAGGGACTGCTTCCCCTTTTACCTGTAATTCATTTCCTGTACCTTTCTGTGGATTTTTTCTCTTTCTGCCATCTTTTTAAAAAGATAAAACTCTAGTTACTCAAGGATATTTTAAAGCTATATTTGCCATGAGATTTTCTTTTCTTCTCTCCCCCCTCCTTTTTTTTTTAAAGGATCCATACTTGTCTTGCTTCCTGAATACTATCAATTAAGCAGATGGGGAAACCCAAAGGAAAGGAAGGGAGAAATCATGAAGAAGGTTCTGCAGAATATGCATCTTCAGAGATATACTACAGGGAGCATTGCTAGGTTAGATCCTTGAAGAGACAGGAGAAAATGCTATCACAATTGAAGAAGGTGCCATAGGAACTAAAATATCATTTACTTGGTGTATTGCAGTATAAAGGAGATTTTCAGACTGGAATATGTCCTTTAGTTATATTGTCCATAAAATCAAAATAGCCAAATTATGTTAAGAAAACTTCACAATTCACTGCCATTTCACAAAACAGACATGTTATACTATAGCTTTTATTGATGTTGGCCCTTTCACCTATGGTACCCATGAGGACAGTGGACATGGATTGTAGGCAGCTACTATTAAGTGAGAAGCAAATAATATATCCATGACAAACTTGAGTCAAGGGAAATGAGGCAGGAATTACCAAAGGTAGGCACTACAAATAAGAAAAAAGGAAGTCTTTGAAGACTCACCACAGCATTGATAAGAATACTGAATGTTCTCAGAAGTTCAATGATCTGTGGTTTTTGCCAATTTGAGTGCTACCTCCACTAATGCAGAGCATAATCCCTCTATAATCTGGCATATGCTCTTCTAGGGCTGACATAGTTAAAATAACTCAATGTCTTACGGATATCCTGGTGATGAGTTTCAGACTATAGACAGATATATTCCATCACTGGAATCATCCCTGAAACCTAGTATGACTAGTTTTGTAGGACTCAGCAACACTTAAAAACCCATGGGTCCTTGTATGCAGTATTAAGAGGCATACAAGTAGGACTATACTGCAAAAGAAATAAATTCATGTAGGAAAACAAGAGAGCATTTGTGTTCATCCAATACTGTTTTTCAGACACATCCGAGATCTTCTATATTGAAAGATTTGCCAGAGAATGGGGTGTTAAAAGATCTCTATCTACAAATAAATGGATCTAATTGAATCAGAAAGAAAAAGAAAAAAAGTCTTTATATATTTAAATATTACTTTTTATTGAAAATTAACATGTTCATGATATGAAAATATTGAAGAATCAAAAGGAAAAGGTATTGCATGGGATGAAGGTCTTTGCTTACCAAATTCTCAACTTGAATTCAATGTGTATTTCATAAAATTGTCACTGTCTAAACAGAGCAACCTGTCACTGTCTTCATGATTGTGGTTACTGATCATATATTCTTCAGAGTTTTATCCTTCACCTGTTTCTCATTCTTAGCTTTAATATAAATACTGTATTTTTAATATAAATGAACACAAACACATAAAGACTCAATGCTTTCTTTTATTTGAGTACTCTCTTTTTACTGACATAGACATCAAACCTTTCAAGCCTTAGGAGAGGGGTTCCTTAAAACTCAGTACATATCAAGGACCCCTCTGGCAGTCTGGCGATGCTTATAAACCCCTTCTCTGAATAACATCCTTAAATACAAAAAATAAGAAACATAGGATTTTTAAAAAATCTATTATATTGAAAAAAGTTATCAAAAAAATTTTAAGTTCTTATATCTAAGGTTAAGAACTATTGATCAGTAGGCCATGGGTTTCATGAACAAGTTTAGTAAATATATATAGATATAGATATAGATATAGATATAAACTTAGCAGCAGGCAAGTTTGTTGCTGGCCTTGTACTTGAAGTCTTTCCAGTTGAGTAAGACCCTCTAGAGCAGAGGTGTCAAATATTTGGCCAACCTGACCTACAGCACTCCAGAAGACAGTGGCACCAGGTTAGGATACAATTGGGAAATATTTAACAAAATAAATTAAAATGTAATAAAACATAGATAACCTTACATTGAAAACTAAGTCAATATGTGGCCTGTAGAGATTCTTAGGCACAGATCAGAGGCCCTGTTTCTATTTGGGTTTGATACCAGTACTCCAGAGTTTTACTGGAGTAACTTCAGAAAAGCTGGGATCATCCCCACGCTACAACAAGGCAAATTGATTATCAAGAGGTATTTGCTGAGATGTAAAACATAACCCAATTCCTGAGAACTTTATGAATAGATACCACCTTTTAGTTTTATTTTGATTTAAAGAACTACTCCTGCTCCCCAAACATAGCCCCTACACATATGCATGCATTCTGTTGAAAATACTTTGAGCTCCTGGTTGTTGAGAAGATATCATTTCCAGTAACTTGATGAGAGAAAGAGACAAGGAGAGAAACAGAGAGAGGGAGAGACAAGGAGAAAGAAGAGAGAGACACAGAGAGAAACAAAGAAAGAGATACAGAGACAAGGAGAGAGACAAAGAGAGAGGGAGAGACAGACACAGAGAGGGAAAGATAGAGAAAAAGGAGACAGAGACAAAGAGATAATATTCCATGTATAGCCTTATGCATTTTCACAGTATATGGATACACAATTAAACTTGCAAAACCAAGTTCTGAATTACATTAACACAGCTCTTTACTTGTTCATTCATTCATTCATTCATTCATTCAACAAACATCTATTAAATGACTATTAAGTGTCAGGCACTGAGTGCGGTTTCAGAGACAAAGTGGCAAAAATGAAAAAGTGACTGCCTTCAAGGAGCTTACATTCTATTGGTCGCTACTTGTTCTTGATTCTCTCCACCAGGAGACTGATCGTGCAAAGACAGAGATGTTATTGCTCAGAACCTAAGACATTTCCTTCTAAAATTACTGGAGGATATGAATCATGAGGGGTGGGGGAGGGAGAGGGAGAGGGAGAGAGAAAGAGGGAGGGGGGAGAGAGAGGGAGAGAGAGGGAGAGAGAGGGGAGAGGGAGAGGGAGGGAGAGAGAGGGAGAGAGAGGGAGAGAGAGGGAGAGAGAGGGAGGGAGAGAAATGAATACAGAAGAATTAAGAAAAAGCAGGAAGGGAGGATACTGCCTTAATATCTTTAGAACCAGAGTGAAACAATAACCATCTCTCTGGAGAATCCAAGTAATGAATTTGTTTTTTAATTGAAGCTGCAACTAATATGTATTTCTTTCTCTTTCTCCTCATCCCTCCCCCTCCCATATTCCTTTTTCCTCTCTTCTCCTCTCTCCCCCCTCTCATTCCCTGCTTTCCACTCCTTCTCCTTCTCTCTAGGTGATACTGTGCAAGAAAAAGCTTTTAAATCAGTCAGCAAGCATAATGAACTCCAATTTTCCTTCCACGAGGGCAAAACTACAAACACACACTTCACTTCCAGACAATTAATTAATTTGTTTACATGATTTCTTTGCTTTGTTTCATTTTTATAATTTTTCTACCTCTCATCATGCATAATTTCAATATCTCAATGGCACATGAGCACTTTCTATTTCCTCCTTCAATGTTTCCTCCAAGGCACAGCTGAGTTTAATTTAAGGGGCATCCTTAGACTTAAAAAATAAAGATGTCTGATGGGGAAAAGGAAGAAAAAAATAAGTCTAAAAAATAGCCCTGGGCTTTAGGCCAATAAATTGTCACAAAGTCTATACTAGCCTTTTAAATATTAGATTACTTGTCATTGACAATTATTAATGTGGATGGATGTATAAAGTCCAATACCTTTTTTCCCCATGGTCTCTGTAGACAAGGAAGGCCTGGGGTTTGGTCTAGCATCAACATTCTAATCATGCTGAAAAGAATCTTTAATATTCATCTTTCTTGGTGTTCCAGGACATTTCCCGATTCATTCTCATGCAAATTGTGTCCTTGTCCAAATGATTATTACAGCATTTCTATTATGCACTCATATCTTGGGGTGTTCAACTGCTAACAAGACAGTCTTGGCAGGCAGGGTCTGTTGTAGGCTTTATTTTTATTTTTAAGGTTGCCAAATTTGTTGACAGATTTCTGTCTCCTCACAAGAAGGAGTCCGGGGAATTTTTTAAAATGCCTAAAATAGTAGCTTCCCCTTTTTTGTTTCTGAACCTAGATGGGTTCTCTTTTGTTGTTGTCATTAGTTTATATGTGGGTATGTATAAATTCAAACAGAGAGAGAGAAGGGGAGAGAGGGAGAGAGAGAGAAGGAGAGAGAAAGAGGGAGAGAGAGAGAGAGAGAGAGAGAGAGAGAGAGAGAGAGAGAGAGAGAGAGAGAGAGAGAGAGAGAGAGAGAGAGAGAGAGAGAGAAGCTCTGCAAAGAAATGTCAATAGAAGTATTCAGGCGTTTGGGTAAATACTGGATGACCAAATACTAGAAATATTGGAAAAATGACTCTGGCTTTGGATAAGATTTTCTGAGTTTCTTTCCAACTTTACAAGGTCACTATGATGTAGGAACAGGAGACTACAAACTGAGGCTTGTGGGTTCTTTTTGCTTTTCTGATACTATGCTAAAATAGAGAAGATCATCCTATAAGTCTTAATAGACCTACTTTCCTACTTTTAAAACAGCAATATGAGCTGCTTGTCACTTTCATCCTGTGGATATCTTCAGTGTACGTAGTAGCATTAAAATCAAGAATGCAAGATTATTCTAATAAGAATCATCTTCTGAAAATTATTTTTGTCTACTAATGAAAATTAGGGTGAAATAATAATAATAACCATTATTTATAGTTTTCAAAGTGTTTTACAAATATTTATAAATAAGTAGAAAATTTATATATCACTTTTGGCCCTGATATCTTCCAAAAAGTTACTTTACTCCCAAATTGAAAGTTATCAAAGCCAACCTTTATTAATAAACACATGCAAAAGAAGAGACCAAGACATCTTTTCTTTTAATTCAGTCACTTATGCATCTGCAGCAGAAAGCCCAGAGGCTAAAAGAGGAGAAGAGTAAAATTGACACTTTTTAATCTTAACTGAACTTTTTAGAACAGAATGACTCTCATCTCTTTTAAAGGGTGCACTACCAAAAGCTAAAATTCACTAAGTTTTTGTTAGCAGCTGAAACCGACAAGGCATGTACTACTGGCTCATAGCATAGAACTATATTAGAGTTTTTTGCATCAAGTCTTTCCTATCTCAGAGACCATTAAAGTATTATGGCTATTTTGCTACTGGGGAAAACTCAGACATTAGAAGGGGGAAAATAAACTCTTTCATCCAGTGATAGGCAACAAATCAGTGGAAGAGCAGATGCGAAAGGAATACACACACACACATTACCGGAAATACCAAGTAGCTGTCCTTTCCCCTAATGGCTAGAGAATACATCTAGTAAGTAAAGAGCACATTCCTAAATAAAATGAATGCATTAAGGTTTAATTGCTGCAAATTGCTATCAATTGCTATTAATTACTATAAAACATTAAGTGAGCTGAGATGGTTGTTTCAGTTGGTTCTCGGGCACTAGCTAGAAAGGATGGTCTTTGTGATCCAAAGGCTATTTCCCCAGCTCTTATATCTGTGATTACTACAAATTATTGGTAGATGGACTCACCATCTTACTACTATGAATAATTCCAACAACTAATTGCATTTTCCTTTACCTTTGGGTGCATGGTTTTGGGGGGTTTATTAGCAGGTGGGGCAGGGGACTGATCCTCAACAGGACCATAAGATTATTAACCTAGAATTGGAAGAGACCACAGAGATCACCTAGACCAACCCCCAATCTGAAACTCAGTATGTCCAAGATGGATCTCCATATCTTTCCCATTTGAAGGCATCCCTCCTCCTTCTTATTTTTATTAAGGGCATGACTATCTTTCCATTCACCCAAGTTCGGAACCTCCATATTATTCCCAACTCTTCCCTACCTTTTAATCCGCATATCCATCTAGTTAACAAGTATAGACAATTCTTCTGACATAACATCTCTCTCAGATCTGCCCTTTGTCACCTCTGACCTGAGCTCTTACAATAGTTTCTTAACTGGTCTCTCTGTTTCCCACACTGTTTCTCTAACTCTCTCTCCTGGTTAGAGAAACAATGTGGGACAGAGGAAAGGACACTCACTGCCTCTGGAGTGAGAGAACTTGGGTTTAAATCCCTTCTCTGACTCTTACAGATACTTAACCTCACTTGGACTTGGTTTTCTTACCTGTAAAATGACAAGGTTGTATGGGATGGCCTCTGAATTCCCTTCCACCTCTAAATCTATGATTTATCCATCATACAAGTGCCCAACTGACATTCTTAAAGCATAGGTCTAACTATGTCAGTCTTTTGTTCAAAGATGGCCAAGGGTATTCTACTGCCTTGGATTGGCATTTAAAATCCTTCATAATCTGGTTCCATCCCACCTTTCTAGAATATTTCACACATTATTCATTTCTTTTACCCAATATTTCACTCAAACTAGTCTGCTAGCTATTCCCTGAACTCATATTTTATTTCTCGCTTTCATGCTGTCCCCAGTGTCTAGAATGTGCTCCTTCTTCACCTCTTCCTCTAAGAATCCTTAGCTTCCTTCAAGGTCTGTATGACCTTGCTACCTCTTATGTTGAGACTTTCCTGATCCTCAACTGTTACTGCTTTCTTGCCACTTAAATATCTTGCATTTACTTATCTTTGTTCAAATTGTTTTCACCTGGTTGAAGGTAATTTCCTTGAAGACAATCTGTTTTCATTTTTTTCCCCTGTAGGACATCTTCTTGATCCTCCCTGTCACTTGAGCCTTCCAGCTATGAAGTTATCTTTCTTCTACATCCTATGTATCTTTTAGTAACCTTTTTGTTTAAATAGTGACATTAGACTGTGAGCTCCCAGACAGTTGTGGTGTCTTGACATGCAAATAAATTGGATTTAAGTTAGGAAGGGCTCACTCTCTCCTCCAGAGTCATCAAAGTTTAGTGGTAAGATATAGGTCAAGATGACTGCAGATGGCTCTGGTTCAGTGGGATACCCCGGACTTTTTAAGCTGTGGTCTTTCCCAGGTCTCAGTTTGTCTGAGGCAACAGCCATTCAGTGATTAAAGGCTAGGTAAGAATTGAGGAAAAAGGTGGCCTAGTTTGACTTCCCAAAAGAATCAGTCTGGGGTGGGAAAGACCCTAGGAGTTTCTGGCCAGAATGGAAATAATTGCTATTTATACCCACTTAGAGCCAAACACTGAGCAAGTGAGACTTGGGCTGGGGCCTATTATTGGCAGTCAGTGAGATCAAGAGTGATTTGGGTTGAAAGACATAGTAGAAAAGCTCCATTTGAATTCTAATGGGCTTTATCTACCACATTGAACATTGACATTGAAGAAGATATATGAAGCTGTTCACTTTGACTCTTAATACAAGAATATTCTTGTAATATATTATCAAAGTAAAACTATCTAAGCCTGCCATGTACAGCAGTCAGTTCATCTATATATTCGAATAATAAGAACTTATTGAGCATCTTCTGTATACAAGGCACCCTAATTCTTCCACTTTTAGTCACATGACCTTGAGCAAATAATCTAAGCATTGTGGCTCTCCGTTTCTTCCTGAGCTAAATGAGGAGGTTGGAGTAGATGATCTCTGTATTCCCTTTCAGCTCTAGATGCTACATGGTCACAAAAACTAGCACTGGAAAAGTCATGCATCCTTCCTTTCGATATAAAAGGAGGCTTGCTTTCTGAACAGCACCCTGGAGTGATCTTCCTGAAGCGTTTTTAAAACATTTTGAACAAGAAGAACCTCACCATGACCTGATTGCTTGTAATGCTATCTAATTTCACAGGCTAAATAGGCCATGACTTATTTCTTTATCTTGCTACCTTCCATTCTATCATGACCTCTTTTCATGTGCTATAGGACTTTTCACTTTGGAAAAAAAAGGATCTGGTATCTGTGAACTTAAAAAAATGTTTTGATAATTGTATTTCAATATAATTGGTTTCCAATGGAATTTCATGTATTTCATTTTATGCATTTCAAAACCTCCTTCTGAGAAGGGGTCTATAGGTTTTACCAGGCCTGTTAAGAGGTCCATGACACACACAAAAGATTAAGAACTCTTGCTTTAGAGGAATCCCATAATATACGAATTGAATAAGTAAAGTTGTTATTTTATACAATGTGCCAGGATTTGGAAGGAGAAGACACCTCAATCCATTTCCTGGCCCAAAATATACTCTCTACTACAGAATACAAAGAAATGTAAAAATACATTGAAAATGCGATTCCTAGGAATTCACTCCTAGAACTAGTCTTTTAGTCTTTTAGATGTGAAAAACCTTGTTGTTGTTCATTTGTTTTAGTCATGTCCAACTCTTTGTGACTTCATTTGGAGTTTTCTTGGTAAAGACACTGTAGTGTTTTGCCATTTCCTTCTACAGCTCATTTTACAGATGAGGAAACTGAGGCAAACAAAGTTAAGTGACTTGCCCAGAGTCACATAGCTAGTGAGTGTCTGAGGCTGGATTTGAACTCAGGGAACATTTGAACTCAGGGTCTTTCTTATTCCAGGCAAGGCACTCTATCCACTTTGCCACCTAACTGCCTGAAAGAACCTTAGAAATTAAAAATCAATCCACCAAAAAGAATTTATTAAGCATTTACCATGTGCCAGGCATCATGCTAAGTATTAGGGACACAAAGAATGGTTAAAATAAAACAAAATTAAAGAGTCTTTTCATTTAAGGGAGTCACATTCTAATGAAGACTCTAATGTTAATAAGCAGATACCTATAGAAGAGAGGTGGCAGTGATGAGGGAAAGTATCTCAGGCACTGGTGACAGAAAGGACAATGGTACAGAGACGGGAGATGAGCAAATAGGGTAGTGTAGCTAGATTGTAGAGAGCATGGGAGAAATTAGTACAAGAAAACTGCACAGGTAGGCAAGGGTCAAGCAGGTTATGAAGAACTTTAAATGCCAACCAGAGGATTGCAACCCAAAGTTTTACAGATGATGCTCCGGAGAGGGGAGGTTACTGGTCTAAGGTCATACAGCTAGTAAGTAGTAGAGCTAGGACTAAAATCAAGTTCTTCTGACACCTAGTCCTTTAGGTGATTTTTAAAAAAATTTCAATACAGTAATGCGTTGAATATTGAATAAATTGAAAGGAACCCTTTAAGAGTAACACATTAGGTTTTTATTTCTTTTGTTTTTATTTTTGAGTAGGCTTGTGATTTTACCATTAGAGGCAACTCCCTGAGGAAATTCCCTCCACCAGGGCAGACTGGTACCTGCTCCACAATTTAAAGATTTGCCCTACCTGTCATTAAATTGACAAACCAAAAGACTTGCCTTCCAACCCATCCCCTATAAACACCATTGAGGGCAGAAATCATTGTGGAAAAGGGACCCACATTCCTTATCACCACCAGCAACTATTGCTATAAGGCCCGGGAGACCTAGGAGGGATAAGAACTCCACTTGTCCTGTTTCTATCCCCATGTCTCACAGCCATCAGACAGGAAGGAGGATCCTGAGGAGAAGGGGCCAGCTATGGCTGACAGGACATCCTAGCTGAAGCAACAAGGAACCATGAGAGGGAGGCAGGAGGCAGCCTGAATCAGGCAAGTCGGACAATGACCAAACACCTTGGCTGTCATTCTACCTTGGATTCTGGTGGCATCAGCCCGGGATCCTGAGTCAAAGTACCTTGAGAATAGCAATGATTCTAGCCCAATGTCTGCAGCTCTCAAACTGAAAAGCAGCCCCTGTGGAGATACAGCCTGGCAACTGCTCCTGAAGCCACGTCTTCGGAAGACCCAAAAAAGAAAGATCTTGCCACCAAAGTCCTTGGCACTGTCAAATGGTTTGACATTAGAAGGTAATATGATATTTTTGTTGGAAATGACATTAAAGAAGAAACATTCTGATCTGCTTTATCACTGTACCCTAAGGACCATAGGACTTTCCATCTCTCAGAAAAAACCTTCCACGTGTGTTGTTTCCCTCATTAAAATGGGAGATCCTTGAGGGCAGAGGCTATTTTACTTTTCTGTTTCCATCTCCAGCATTTATTACAGTGCTTTGTACATAGTAACTGCTGAATAAATGCTTTATTCATTAAAACTTGATTCTGAATGTGTTTATTATACCCTCTTTAACCTAACAGATTTGAACAGCTCACCACAGAATCTAAGACCTAAGGCAGATAATATCTGTTTGGGAGAAAATAGGAGAGGAAGAAGAACAAGGTCTGAGGGATACTTGGTTGAGGAAACACAGTGGGGACTCCTAGGTACCTTGAAGGTACTGGATTTACCACTGGATGGGAGCATGGTTGGGATTCCCAGTGTGAGAAGACTTTCACCTACTTGTCATAATTTCTGAGCACTGTACCTCTGTTCATTTTGCTTTCAAAAATATTGGTAAACTCATTTATCTTTGTCAAACTACTCTAAGTTTTGAGTTCATAATGTACCTTGTCTCTTCCCCTAATGACTTTGGTTACTTTTTTCTATTCCCTTTGATTTCATTTAATTATTAATGGTCCAGTGAGGTTTCAAACTGGCTGTTACAGTCTGGGTCCATTTCATAGCAACAATGAGACATATTTGCTTGAGGTTTTTGATCATGCTAAAAATTATAATCCTGAACAGATGGCTACCTGTCTTTTTTTTAATGCTGCCTTTATATGCCTATTTCACTGACCTTAGTTGTGTTTACTGAATTTCTCAATTTATTACCATCTGCAAAAAGTCATTAATGTTCAATAGACTCCCTTTTCCACAAATATACTATAAGACCAATTCTCAGAATGACCTCTGAAGCACCCCAATGCACACCTCCCCTAATAGAATGTGGTGGCATTTAATAGGGTTCTTTGATTAATGGTTTCACTCACTTTCTAATCCATGTGACTATGCCCTTCTTTATTCAAACCAATTTAAATTAATGTCAGAAGTAAAATTTTGTGAGACATGACCAAATTCTTTATTGGAGCTCAGGTCTAAGGTACTTCCTAGTCTCATGTCTGTTCGCTTTGCACTTCTACTCAACAAAATGCTTCTTAGAAGCCCAAGCTGCCACCAGCTATAATTGCCCCTGGAGAAAATTCATTTGAGAATAATGGGGAACCATGTGTAGGGGACCATGGGTATAGTCACACTAGAAGGAACATCAGTGACATAGTCATAGTGCAAGACTTGTAGTTACAAGTCATGCTACTAGAGGACCTGGAAGGGAAGAATAAGGAGGTTGTTTGCCATAGGAGGAAGCATCTTTTCCTGCATGTTGACATCCTGGGGAAAAGCCCATTTTGCCTCTGGTAGTTATAGCTCTGTTAGAGCTCCTGAAAATCTTTCTGGGTTGTCATACCCTGGTTTTCTCCTTGCAAAGCTTAAAAAAGGTAAAGAAATCAGAATTTAGCTGTCTTAGAGGAATGGAATTTACTCCTCCGAAGGAAAACAGAGCTATCACTAATAATTGTTTCAGTACCATTCAGATCAGAATCAGAGGGGTAGACTTCTTAGTTGTCTAGATTTCCAATACAATTTTAGGAGAAGAGATTGTCCTCAAAATCAAGATTGGTTAAAAAAATTGCCCAGAAACACAGCACATATTAATGAAAGCATTCCAGAATGGCTCTTTAAGAAACGATGGAATAGACTTAGTTCTCCAGGCAGTAGGTTTTGGAGGATTAAACCAATCCAAGTATATTTCACCCTAAGCATTCCATTTGGTTTGGAGAAACATGATATCGTGGAGACAGGTAGTTTCAGACGAATCAGGTTATATTAAGTCTCGCTAATAGCTGAATAGTAACAAAGTGGAGTTCCATAATAATAATTATGCTAATGGCAACAACTCATATTTATAGAGCCCTTTACAGTTTACGAAATTTTACGTATCAGTGATGTATTTCTGAAACAGGAATTAGGTGGTCAGGGAAGAGGCAGTATGGAGGCAGTGAAAAAAGCACAGAATTTGGAGTCGTAATTGGAGATTTAGAGCCAGAAGGAATTGAAGGCTCTTAGAGCCCAATTCCTTCATTTTACTGATGATAAAATTTAAGATTAGTGACTTGTCCAGGTTCAATCAGCTAGAAAGTTGAGCCAGGTTTTGACCTCAAGTCTTCCTGACTCCAAGTCTAGAATTCTATCAGCTGTACCAGTAGGCCTCAGTTTCCTGATCTATAAAATGAGGGAGTTCATTGAAATGCCTCTAAATTTCCTTCTAGCTCTCTAGCTATGATCCCATTCGGGGATCGTTCAGGTAGCAGCACTGTCCATTTAACAGTACAGGGATACTATGTCTCTTTACACTAAGATTAAAAAAAGGGGGGGCCCTAACACAGATTTAATAATTTTGTTCACTGGGTTAGAAATTGCTGACTTTGGACAAGAGTTAATAACAATCCTCTTTTTTTCCTTTCTTTGCTTTCATGCTATTTCTCCTTGCTTATTTCTTTCTTTCAATTGCAGCCACAGTGAAATTTTGACAGCCTATTTCTCAAGCAAAGACCCTCCCCCTCCTCATCCTGACATTCTCACACCCAGGTAACCAAAGTAAGGGAAATTAAGTAAGAAGGAGTGGATGCTGCATTGCCTATATTGAAAAGATATAGCTCAAAATATGTATTTCCCACACTAGTGCCCAGAAGCAATATGAAGAAAATGATATTGATATCACATATGTGTACATGTACACGGGCCCACCAAAAAAAAAACAAATAAAAACCTAGTGCTATAACAAATACTATTAGTGTGACCACAGAGGGAGGAGAGGAAGGGGGATGGAAATAAATGTAAATAATTGAAATTTCTTATGGTGAGGGGACAGATGATTTCATACAAACCTATAATTTCATTGAATATGGAATTCTCACTATATAAACTCGTTCCCTCACTCCTTCCCTTCACTCCCTCACCTGTAATTTATAGTCTTAGAGAGCTGCCTCAGCTACCGAGAGGTGAAATTCCTCTCACAAAGTCACACAACTAGTATTTGTCAGAGCAGGAATTGAATTCCTGACTCCAAGGCCTGTTTTCTACCCACTATGCTAGTCTGCCTTTCATTTTTGCTGGGGCCTGGATTCTTTACTTCATCTGCCCTTACAGCCATGTAGTTATTAACCTAGGATGATGATTTTATTTAACTATCATTTTAAATTTAATTTTCAAATTTGACTGTGACCTCCCTCCCCTTTGGTTGTCATTAGCTTCAGGCCACTTAAGTGAGTGAGTAATGTATAGGTGGGAAAAAACACAAATGTTTAAATATTTAAAGGCACAAAACCCAAATAACCTTTTCCACGTCTTTCTAAGCATCCTTTTGCAAAAAAGAGTATTAGTTATTATTCTTAACCTTGAAATAAAACAAGAAAGTAATGTGTAAAGCAGAGTGGTCTAATTAGAAATGAACTAATGACAAATCTTTTAAACTTGGAATTTGAAGAGTCAGACATGACTGAAAAACGAATAAACAACATTGTCTTGAAATGCAACTTAAACCCCATATTTTTATTCAACTTTTCAATAGTATATGCTATGTCTTCCCCAATATATTATAAACTCCTTAGGGGAGTTTTCCTTAGGGGAAAACATCAACACAGGGAGCCTATCAAGGTATTGTGTACACAGAAGACTAGTCAATGAATATTTACATGATAAAGAATAAGTGTTTCCTTTTTGGATTAGGTCAAAGCTGTCTTGAGTTCCTGTCTTCTAATGCCAGTTGAATCTAAAAAGCAGAATTTAAGTCATAATCAGTGGTGAAGTTTAAGCTATAATGCTTGGGAGAGGGCCCCTTTAGCCCTATGACTAGCTTGGGTCAAAGGAAATGACTACGAAATTTTGCTGCTGCAGCAAAGATTATGTCCACACAGCAAATCTTCCCATCTCACCAGCTTCCCAGATGTTCAAGTTAACACAAATTCCCACTTGTCTATTTATAACCATGTGACATGCAGGAACTCGAGGTCACCCAGCACATGATGGGAAGTCGGATGAGCAAAATGTTCCTGCCTGATCACTTAACACATCAATTTCAGACAGGGCAGGGGCAGCAGACGTAGTAGGAGTTTGTAACAGGAAGAAATCCCAAGAGTGTGTCAAAGGGACAGGAGTCTGACTTTATGTCTATAAATGTGTGCATCCCACACATTGAAAAATTAGCTTGACTGATGGCAGAAAATTCAAAGGGTTGAGCTAATGGTTTAGTTAAGAGCATTCACTAGGCATAATGGAAAGGACACTGGAACCGGTAACAAAAGGTCTGGATTCAAATCTCGTTTGTGATACTTGTAAGATATGAAACTGTGGATTATTCAGTCTTCTGGCCTTGAAGATTTAGTTTCCTCAACTGTAAAGTGGCATGATAACACATATGCCAGTTGTTACTAGTATTCTGTGTGTCTAGAAGGTTTTCAGTGAGGAAGGATGTGAATGAATGAAGGAGTGAATGAATGAATGAAACTACTCTTTTGGGTACTTTTGCTTTATAGGAAAAAAAAAGTGTTGTCAAAGAAAGATTCAGAAGTCTGAATGAATGAATGAACCCACCACTTATGTAGCTGGATACATAGGAAATGGTTTGGGCATATTAGGAAGAGCACATAATGAACTCATGCTGCTTCTGCCCTAAGTAAACATAGTTTCTGACTGCCTGTCCAGCACCTTTTAGCAGCACTATGTTCACTTAAAACATTTATAACATGCATAAACATAAAGATTTAAACCATAAAACTCAATGTTCAGAATGGGATCCTAACGGTACTCTGAGAGTAAAGGTTCTCTTTCTCTTCTTCACAAATCAAACCCAGCACACACACACACACACACACACACACACACACACACACACTCACACAAGATCAAGATTACTCATGCAAACCAGAACATTTAAAAGCTAATCTAGAGGAGATCTTTAGCTCCATGAAAAGGGTATATTTTAGTCTTAGCAGACTGATTAATGTGTAGGGAATGGTTGTGGCCGCATTTATTTTATGACCTACAACATTAATAGGATCACAGCTAAGGGGAAAAAGAAGTTCCTTCAGTCTTTAGCTTCAGAACAATAGAGTAGGATTCATTAAACAAATTTCCTGGCCTTTGATTCTGTAATAATAGATTTGACAGTATTCTTATAAGGATTTTGTTTTACCTATCCCTATATGCCCATGTGCTTAATTATTATAGCATCACAGATGTGGAGTTGGAAAGGACCACAGAGGTCATTTAGTAGCACCTACATTTGCAGAAGCATAATCTGAGACCAAGAAAAAAATTAATTTACCCTTGGTCATATAAATAATAAGTGGCAAAGCAGGATTTGAACTCAGAATATCTGACTCCACATTCTACATTCTTTCAGGTGAACCATGTACACGCTGCATATAGTAGGCACTTAATGAACATTTATTGAATTCAATTGAACCATAAGTTTACCTCTCATTTCTACCTGTTCGAGATGGAGCAAATAACAAGCTTTCTGTCCTATTTCCTCATTTGTAGAATGAACATGGTAGAAGGAGATGATTTCTTTTTTTTTCACTTTTTAAAAAAATTATTTAACATATTTAGTTTTCAGCATTGATTTTCACAAGAGTTTGTATTACAAATTTTCTCCCCATTTCTACCCTCCCCCCCCCACTCCAAGATGGCGTATATTCTAGTTGCCCTGTTCCCCATTCAACCCTCCCTTCTGTCACCCCACTCCCCTCCCATCCCCTTTTCCCTTCCTTTCTTGTAGGGCAAGATAAGTTTCTACACCCCATTGCCTGTGTATCTTATTTTCTAGTTGCATGCAAAAACTTTTTTTTTTGTTTTTGAACATCTGTTTTTAAAACTTTGAGTTCCAAATTCTCTCCCCTCTTCCCTTCCCACCCACCCTCCCTAAGAAGTCAAGCAATTCAACATAGGCCACATGTGTATCATTATGTATAACCCTTCCACAATACTCATGTTGTGAAAGACTAACTATATTTTGCTCCTTCCCAACCCATCCCCCTTTATTGAATTTTCTCCCTTGACCCTGTCCCCTTTCCAAAGTGTTTGTTTTGATTACCTCCACCCCCATCTGCCCTCCCCTCCCTCATCCCCCCCTTTTTTTAATCTTCTTCCCTGTTCTTTCCTGTGGGGTAAGATGCCCAATTGAGTATGTGTGGTATTCCTGAAGGAGATGATTTCTAAGATACTTTCTATCTATAAAACTTATAATCCATGATCAACAACCAAGCAAATATTTACTATGTTCTTGTGTGTTATGTATTGTGGGGAAGAAAAAAAGATTCCTAAAAGGGTCTCTGTCCTCAAGGAGTTAACAATTCCTTTAGGGACTTTGAGGCACATGGTGGTCATAGTTGTATTCATTAATAAGGAAAGGGTACATTTGCCATGTGGTTCCATACAGAAAGCTGTTCTCTTTGCTATAGGAGAGACATTTGATACCAGAGATATAACAAGGGATATTTTTACCTGGGACAAAAACAGTTGAGGCAAAGAGGAGAAGTTGTTCAAAACCTCAACCAGTGAAGGTTGTCAGCCTGTAGGTGAGCCTAAGGTGAGGTACAGAGCTAGTGTTTGCTTCTAGGAAAATGAAGCTTATCTACATGGAAAGGAAGTGCATCCCCCTACCATGGTGACACCCTGGGCCAAAGTTCTGTTTGCCCTGGTCTTGTCATGGTTCCTTCTGACAATATTCTCAACAGTTTGTTTTCACTGTCTTTGTATCTCCAGCAGCAAACAATTAAAGATGAGGCTCTGAAGTGACCATCACTATTTAATTAGGAAGTCAGAGATGGTCTGGGGTGGAGCAGCCAGAAATGTCTTACTTCATCCTTCACTGTTTGGCTTAGCTATACAGATGGTGCAACATTACTGCTGATAAAAACTGAGGTTTTCTTCTCTCATCCCTCCTTTCCTCTAAAGGTACTCATAAGGGAACAGACATGGCATTTACTGTAAAGACACACTGAAAACTGTCCATCCTTGTCATACAGATAGCCCTAGACCTGCTTTTTTATTGTACTTTTAATCTAATTTAACGGCTTTTGCTTATTGAAGGTCTTTGACAACAGAGACAAGACAGGGAACCTCAAAAGAAAGTTCAGGGTGGGAAAAAGGGTAAGGATAGTGGAAAACTGAATGATCAAAAGGTTATCAATTATTGGGTCATACAGAAAAGCAGCGTAGGACCATTGCATCATAATTGTGGGCTAGAAGGGAGCTCAGAGGCCATCTCATCTAACTGCATCATTTTACAGATGAGGAAACTGAGGCCGAAGGAAGGAGAGTATATGTCCAAGGTCACAAGAGTAGTAAGCCAGGTTCCCTGATTCCAGAACTAGAACTCTTTCTTCCATTGTACCAGGAGACCTGGTCCTTCTAAACAGCTGTAGCCCAAGGAGAGCTAAGACACAGCAGTAGAACTATAACCAAAGCAGAAGTTTACCCAGTTGTGTCTCTGGATCACTAATATCAGGCAAAGGGAAAAAAAAAGCTTAAGACATTTCCAGGAATGGGGGCTATCAGTGATCATAATGGAAGGGGATGAGAGAAGTTCCTAATTTTAAGGGGTCCAGTTCTGCCTTAGATAAGGGATGAGGTGAATCCTGGGGTCTCAGGAGATGATATCAAACCCAGGACACTTAATGGGATCTTCCACTCTCATTTTCTTTTTTGGCCATCGTCCATCCCTATCATAATTTTAAACATTTATATGAGGCTGGATATCTGAACTCAGGTGATGTTACCATCATGTCTGTGATCCATACAGTCTGGCAATTACTACAACAGCACAGAAGTCAACAATCTACAATGCCATGCTGGGCAGTAGGTAGATAGCAGTTTTCTTTTAATGGGCAGCAAAGGAAAAGGTTAGAAGGCAGAGATTTTCCTTGAAGAGAACTGGGCCATGTATTTTACTACATTTTCAGGGGATTTGGCTTCTTAGTTACTGTAGTGGAATGAATCGAATAGCTTCTTCCAAACCAAAAGATGGCTTATCTCTTTTGTGTACAGACATGGTAAGCATCAAGTTGAAATCCTAATAGGGCAATGCTCCTTCTCATGGCAGCTCCCACTTGTTTTGCAACAAATTCTCAGTATGCTCAGGTAAAATACAAACTGCTGTGTTTGGCACACAAAAGCCTTCATGATCTGACTATAGTCTTCCTTTCCAGGTTTATTATACCTTACGATACTTTACCCATTCTGTATTCCAATCAAACTAGCCAGCTTGCTGTTCCTGGTATATGACATCTCATTTACTACTGCCATGCTTTTGCACAAGCTGTCTCCTATGCCTTGGAATGCCCTTCTGCCCATCTGATCTCCTTAACCTGTGTGTGTGTGTGTGTATCTGTGTGTGTCTGTGTGTGTGTCTGTGTGTGTGTGTCTGTGTGTGTGTGTCTGTGTGTGTGGTGGATTCATTTTGCATTTTGGTAAAGCCCAGGTATACCTTCTCAGGAATAAAAAAATGTTTTCAGATGCATAAAATACATAAGATTACAAAGGAAACCAATTATGTTGAAATTGTGTTAGCAAAAAAAAAATTAAAGTGAGTTCATGAGTCCCTGCTTAAAGACTTGAGTCAGGTACCACCTCTGCAATAGTCTGGATCTTACCCTTTGCCTTTAAATATGCTCTCCACTCATATCACTTGATAATTTATTTTATTTTCCTGAAGCTTCCTCTACTACTGAGACTGAAGGAAGTAAAATATGTGTCCAAGGTCACCTGGGTAGTAAGCCAGGTCCCCTGACTCCAGAACCAGGAGACCTGATCCTTCTAAACATCTGTAGCCCAAGGAGAGCTAAGACACAGGAGTAGAACTATAACCAAAGTGAAAGTTTACCCAGTTGTGTCTCTGGATCACCAAAATCTGGCAAAGGAAAAAAAAGCTTAAGACGTTACCACGTAGATTCCTTCCAATAAAACATGAGGGCAGGAATTGTTTGATTTTTACCTTTGTATTACCAGTACTTAGTACAGTTATTACTACCTAGAAGGTATCTAATAAATGCTTATTTCATGAATGAACAAATGTATCATTTATGTAGTTTTAAGGTTTGCAAAGCACTTTCCAAATATTCTCTCATTTTATCCTCTTAACAATGCTGAGAGGCAGGTGCCCACTTTACCAATGAGAAAACTGAGGCAGCCACCTTCCGAACAAACTCATGAGGCTGACATCAAGTGTCTGAGGGCTCATTTGAACTCAGGTCTTCTTGACTGCAGCTCCAGTGTTCTAGCCACTGAACCACTCTATAATAGCTGCTTATAACAGAGGAAAAACATCTGTATTAGGATTAAGTACCTCCAAATGGGCCAAGAAAGGGGGAAGGGCAGAGAAGGGGAACTGTGCTGACTAAATTCTGAGTAAAACCAAAGTCCTATCGGGTCTCCAGAGTAAGAGGTGTGTAGGGTACAACTAAGTTTGTTCTCCAATTCTTTTAAAGGAACAGTAAGAATCCTTTCACAAAAGTATCAACGTTTGCCAATCTTAGCCTAAAGGAGGAAGGTGAGAGAATCCAGAAGGGAGTTGATTTCTGTTACAATGGCTATAACTCCTGAAGCATGGGGCAAGCCTAGGAATAAAGAGGAAAGCGAAGTGAGCAGCTGCCTGTCTTCATACTGTAGGTAAAAAGCAGAAAGCAGGCTGGTGAGACGACAATTTTATTTAAGCTGTTGGATTGTGAAGTGTTCTCCAACTGAAACTGGTTAATTAGATGAGGCAGCTGCCAGCCATGGGGGGAGTACTGCAGCAAGGCTTTTGGGAAATTGTAGAAAGCTTCCAGTGGCAGCACTGAATAAATGGGATGACCCTGAATTTCCCCCATAGTAGAGTGAAAAGAGATTTAAAGGTAGTGTCTTAACTATATTTTTGAGGAGCTAGTGGGATCTTTGGAGGTCATGCAGTGGACAGAGTGCTGGGCCTGGAGTCAGGAATTCAAATCTGGCCTTACACACTTACTACCTGTGTGACCCTGGGAAAGTCACTTAATCCTGTTTGCCTCAGTCTCCTTCTCTGTAAAATGAGCTGGAGAAAGCAATGGCAAACCACTCTAGTATCTTTGCCAAGGAAATCCCAAATGAGATCACAATAAACAACAAAAATGCTTGGAATATAAGGAATTTCTTGAAGGCAGGGACTATTTTTCCGTTCTGGGCCTAGAACAATATCTTGCACATAGTAGGATAAATGCTTATGGAACCGAATTGAAGCATTTTACATCTAAGGAATCTGAGGCAGAGAGGTCAAGTGACTGCTCAGTCTGAAACAGGAATGGAACTCAGGTCTCCTTGACTCTAAAACCAGTGCCCTCTCCACCACAGATGTTCACAATTCTCTATTCTTTCCCCTCTCTTCTACCCAGAAGGCACACTTAATTAAGCCATTCCTAGCTTCTTACACCAACCCTTACACCAAATTGGAAATAAGGGGAAGGAAGGGAGAAGCTCAAGGCAGAATGTCAGAGAGCCTAAAGCACACATATTTCCTTGTCCTACTAAAATGGGGACTGAGAGTACAAGACTCCCTAAGATAAGATAGCCTTAGTTGCTGGAGGGAGCTCAATCCAGCCTTGAGCCTTTGGGAATACTCCCTTTCATCAAACTGGCAGCAGGAAATTGATTTCAGCATCGTATTTACAAACACTTTGTAACCTTGAGGACCATCCTAGTCAGAAAGCTGCTTCCAGAGTGCCTGGGGCAGTGACCAAAGTGCCCTGTGGCCACCTTGCCCAGGAATGCAGGTGAAACTCCCTCAAGGTAAGCCATCACTTTGCTCTGCTGCAGTCATTTCTGCAAGGCCAGGGCCTACCACTAGCTTCCTCTTGGAAATTAGCCTTCATTAGAAACTGTGGTAATAACTTAATTGAGCTAGAGAAGACAGATTTCTAATGGCCTAGAGACAACTATCTATGGTCAAGTTACTCTGGAACACTGGGCTGCTAAGCTTTTGTACAAATTCCCTTTCCATTGAACTAAACAAACCTTTATTGAGAGCCTACAATGTGCCAGGCCCTATGATACACACTGGGGGAATCAAAGATCAAAAAAGGAAAAAAGTGAAAAAATAATTATGGCCCTCAAGGAGCTTAAATTCTCTTGGGAGGATACAACCTGCAAGTCAGTTTAACACAACATGCATTTATGAAGCACCTACTATATACCTTTATTCCCCTTCTGGACTTGTTCTTGGGTCCCTGACTTCCAAACAATGCTGTCTTACTGTAGAAGGAAATGCTACATTTCAGTTGGAATTTAGTGACTATAAAGATGTGATTTTTTTTCCATCCAAGTGTGCAGATATCCTGAAATCCATCCACAGATGTCCAAGCAGCCCAGGATAAGAAGCCTTGTTTTAGAGTCAGAATGAGTCTTCTGCAAAGGCATCAACCCCAGTGCAATAAGTGCTGTGACAATTTTAAGGAATCCTTTTATTGCAGAAAAAGAGCTAAGAAAATACATACAGGGCATAATGGCCATCTTATATAATTAGAACTGATCAAAACAAACATACTAATGTGGTATACCACAGCTTCCTAGCTAGTTTCAGTTTCCATGTTAGAAAAAAGTTTATACTTTAAGGATTACAATGATGACAATAATAATGAACATATGATACTCAAAATACTCAAATACAGCTGTGATTAAGGAATTCCCTCCAATGATGCAGATTACAACTCCTTCCTGCTCACCCATTGTATCTGGGCCACTTTTATCCATGGTCTCTCAAGAATTTGCCACAGAGGGTCCACCCAAATTGTCAGAAACCTATCTGTTGGAGGGAGTAACTGAACCTAGCTTTCCAATTTTTAGGCCAACATTATATTCACTACAGAACCTCAGTCATCTAAGGAATTATCAGTGATGTTCACAGTGTCTCACTGCATCACCTGCATATGTAGGGGGGACTTTCTATTGCATTTTTTTTGTGATTCCCTCCCTTCCCTCCCCACTCCCTTAATGTACACCCAGGGACTGAAATCACAATGCTGATAGGAAGTGCCCGGTATTAAAAATGTGACAGTGTCATGATTTGTCACACTGTATGTGTACCTTTTTTTCCCAATTAATATTTTATTTTTTCCAATTACATGTAATTTTCAACATTCATTCTCATAAGATTTTGAGTTTCAAATTTTTCTCCCTCCCTCCTTCCCTGCCCCCTCCCCAAGACAGCAAGCAATCTGATATAGGTTATACATGACAATCACGTTAAATATATTTTCACATTAGTCATGTCACGAAAGAAGAATCAGAACAAAAGGGCAAAACCACGAGAAAGAAAAAAAAAAGAACAACCAAAAGTGAAAATAGTTTGCCTCGATCTGCATTCAGACTCCATAGTTCTTTCTCTGGATGTGGACAGCATTTCCTGTCATGAGACCCTTGGAATTATCTTGAATCATTTTACTGCTGAGAAGAGCTAAGTCCACCATAGTTGATTATCACACAATGTTGCTGGCACTGCTGAATACACTTTAAAAAATATAAACTAGTCTATTTGTCAAGGCAGACTATGCAAACCAGATCTACCAGAATAAGGGAGAGTCACACAGGATGATGAAGAGATAGCCAGGCTTAACTATATAGTATGAAACACAATGAGCGTATTTACCTTGCCTGGTGGTAGCTTCCCTAACCTTCTTTCAAGTGTCCAGGGGTTGAGAGTCCCAGGGTGACGGAAATGATATAGAGAAACTTCCATATGACCACATAGAAAAAGAAGTAGGGGCCATGTGCCTTCAATGGGAATGTGTAGGATCCTGGACCCAGGATTTTGGTGAGACAGATCTTCCCACTTTTGTTCCTAAGATACTGAATGTGAACTTGGTAGTACTTCCTTAACAGAAGATTTGAAGTTCACTTGATTATAGTTTTTGAAGATGTGGGAGGAGTGAAGGATGGTGTTGAGAATACATTACCTCAGTGGTTTAAGCTATTAACAGGGAAGCAGCATAGGCTCTGCCAACGAGATGATTTTATCTGAGCAGCCAGCAGTCATTTGGGGAGACTCAATATTGTGTTCTATTATCTTTCTATTTCTTGCAGTAAATCTTCCTGAGCCATAATGTGTGCATGCTTTTCTTCTGGGTCACAAAAAGGAGAGAGCATTTTCGAGCAGAGAGATTGCTGGGTTTGGAGTGTGAGGAACTAGGTTTGAATCCAAGTTCTGGCACCTATTACCTATATGACCTTGAACTAATCATTTATCCTCTCTGGATCTCACCTTCCTCATCTGTATAATTCAGAGTTTGGAATAGGTGGTGTCTAAGGTCTCTTCTGGCTCTAAATTTTTGATCCTAAATTGAGATGGAGATAAGAATCTTAACAAGAAATCAGAAAAGTACTATAATTAGAAGTTATGCCCAAACTATATGCCAAAGTAGGGGTGAGATATGAGCAAAAATTATGATAGATTCATGAAAAATTTCATGTGAATGATTGGTTTATATTTTAAGAAAAGAAGAAAGACTGAGATTTAGAGCAAAGGTTTTTAAGCTAGGGTCCATCAACCTCCAAGAGATTGATCAATCAATCAAGATTTGTTTTGTGTCTATTATGTGATAGGTACTACAGTAAACTCTAAGGACAAAAAGACAGTCCCTAACCTCCAGGAACTCATAATCCAATGGGCAAGACAACAAGCAAATATATACAAACAAACTATTTACAGGATAAACAGGAAATAATTAAGAGGAGAGGCACTAGAATTAAGAGGTATTGGGAAAGGCTTCTCTTAAAAGATGGTATTTTAGCTGAGATTTAAAAGAAGCTAGAAGAGCCAGTAAGTAGAGATGAAGAGCAAGAGCTTTTCAGGCAGGCGCAGGAGACAGCCAGAGAAGATGCCTGGGCATAAGAGATACTGAAACAGTCAGAAGTCCAGTATCACTGGATAAAAGAATACATATTTAGAAGGGAGTAAGGTGTAAGAAGACTGAAGAGGTAGTAGAGAGCTATATTATAAAGATCTTTAAAGGCCAAACTCATCATTTTGTATTAGATCCTGGAGGCCCTAAGGAAACACTGGAGTTTATTGAATAGGGGACTGATGTGGTCATATCTATCCTTTAGGAAAATCACTTTGGTGGATGAATGGAGGAAAGATTGGAATGGAGAAAGACTGGAGGCAGGCAGACCCACAAGCTGGCTATTACAATAGTCCAGGCATGAGGGGATAAGGGCTTGTACCAGAGTGGTGGCAACATCAGAGGAGAGAAGAGGCTGTATTGGAGAGATCTTTCAAAGGTGAAGTTAACAGGTCTTGGGAACAGTTTGGAAATGAAGGAAGAGAGACAGGAGGGAGTCAAACCTGCCTTCTACATTTCAATCCTGAGGGACTGGGAGGATAGGGGTACTCTAGAAAGTAATAGCAAAATCTGGAAGGGGGGAGGGTTTAGGAGGAAAGATAACAAGTTCCACTTGGACATGTTGGGTTTAAGATATCTAACAGACATCTACTTTGAGATGTTTCACAGGTAACTGGAGACATGAGACTGGAGCTCAGTAGAGAGGTAGGGGCTGGGTAGGTAGATTTGAAAATAATCAGGATAAAGATAGTAATTAAATCCATAGAAGCTGATGAGATCACCAAATGAAGGATTATAGAGGAAGAAGAGAAGAGACCCCTGAATAGAACCCTGTGGGACACCTATGGTTAGACAGCATGATCCAGATGAGAATGCAGCTAGGGAGACTGAGAAGGAGCAGTCAGAGAGGCAGGAGGAGAACCTGGAGAGAGCAGCATCCCCCAAACCCCAGAACAAATAAAGCATCAAGGAAGGGAGTGTGATCAGCAGTGTCAGAGGCTATAGAATGGTTGAAGAGAAAGAAGACTGAAAAAAGTCCATTGGATATAGCAACTAATAGATCATTGGTAATTTGGAAAAAGCAGTTTCAATGGAATGACAAGATCAAAACCCCTATTTTAAGTGTGTGTGTGAGTGTGTGTGTGTACACACACATATATGTATTACATACATATGCATGTGTGTTTTATATTTACCTTGCCTAGTAGTATCTTTCCTACCCTTCTTTCAAGTGTCCAGGGGTTTGGAGCCTCAGGGTAATAAAAATGATGGAGAGAAACCTCCATAAGACCAGGCAGAGGAAGATGTAGGATTCATGTACCTACAATAAGATCCTGGGAGAGGAAATAAAGTAGAAGCCCATATTGTACACAGCCTTTTAGAGTTTAGCTATATAAAGCAGAGGAGATATAGGATGATAATTAGCAGGGATGAAAGGATCAAGTAAGGGTCTTTTCAGGATGGGAGAGACAGGCATTTGTGTAGGCAGTAGAGAATGCACCAGTGCAAGAGAGTGAAAATAAGTGGTAGGATGGGGATGAGAGAGGGGACAATCTGTTGGAGGAGACAGGATGGAATGGGATCACTTGAGCAGGTACAGGGCTTATCCTTGATAAAAAGTAAGGCCATCTCATCATTTCATTTGAAAGGGCTTCCATTCCTAATTATATTGGCTGCTTCACAGTGGAAGTTATAAAGAAGGAGTTCCTGAATGCTGGGAGATTATTATGTTTTAGAACTGTCAGCCCAGACTGATCCAGACAGGTATAATATAGGTGTTTGTGTAATATGAAAACATCAGAACAAGGACATTAAGTCCAGGCTCATATGCACAACAAAATGGCTATGTTACACTCTATGATACAAGTCCTGTTGCACATTACCAAGAGGAATTTTTGCTTAATAATAATAATAATAATAATCAGATTTATAGTCAGGGATGTGCTGGTAAATATTGAACAACTACCTGGGAGTGGGGGTGCGGGGACACAAAATGTTTACATGACACACTTTTAAATTTAATCTGCATTATTAACACTTTCTTGATCACTTTCTTAAGTTTCAGGAGTCAATAAAAGAATAAATCAAGCCTTGATTTGTTGCATTCGATGGTTTTCTGAGGTGTAAATGCTCACATTGAAAATTGAACAAACTTGGCTATTGGGGTCCTGTTTGAGCTGGCTCCAGAGGACCCTTGATAATGTATTAATGTTAACAAAGCAATAACTAGTTCACACTAGGCAAAGCATTGGAATTGAAGACAGAGGACTGGGATTCAGATCTCATCTCTGAGAGGTACCACTGGAGTTCCCCATTCACAATGAGATAGATGGTGTTGGGGGCAACCAAAGATTGGGGAACCTATGACTACTGAAACTTTCCACTTAAACTGATCAGCATCAGAAAATCTTTTGCCATTTGAGATGGCCAGAAGTAGAGGAATTCTGTCTAGTTCAGGGGGATTTTTAAGTCCTTTAAAGCTTAGAGAGCTCCAAGAATCTCAATTCAGCAAGTGGGGCATCCTGTAAACAAACTGAAAGTTTTGATCACTTTCCTCAGCCCAACCACCCTGGTTTATGCAAATGTCAAGTCAGTCAATCTGCTAAGCAGTTTAAGAATTTTAGCCTCTGTCCTGAGGCTCTAGCAGCTGTTGTTACAATGTATCCCTTGGGGAAACATTGAGGTGTCAAGTCTTCATAACTTTCACTTTCACACTTTTGCCTTCTAGGATTTCCTCTACCTGCCCCCCCCTCCCACCCCACTCCCCCAAGCTGGGTTAAAAATAGGAACTATTATTTTGAAGAGAGAGAGGGAGAGAGGGAGAGAGGGAAAGAGAGAGGGAGAGAGAGAGAGAGAGAGAGAGAGAGAGGGATAGAGGGAGAGGGGGAGGGGAGGGAGAGAGGGAGGGAGAGAGAGAGGGAGAGAGGGAGAGGGAGAGAGGGAGAGAGGGAAAAGGAGAGAGGGAGAGAGGGAGAGAGGGAGAGAGGGAGAGAGGGAGAGAGGGGGAGAGGGGGAGAGGGGGAGAGAGGGAGAGGGGGAGGGGGAGGGGGAGGGGGAGGGGGAGGAGGGAAGGAGGGAAGGAGGGAGGGAGGGAAGGAAGGAAGGAAAGCATCTCATAGAGTTGCTCATCTAGATTTTTTCTGTCTATGCTGCAACTCTCATTTCTCTGTCTCAAACTTTGCTTTTGTGTGGGTCTTTTTCTTTAATGGAAACAAAAATTTTAAAGATCACCCCAGATCCATTCAAAGTGTAGAAACAAACAGCCTAAAGTCATTAACATTCTCTTGTAATCACCTTGATATTGGACAGATGAGACATTACAGAGTTTCTCCTTGCTCAACAGCTGGGGTCTTGCTAAGGGAGCATGTGAACAGAATAAAAATGAGCAGCAAAACCTTCTCGCTGCTACACATCATCAGAACTATGCTTAATTCTTCCTTGATCTCCTCCCACCATATCATGCAGCCTCTGAACATGGTTGAGGATGACTCTGTTCTTGTTTTAAAAAAGGCCTCTGGGATCCTGATAGGAAAACGTTCAGTCATAATTCCCAACTAAGATTGGTGGTAAAAGCATTAGGATTTGCTGATTAGATCAACATAATGATCTTTATATACATAGGCAATGAGTGCTGAATGGAGTGATCCTAGTCTGCTAGATCAAATGGATCTAGGTTGAGGTGAAGGGCCAAATATCCTCCAACCCATTATTGACTGTGTTTTTATTTTGGGCAGGGAATAGGAGGCTATTGCAGTAGTACTCTAGGTCTGAATTAGTATGTTAACTGTGTGAATAGAGAGAGGGGACAGATGAGAGAGAAATTGTGAGGGTAGAAATAGCAAGATTTAGTAACAGAATTTTATCAAGATGTGAGATGAGAGAAATTGAGAAACCGAGGATGAAACTGCAGTCGTGAACTTTGGTGATGGGAAGGATGGTGTTGTCCTTGACCGAGATAGGGTCTGGAAAAGTCTGGAAAAGGGGTGGGTTAAGGGGAAATAAAATGAGTTCTGCTTTAGAAAGGATGAGTTTAAGATATTTATATTTATCTGAAAATCATCATCATAGAGATAATTAAATCTACATAATTTAATAAAGTTACCAAGAGGACACATAGAGAGAAGAAGGACAGGGTACACCCATCGTGAAAGGCTGGGATATGGACGATAGTCCAGCAAAGCCTGAGAAGGCTAGCAGTTCTGTATATCAAGTTTCATTTTTTTTCCTTGAAGTAAATTGAATTTGTCGAATAGGGATCAAGTTTTGACTTCTCTTTGGAGCTTCTCCACTAACTTCGTAGCAGTGAGTATGTTACAGTCTCTCTAGACATCAAATTCCTCAGCAGAAAAATGGGAATACAACCTATTTCCCTTAAAGCTGATGGGAGAGAACTGTTGCCATTTTAAGGTATTCCCAAAGAAAGGGCCTAGGATGGCAATCACCAGTGAGTTATTATCGTTGGATTGCTCCAGTGATAAAGGGTTATTATCATTCAACCAATTGCTGGGAGGCAAATATTGTGTACATTAGACACATATTTCAGCACCGGTAATCAAAGGCAGAAGGTCTGTAGTAAAAGCTTCATAAGAGAATTCATTGTAGATCTCAGGTAGGATGAGCTCATTTTCCTTTTTCCTTAGAATTATTTGCATCCTTAGCCTGATTCCTTGAAGGAAGAAAATGCAATGTGTTTTAGTACAACAGGGAGCAGGGAAGCAGGCAGCTGCCCTAGGATGAAGTCAATCTGCAAATCCACTCATGCGGAGTAGTTAGGGGCACAGCTTGTGCTTTCATTGAGGCAGGGTCAGCTGAGATAATTGAAAAGTGACAGGCAATATGTAGTTATATGCTGTATGCTGAGGTCCTGGCTATTAAATTTCCAGTGTATTTGGAGCCCTCTCTTTCTCTCTCTCACTCTATTACAGGTATTCCATTCAACCAAGTTAGAGGGCAGAACAGGCATCGTTCCCCACAGCCACCCTCTGTCTATTTGCCAGAGTTTGCCACAGAACTTAGATGTCCATTTCTCTAGCTCTAAGTCTTCTGGAACTCACTGGGATACGTTGTTCATTACTAGGAAGAATTTTACTGTGAGACATGCCAATTTAGTCACTGTGGCACTGGAAAATGATACAGAGATAGATTCAGTGGCTTGTTTCTTTATAGTACAACATTGCATTCTCCCTGACAGGCAAGCTTTAGGCACCTAGGTGGTAGAGACTAGAGTATTGTATTTAGAGTTAGGAAGACTTGAATTCAAATCCTGCCTAAGACACCCAGTAGCTTTTTGTCCCTGAGCTTCAATCACTTCACCTTTCTGAGTTTTTTCCCATTGGGAAAATGGAGATTAATAATAGCACCACCAATGTGACTATCAAATGAAATAAATATCTAAATCATTTTGCATGTCCTAAAGTGCTATATATATATATACATATATATATATATATATATACATACACACACACACATATATATGTATGTTAGCAATAATAATAATTGTTGTTGCTATTTGTGAGCTATCTGAATGAGCATGCTTCTTGAGATACAGCGTAACGGGATGGAAAGATTTGTCTGCTCCTCACTATCAACTTGACCTAATGTAAGTCAAAACTTTCTGGAGCTTCTGTTGGCTTATCTCTAAAATGAGGATAATATTACTTGTATCTATGTCCCTCAAAGAACTGCTCTAAAGAAAGAAGCACTTTTCATACTCTAAAGGATTATATAATAGAGCTATTATTGTTAATATTGCCTTCAGTAGCCCACAGAGCCAGAGACCGTATGCAATGGGTTCCTTTCTCATTTTTCTCTTCTTTGTCAAAATAAGTCTATTTCCTCCAGGAACCAACCTAGCTTTCTTTCTGGTGACCCAAAAACTTTATTCCCTACAAATGTGCACAGAATCCTGCCATCCAAGGAAAGCTTCATTTGACCCCACCATCTTTTCAAACTATTGTGCTGTAGCTCTCTCTTCCCTTTCATAGCCAAACTCCTAGAAAAAAGTTTTTTTGTGCTCATCCCGTCCATTTGTTTATCTCATATTCACTTCTCAAACCTCTGCAATCTGGTTTCCATTTCCATGGTTTGATCGAAACTGCTCTCTTTCAGTGGTGTCTTCCCAGTTCTTATGATTATTGACCTCTCTGCAGCCATTGACATTGCAGATGATAGGAACATAACTTGCTAATATTATGAAGGCAATAAATTCACATCCAGATCAAGAGTTGAACTGTGAGGCACTGTCAGAAGGTAATTCTAAATAGCTATGCTGTAACATCATGTTATAGGTAAGACTGCCATATCATAAAGTCTTTTTAGTTATTTTGGTAACTAAACCTTTTTAAATGGGGTCCAAGATACAATTGTCTTATTAGAAATTTATTTCAAAGGTTAATGCTTTGAGTGAAGATTTCATATATTGGTATGGTTGTAAGGCTCAAATGTGATAATGGATGCAAAGCACTTTGCAAACTTTAAAGTGCTATATAAATGCCTCGTTTTCTGGTGGTTATTATTATTAGGCTCCACCCTAGTGGAGATTTTATTCCCTAAGTCTGTACATTTGAACTCAAGCAAAGTATATTGAGCAATATAGAGGCATGCCTGATATATATTTAACAACTGGTCTTTTCAGAAAAAAAAATGTATACACACTTTTATATTTAATTTGTATTATTAATATTTTCTTAAAGCCAGATAATCAGTGAAAGAATAAATCAAGCTCTTATTTGTGAAAAACTGTCAATTTCTGAAGTGGAAATGTCATAATGGGCTCTAGCATATATATGTATATATATATATGTATGTATATGTATATATGTATAAGAGACAGAGACAGAGAGAGAGAGAGACACAGAGACAAACTGAGGAAGAGACAGAGAGACAGAGACAGAGGGAGAGAGAACCTGTACTGACCAACTAACTCTCTGAAAGCAGGAATAGGATTTAAGATCTTATCTGGATCCTATTTAGGATCCTAGCTGGAGGGGGAGCTTAGATATTATCTAAACTCTTGATTTTATGGATGAGGAAACTTAGGACCAAAGGCATTAAGTGGTTTGGACAGGCTCATACAGGAAGTGCCAAAGAACCTGGATTTGAATCCAACTCCCAGGCTGGCAGGCTTTTCCCTGTACCACACTACCTCATCTACTCTTTTCCTCCTTCTCCACAGAACTAGTGACAATGTTTAATCCAATATATATTATCTGAGATAAGTCACTATTTTGTCATTAACTTATTGAGTGCACCATATCCCACCAGCCATATTGTTTTTGGACTTCTTTGAAACTCTCCTTCATGCCTTCCTTCAACAGGAAACTCAGCAGTGGTAAATCTTACTATCCTACAAAAATGAATCTGCCTTGTACTCACATATCACCAGTGCCTGCTTCCCCTCTGATTGGACCCTCAGACTGAAAGTTAGGGCCACAGGCTCCAGGGCTTCTGTTTAAGAAGGGGGCTCAATATACTTTTTCTTCCCATTTTCTACCAGATATTCTGTTTTTGGACTTTTTGAAACTTTCTATCATGCCCCTATGCCATCTTTACCTCCCATTTCCAACCTTAGTCTGTGTTGTCTTCACCATTGGATTGTAAGCTCCTTGAGGGCAGGCACTCTTTTTTCCTTTGCATTTGTTATCAACAGAGCTTAGCACAGTGCCTAGAATATATTAGGTGCTTAATGAATATGTAATGATTATTGACTATTGACACAGTATGCACATTAACTATACAAGAAGAAGGAAATAGAAAAAGATAAGTCTTGTGGGGCCAACTGATGGAGCACTATATCTGTCTTGCCCATAGTATATGCTTAAAATGTCCTGAATAAATTAATGAATGGAGGACTTTTAGACTAAGGAATTTGGATTTAGCCAATAGACAATTGGGATCCCCTGTGGAGACTTATAAACAGGAGTAGTTCCATGAAAAATAGCAACTGCAGCTGTGGCAGCTGTGGATTATAACAGGAAGCTATTGGACACAGAATATAAATTAGGACACTATCCAGAAATCTAGGTAAGAGGTAGTAAGAACCCAGATTAGGATAATACCTATATAATTTTTTTGTTACCAAGGGGAAAAAATACACAACAAGAAACAGCTGATCTGAGAGGTAATTCAGAAAAATAGCTATACAATTTGGACAAGCTGTTAAGTAGAAGAGAAATGAATAAATGAAAAAGGGAAACAATGTGATGTCAGTGATTTCAGACTGGCTCAGACTTTATCCTGAGGTATGAAAAATTAGGAGTAAATGAGAATATGTGAAGTCTGCTTTCACCTGCAATTATCTTCCCCAATAGTCCTGAAAAAGAATTGTCCTACTCTGCCTTTATATCTGAACTGAAATTACCATTATTCTAACTACTCTTTTCCATTTCACAACAAAAGTAAGTACATTGATTCTTAAAGGTAAAGGCTACAACACAGGTAGGCTACCCTAGAGGGAAGATTAGGGGCTAGTCCTTTTCAGTTAAATAATTAAAACTCACTTGTTTTTAGATCATCTAGTCACTTTGGAAAATAAGTCTTCTAAATATAGGAAAGGACATGGATATGAGCAAAAAATAAGGACAATCTATGCAATAATACCAATAATGTAGAGGAAATACACATTGGTATACCTTCAAATAATTTTCCACTTCCTTAATCTACTATTCATTCCCCATGACCCTTAGGGATATTGCTGTATCTGAGAGACACACATTGGGCATTCCCTTGATCTTGCCAACAACCATAAGTCTTCTACTTCCTTGTTCACCATTCCAAAATTCCTTTTACTAACCATGGATCTCTTATCATTACATCTTTCTCTGTGCCTTATGCATCATATTTTAGTTGAACGACTCCTAGTCTTCCCAAACCCTAACCTTAGATTACTATCACCATCTGTCTCTTTTTGTCCCATTTATGTATGATTGAATGTAACTATAAAAAAATAATGAAACTGTGATAAATAGGTCCACTAAAAATCATGTTACTTAATCTCTGTTTCTCCTTAATCAATTTGATACCCCATTCCCTACAATAGGTGCTCCAAACCTTCTCATCTCTCCTCAAGCGTTCCATGACACTCTAGCTCTCCACCAGCCAAAGAGCCTCCTCCTTGATTGAGGCCATTAGCTGAGAGCTCCCCTTCCTTCTTTTCTATACATCTCACATTGTTCAGACATCATCCTCAACTATCTGCTCCTTCACTCTGGTCTCAGATGAATGGGTGGCCCTTTTCCTGGCCAGAGTCAACCCCTCTCTACTCATCTTTGATCCCCTCCCCTCCCAAGTTCTTCAACATTTGGCCTCATTTATCATGCCCCACCCCCTTCATTCTCTTTCTATCCATTGATTCCATGATGCCCACAAACACATTCATGTTTCCCCCAATCTCAAAAAATCCCCCAAGCCCCACAATTAATCCTAGCATCCCCACTACCTATCACCCTATATGTCTCTTTCCCTTTATGGCTAAACTCTTTGAGATATCCATCTATACTAGGTGCAGTCATTTCCTCTCCTCTCTCTTCTAAGATCCTTATAATCTGGCTTCTGACCTCATCATTCAACTGAACCTCCTCTCAACTCCCTGCCATACAAATCCTATCCTTTTTTGACCTCTCTGCAACTTTGATACTGTTGACACCTTCTTCTCCTAGATACTTCCTGTCTTCTTCTGTGTTTCCTATTGTCTCCTATCTGATCAACAACTCCTCTCATTTTTAGGCATGACCAATGTATTACTTGACTAGATTTATTTGTTACAAGGAAAGGGCTTCTGGGGTAGAGAATGGGGTGATGTTTAATGGGCAGTGATTGAGACTTAAGAAGAGAAAGAAAAGAGCATCAGTAAAGCACTGAAATGCCTATAAGAAAAGCAAAGAAAATTGCAGAAGAGAACATTGATAAATAGGAAAATTTTATTTTTCAATTAAATTTAGTACATTCTTAAAATGCAAACTCTAATAGAAGTTCAGAGTTTCCTGTACAATCCTTTTCCCCCCTCTTCTTCCATTAATGGTCTATTGAGGATTTGAAATAGTATCCAATGATGATTATTAACCTAATAATAGGGATAGAGACTAAACCTATGATTTCATTGGTATAAGGAGTTCCCAGATAAGGAAACTCCCTGTATCAATACAGATCAGTATCTTCTCTGCATTCTATAGTCTTAGAGATTTGTATGGGGCTATTGGGGGAGGGAGGCAGTGACTTGCTCAAGATCTCGGACACAGTATACGTCTAGTTCGGACTTGAACCAAGTCTTCTCGGCTTTGAGACCAGCTTTCTATGTACTATGTGATGTTGTCTCTCTTAATTCATAGTTTTTAATAAAAGTCTTCTAAAGGAGAAAACATTCAATTCAATGAACATATTAACCACTGCCTATATATAAGGCATTGTGTTATATGCTCAGGATACAGAAGTGAAATCAGACAGTATGTTTCCCCTTGAGAGAAACAGGCTGGTTTTTATTTGTTTTGGAGAATGGGAATCATAGAGAATTTGGAAAATATTGGAAAATAGAGATCTGCACAGGGAATGCAAATACTGTTGAGGTGCATGCAAAAATTTCTTCAAAGAGCCATGTTGGGGGGGGGGAAATCAAAGAACACTAATAGTTAACTGGAGGATCAGGAGAGTAGAAAGGAGCTAGAAAAAAATAATCCAGAATGGAACAGATAGATAAGAAAGGAACCAAGAGATCACAGTCTGTCAATCCTATTTATGTATTGCTAGTAGGATTTTATGATTTGTGTCCAAATGGCATTATCTGGGTATTTATAGACAAACTAGGATCTGTTAGCCTTTGAAATTCATTTTTCTCCCTGCATACACAGAAGCAAATTAAAACAAAGGGTAAAGTAAAGAAAATAAAAGTACAATGAAATAAAATAAGAAAAAATCAGGAAAAAGATAAATGAGTGTCAAATATTATGGGAGGAATTTTAGGCACTGTCACATGATAACTCAATCACTTAGACTTTAAAGAGCTGCTGTTGCAAATAAGAAAACTTAAACAAATAGACTATCTTGCCAGAGCTCCAAACTGTCATGTTGCTTTTCTTGGCTGGCTCTTTTATCACTGCTTGATGGGCACAGAGAAAGGAAGTGTTTCTATCCAACTCACTTAGCTGTTCTTGCTTAATTCATTCAGAGATGCCACAATCCAGGCAACCCGATATCACAGTCCTTCAAGTGATAAATGATGATGAGAAAACACTAGATGGAGGAGGAACTGATGAGTGAATGAAGACTGGAAGGATGGGGGTTGGGAATGGTGATAATCATGGTTAGATTCACAGAGAAAGGGGGCGAAGCTGGCCCTCTTTCAAATAAAAATGACTGAAACCAAATAAAGGAGAAAGCAGGAACGCTCTTTTAATACTAGGGTAACTAATGCTTAAGCCCTGAGTAAGGGAGAAGATAATTTAGAGACTTGGTATTTAGACAATGAAGAAGACACCAGACAAGTACAAGGTTTAGTTAAATAAAATGTTAGGATAGTTACAAAGCTAAGAAGAAGGTAGATATGACCAGCTCCTTACAGCTCGTTATTTCTCTACCAGAGAACAAAGAGCATTTTTTTCTTACAACTATAAATATTGTAAGACTTATAAACACTGTTTCTTCCCTACTTATAGCACAAGTTCATATTATATAGGAGGTATTAGTTTCTGAAGTATCCTTTGTACTTGCTTTATAATGAAAAAGAGACTAGAAAGGAAAGTCAATCAGCAAGCTTTTATTAAGTGTATCCCATGTCAGGCAGCTAGGTGGTACAGTGGATACAGAGCTGGGTCTAGAGTCAGGAACACCTCAAATCTGGCTTTGTGACCCTGGGCAAGTCACTTAACCCTCTTTGTCTCAGTTTCCTCATTTATAAAAATGATCCAGAGAAGGAAATGGTGAACCACTTCAGTATCTTCACCAGGAAAACCCCAAATGTGGTCACAAAGAGTAGGACACAACTGGAAACGACTAAGCAACAACAAAACCATGTGTCAAGCATTGTCATAGCTGCTAGGTATATGAAGATACAGTGATACAAATTCATGCCCTCAAGGATCACATATTCTTTTTTTTGGTGGGGCAGTAGGGGTGGGAATCAGGGTTGAGCAAATTGCCCAGGGTGACACAGCTAGTAAATGTCTCAGGCTTAGGTCCTGTTGACTCCAGAGCTGGTGCTCTATCCACCTTGCTGCCTAGCCACCCCAAACATCTTATATTTTAAGGGGGGTTGGATCAAATATACAATATGTTCACAGGTAAGTAAATACAATGAATATACAAAATAAATATAAATTGAGTAGAAGGACCAACAACTGGGGGACTCGGAAAATGTTTCTTTAAGGAGTCAGCATTTGAGCTGAGTCTCAAAGGTAGCTAAGAATGCCAAGAGAAAGGGGTGAAGAAAATGATAAGACCTAGAATGTATGACAATCTATACAAAGACACGGAGGCCAGAGATGGAAGGTTGTGTGTGTAGAAGAATAAGCAGGTCAATTTGGTTAAGAATTAATTAATTTAGAATTAATTAATTTATTAAAAATTAATTAATTATGTGAGGAAAGTAACATGGAATCAGTCTATAAAGATAGTCAGAAGCCAGATTGCAGAGGGCTTTTGATGCCAAAGTGAGCAATTCTCACCTTATCCTAGAGGCAATGGAGAGTCAGGGAAACTTTAGTACAAAACTTAAATGTTCAACCCTGTCCATTAGAAATACAAATTTGTCCGATGAGTGAAGGATGAAATGAAAAGGGGAGAGAATGGATGCAGGAATTCCAATTATGAGGCTATCCCAATGATCTAGGTAAGAGATAATGAGATCCTGACCTGGGGTGATTGTTGTGTAAGTAGAGAGAAGGCAAGACATGGTAAGGTGATAGAGTTGACATGACTTATCCATTGAATGGATATGGGATGTGAGGGAGAAGGAAGATTAAAAGATTACTCTTAGGTTTCACTTAGGTTTCAACCCTGGGTGACTGGAAGAATGGTGGTTCATTCAATAGAAATAAAGAAGTTCAGAGGAGGGGATGGGGTGAGAGGGAGAGATAATGATAGTTTGGATATGTTGAGTCAGAAATTCCTATAGAATATCCAGGAGGGTGATATCCATCTCACAATGGGAGACGTAAGAATATAGCTTAGGAGAGAGAGGAAGGCTAGTTATGTAGATTTGTAAGTCATGTGCACAGAAATGATAATTGAAACCATTAGAAATGATGATGAAATCATTAAGATTGAAAGAGAATGGAGGGAGGGAGGGAGAGAGAGAATATCTTTAGTTCCTTTCAAGACAGCTCAAGTTCTACAACCTGTAGGAGAGATTTCTGGGTTACCCTACCTGCTAGTCCCTTCTCATCCAATGTCTTGTATACGCATTTTTATATATGGCTTCTCTCACCTGTTAGAATATAAGCTCCTTGAAGGTAGAATGGATGACGGTCATACACAGTAGACAGAGAAGGAACATTCTGATGGATAATCATGACAGAACAGTATTACAAATATCCAGAGAAGACATGTTGATGATTCCAACAAAAAGACTTTGCCAATTTTCAAAGATTTTATATTTATAAATATAATATTTGCAAAAAGGTAAGCACAGTGCCTAGCTCATAGTAAGTGCTTAATAAATGCTAGTTCCTTCCCTGGACCCCTTCCCCTTCCCTAGCAGGTATCATGATGATGATGCTAAAATATACCATCATAACTCAGATGAATTTAATTCATCTTATGGCATAGTCAAAAAGGAACATTATGGTTGTTTAAAGTAGAATTAACTGTGCTGGGATCCCTTAAATTGAACTCCAGTTTTAGGAGCTGATGAACACTAGTTTATGGGGGAACCAGAGCCCAGGTATTGGACACTTCCAGGTACTTAAGGTAAAGTAGCCATTAACTATCCTAAAAGAAGAGGGTGCAACTCAGAGATTTCTTTTAGTTAGGAAGGCATTAAGTTACTGTACTTAATTCAACCCAAATTTTTCAGATTATACATCACCATCTATTATTTCCCCCTGAAAAAGCAATGGAAATCAAGTGTCAGCAGTACCTCTAATCCATGCTGACAGTCAAGAGGAACAGGAGAATTCCCCAATGCTTTATCTAAGGCAATTTTTTTGAAAGTCTTAAGAGCTCCCTCTGTCTCTTCAGCTGCCCAGACAACATGCACTTAGTTCTGGTGTATATGCATATCTTATATCTGCTCAGTCATTTGACTGCATATGATTGACCTTACTACAACCCATGGAGAGGAGCAAAATTCAGAAGCAAACTAGTGTGACAGGGAAATGGCCCAATTATGCTGAGCCTTGATTCTTTCCCAGCAAAGTAGATACATGTAGCATGTCAAGACACAAAGGGAATTAGGTACCAAGAGAGTGCTGTAAAAGGGGAAGGATGAAAGGATGGCAATTATTTTAATTGTCTACTAAGAGGTTGAGATAATGTTTCCTATAATTGTTGAGTGATGCATAAAGTCAATAATTTGAGTTGTGCCACCCCCTCCCTACTTTGAGGGGGGAACAGAATCTGCATTTGTAGTGGAGTGCTGATTATTCTCCATTAAATAGTAGCCGGGTCAGCCTATTTTCAGCACCCTTTATGGCTGATTGAAGATCAAGACTACTAATTACCAGAGACCTGTGTCAGCTTTTGGGCGAGTCTGTTTTGTTTGGGAGAGTGTTCATTGGTTTCTTTCTATTGCTGTGGGTGTTTTTTGTTTGTTTGTTTTAGTTTTTTTTTTTGTCTTCCTTTCCCCAACATCCTTCTCCATTTGGTCTCTAGCTTCAAGAAGCTTAAACTACCTAAGGAATCCATTCTTGCTAACTTGGGGATGAAGCAATCACCACTTAGAAAAGTAAGACTCATGGAAATTTTTTTTTTACTATTTAGATTTTCTTTTTGTTAAATGATTTATTATGAACTTGGTATTGAACATCAATACAACAAATTAAAATTAGTTTGAAAGTCTTCACATTTAAATTGATTTTAATATATAAAATATATCACAGTTTTTCAGTCATTCCCTTTATACGTCCATCAGTATTCTTGGTTAATTCCTCCAAATTTCTTTGAATTGCTTAAACTTACTCTTCTAGAGCATTATAGTATTCTATTATATTGAAAAACCATGATTTACTTAACTGTTCCACTACCATGACACTTTAGGCCAGATTCTTGGTGGTATAGATTTGGATAGGCTATTTTCCCTGGGAGGGCAGGGTGGGAGTAAAGAAGATGAGGAAAAACATAAGGCTGATTACTTTATCCCAAGACCACCTCTAGAATAGCCATGAAACAGTGTACTTGACATCTATGTCACTTACTAGAAGGGCTCAGTGTAAAATAGTAGCAACAAGGGGTTACGGGAGAATTATTAGGGGACGGGCTGCTGGAAACAGTTTTAGTAGATTTCTTTCCCTATTTGCTGGCTTTTGGAGATGTCATTTCTTTTCCTTTTTAGGTTACCTCTTTGCTTTTTGACATATCCTCCTTATAAACCCCTGCCAATTTATTATTTCATTCAGTCAATCTTATGTGTTCCTTTCTGAAGTCTACTCTCGTTATCTCAGACTCAACCAAAGTGATAATTTCAATTCTAAATTTCATCTGTAGTTCAATGGCAACTTGTTAAAGACTTCTATGAGTCCCTCAATCAATCCATCAGTCAACAAGCTTTTCATAAACACCTATATTTGACACTGGGGATATAAAGACAGAAATAAAAAAGAAAACATTCCTTGTCCTCAAAGCGCGATAGAGAGGAAAAAAAAAACATGTATACAGTTACAAGATACAAAGCATCTTGACAAAATTTTGCCCCAGATTTTATCTCCCTTGGAAAAAAAAAATCAGCATTTCAGTTGACAAATGCTGCCAGACCCAAACCAGAAGCAATATGATTATGGCAGAAACTGGCTTATCCAGCATTCTCTTCACTAGAACCTTGTATTTATCAGCACATCCACGCATCTCCACTATAACAATAATCAATTTTTCATTCTTATTACCCTGAGGCCTTGCAAAATTCTTCTGTTTCAAAAAAAGAAAAAAAAATTGTGTTCAGCATTAAATAGATTTTGTCATATTCTAATTCTTTGAAAAGTAATAATCTAGGTAACATATTGACTCCCTGGCTTCCTTTAAGCGCCAATTAAAATCCTACCTTTTACAGGAAGCCTTCCCCAACCCTTCCTAATTCCAGTGCCTCTCTATTTTTAGTTATTTCATATTTACTTCATATATATATTTGTTTGCATTTTGTCTCCCCATTAGATTGTAAACTGCTTAAGGAAAGGGACTGCCTTTCTTGTATCTTTGCCTCTTTTTGTATCCCCAGAACTTATCATACTGGTTGGCACATAGTAGGCACTTAAAAGTGTTTGTTGATTGATCGATATGTGGTAAATCTCTGTTTAGGGCAGCTAGGTGGTACATTGGATAGAGTGCCAGGCCTAGAGTCATCTTCCTGAGTTCAAATCTGGCCTCAAGACACCCACTAGCTATGTGATCTTGGTCAAGTCACTTAACCTAGTTTGCCTCAGTTTCCTCATCTGTAAAATGAACTGGGTAAGGAAATGGCAAATCATTCCAGTGTCTTTGCCAAGAGAATCCCAAATGGGGTCATGAAGAGTGAAACATGATTGAAATGACCAAAGAACAAAACTCTCTATTTATGAGATTATGAGATGGTTCAAAAGACCCCACTCCTTGATCTTACCAGATAAGAAAAGTTTTCCACAAATATAAACTAGAAGACTCTGAACGCAGATCCTACTGTCATTTTTGTGACATATTTGTTATGCTACAGCTATTTTTTGCATCTTGATAGGATAATCATCCTACTTTACTGAGTGATGCTATAGAAACACATTTTAAATACAGCCATGAAAATATTTATAAAATTCCAGATAAATGCCCAAAAACAATACTTTGAAACCTTAGGGAGGCTAGCTTAACTTCAGTTCAATAAGTATTTATTAAATGCCTACTATGTGACAGGTACCATGCTAGACTGGGGATAATGAGTCAAAAGGGATATATTCCTTGCCTTCAAAGAATTTGTGTTACACTCCTATGCTATGAGAAAATAAATTAATATTAGTTTTTATGGCAAGAAAAGGAAATATGAGCAATTAGGAAATTTTATTTTTAGTGGAAGAACTTGAATATCATGCTTACTTTAGGTCCACTTAATCTAGTTTGATATTTATTACTTTTTTTTTAATGATTGACTAATTGGCAATAGTGAAGCTCTTTAAAGATGAAATAAGCTCAACCAATGCTAAGCTTAATTAATATTTAATGGTTCTCATTGAACATATGGCTTTGACCTTTGACTTTGGCAGAGGGTTTCATGAGTAGAATAGAAAAGGCAGGTCCCAACCATATGGAAGCAATAGCAATAAAAATCTTATTGGAAAACTTCCCATAATTCTATACACAACGGGCAAAATATTTCAGGCAAAATCCCTCAGAGTCTTTTAAGGACAGTGTTTCTTTAATTCATTATTTCTTATAGCATAATATTCCATTGCATTTGTATGCCATATTTTATAAAAATCCTAATTGATTTGAACCCACTTTGCATCCAGTTCTTTATTTAAAAAAATCATTCTTCATAGGGTACATACATCTTCAGCACTGGGATCATTAATTTAAAAAATACAAACTGTTTAGTTGTTTTCTTGCACATTTCAAAACTGTTAAGCACATCAACTGGATCTATTCACAGCTCCATCAACAACAGGTTACTGTGTCTGCCTTCACAGAATCTCTCCATCATTTTCTGTTCTTGTTCTTCACACACTGTCTTTTTATTTATTTAATGTAATGTCTTTGGCAATGACCTCAACTCTTCTTCATTTTGTTATTCCAATCTTTCTCATTAGGGATTCTTGGTGCATTTGATTTTTTAATTAAATGATTTATTATAAACTTAACATTGAATATCAATACAACTAATTAAACTTCCTTATTAACTATTTACATTTAAATTAATTCCAAAGCACATAATATCATAACTTTTAAATGACTACCTCTAAGTCTCTATCAGGATTCCATATCCATTCCTTTTTTATTTGTATGTTTTGTTTTCCTTTCATAAATAAAATAACATATATGAACAAGTATGAACATTTTAATATACAAAATAACTTTGGGTATGTAGAGCTTGGGTTTTTAAGTATACATTAAATTTAATGCTGTAATAACATTACTGGCCTGCTTGCCTGTATTCCCTTATGAGCTTCTTTCTTCTGCATATTTTAAAGATATCATGGATGCTCTTTTCTATCTTTTCTTCTTTATTTTTGCATCTTTATTCTACATGATACTCTCAGTCAAACAGAAGGTCTCCTTTATAATCAAGAAGCATAGTCAAACAAAACAAACTAACACATTGCCCATGTCTAGCAATATCTGACTCATTATGTCTCTTCCAAGAGGTGGAGGGTGGGGGGGCAGTCTTATTAAATCCTGATTGTTCACTGCATCAATCAGTTATAAAATCTTTCAAAGCTGTTTTTCTTTATGTTATTATATTTATTGCATAAACCATTGTCTCTCTATACGAGGCTTCCCAAGTTTCTTGCCAGTGTTATATTTGGCATTTCTTGTAGTACCTGATATCCAATTATATTCATGAACCAAAATTTGTCGAGCCATTCCCCAATTGGTGGCCACTCAATTTTCCCCCGGTACTTTGTTACAACAGTTTTTTTTTTGTCTAGATATATCTTTTCCCTCCGACTTTAACCTTGTTTGTGGGGTAGGGAGGGTTAGGTGGGTGGTGGGGGATATTCTGGCACAAGGTAAGTATTTAAAATACTTTGTTTATATATGTAATAATTGTCCATTACTTCACATTCACTTCATATATATTAGGAGTCAATGTGTTATATTTTTCTGTTTTTTTTTTAATAAAACTTTATCCAGATTTCTTTCTATTCCTCATACCATTCACTTTAGTCGCATTATGGTAATCTATTATATTAATATACAATAATTTACTTAACCATTCCCCAGCTGTTAGACCTTTAGCTTGCTTCCATTTTACCTTATTTTTTTTTGCCATTACAAAAATGTGTGTTACTTAAATTACATTAAAGTAGCTCAGGTATCACTTAACAATCATCTAATTGGCGAAGATAGTAAAAGAGAGAAAAATTAAATTTTAGTGGGGTCAGTGGGAAAAGAGGCATACTAATTCACTGCTGATGATACTCTAAATTACTCTTATCATTTTCAAAACCAAGGAGGAATTATAGAATAGAGTTTACAAAACTGCTCATGCCCTTTAACTTGGAGACAGGATGAAAAACACGTTCATTTAAAAATATTAATAGCAGCAGTATTTGTAAGAACAAAACTGGAAACAAACCACATGTTCAATGGCTGAATAAATAGGGTAATGTGAATATAATGGAATATTATTACACCATAAGGAATAAAGAAGACAGAGAATTATCTGAGGTCCTTTCTGGATCAAAATCTATGATCTCATGTTAATTCAGAGACTATGGAAAGACTCATAAAATGAAGCGATGACAAGAAGCTTGTCTAAGAGTGTAACATATACACCGATGATAACTATGTACGTAAGATAACATCAAATGACTGAATACCCATTGTTAAATATAATGAACAATGCTGAGTAAAGTTAAAATGCTCCTACTTTATTTAAACAAAGAGTACAACAACAAAAAGTTGTGAAATCAGGTGTACCTTAGTCTTCTTTTGCTGTTTTTCTTAAATGTTTCTGCGTAGTATACTTCATGGATTGCAGTGGAGGGGTGGGGGCTGTTATTGTAGTTAAAGCAAAATGTATCAAATAAAAATAAAACTAATCAGCCTATTTCCATATTAATTAATTATACCTACAATTACCAGCAAAGGAAGCTAGCTTTATTGAAGAAAAAAAGGATCTAATAGCCAAGAGATAAGTTGAATTGTAGGGACTTGAAGTATTGGGAGTAGGGTGATTACAGGAAGAAGGATAGGTGGAAGAAGGTGGTAGCAATGAAAAAGTGTCTTTTTAGGAAATTGTTTAATTCAAATGCTTGTATGTAATGATGCCATTCCCACTTTCCCACTTGGCTTAATTTTCTCTTACATAAGCTATCTTCCATTGGCACTCTTTCCTCTTATGCTACTTCCATTAGGGCATCAAAGCCAGATGGCTCAGTAGAGAGACCATGCGTAATGAAATCACTATCTATCCATGGATATTAAATGGGTCTTTCACTTCTGCCGCTCTATGTATATAACCTGTTTGTGAGTTCGTGGGAAGTCATTTTATATTTTGACAGTGTAGCAATAGCTTCCTTGGAGCTCCTGACCCAAAAACTATAGACATTCCTCAGATAAAACGGAGGTTAATGAAGAATGCAGAATCTGTTAGTGGAAGATAGCAATTATTAATCTTATCTTCTTTGTTAAGGCATGGATTTCTTGAGTTTGCAATGACTTGAAAAAAATAGATCATGTCTGTAACAATTTCAAGGCTGAGATTCCCTTCAATCTCACAAAACAGAGAAAAGGTTGGTGTTTGGCACACAGCTTGTAAAAATAGCCATGCAGAAGAAATATTAGTAAAAGGGTAAATGGTCACCTAGTATATCACTTACTAAGAATGAACTCCTACAGAATAGGGGGAGAAAAGGTTTGTTTTCTTTGTAAATATGATAGCATCAATTTTTTTTTCAAAAATAATAAAGCCCCTAAGACAAATGTAGCACAAATGGATATTGTTAGACTATATTTTGGCTGATTTCACCTGGAATGTAGCAGACAGTTAATAATTGTTTTTTGATGGATTATATATTTTATGCCTACCAAAATCCCTAATGGAAATTCCACAAGATGCAGAGCTAAAAGTCTCTTATCTCCGACCAGGGTTTCTTAACTTTTTTTGTGTGTCTTGGGTTCTTTTGGCAGTCTGATGAAACCTATAGATCTCTTCTCAGAATAACATTTTTAAATACATTAAATATGATATGTAGAATTATGAAGGAAATCAATTATTTTGAAACATAGTTATCAAAATATTAAAAGCTCCAAATTCACAGATTCCCTGAAATCTTCCCCCAGACTTCTCGGGGATCTTTAGACTCCAGGCCAGGAAGCTGTGTCTTAGACTGTCTTTTAGTCCCTGCTGTTACTAAAATGCTTTGTACTAAAAACTGTAGGCCAGGGCAAAATACAACATTGTATTGGCTTTTTTCAACTCATAGTGGAGTTGATTTGCTTCTATCATCTTTAAAATGAAAGAACGTTAGTTGTTGTGGTACAATAGATTAAATGTTGGACATAGAGTCAGGCAGACAAATTGAAACCTGGCTTTAGAAGCTAGCTGTGTGACTGTGGGCAATTTATTTAATAGCTATCTTCCTCAGTTTCTTCTTCTTAAAAATGGAGATAATTTAGCACTTCCCTTGTTGTTTGCAAGCCTTAAAACAGTAAATAAATGCTCATTATTGTAATTCTTTTTAAATGTGTATATTATGACCCCAATACCTGAAATTTTGTTGATTTCATTCTGCTGTGCTAAAACTTTCAAAGAATATAATGAGGAACGCTTATGCTCCTGTGATAAATACATATGGCTAGTCTGGGTGGGTTGCAAGAATTCATTATTGTTATTTAGTCCTTTTTGAGTTGTGTCCAACTCTTTGTGACCTCTATGCTGTGGTTAATGATAGCCATATCCTCATACCCAAGCATTCCAGAGACGTTGGTCTGTGGGCCTGCTGGATGGTTGACATCTCCCACCTCCCTCACCCCTCTTCTCATACACAGATATAACACAACTTCCTCAACCCTCACAGGGAGGCAAAACTGCCCAGGAGTACAGGAGCCATGGAGAAGGGCATCTTGGTGTGGTGAATGTATAGGTGGTATACTACTTCAGACAAAAGAACATCAAGGAGCATGGACAGTGGGCCTCTGAAAAGCCTTAAATCCTTTATGAATACACCGCATTTATGCTCTCAGCTTACAGTGTCTTGCCTTGAGTCATCTATTGTACACATTAATTACCTTTTGTGGAAAAAAGGAAGAAATCTTCATTTCCCTAAAGTCCTAGGCCTTTCTTAGGATTCACTAAGGAAAGCAATTATCTTTTTGTGCAATATTGATCTGTCTGGACATTGCCTCCCAGTGGATCATCCATTTAGTTTTGGAATTCAAAAATCTAGCCCACGAAAATCCCTTTGTCACCATCTGAATTAATGTCCATTCTTCTCGGTTGGGCATCCAACCATTGATTCCGTCCACTATCTCACTGAGCTGTTTTGTCCTGGCATGTCAGAATGTGAGAGAAATTCCTTTGTTGTTCATAATGGAAGTGCAAGTGCAAGTGATGCACTGGATTTTCTTCATTCAGAACCACATTAAGATCCAAAATGAATACCCAGCCATCCTCTGACACAAGAATTATGCTCTTTAAAAGGGATGCAAATGAGATAATGTAGTAAGGTGTTATAGAATTTGACATGTTCCAGCTTTGGCCATATGTTTGTGTATATGTATAACATGTGTGTGTCTGTATACATATATGTATAAGAGATTTTAGAATAGAATTTCCAGAAAGAGAGAGTTGGAGAATATGAGAAGGAGCATGGTATGGTGGAAAATATACTGACTCTAGATCCAGAGAACCTGGGTTAAATGCTAATGCTGATATGCACTATCTACATAACTTTAGGCAAATAATTTCACATCTCTGAACCTCAGTTTCTTCATCTGTAATATGAGGGGTTGGATTTGATGGCCTCTAAAACTCTATCTTGATCTATGTTGTTACACTGAAGTAATCCCTGCTCTGATACAGACTAACTACTTACATGACTTTGGGCAATGAATTAATCAAGATAAATCATTAATTAGGCACCTACTTATGATCCAGTTACTATAATAGGTTCTGAAAATACAAAGATGAGACTAAAACAATTCCAGATGTTTCCTTTCTATTGAGAGAGAAAACATACATATATGGCAAGTCACTTAACCTTTCCTTGGCCTCCTTTCTCTTACCTATAGAGTCACTGGAGTAGATGACCTTTGGGGTCTCTCTTTTGACTATGAAACTGTGGTATCTGTTAATTAGTTTCTTTTGAAGATGTCTCTCTACACTGTTAATAGCCAATACCCTTTATAAAAGCCATAAGATTCCTTGTTTGGTCATAAACAATACTCCAGTCAAAAGGTACATTAGCATTAAAAATGAATGGCCTTCTAAAAACACACTAAAAAGAGACAACAGTGGTTATATTGACTAGTTCAAATGGTTTTTCCCTCTGACCCACAGCTTCAGTGGGTTATGTTAGGGTGTCCATGTAGCTAGCCTTTTGCTTATTTCATCATTAAATGGTTATTCATTTTAAGTTAAGGCCATAGGTAACAATAACCCAGAGATCTGGGGAACACATTCTGAGTTGGTCAGCTCAATTTACTGGGAAAGGTGAAATTTATGGGCTGATTTGGTTTTTGCCAATGGGTCCACAAATTGAAGCCTTCTTGGAATCTGGCAATGATAAAAGGAGTCTCTGACTTTTTCTTAATGGTTTTTAGTGACCAGTAATAACTATCAGATAAAACGTATCAAATAAATAAGTAAATACTGGACAAGCACTATAATTCTCTACCAGAAAGGCATGATATAATTGTTTACACAGAAGAGAGACATTTGCATCCCATCAAGTGTGTTGCAACATGGTCTTTTTTGGAAGAGGTGATGGGGAAGGGGAAGGAACAAGGCGATTCCTGGATGCTCCTAATACATTCTGCTCATAAGGGGGATAAAGATTGGTTGTCATTTCCCAAATAAACCTGTTCTATAGAAAAGCTTTGTAGTGAAGGGCAGTATCATAACATATGGGCATCTGTGGTGCTGGTGTTCAATTTGTGGAGTTTTAACTATTGCCCCTGGAATGTCATGGAACCATCTGTAGCTAATTCAACAACTCTTGAACTTGATGTAGCATCCATTATCTGGAATTACTGATTAGTGAATTAAATCCTGAAGAACCAGAAAGAATAGGAGTTATTAAGTATGGTAGGTGCCTTTGGTTCTGAAATCCAGATTTGGAAAGATTTGATTTAATGATTCATAGGTATTATACCTAATTTTTTTTTTTTACATTCAATCATCTACATCATGGCCTTATTCATTCCCAAACAACAAAATATTCAACAGTCAGGAGTCATTTAAATTGCACTTAAAACACATACTGCCCTTCTGGGTCCTAAGCAGTTTTTCTTATGCAAACAAAATAACAGTCTAAATAGAGGAGAAATATCCCAAGGGACATGCAGGGGTATGTGGGCAAAGCAATGGTACTACACTGACCTAGATTTTGCAGTTCATGTTTGAATTCCTGCTTTAAAAGAGAAAAAAAAAACCTGTAGGATTTTTCAGTGGTCGCCTGTTTCCATTTTGCATTTTACATGTCTCTATTTTTTAATATCATCTAGATCTATTTAAGAAAAACAGATCACAGGGCCCAGAGAGAGTCTAGCCATATTCATGGAATAAGTAGATACCTAACATATAGTTGTTGAATAAAGTGATGCATATTAACACCTATAGGATTATCTGCTCCTCTTAAATTTTTTTCTCTTATAGCCTGTTACCATCTTAAATGACTGAATGAATATTGTCTGTTTTGTTACCATGTTATTAGCAGAATATTTAGCTCAAGAATCATTGGATTTAACACTAGCAGAACCCTAAAGGTTATATAGTGCATCTTACTCAACCACCTCAAATAAAAGGCAATATTTGCTAGGAAAATGATTTCCATGGGTTCTCTGACATGGGCTTTCCCATTATAATCACACTCTAGTTTGCTAATTCACCTTTTTTTTTCAATGAGCAAAGGAATCACTGATCTGATTTCTTCCTTCCCATATAGTCATTATTTGACTTGTCTAGTAAAGTGGAATTAGATGGTCGGACAGGAATACTATTCATCTCTCCTTTGAGAAATCTCAAAAGAGCCTAGCACAGAGACTTGTATATAAATGTTTGCTAAATAAATGCAAGAATCTGAAAGAGGATATTCTCAGAGACGTTCTTTGAGTGTCCTGCTTAATAAGAGAATGCGGAGGTTTTTTTGTTTTGTTTTGTTCTGTTTTTTTTCTGGTAGACACTAATGTCTAAACCCCTGAAATATGTCTTTTTAGCCTTTCAATAGAAGTTGAATTACCTGTGTTCTGATGCTGAAAGTGGGAGCGTATGAAGAGAACAAGTGGCTATGGCGTCGAAGAACCTGCATTTAAATCTCACATCCTGTTTCTTCTTCATAAACTGCAAAATCAGGGGGATGAACTAGAAATCTGTGAGTTTCCTTCTGTATTGGTAACTAAGGTGGGGCCAATGAAGGGAGGTCTTTGCTCCCAAGTAGGCCCAAAACCCCTAGCTACTAGGTGCTAAATAAATGTGGGTGTGAAGCCTCCAGGGTCCTAAAGGGAGTTGCTAACATCAGAGCCAATAGTAAGAGCTTAAGTTCTGGTCTCTCAGATGATGTTTGATGAAGACTAAAGAGGGCATAAAAAGGGAAGACAGAGCTATTTGCTTAGGGCTCTCACTCTTGGCAGTGTGCTGATGTGGAGACTCTGGGCAGTTGTAGTTAAGAGCCCTCCAGCTTGTAAACCCAGATGTTCGGACTTTGTTAAACTCCAGTAACTATGCATTAAGATTTGAATCAGACAAGGTCTGTCTGTTGATGTTTATAATTTGTTTGTATTTGCTCTGAAGTTCAGGGTGCTGACTTTTCCCCCTGAACTAAGTGAATGATATTTATATGTTGGATTAAAGTAAGACTGTTAACCCCTTAACATTGCTTTCCTTAGCAAAGCAGATCAAAAGAACCTGTGTTGGCAGCTTTCTGTGTGCTGGTTGTTGGTGGATCTTACACCCCTACAGCAGCCACTAGCAGACTGTTGCAACACCTCCCACTTCTAGATCTATAGGAGCCTTCCTTTATGGCCTTCCGTTTTGGTAGGTGTATCTTGGTTGCCTTTGCTCAGAGTGAAAAGAAAAGTAACATTGATACAGAAATACTTCATTTTTCTTCTCTTACAAATTCATATCTCATATGTTGTAACACTAATCAATAGAGATTATCATTGCTGATTAATCCTCATGCGTTTTAGAAGTATTACAATCCCCCTTAGTAGGGTCATTTAACCATAGGGAAAGTCTGCCACTTCACTGGGAATTTCCCATACAGTGGAAGCTAGATTTGGGTAGATTTCCTACTTCCCCCTCTATGAAGGAGTGCCTTCCTTCTTACCCAGACTACTCACCCACATGCCATCTGTTTGGGATAAGCCGCCCATATTTCCAAATACTTGTTTTAATTATGGTGGTTGTAGTGAAGAGGAAAAATGAACAAAAAGACATTTGGAAGGGGGGAAATGAACTATGTGGGGGAGTAAATGAAAGTTCCTTTCGGCTTTGCTCTACTGTTATCAAAATGGGCAGCTAGCTTTAGAAAATAACTGACCCACATTTCTATGGTGAGCGAATGCCAGGGAAAAGCTAAAAATACCTGTTTTCCCTGTCAGGGCTGCACAAATCACCTCCCCTTCTTGCTTCACTAACCATATGCCAGCATGTCACACACACTCACACATCAGGATAAGGTCAAGCTACCAATGATCCAGCAGCTGCCACACATCCCTACTGAAGAAGGAGGATGTTGTTTAGGGATACACTACACAAGATTTGGTGTTTGCACAGTGAGTCACAATTGCTTCCCTTAGTCTTCACTGGTGAAAAACCACAATCCATGTTGAATGAAGAGTAGTTGATGGAACCTTGGATACCCAGGTTGAAGAAAGAAAGACTAAGGGAACATTATAGATGTCTTTAAATATCTAAAATGTCATGCTCAGAGATTAGATTTATTCTCCGTGGCTTCAGAAGGACCAACTGTAACAACAACGTGGCTAGGAGCTGCTGTAGGGGTGTAAGACCCAACAAGACCAGCAACAAGAGCTGCCAGCACAGGTTCTTTGATCTGCTTTACTAAGGAAAGCAACTTTAAAGGGTTAACAATATCAATTTAATCAAACACACATATATCATTCACTTAGCTCAGGGGGAAAAGTCAGCACCCTGAACTTCAGAGCAAATACAAACAAATTACAAACAGAGATAATATAAACAGACCAAATCACAATTCATAGTTACCAGAGAAAAACCAATGGGTCTGGGTTAGCAAAGCCAGGGGGCAGTCACAAGGGCTTGCCCAGTGTCTCAACACTCTTTCTATGAGTGAGCCCCAAAGGCAAATGGCCAACCTTTGAGTTAATATACCCTGTTCAGGGGGTCAAAGGGCATCACAACATGTGATGCAAACCCACGTGACCTAAAGCTTCTGGCGTCACAAACATTCAACTCAAACCCATGTAAACTAGGCTTTCCCTTGAGGTAAGCAGGTCATCAAAGACTCCTGGTGTAGTCAAAGAAACAAAAGCTAGTCTCATCAGGGGCACTTGATTAAATAAGTGCTCAAAAGAGAAAACAGTGAAAAAGTCCCACTTTAATTACTGATACACCAACAGAATTTATAGAAAGGAAGATTTCTGGCTCAGTATAAGAATGTCTTAGCCAGTTTCCCAAAAGCTAAGTGGATCGTATTGAAAGGTAGTCAATTCCCTGTTATTAGACGTTTGAGTAAACCTTGATCAGCTGTTTGTCAGGGGTACTTCTAGGACAATTCCTTCACTAGGTATGAGGATGCTTCCAACTCTAAATATCTGTTGTTCTGTGGTTTTCAACTAAGGAAACTGAGGCACAAAAAAGTATTTGAAATAAAGGTACCCAGCCAATCTGTGAAAGAATCATTAAAATTCATTGTTAATTCATTCATGAGGCATCATGCTAAGTGATGGAAATACATAAACAAGATGAAACACAAATTCTGACCCTAAAGTGTTTACAACCTATTTGGGAAGATAAGGCATATATGCAAATAATGTAGACAAAAAGCAGAATGTAGTAAAGGCGAAGAAGAGATCAAGGTAAAATGTTATGAGAAACCTCAGGAAAGAAAGGCTATTTTCAGTTGAGGACAATCAGCAAAGCTTTCCCTCATTTAGAAAGTGGCATCTGAATTGGAGTTAAAGGAAAATGGATTTCATTCAAGGGGATTGCAGACAGTTTAGATGAGTAGGAGGTGGGATAAAACAGGATGAGAATGGGAGATGGTGAACAATTCCCCCTGACTAGACCATAGAATACATGAATGGAAGTGGTACTAGATAATTGTAGAAGAGTAAAGTTGAAACCAAATTCTGGGAGCCATTGAATGCCAGAGGTATTTATCCTTTAATGCAAAGGCAATAGTTATACTGAAAGTGTTTTAGTTTTCAGGGAACTGGGCTAATTGTGTAAGTAACAATGTGGGAACTCCCAATTCTCTTTTCTTTCATCTGGGAAAGTCTAAATCACCAGTCCCAGGAATCCTGGCTACATCTATTACTTTACAAAATGCAGTGTCATTATTACCAAGAACACTCTTATTACCAGTGGTAACAACTTCTACATCAGCCATTACAGGCATTTTCTCTACCAGTGTGTCCACCTATCAACTTCCCGCTACATTTAGAACACCTTTATGGTCAATGAGCCTTCTCACTCTGAAAGATCACTCTGCCTCTACAGAATCTTCCTCTGATTGGCCAATTCCTTCTAATGCTTTCATTTTGAAGGAAAGCACCCGGTGCAGCGGATAGAACACACTGGGCTGGGAACCAGTAATATTCATCTTCTTGAGTGCAAATGTTGCCTAGCTGAGTGATCCTGGACAAGTCACTTAACCCTGTTTGCCTCAGTTTCCTCATCTGTAAAATGAGCTGGAGAAGGAAAAGGCAAACCACTCCAGTATCTATGCTAAGAAAACCCCAAATAGGGTGACAGTCAGACATGACTGATACAACTCAACAACAACAAACCTAAGCTAGTCGTGTTTACTCCTTTATTCTTATCTGGGCTCTGCTCCTGACTTTCCAGACTCCTTTCTCCAGCACTCCCCAGTGCAGGCACCTCCTCTTTTCTTCTCCCCTTTTTGTAGCTTTCTTTTATGTGTTGTCTTCCCCTCTAGATTGTAAGCCCCTGAGAGGCAAGAATTGCTTTTCTTTTTACTTGTAGGCAGCTAGGTGGTGCAGTGGGTAGAGTGTTGGGATTGGAATGAGAAGACCTGAATTCAAATCCAATCTCATACACTTACTAACTATGTGACCCAAGACAAGTCATTGAACTTCTCTTTGCCTCAGTTTCCTCAACTGCAAATGAGAATAATAATAGCATCTACTTCACATAGTGGTTGTGAGGATCAAATAAGGTATTTATAAAGTGCCCTAACACAGTGCCCCGGAACATAGTAGGTACTATATAAATGTTAGCTATCATCATCATAATTATCATCATCATCATCATCATTATTATCAGCACTTAATATAATTCCTGAACATAGTAAGTACTTAATAAATGTTGACTAGAATTGACTGGGATGAGTGAGAATCAGAATGGCATATTAGGAAGAGACCTCTAGCCATACTGGAAGATAAACCAAAGTTGGAATAAATGACAGTCATGGAGACCAAAGATATTGCAATAGTCCTGGTGATTAGAGTCTTAAATAAGGTGGTTGCAGTGAAATTTGGAAGGGGTGGGTGTAAGATATACTGGAATGGTAACTGGACTTGGTTGGTTGGATGTGGGCATGAAGGAAGGGGGAGAGTCAAAATTGAAATAGATTCAATTCTCATTGGCAAAAAGGATGGTGATGAAAATAAATGAAAGGGCAAACTTTAGGGAGAAAATTTTGAATTTAGAGAGTAGGGTCACAAGTTTAGAGCTTAGAAGGGACCTTTGAGGCCATTGAGTCCAACCCTCTAATTTAAACTGAAGTTAAGAATAAATTCAGTGACTTGCTCATTCAGGACCATATAGCTAGTAAGGGTCAGAGACAGAATTTGAACTCAGATTTTCCTGATTCCAAGCCCAGAACACCATTTATTATGCCACCTTTTAGAGTAGAATAAGTTTGATGTGCTAGAAAGACATACAGGTGGAGAAATCCAGCAGGTGGTTGAAAACATTGGCCGAAGTTTTGGAAAGAGATCTGTGGTACACACATAGACTTGGAAATATGTGTATATATAGATAGATAGATAGATATACACACACACATACACACATACATATATATACATATATATGTATATATACATATACCACACACACATGTGATAACTGAAATTGCAAGAGCAAATAAGATTACTAAGGGAGTAGGTATCGAGAGGGATAAGACCCAAAGATGGCCTTGGAATACATTGGAAAGAAGGCTGAATTTGGAGTCATAGGCCCTGATTTCAAATTCCTCTGCTGCTATTTGTGACCTTTGTGACATAAGACAAGTCATTTAAACTCTCTGGCTATAAAATGAGAGGTTTAGACAAGATGAGTCCTAGGTCTCTTACCTATCTCTGATTTCACAATCCAATCATTATCATGTGTATGGAATTGGGGGAGGTTAACAAGCAGGAGAAGAAGACAGAGAATTAATAGGAAAAGGAGAAGGATGGTAGCATGGGTCGCAGAATCCAAGGGAGAAGTGTGCATCAAGAAGGAGAATATGGTCAGCAGGGACAGATGCTACACTGGACAAGAAGAATGAAGACTAAGAAGAGAACTATCAAGTCATTAGTAACTTTGGATACTGCTTTTTCAGTAGAATTGTAAGGATAGAAGTCAGATTGCAATGTTTGGGAAGTGAGTGAGTGAAGAATCTAGACCAATGGTATCAAACTCAAAGAAACAGGGCCATTAAATGGTAAATAAAGATCCCTACAGCTGTATATTGACTTAGAAAACAACATATTTATATTAACTATGTTTTATTGTATTTTACTTATTCTGTTAAATATTTCCTAATTGCATTTTAATCTGGTTTAAGCCACACTTAGGAATGTTGTGCACCATGTTTAGCAGTAAAGTGAATAAAATAAGACAATACTTGAAAAGGATGGTGATAGGATTTTTTTTTCTTTCTAGGATAAAAATCCTATCACCAACTTTTCAAAGTATTGGGAAAGTCCCTTGAACATTGTTTTAGGCCAAGGGAAAGTAATCAATGGAGAAGATGATATGGAAGATATAGGAAAGAAAGATAATGTTCGTTGTCAGAAGGGCAAAGTACTAGAGTCAAGGGAATCAAGAACCCTGGTTAACCTTGCCAAGGACCACATGATAGAAGAGACCTGTGAGTTTATCATGTCCAATCTCTTCAACATCCCTGATAAATAATTATTCATTCTCTGATTGAAAAATGACAGGGATAGGAGATTTGCTACTTATAAGACCACCTAAATCAATTTTGGAGCAACTGAATAGAGTTATTAAATATTCTTTATCTCTATCCAGAGTACCAGGTCTGGAGTCAGAAAGAGTCATCTTCCTGAATTGAAATCTGGTCACTTACTAGTCAGGTGACCCTGGGGAAGTCATTTAACCCTGTTTGCCTCAATTTTCTCATCTATAAAATGAGCTGGAGAAGGAAATGGCAAGTCAGTTCAGTGTCTCTGCCAAGAAAACTCTGAATGGGGTCACAAAGAGTTGGACATGACTGAAATGACTGAATAACAACCAGCAAATTTTAAATAGAAGTTTTTCCCTTCTCTCAAGACCAAATCTGTTTCCCTGAAACTCCTAGACTTCCCTTGCCCATGAACCCTAGAGCAAGCCAAGTAGAATATAGACACTCTCCCCACTTTGATACAAATATTTGAAGACAGTAGCTATATCTCCATAAGTTTTCTTTTATTCAGCCTATATGACCTTGTTTCCAACATATTTTTGCATGACATGATGTCAAACCGTCCTAATAATAATCTGAAATACTCTAACTTGCTGTTGTCCTTCCACAGGTGACAACCATTACTGAATAATTGAATTGTATGGCCAATTAAATTTCAATTAGTTAAAATTTGTCCTATTGTCCTTAGTATCAAATTGTTATTTTGCATACATTTCTTTCATCCAGCATGACAGCTATCGCTTCCAACTTTGCATCATCTACAAATCTGATATAACCATTGCATCTCATTCTATTTCAATCCCCAGTGTTTAGAAGAACGCTCAGCACACATGGCAAACTCTAAATAAATGCTTATTCATTAATTTATTCACTTCATTCACGCATGCATGCCTTCATTTAAATCACTGATAAATAGAACAGAAACAGAATAGGGTTAAGGACAGTCTTGTGTTACTCAACTCAAGATTTACTCAGGCTGAAACATATTCCACCTTCCCAACAAGAAGCCATTTCCTCTATCTGGAAAAGAATGCAACATATGAATAGTAGGAACAGAGATTAAAAAGTGAAAGTAAAATTATATTTTACATAATTCCACAGACCTATATAAAAAGCAAATTTTATATAATGCAAGTTCGCTCCTATCCAACCACTTTGCTTAACCTATATAATGAAGGCATACACAAAATAATGTCATTACACAAATCATAAAATGTACTAAAATGTTGACATATAAAGTACTGTACCATGATAGTAAAAACAATTATGAAATGAAAGGTAAAGTTAAAGTATGCATAGTATTATACAATAAAGTTAACAGGAGTGCATTACGTTGCCTCTTCCCTACCCATTGCACCTTGCCTTTATCACTTGACTGCAAAACTCTTCCTTCCTTCCTTCCCTTCTTCTTTCCTCCCTTCCTTCCTTTTTTTTAATGGAGCTATCAAGAGATGTTTGGACAGTATCTCTTTTTTCCTTTTCATATATCTGACTAGATAGAAAGCAAAATTATCCTCAATTAATATTTGAACTCTTAAAAATTTTGAAATATTTGGATCTATCTTTTCAATGTAAGCAAAAATAATTCCCCAAATGAAAAAATGCTTCTGCTAATTGCTTTGTTTTGAACATTTTTGGTTCAATCTTGGGTTCTGAAACTTCTCTGTCTTGTTCTGCCATCTTTGTAGCAGGCAGCTCAATCAGATCCTTATTTAGAATGTTCAGATTTCTTTCAGAATTCTTTACATAAAGTTGAATTTTCATAATGTGAATTCACATAATGGTCTATACACAAGTTTTAAGTTATAGGTACACTTATGAAGGTTACATTTCAAACATGATGCTGTGACATGGGCTCATTTTGTCTTCTACTTCATTTCACTATTACTGAGAAGCACAAATTAATCTCCATACACAAATATGGTTCAAAAAGCAACTTCTGTTAGAATCAGCTCTTTATATTCCCTTTACTACTGCTAAAGTTGAGATTTTTTAATGTAGCAAACCTGTATCTTGTATATTTCCCCTCCCATCACTCACCTCTTTCCTGCTACCTCACCACGAAAATTTTACAAAGCGAATTAAAAGTAAGACATTATTTTAAGCCTATCTTGCTACTGACTAGTTAGTTATATTAGTGCTCACAATTGACAGTTACACAGTTTTAAAGTGTATATGAACATTTTCTTTTTTGAGCCTCATAAAACCCCTTGTGAAATGGTCATTAGAGTAGGAGATTTGGAATGAAGAAGTAAATTCCTGTGAGACCCTGGAAAAGTGACTTAATCTTTCTGACCCTCAGTTTCCCCAGCAATGGGGTGTAGAAATTTATCTTGCCCTACAAGAAAGGAAGGGAAAGGGGGATGAGAGGGGAGAGGAGTGATAGAGGGGAGGGCTGACTGGGGAACAGGGCAACCAGAATATACGCCATCTTGGAGTGGGGGGGGAGGGTAGAAATGGGGAGAAAATTTGTAATTCAAACTATTGTAAAAATCAATGCTGAAAACTAAATATGTTAAATAAATAAATTTAAATTAAATTAAATTAAAATTAGGTGTTGGTCACTGCCTCTGAGATCCTTCCAGCTATAAGTCTATGGTCCTTAGTAAGTACTATAAGTGTAAAATTTCCATTTTATAGATAAGAAAACTGAGACTCAAAGAGATCATGGTCATGGTCACATAGCTAAATAAGTACGTAAGGTTAACTTACAAAAAGACAAAAACTATGTACTGATCACTGAGATTAATGATAAGAAATTAATAATTAATGAATTAATAATTAATGCTAAGAAAGAGTGGGAAGGACAGAGAATGAAAGAACAAGAATGAATATATGGACTTTTTCTTCATGTAGCTACAGAAAAGAGATATAAAAAGACTTAAAAAGTAGAGATGACTATTGAATAGTTCAAAGAGGAGCAGATGGCCACATGGTGAAAGACCTATTTATACAGAATGAATCAAGGAAGACATCCTGACAGAGCTGAGTTCTGAATTATATTTTAAAGGTAGGGAGAAATTCATGAAAGTATATTTGTTGTTGAGGATTGATTAAGCTTATATTAACTGTAACAGGATCTGTTCTAGAGAGTAACAACTCCTCCCCTCCCCCCAACACAAACAGAGAAAGATCCTCCTCTCAAGGTGATTGCTACCTATTCTATAATTTATCTTAAAGAGATGCTTGGGGGCACACAGCTAGAATGTGTCAGAGCCGAGTCTCGAACCCTGATCTTTCTAAATCCAGGGATGACTCTCTATACTGTCAACATCATAAGATTTGAAGTTGGAGGGAACCTTAAGGATTATCTTGTCCAACCTCTCCACTTTATAAATGAGGAAACAGGTCCAGAAAAGTGTCATGCTTGTGGTCACATAGCCAATAAGGAGGACAGTGAGGATTTGAACTCAGATCCTCAGACCCTCAAAATCAGTGTTCTTTCACGGTCACCAAGAGTTACGTCATCACAAGTACTAAACAACAATGCAATCTTACATTTATTTAGCATTTAAAATTTTCACTTTAAAAAATTGATCATCACACCAATTCTATGAAGTGGGTCAGGACAGGTATTGTGATCCCCGTTTCATAGAGGGGAGAATTTAGGTTCTGAGAATTTAAATAACTTGCCCAGGGTAACACTGTTGGCCAGTGGCTGAGAGTGGCTCAAATGTAAATCTTTTCACCACTACCCTCCACCCCCAATCCAAGCTCTTTTCACCCTATCACACCTCCTGACAATGGGTGATGGTGCACAGTAACCTGCAGCAAAGCATTTCCTATTACTACTGCAGGTTTCTCTTGTTCCAACAGCCTGAAACCTGCTTAGGGCCACAAATGTAACTACCAGTCCTTAGGTGTGGACACTTTGTTTATGATAAGTGACTTATCTCCAATTATCTCATCCTCCATACATGGCAATCTGTCCTCAAAGGTATGAAGGCCCATTAATAACCCCCCTGGAAAGGACTGCAGCTTCCCAGACACAGCAATCCTGTCGTATGATTTCCTTTCTGATATGGAGTTCCTATAATCAGAGCTAACATGCTGTCTAATATGTCAAAACATGTATTGTTTCCCAGTCTCTCACAATATGAAACCAGAAAGCAAGCCCCCTTATCATTTAATAACACTCCTTGCTCCTGAAAGCTAGAGAAAAAATATGAGTACTCCACTCCAGGGGACTGGGGGAAGGGAACTGTGTATAGAATTAAGGTTGTGACACATTCTTCGGAAGGCAAGAATTCAGATAGGGTAGATGATCATTCCTTAAATGAAGGGTTCCTTTCCTCACTGCCTCCTGGGTTCCCTTGAAAACTCAACTCAAGTCTCACTTTCTGCCAGAGGCACTTCCTAGTCCCCTTCCCCTCCAACTCCCCAAGTTAGTGCCTTCTGCCTGAAATTATCTTCCATTTTCACTACATATCTTGTATGCCTAATTTTTTTTTACACATTACCTCTCCCATTAGAATGCAAATTCCTTAAGGACAGGGATCAGTTTTTTTTGCCTTTCTTTGTATCCCCAGTGCTTAGCACAGTGTCTGGCATATAGCAAGCTCTTGATAAATGTTGACTGACTGACTGACCTTTGTGCTTTCACCATGTTTCCTCTCTGTTTCTAAAAGTCTCAGATGTTTTGAGAAACATGGAATTAAGAACTGGTGAGAGGGAGATTAGAAGCTTTGTTGGTGTTTAGCTTGTATAATATCAAGATTCCTTTTACTGTGAAATGTGGTTTTGAACTATATTTCATATTTTAATTAACAATGATAATAGCTAGCATTAACATAGCATATTAAGGTTTGAAAAGTGCTTTACTAATATCTTATTTAGCCTTCATAGAAACCCTGGGTGGCAGGTTTTATTATTAGTCCAATTTTGCAGATGAAGAAACTGAGGCAGGGGTTAAGTGACTTGTCCAGGGTCATGTAGACCTCGGATCTTCTTGATCAAAAAGAGGAACACCAAAATCCAAAGCCTTTAAGTTCTTGATCTCTTAGAAAGGCATTATAGAAACAGAAATTATCAATCAACAACTGAAATCTCTTGGACTCAAATAACCTCTACACACGTCCCCTTGCTAACAAACCTCTAGTCAAAGCCAGGATGCATAGAAGATCTTACTTTAAAACAGCAGCCAGGCAGCCAATGGAGATTTTTGTTTTTGTTTTGTTTTAATTCTCAGAAATATTTCTGTGCATATATGTATATACATACATACATACATATATATATACATTAATTAAAAATGAAAATAGATACAAGAGAAAACTAAGTCAATATATGGATAGGGGAGCCAAACTGAAGTTTATAACTTCAGTTTTCAGAAGGATTATTTGAAACAGGGTGTTGGAAAAAATCTATACAAATTATAAGAAAGTAGCACGACGGTGTCCTATTTTGATATTTTGCCTATTTGTTCTAAAAAGCAAAAGAGATTAGCCTGATATTTTTAAAGTAACACTTTTTCTGAATTTCATTCTTTACAAACAGAAAGACTCACAGAGATGCCTGGACTATCAGGTGTGATTTCTGATCTTCTCAGTCTAGAAAAGATGGTGAAAAATCAGAAAGGAAAAAAAAAACTACAATAAGGAACAATAGAAGTGATACAAGGTATAAAAATTAAACCATTTAGGTGCTAAATTTATAGAATTTAGAAAAGTGTGACCAGCTGTGGGTGGGTGCGGTAAACATGGCATCTGATTCTAACTTATAAATATCTTCAAAGTAATGATATAATTAAAGGGGAAAAATTCATCTCAGATGATGATAATAACTAGAACCAATGGCCTGGAGCAATCAAAGGATGTTAAAGCAAACATTTTCAGGGGGAAAAAGTTCTTTTAACCATCTGAAGAATAGAACTGGGAAACAGATTCCCTGAGATGAAGACTGAAACATTCTAATCCAGACTATGTACAGAAAGCAAAGGAGAATAATTCTATCTATTGATATTACTATCTTAGAAAGGTAGCTAGCTCAAAGAGAGGACCAATCAAACTTCAGTCCACATGTGAGGTGGGAAAAAGTCAAGAGCAGGATAGCTAAGGCCTGCTGCCAATGTCACTGATAAAGTAGAAGATAAGAGTTCAAGGCTGCCCATGAGGTCAAGAATCAGGCAAATGATGTGGAGGCCTCAGATTATGATATTAATAGCTCACATTCCCTCCCTCTCTCCTATAATAACCCTTTTAGGTGGGTAGGATAAATAGTATTATTCCCATTTTAGAGATAGAGAAACTGAGGGTCAGAGAAGGTAGGAGATTTTCTCAAGCTGTCCTAGCTAAATAAATCTCAGAGCTGGGATTCAAACCCAGAGCTGTTGACTCCAGGACCAGTCCTCTTTCTGCCTAACCATATTGCCTCATTATCACTCTCATTGGAAGAAGCTGACAGGCCTAACACATTTGGCAGAGAGTTGTTTTTATCATTTAAACAACTGCTGTGTAATAAAAGCTCCTCTTGCACATTTGCAGAAGTCTAACTTAAATAAGGCACCTCGGTTTGGAAAAAATGAGAGATTTCCACATTTTTTTTTCTCCACAGAAGACATATTTTGCTTGTCATTCAAGCCTAATATTGGTTACTATGTAACACACACATACAGTTTGAAGAAGGAGGCACATACTCTGTGTTTCAGTACATTTGGATATTAATCGAGAGAAACTATGGTGTTTGTTCAGTTTATTCTTAGCATTTAGTTAACTAAAAAGAAAAGACTTTCCATCAGGGAATGATCTTGAAAAAAGATGCAAAACCTCCCTCCCTTTTTTACAGAGGTGGAGGTCTATGAGTATAGAACAGTGCATATATTGCCAGACTTGGGGGATTGTTGGTCAATTTGGCTGAACTGTGGTTTTTCCTCCCCTTTATTTAGTTATTCTCTGTTACAAAGGATACTGGGCAGCTAGGTGGCACAGTGGATAGAGCGCTGGGCCTGAAGTCAGGGAGACTCAAGTTCAAATCCAGCCTCAGATACAACTATCTGTGTGACCTTGGGCAAGTTACTTAACCCTGTTTGCCTCAGTTTCTTCATCTGTAAAATGAGCTGGAGAAGGAAATGACAAACTACTTTAGTATCTTTGCCAGGAAAACTCCAAAAGTGGTCACAAAGAATCAGATATGATTGAACAACAACAAAATAAAGGATATCTGGATTTGCAGGTGATGTAAAAGCAGAAGTTATCAATAATATATATTGTGTTAATTTCATATAGTATGTTATTACATAATATTTTACAATCTTGTAATATGGAATTATTTCTGTGCATATATGTATATACATACATATATAGATATATATATACACATTAATTATGTGTATATATGTGTATTATGTATCTGTGAAAATAGATACAAGAGAAAACTAAGTCAATGTATGCATAGGGGAGCCAAAGTAGGAAGGGACATTAGAAACAGGGCAAGCAGCTCTGTAAATGGCATTTATCTTTTTCAGTGGTTGCTGATTATATTATGTTGCTCTAGTGTGTTATTTAAGGGTTTGTGAAATATGATTGGATGTTGGGAAGGAACAGTGAATATTGATGGAACTTAGGCAGTAGTCATCGTCATTTCTAAGAAAAGTGGGGCTGAGCAAGGTGTTCCTTTTGCACGGCTTTCAGTGAAGTCATTGGCCAACAGGTGAGTCAACACTGTGACAGCAGCAACAGGCAGCTAAAAGCATAAGCCTTTTACTTTTTAATAATGACCCAAAGACCAGAGGTCTTGAGTGCTTGTATTCATTATGGAATTCATGCTGCTTTTCACAAAGGCAGGGTATTAAACCCTGCTATCCTGGCTAATTCTAAATTGGATAATTGCATTCCACCCACCCACATCCTACCTGCAGTTAAGGGTGGCATTTTACATTTCCTGCCATGTGCTGTAGTCTAATTTAGCTATTAGACCTTTGGAGAGATTTTATCTTTCATCTGTAAAATGACAACATTTGAAGAGTAATAGTTGAAGTGATGTGTGTCTGTATTTGTGTGTGTGTCTGTGTGTATGTGTAAAATATTTTTACTTCTCAACATCACCCCCTTTCAGCTTTTGTATTTTGCCTCCCCCATAACACTGTAAGCTTCTTGAAGACAGGGACTATCTTATCATCTCTCTGCCTGTGTGTGTGCGTGTCTGTGTGCATGTCTGTCTCTCTCCCTCTCTCTCTCTGTCTGTCTCTGTTTCTGTCTCTGTCTCTCTCTCTAGCATTTAGCACAATGCCTGGCACATAGTAGGTACCTAATAAATGTTTATAGATTGACAGACTGGAAAGGAGGTAACATTATCTCTATGGTACACTGAACTCCATGAGTCCTACTATTAGATCTAAGCTTTACTACTTCAAAGGGAAAAAAATATATCTCTGATGTGCTGATAAAGAGGCTATGTGGTGCAGTGGAAAGGCGGCTGAAGTCAGAAGATCAGAGTTCAAATCCTTATTCTACCATTCACTATAATTATGTGATGTTAGCAAAGTCACAAGCTCTCTGGGACTCTGTTTCCTTAGTTGCAAAGGAAGGTTTACCTAGACGACAAAGAAGCAGAATGGAGCAGTGGATGCAATAGTGGATTTGTAGTCAGGAAGACTTGGGTTCAAATCTGCCTCTAATATTTGCTAACTATAATCTTGGACAAGTCATACTCTTTGAGCCTCAGTTTCCTTGAAATGAGATTGGACTTAGTCACCTCTAAGATCCCTTCCGGGTCTAAATCTATGTCTTATGAATGAACACTAATCATCTTTGGTGAAAAAGATCCAGATATCAATCTGGGATAAGTGACAGCAACAACTACCCCCCCCCCAACTATGATAAATGGGGAGACAGATTTAGAGATTAAAGGGGCAATTAAATTTTTCTTGTACCCTGGCACTGCCTGTTAAATCTAGACAAGGAAGACAGATTTCAAGTGCTGTAGTGCAGAAACTAATCTTGTCTGGTTTATATTAGAAATATAGAACATGAGATGCTCACTGCAGACAGCTTAGATTTGAATTTGTCTTTTGGGGGATCACTTTGTGTTCTCTAGCACCTGTATTTACAGGTTTTTATCCCAACATCTTCTCTGTTAAAGTCTTATTCCAGTGGTTTGGAAGTTACCCTGCTTTTCCAAAAGCTGCCTTGGCAGCGGCATGCATGGTCTGCCAGGTCTTAACCAAGTCAGAAAGGCTTCAATCAGGCCAATCCATGTACAAACCTGGTAAAATTTAGCTGGGCCAGTCACTAAAAGGTTAGACAACAAGCGATAATTTTTGTTTTGTTTTGTTTTGTTTTTTGTTGTTTTTTGGCAATAGCAAGTCACAGAAGGTCAAGGTCTTTATCAGTATACGTATATCCCAGACCATTGAAATCCATTCATTGAGCAACAAGCATTGACTAGGAGCTCACCCACCTAGGAGGCCAAACTTCTGTTTAGAGTATAAACAGAATTCAGTCCAGTTGAGTCCTTACCCTGGGGAAATTAGCCCCTCTCCTTGTACCCTTCCATTAGAGTTTAGAGTGACCAGAGAGGTCGAGATGGAAATGGCTTTCCCTGGCTCAGATTGTTGGAGGCTTCTGGATGTCAGTAGGAGGAGCTGAAGACTTTTAGCCAACTTCCTCATTAAATGCCCCCTAATAAGGGTTGATATTCAATTGTCAGGGGCATTCCCTTTTAGAAAGGCATTTAAGGCTCTCAGGATCTCTACTGCAGGGGGTGTTCTTTGGTTGCCAAGAGAAACCACTGATCACCAAGTTACTTATTGCCAGTTAGCCTAATTAATAAATTGATTACTAATTACCCAGAAACTCTATCTGTTGGGATTTTTATTCATTTCAAAAGTAATATCAGAAGGTAGGGTATAAGTATGGTGGAAACCAGGAAAGTCCTCTAACAGAAGGAGAAATTTATGAGTCGTCTTGAAAGAATCCAGGGAAGCCAAGAGGTGGCAATAAGAAGGAGCAGCATTCCAGGAACTGGGGACAGTCAGTGTAAAGTCAGGGAGATGGGAGACATGTCCTTTAAATAACAAGGTAAATGAGCTGCAATTATTTTAATGGAGAATGTATCGCAATCTTCACTTATGGAAACCAATCTAAAAAAGACTGTAATTGAAGTGAAGACATATAATCTCTATCCCTGGCACTATGATGCCATATAAGGAATTCTTGGAGATTTCTTTTGTGGAAATTATTTGAAATAGGAAAACAGGGTTAACAGTCTTCCAGGGATCCTCACTGCTGTTCTTGGGAAACAAACAGGAATGTGTATTATATTGAGTCATAAAAAATTTGGTTAAGTACAATTTTGCCTTAGATCTCCTTTAAATCTACTTCGATGTTTTATTTAGGTTTATGCATTATACTTTGTTCCTAGAAAGTTTCTATCATCAGTGTTCTAATATGTTCATCACATCTAAGAAGACCACAGAAGGGGGGAAATATCCAAAGCAACATGGCTGCACAGTATTAGTCATTATCTTGACAGTGGGAGGAAAACAATTCTTCACTTCCTCAGATAAAAGCCACTACCAAAAACAAAACAAGATGGACTAGACTGCAAGACAAATTGCACCAGCAGTTTTAAAAAAATGCTTCTCTGTGCTGTGTACAGCCAACCTGTAGAGTTCATTATCAAAAGAGGTCACTGCTATAAGTACTGTGGTGTGCATTTATGAAAGGGCTGGATAATTTTATGACCACTAATAACATACACAGCTATCTAAGCTAAGATAATGATAAGGGTAATCAAATCTCATGCTTCATGGAACTGTGATCTCTGGCAAAGAGCTAAAAAGAGCCCTGCTCAACTAAGTATAACACTAAGAGATAATCCAGGTACCAGAGGAGGTAGGATCATGGAACTTTATAGGAGAAAAAACAGACAACCTCCCCACATATTAAAGATAAAACGATAAAATGATTGATCTAGGAACAAGCACTGGATAGAGTGCTGTCTGATGTCAGGAAGATCTGAATTCAAATGTGGTCTCAGACACGTATTAGCTGTGTGACGCTGGGCAAGTCACTTAACTTCTGCCTGCCTCAGTTTCCTCAATGGTAAAAAGGGGATGACAGTAGCATTTATCTCCCAGGGATGTTGTGAGGATCAAATGAGATATTATTTGTAAAAAAGCACTTAGCACATAGTAGGTGCTTGATAACTCTCTTGGGATTTTTCATTCATTTCAAAAATAATATCAGAGCATGGAGTAGGAGTATGGAGGAGACCAGGAGAATTAGAATTCTCCAATAGAAGGAGAATTTTTTGAGTTGTCTTTTTTTCTTAACTTGTATAATCTGGAGCAAATTACGTTATCTCTCTGGACCTCAGTTTCCTAATGTACACAATGAAGCAGAGCTGTAAAAACGAGGTCTGTCTGTTAATAGTTTACGAGTCAATGAAACAAAAGCACAGAAATGTTAAGGGACCTACCTGAGATCACACAGCAAGTTAATGGTACAGCTGGCACTAAGTACTAGGATATATGATTATCATATCATGCTAGATATAAAATTCAAAAGGACATTAGAGGCCAAGTTTTTTGACTTCTAGTCCCATACTTTTTCTATTATATCTTAATTGTATTTTATTCTCTTTTAAATGGTAGTGTCACTTTAAATTATGTACTGTCCACTTTCTCCCCACCCCCTCAAATTTGAGAACTAGGGTGGGAGGGAAAGAAGCTATATCCCAAAAGATACATGCCTGGTGGGGAAGGTAGTGAGAAGACTGAAGGTAGCACACAGTTTTACCAGTACTACTCACTTTGGGGATCTTTTTTGATGTCCCATCAGCCACCCACCAAACTAATATGACATGCTTTCAACTTTGTGGTCCTTCAACAACTTTCACAGAATCATGAAATCATGGGGTTTTAGCGTTGGAAGGGACCTGAGTGGCCATCTAGTCTGACTTATACAGAAGGAATCCCCATTACAATATACTCAACAAATGGTCATTCAACCTCTCCTTGAAGACCTTCAAGGAGCAAGAACCTACCACTTTTTGGAGTGGGTCATTCTATTTTTGGAATCCTAATCATTAGGAGTTTTTTTCAGACCTAAAGCTTAAATTTTCCTCTCACCAGTTTCTCTCTCTTGTTCCTGGATCTTTCCTCTCAAGTCAAACAGAATAAATCTAATCTCGCTATCACATACTTAAAGACAGCTGGGATCCGCCCCTCCCCCCAAATCCTCTGCTCTCCAGGCTAAACATCCCCAGGTCTTTTAACCAATCTATCTTCATATGACATTAACTCAAGGCCCTTTATTATCCTGTTTGCCCTCCTCTGGACACCCTAGCTTATCAATACAGTTCCAAAACTGTTTCCCAGAACTAAACACAGCATTTCAAATGAGGTCTGAGTGCAAAAGGACTCTCATTTCCCTATTCCTGGAAGCAAAGCCCTTTGCATCAGTATCCCCTTGTATGGTCCCTCCAACACTCAAGATCACACTCATCACAACCTCAAAAGGAACAAAACACAAGGTGCTATTAGGCATTATTCTGAATGGGAAAAAAACTGCATGCAGTATGGGTAACATATAAAAAAGAGATCTCCATACTGCTTTGTTATAATTACAATTGCTTAGAAGATACCTGAAAGATCCAACATTAATCCCAACTCTTGTCAGAGAGTTGTCCCTTCTTCCATTGCACATATGGTGAGGACTAAAATAAATTGAATAATGAAAAATGGACTATGGTCACAGGTGACAGAGCTAGGAATAGAATGAAACCTTAATGACAGCCATTTCCTATAATTATGAGTATGGGCTGACTCTGATGTAAAGGGCAGCTCTCTCTGCAGGACTAAGGTAAGCTTACCTAAATGACTTTAAGTGACTCCTCGTTCCAAAAGTGTCATCCTCAGGCTGGGAAGTTACTGGACTAGCTGTCAAGTCTATCTTTGAGGCTAATATAGTCTTACACTTTCCTTTGCCATCTCTCAGAGAAGCAGTAACTCACCTTAGCAGGAATAGCGACACGCTCCGATCTAAGCTTATGACTCCACCGAGTGGGTGGCTAATGAATTCCCCTATCAATATCCTCAGCCTTTATGCCCTCTAACTACAGCCAGGCATATAAAATTCATCATCTTTAGCTATAGGGAGTCAATGTGTTATTTCTTGCATGGTTGCCCTGAACACTACCCCTGGAGTAACGACTGGCATCAATGCAAGCCATAGGTCAATGACATTCTACATTGAACCAATGATGTTATGTCCTGTTCACCATTAATAGTTACACCAGGGATAGAATGCACCTCAAAGTACCTGGGGTTTGCCTTGTTTCCTACTGCACAGATTGAAATCCCTTAAAAACTTATATTTGAATCTTAAGTCACTCTTCATGCAAGAGTACCATACTATGTATATTCATACAAAATACCATACACTATGGCAATAGGCTTCTTTTAAGTCAGTAAAATCCACAAGCCATGCTTGAAACTTACTAGACACTAATTTCAGTAAAAGAACCAATAAAACAGCTTTATTTTATTTTCTTTTCCAAAAATTTTCACAAAAGGCACTTGATTACAGAATATTGGCAAAACTGATAAAATATGAAATTAGTTGATGTTGCAGGGGCTGCGGTTGATAGGCTATTAGTCGAGTAGTAAACGTGTCTAATCTTTTGGAAAAAATAATTTGGAATTATTTGAGAAAAATGATGAGGTTGACTTTCAACTCAACATTACCACATTACCAACATTACCAACATTACCATGACTGGACATCAACCATAAAGAGGTCACAAACAAAAGTCAGCATCCTATAAATACCAAAATATTCAGAGTAGAACTTTTCAGGGTAGAAAAACAATCTGGAAAGAAAATATGTGCCAATCAGCTGAAAAATGACTAGTCAAACTGGGGTCTACAAATATAATGGAATATAATTGTGCCATGAGAAATGACAGATTGAGGAATTCAGAGAAACTTGGAAATAATTGTATTAAATGACATAGGGTATAGAAAACAGGAAAGAAAACAGTATACACAGTAACCTTGATAACATAAAGAACATTATCACTAAAAGGTATTAGAACTCAGATGAATGTAATGAATGGCCAATTTGGATGCCAGAGGAATAATGATGAAATATAAATTCCTCCTTTTTATAGATGCATGGACAATGCTACATATGCAATCAGACATGGTTGAAATGTCAGTTGGCTTTTTCCTTGTTACAAGGCAGAGTCACAAGGATGGGGGTTATCGGGAAATGAAAGTTCAACAAACTTGCCTTAGAAAATTTCAGAGGAATGCAATACTCATTAAAGAATGGTTAGAAGCCAGCATTGTTATCATAATCCTATTTTTTCAAAATCCATAAATGTATATACCTGAATATTCTAAGACTTTCCCAACAAGACCTAGATAAACCTTTTAAGAGCTACTGATGGTCATGATGAGGGAGATATAAATATTTATTGAGTTCCCATTGTGTGCAAAGTACTGTGTCAGGTGGCGTTGATCTTTATGTTCTTAGTTAGCTAACTATGATAAAAATCTTTCACTCAGGTCATTCTTCATCTTTAATTCCCATTATTCCATCATCAAAAACTTCTTCTGGTGTTATATATCCCATTTACAACCAACCTTTCTGAGGTCCTTTGATATTTGGTGGTGTAAGAAATCTCCAAAATGACTGCATTTGCCATCAAATTTGTAACCTATTCCTCTGGTATCAGTCACTGATCTCTATAAAATACAGTTGTGCATGACAAGACTTAAAATGTGCTAGAGTAATTTAACAGTGCTCTGATCTGCCATAGACCGATAACACACAGGTAGAAACCAAGTCCTCTGGCTCAAGGTTTTGTTCTTCATTTCTCTGAGATATTTTCCTAATATTATATCTAGCAATGTTCTACTCCTTGTCAGTCATAGAAAAAAACCCACCATGATGTGAAATATACACACACATATTTATTTATCTATATACTATATCTATTTTCTATCATTCATCTGTATAACTAAAGAAGGGACTTGCAGGAATAATATTCTGTCTACTTTGGAATAGTTACAGTTAAAAAGCTATAAAGCAGCAGATTTCGTTAGGTTATAATACTGTGTAGAGAAATAATGCATGATAATGTGACATTCGGGAAAATTAAGGAGATTTGCTTATCCTTGTGAAATAACTGTTCTGCTTGCCATAGATAAACCAAGTCCTCTAAGACATAATAGAGGAATCATCTAGAGTCCTAACTGTAGTCCTTGTGACCTCAACTACTTTTGAATGTGAAAAGAAGGATCCTTCAAACTTGTCAAACATTATTTATTTATCCATTCATTTGTTTATCATTTATACCTGTGATTTTCCAGTGTAAAATACTCCCAGTATGGGAATTCTCTCTACCAATAGAGATAGGCTCACAGATGTAGAGAATCTAAAGGGACCTTAAGAAGATATTCAGGCAGTCAGTCAACAAGTGCTTCCCATGTCCTAGGAATTGCATTAAAGGGCCCAGCAAAATGTTACAAGACAAGTGAAGATTCTCATGGGGCTGAGGATGTCATGGAAGACTTCATGGAGGAGGTGATATCACAGTTAGACATAAAAAGCAGGAAGAGCCTTCAAAAACTAAAAAAAAGAGATGTTGGGCAGAAAAGGCATTCTAAGCTGGGGGAAAAGTGGAAAGAAAAAGCATAGAGATGGGAGAGGATGAAACAAAAGAATGAGAGAAAAAGAATTCAGTTTGACTAGAAAATAGAAGACATGAAGTCACATTGATCGAGAAAAGACTGGATGGTTGGTGGAGCTAGTTTGTGGAAAGCCTTGAATACCATAATGAGAAATTTTTACAGTATCTAGGATTGGTTCCAAAACAGTGTCGGACACATAGTAGGCATGCCAAAAATGGTTTTTCCAATTGAACTATTTCTCATTTCATGACATCTCCTTGTTTACAATGGATTAATCAATATCTGGATACCCAGTTAAAGAAGCACAATAGGCAACTGCAAATTTACCATCAAGAAATAATCACAAGTACCATGTAGGGGGAAAAAGGCTAAGAGATTACAATAGAAGTAACTTGGGAATGTTACGCAGAGGCCAAAGCACATAAACAACTCACAAATGCCATGGTCAATACCCTAGCCTCAGCATGGCTTACATAAGCCTTCCAATTCATCAAATCCCTGCTCCAGCTCCCTCCCACCATGTTCTCCTCTGTCTCTGCCGAGATGGCACATCTAAGCTTGGAAGCTGCTGAGAGAATCCCCAGCAGGCTCTCTCCACACAAGTGTCTAATGAGCTGGAAAAGCTCCTAAGCCTAGGAAACTCAAAGAGGACTTTGTCACTAAGAAGAAACAGCAGTGGAAGGAATTATAACTGGCCTGCAGTGCACAGTCATCTGTGGGAAATGGAATTATACCTGTCGGACACCATTGTCATTTTATTGTCCCCGTACCCCACGCAGGCCCAGGCACCACACTCGGGAGTTCCAACATTCCTCTGTTCATCTTTTGAGATTCCCCTAAACATAGATCCTGAATGAAATCCAATCCAGCTGCTGGCCAAATTCACGGAATAATCTAAGAGAGTTGCCACCTAGCCCTGTTGAGGGCTGAGCTGGAAGATGTTGCGTTACTGTAAATATCCAAGTTAGAGACAGCCAAGATAAAGTGTCCAGGTTGGCAATTTATGTAGTCCTAGTTATATGTGTCAGAGATCAAATGGGATCATAAGAGAAGTCAATGTAATTCAGAAGGAAAAAAAGCACTAGTTTGAAGTCAGAGGACTTGGGTTCAAATTCTGCCCCAGCTACTTGCAATCTGCGTGACCTCTGGCAAGGTACTCAACATTTTTGTGCTTCATTTTCCTATCTGAAATGAGGTATGTGTGTGTGTGTGTGTGTGTGTGTGTGTGTGTGTGTGTGTGTAGTAGAGGAGCCCAAAGGTCACTTTTACCTCTAAATTTATAATGCTGTCATTCACAGATGAATCTAAACAAGTTGTCACCTAACCCCACCGCAGAACTACCTGGTAGATAATGGTTGGTTGTCAATATCAAAGTGACAAACATCCATGATAAAGAGCCCAATTTGGCAGTAAACTGTGATAGTCTTTTCTCTTAAACAAGAGGAAAGTGAGTCCCTGATCCTCTTTCCTTAGGTGTTCAGGAGTCTTTTTGAATGCAATAAATTATAAAATATATTTTATAATTATGTGTGTTTTTATATTTATCATATATATAATATATATGTATATATATATATATATATACACATACATACAGATTCACTTAGACTTTTGAGCAATTTCTAACATTCAAATTGAAAACTAAGGGAGAAGGATCATTATTCGCCCAATTCCTTCTTGAATAAAATACAAGATTATCACAACATAGAAACTGCCAACTTGGACCCTTTCTCTTGGACTTGCCTGGCCAAACCTGCAACCTAAAAGAATGCTGCCCCATCCTTACTTCATTCATTTATTTAAAACCCTCTCTTCCCATCATCTGCAAAGGCAAATGACCAGGACAATTAAAAAACAACCGCTTCCTGAACATATCCCTTCTGGGGTGTAAACTTCTGAAACGGGACACTTCTGCACTTCTAATGCAGGGTCACCCTAAATGGTGCATCCTCAAGCTTTCCCAGGCTGGCAGCAAGTATCTAGAGGGAATATGGCCGGTGAAAGCTGCAGATTCTTGTCATACAGAACAAATGCCTTGGCACATAAATTTCCACTGTGCCTGAAAGGCTCATAATTAAAAAATGAATCCAAAAGGATTTACTGTAAATTACAAACACAGAGAAACTAATAGGATGTCTTTTTTCCACCTAGTATTAGCTACATAAAGAGAAACTAATTGCTGCCCTATTCTTCCCTACCCTCTACTTACAGGGGGTGAAAAGGAGGTCATCAGGAGTTTTATTATAGTAATAGTAGGCACTTCATGGTAATCTTCTCAATGGTACAGTTCAGCCATTTCTCAGGCACTATTGTGTAAAGAAGGGTTAGCACAATATGCCCCAGCTCCTTAGTGCCTAGATACCAAGGCTAAGAGAAAGCTACTATGGGTAAAAGAATAATAGACTCTGATCATGTGTTCCGGGCAGGTACATTGCTCTACAGTGGATTTCAATGAAGCAGGGAGACTTGTACATAAAAAAAAAGGTTTCTCATTTCTAAGACACATGCATCCACTCCATAGGGAACTCGTGATTCGGCCTTCAAGACCCACTCACACCCATCAAATACAGATCCTATCTGTCATCTCATTAATATAGCTATGAATAATCAACAGAGGGTATAACGCATCATGGAAATGAAAGTACCAAAAATATTGGCTAGTTTTAAGCAAGCAACTTCTAATTAATTTTGTTTTAGATTTTAAAAAATTACTGTATATTATATATTATATAAAATTTATTGTATATCTATAATATATTATATATATATGTGTATGTACATAATAACAAAAAATAAAAATATGCGGCTGGAGGGATGGGGATGAATAATAAGGTATACCAGTTTATATCTTTATATTCAATTCAATGAATACCTAATTAAGCACCTACTATGCATAGAGTGTTACACTTTACACTGGGATAAATAAAAGGCCTAGTCCCACAACCACATGGGGCTTACAATCTATTAAGTGGATAGTAATAGGGAATGGCCTCATGCTTGGCACAGTGCCTAACACAATACAGGAGCTTAATAATTGTTTACTGGATGACTGAGTGATTTTGCAGTTATGGAGATCTCCCAGGCGAGGAAAGTACTCCTATCAATGTAGATTGTCACTTAGAATCATGGACACTTGCCTAGAGCATTGGGAGGTTAGGGAACTTGTAAAGGCCACATTTTTTAAAATACAAAAATGACTTTTTGAGTTCGAGGCTATTTTAGATTTTTGAGGATGGAGGACGTCTTCATGGAAGAAGTGTCATTGTCATGGTCTGCATAATGGCTTAAAGCTCAGATACTAAATTCAGGGATTGGTTTATTAAAGGAGGGAGAAAATTCATAGGAACAGAGAATCTCAGAGGTGGAAGAGTCCTTGTTTAACCAACCTCACCCACATCTGAACAGACCACCATTCTTAAAAATCCATAAATGGATATCCAACATACTTCTGAAGAGATCTTCTCATAGGGAAGCTTACTGATTGCTGAAACAGTCTATTCTCCTTTTTTGTTGTTAAGTTGTTTTTCAGTCATGTCCAATTTTTCCTGACCCCATTTGGGATTTTCTTAGCAGAGATACTGGACTGCTTTGCTATTTCCTTCTCCAGCTCATTTTACAGGTGAGGAACTGAGGCAAACAGGGTTAAGTGACTTGCCTGGGGTCACACAGATAGCAAGTATCTGAGGCCAGATTTGAACTCAGAAAAGATGAGTCTTGCTGACTCCAAGCCCAGTGCTCTGTGCACTATGGTACCACCTAGCTGCCCTATTCTTCTTTATGATACTTCTAATTTATAGGAAGCTTTTTTCTTATATGAAACCTAAATCCAACTGTCAACTTTTCTCCCTTGCTCCACCTTTTGAGATTAAATAAAAGAGATCCAATCCCTTTTCCACAGTATAGTTTTTTGCGTGTTGGAGAATGTCCTTTCTAACTCTTCTCCAAGTTAAAAATCCCTGATTTGTTCAGCTGATCTTTGTATATAATGGTTTTGAGTATCCTTACCATTTTGATCAGCTTCCTCTGTGTTCTTCCCAGAGGTGGGATTCAGACAGTTCTTACCAGTTCGGCAGAACCGGCACCTAATTTTAGGTTTAGTTAGTGGAGGCAGGGCATCGGCTCAGTTCCATGGAGAACCGATTGTTAATTTATTTGAATCCCACCACTGATTCTTCCCAATATTTTTCCTTAAACCTGGCCCTCCAAACTGAATACCAAAGGTAGGTGGTGAAGACAACAGAGTTCTAGGATTGGAGTCAGGAAGATCTGAATTCAAATGCAGCCTCAGGGCTTATTAGTTGTCGCTGGGCAAGTCATTTAACCTCTATTTGCCTCATTTTCAACTATAAAACAGGGTAAAGTACCTATCTCACACGGTTATCATGAAGATCAAATAAGATAATATTTGTAAACATTAGTATAGTTCCTGGCACATAGTAGGCTCTATATAAATGCTAGCTATTAATATTCTTCTTCTTCAAATGTGTTCTCTTTACAACAAAGGGCTGAGGGGCTATAGCATTCTTTCATCAGAAAGCCATGCTTCTATGAATCCAAACTAAGGTTATACCAGTTTTGGGGATTATCATATCACATACGATAAGATAATGGACTGGCAAGTGGTTCAATTAGTAACTTATGGCAGATAAAATAAGGCTGGGATGGTAGTTTGGTGCCAGATTATGTAGGGTAAGCATTAAATCTTTACTTTAGAAGAATGGGAGTGATGTGGTCAGATACGTACGTCAGGAAGACCATTTTGCTATCATTGTGAAGGATGGATTGGGGAAGAGAGAGATTAGAGACAGGGACACCATTTAGGGAGCTCTTACAGCAGGTAGCAAAAATTAATGAAGATCTGCATGCCATCTTGGGGAGGGGGAAGGGAGGAAGGGGAAGAAAATTTGGAACTTATGGAAGCGAATGTTGAAAACTAAAAATAAATAAACTTATTAAAATAAATAAATAAATAAGATAAATTAATGAGAATCTTAATAGGTATGGTGGAAGTGGAAAGGAAAGGAAGGGAATAATCATTTATATAGCACCTGTTATGTGCCAAACACTGTTGCTAAACATTTTACAAATATTGTCTCATTTGATCCTCATGACTCTGTGAGGCAGGCGCTATTATTAACCCCCTTTTTTACCGTGCAGGAAAATAAGGCAAAGAGGTTATTTGACTTGCCCAGGGTCACACAACTAGTAAGCATCTGAGGCTGAATTTGAACTCAGATCTTCCTGACTCCACAGCCAGCACTCTGTCAACTTTACCACCTAGCTCCCCAAAGAAGGACACAGATATAAAAGATAGCATAGAATTAGAATAAGTATGACCTGGCAACTGGTTGGATATGGTTGGTGAGGGGGAGGGAAGGTTAAAAATTGGCTTAGAGGTTTTATGTGTGAGTGAGTAGATTAAAGGATTATGCCATCGATCAAAAAATAGGGGTATTAAAAGTTTGGAAGTTTGGAAGAGGACATGATGACTTCCATTTTGGGGTTATATTGAGATTGAGGTCAAAGCAGGACTTTGAGGTAGATATATTCAGTAGTAGTTTAAATGCAGTACTGGACCTCAGAGGAGAGGTCAGGAATGAAGAGATAGATTTGGGAGGCACTGTAGTGGAAGTAATCATTGAAGCAAAAGGGTGGAGAAATTTGTCAAGGGAGAGAAAGTAGAGAGAAAAGGACCAAATGTCAAAGCCCCAAATCATAATTACAGATGTTGGCTCTGAAAGGGGCCATTAAAAAGATCTATTCTAACCCACTCATTTTAAAGGTGAGGAAAGTGAAGCCTAAAGAGGGAGAGTGACTTGACCAAAGTCTCACAGAAAGTAAGTGGGAAAAGGCACTCAAACCCAGGTCTTCTGGTTTCAATGCAGAATATTAGAATGTAAACTCTGTTTAGGACAAGGACTTTGTCTCTCCATTGCACCTGAAAAAATAAGAGGCATTTAAAGACTGTTTGAGTCACTTTTTAAAGTCCATTGTTTTCTCTTTTCTACTATGCTTGTCCCAAAGCTTATCTACAAGAACCTCAACATTACTTTTTTTTTTCCTTGAAATTGTCTTCCATGGGGACTATACACCTTTGCTAACAATGAGACATTTCAGAATCCCCGTTTTTCAGAAGTGTCTTTAGAGTAAGCCCAGCAAACAGGAGAACCAATGCTATTACTAAACAGTGGTACTTCATTTTGGACTAAAAAAAGACTTATGCTATTTGGTACCAAATAACTTTTGAATGTTTCAAGCAACTAAATCCACTGGCAAAGATGTAGGACTTGCTTTGAAAGCAATTTTAAATGAAGTGTTCAAGAAATATTTAAACACCAGCAACAGGGAGGTAGGGGAAAAGAAGTATTGGATTTATAGTTAGAGGTCCTAGGTTCGAGTTCTGACTCTGCCATTTGATAACTGAATGTTCTGGTGCAAGTTATGTAACATTTTTGAACCTCAGTTTCCTCATCTGTAATAACAATAACAGTACTTTTATAATGTTTAAATACATTATCTCATTTAATACTCACAGCAACTTAATGAGGTAGATGTTACTTTCTAGAAAAGAGGGGTAACACCACCCCGCCACCACCCCATCACCACCTCTCCACCACATCCACTACCACTACTGCTGCTGCTGCTACTGCTGCTGCTACGCCTGCTGCCTACTACCGCTACTACTACTACTATATATCTAACACATAATAGTGGGCTATTGTTGGCTATTTCTTTTGAAATGCCTATAAACTAATCAATGTGTTACAAGCAGCATTCTGACTCAGGGACATTTAAATGTCATGAATTACATTAAGTATCAGGACTACTCCTACTACTAGTAATAGTAATAACAGTAGTAGTAAGTAGCAGTAATAGCAGTAGTGGTGCCTAACATTCATGTAGTGCCCTCACAACAACCCTTGGAGGTAGATAGTATTATTAGCCCCATGATGCAGATGCGGAAATAAAGTCATATAGTGATCAGGTGACTTGCCTAATGTAATACAACTAGTAAGTATCCAACTCCAGATTTGAAATCTGGTTGTCCTGACTGCAAGTCCAATGCTTGATACATGGCACTACCCTATTGCCGGCAGGCTCTTCCTCCTCCTAGTATTCGTACTACTAGTATCCCTACTACCTCACATCTATATAGGGCTTTAAGGTTTGTGACCTACCTCATATACAGTATCTGATTTGATTTTCACAACAACCTTTCAGTGTAACTGTTTATCTGTCATCATCCCATTTTCCTGGATGAAAAAATTGGAGCCAAGAAAGGTTAAGTGATTGCACAAGGTTATATAGCTAGTGAGGGTCAGAGTTAAGATTTGAACCCAAGTCTTCCTGACTCCAAGTGAACCATTCTGTTCCTTCACTATGCCACATAGATGCCCTATTTCCATTGCCTAACTCAGGGTTGTCCAAAAGGTAGCTCTCCACAGTGGGATTTATGTGCCCACCTACAAGTATAGAAATTTACATAAATGCTTTAGTAAAGGAAGCCTAGCTACGGCAGAGCTCTCACTAAAATGGCAAATCAAAACATATTGTCTGTTGTTTCAATAAAAACCTGAGGTTGGACATCCCTGGCCTAAATCAATAGGATTGCTGTGAGGATGGAATGTGATTAAAACATCTCCTTTTATGTAGGCTTAAGAGAAAGTATGGCATGTAAAAACCCTAATGATACCTTCCAAGATGACTACTTTAATATGACAGCATTCACTCATTTGGATATACTGTCTATATTATACTCAGATCTCATATGCCTATGTGCATAAGTATAACAACATATATTTAATACATTCCCTGATGTATGTTATATGAGCAGAGGGGCTACGGCATATAGTGTCTGAGAACCAGGATGACCTGTGTGAATGTCCTGCCTCTGATACATAATAGTTGGCTATTTTTGTTTGTTGAAATGACTATAAACCAATCAATATGTTATGCACAGCATTCCAACTTGTATGGATTTTTAAGTATCATGAATTAGATTTGAAAACCGTGGTTTTATTCACATAGTTCAAGACAGCAGAGGCTTGGTAAAAAAAATCTACCTTGGACAAGCCTCTTAACCTATTAGGCAACTCTCTATGAGTAGATAAGTTGAAAATAAAGTGCTGACTGGAAGAGGGAATTTCTGAATCCAGGAGTTTCTTATACTGATGAAATCACAAGTTCAGTCCTTATGCTCAAAAAAAAAAATGAAAACATCTACCCATCAATTACACCACTGACAATTATAGCAAGGCTACAATTTTGAGCAATGTTCTTGCTTCTCTTAGCAGTTCCTCATACTTTCGTGTCATAAGATCATTGAATTTAGAGTTGAAAGAGACCTTACAGATCATCCAGCTCAACCTTCTCATTTTACAGTGCCCTCATCTGTAAAATGAGGGGTTTGGATTAGATGGCCTTTAAGTTTCCTTTGAGCTCTGACACCCATGATCCATTGCTACTTGGGGACCATCACTGTCAGCTGAAAATCCAAGCTAAAATGGTAAATGGGGCTTCCAGTTCCACACAGGGCAACAAAGCCTTTCTCTTAAGCATGTATCTGTATGGAGATAATCTACACAGTGTCTATGTCTGCAGAAATGGATGAAGTTAGTTACCAATACCCTATCATTAAAAGGTTTCAGGTCATGGGCTAATTACTTGTTACAAGGCCGTCCTAAGTCACATTGTTTTCAGTTAGTCTCCCTAAAAAACAATAAATCATGAGAATGGAAGGGAACTACTGCTGATAGGCAGTTTGCAATGACCATAAACCAATCAATATGTGTTGCACAGCTGTTCAACTCACATAAGTTTTTAAAATATTAGGACTTAGATTTGAAAACTATAGTTTTATTCACAGAGGCAAAGTACAAGACATCTAAGGCTTAGTAAAGGCCTACTATTTGCATTTATATTTATACTGTGCTAGATACCAGTACAAACCATCTATTAATTATGGCTTGAAAAGTACATTACAATAAGGACTTAGAAAGTTTCTAATGTGTGCAGAACCCTGGGCTGGGTCCTGAGGCAAATGCTATGGTAAACATGTTTTGATTTCTCCTTGTCGTTTTAACTTCATTTTTAGAGCTCCTGGAGCAGGTGGACAGGATCACTGTAATGACCAGACAGAACAAAGAGGTAGGGGGAACAGGATAGGAACCTGAGCTTTTATGGTTGGACTCTCGGGCCAACTTCCATGTTTTTAAAATTATCATCTCTAACCATTCCTTCTCTCCTCCCCAGAGCTGCCTGGCATTCTGCCTGGGCTCTGGTTCAGAGTGAAGTGAGAACGCTACCAGCCAGGGGAATCAGGATAGTAAATTGTTCACTTTCCCTGTTACCTGAAATAACAGGTACTTGAAAGACGCGTTAGTAGCCACAGCTGAAGTTGTAACCTCCTAAACCAAAGACAGCCACCTCTAAATGCCGGCAAGCAATCAAAACTCTTGATTTTTTCCGAAGACCATGTCTCTGCCTCAGATTTTTCTAGGTAAATCTGATTATTTTTCTTCTTTCAGAGGTTGGCTGCATTCCCTAGTTGATCTTTTCTCTTAACTGCTTTCCTTTTTCCTGCTATTTAAAACTGAACTTTTATTGTTCCAAATTAAATCCATTCTTTCTAGCCTTGTCATTGCTAACTAATGAGAACAATTCCTCTCTTCACTCTTGGTAACTGCACTTAGGTACTTATAGATGAGAATCATATCCTTTCTTAGCCTACATTTTTTCCAGACTGCACATGCTATAAAATGGGTTAATTGTTGCTATAAAAATACTTTCTATCATCATAGCATGGCAATTTTCCACCCCAAATCATTTAAATTTCCGAGAATTGCACTGAGTCCGCATGGTATCAAATAGCCAAGTGTAAATGCTCATTTGGCTTATAGACACAAGGCCTAGAACAAGCTTGGGGTTTTCCTTCCCTTTGGGTTATCATTATTCACCATAACTTTCATTCTCAAAAACGGAATCTCCAAAAAAGACACAGCCTGAAAGATCTTTAGTATTCAAATCTGCTACTCTGTTTGCACCTGGGACTATTAAGAAACCTACCAATGATTTTCCTTTATTCATACAGCACACAAACTCAATTGCTGGTAGGTGATCAGAAGCTGAGCTACCATCAAAGATCAGAAGGAACACAATGCAGCAAACCTCTTTGACACTTGCACTAGCAGAATCAGAGCACAGCAGAGTCAGAGTGCCAACTTCCCCCTCTCAACAGCTCCCCTAGTACCAATGCCAAATCCTATGACTTCTACAGGTGAGCATTAGACTGAATACACCTACATCACAAGTGTGATGCCAGCACTGCATCAAAGGTTACTTTTTCTAAGCACACACTTGTTGCACATGTCTGAAATTGTCTACACTACAGCAACAGAGAAAGTTTGAGGGACGAGTATATACAAGTTAAGGTCCATTACTCACTATGTGAAGCTGGAGGAAATCACCAAGCCCTGGAGCACTGTCAATTCGAACCAGGATGCCATCCTTCACTGTCGTACTGAAGCCCACGGCAAGGCGATCTGAGCGTGTGCTGGGTCTGTCATTCGCAGGCCAGGTGTAGAGTATGAGTCCTCCACTTTTCCCAAAGATATATGTAGCACCGGCTGCAAAAGACAAGGAGAGAGGGAGCCGTTAGCCTAATTCCTTAATTTCACCAGCTGCAGCAATGCTGCTGAGACTTGCCTCCAAACAGCTGTGGAGGAGAATGTCCCTCACACAACAATGTTCTGCTACCGAGAGTGATAGTGTCCAGGGCTTAGGAGGCTGCTGTCACCCTAAATTAAAGATGCTGGCAAAATGAATTAATAGCAAAGCAGATGTTAAAAAGACACACTCTTAGCATTTCCCATTGCTTCTGGGAAACAGGAGAGGACAGACAATGCCTCCTGTTTGACATCTTTATGCATTGTGACAAAAACCTTTCTCCAGCCCTCTCTTCCTCAATGGTGGAATTAATCTCACATTCCATCTCATATATGTACAACATGGAAGACTAGCCCTTGATCCCTCTTAGCTAGAAGTATATTCTGTTCAGTGAAGCAGTGTGTTGGTAAGCAAAATGGGTTCTTAGCACTTAGTTGGCTTTTGTTTCCTTTGAGTAATTCATTGTATTTCATTGAGCCTTACTAGGTGCTAAGCCCCAGGCCCAAACCCCTATTAGGTGTAAAACCTATGTGGTTGTGGATTGGTAACTGAGGTGGGGCCCAAGGTGGGGCTAACTAAGGGGAGATGCTAACTCCAGAGTCATGCCCAGTCTTGAGTCTTACTAGGTGCTAAGCCCCAGGCCCAAACCCCTATTAAGTGCTAAGGCTATGTGGGTGTGAAGCTCCCAGGGTACCAAGGGGTGGTGCTAACTCAAGAGCCAATCACAGCAGCCTAAGTTCTAGTCATTCAGATGCCATTTGATGACATCTGAAACCCTATAAGAAGAGAAGACAGAGCCATTTGCGGAGGGGCTCTCACTCTTGGTGGTGTTTGGAGACTCCCGGGCAGCTGTAGCTAAGAAGCCCTCCAGCCTGTAAACCCGCATGCTGGGACTTTGTTAAACTCTGGTAACTATGTATTGGGATTTGAATCAGACAAGGTCTGTCTGTTGATGTTTGTAATTTATTTGTATTTTGTTCTGAAGTTCAGGGTGCTGGCTTTTCCCCCTGAACTACGTGAATGATACTTGCATGCTGAATTAAAGTAAGCTTGTCAACCCCTTAACATAGCTTTCCTTAGCTAAGCAGATCAAAAGAATCTGTGCTTTTGCAGCGTGCTGGTAGCATTCTTGTTGTTGGGCTTTCACCACCACAACAGCTGCTAGCCAGATTGTTGAAACAAGCAGTAGTCACCAGTTCCATTTCCAGAAGTGTCTTATATAAGTTAAGAGAATACAGAAGCTCAAAGACATCTTTTTTACATCCTCTGCTAAACACTTGGAGCACCTTCCAGAAAATAAAAATGTTGATAAGAAACATACACATTGTGACAAATACTACTTCCATGCTTTGCAGTTCTGGCCCACTAGGTAGGTACTTAGAAGTGTTAGAACCTTTAAATAAAAAAGAATATGTTTTCCAACTGTGGTGATCATGAGGCACTCAAAAGACTTTTTAATTTTCTCTGGCCTTTAAAACAATTTAAAAAAAACAATGACAACAAAACCAAATTTTTTCCTCAACCACATGCCAAAGAAAAGGGGTTAGGCTGTATCTAACTGAATGAAAGTCTCAATACTATGAAATCTAAACCAAGAAATTATATTTTAAAGCAATTAATAATGGTCAATGGGTGGTTATTAATACTATTCTAACTTATATCCAATTATTACTTAAAATATGAAAAAGAGAAGGGAATTCAGAAAAAAAACTTCCATCTTTCAAATTCCAAATTTATTATGTATTGTGGCACTGTGGATGTAGCAACATTAGAATCATTTAGATGTAGGGTCAAGTCTTGCCTCTAACACATACTGGCCCTTTACTGTGGGAAAGTCACTTAACTTCTCAATGCCTCAGTTAACTTTATAAAATGCTAAGTTGCCAGATAGTTGAAAAAGTACAGGAAATTTCCACAACCAACAGTTGTTCTCAAAGATAAAATCATGGGTTTCCTTCTTTTTGTTACCCCCTCTCTCCCTTTGAAAATAGTGGCATAGATGGAAAAATAACAATCTGACCTTGGAAGTAGGAATTTTGTTTCATCTTCATCATCATCATCATCATCATAACCATCACATCTGAATTTGTAAGTGAAATTTATTCACTTCATATACATGAAGGATCATAGATTTAGAGCTGGAAGACACCTGCAAAGTCATCTAGTCCAGTCCCTTCATTTCACAGATAGGGATACTAAGGTCCAGAAACATGACTAAGGGTACAGCTAGAAAGTGTTAGAGGTGAGATTTGAACCAGGTGCTATGACTCCATGCCCATTTCTACCATACCATGTTGCCTCCCATCACAGGCATTTCCCACTAGCAGTTATTTCCAAAAATGCAAACTCATTTGATATAAATTTTTCTTCCTGGACTCCCAATGAACATGTGCTTGCCTTTTAGAAATGCTTTAATACGCTCCACTGAGTAATCAATTCTGATTTCTATAACATCTACTGAGGATCCTAATATATCTTGGCCACATTTGCTCTCAGAGTTAATACACATCTGTGCCAGCCAGAAGGTTGGGTAGGATCCTACTGACTGAACTAAAAAATAGTAGCTTGTCCGAACCTCCTAAGGCAAATTGTGGGGATGTTTGGGATTAGAAGTATATGTCAAACTCGCCCGATCACCAAGTATTGAACTAAATTCAACTTTAGTGACAGATAGAGACTCCATTCAGTCCACTCCTAAAGGTCACCATCTTAGATACTACAGTGTGCTCAGAATACATATAATGTGTTACCCTTGCTTTATTTTTCCTCCTCTGAGTTTCTAAATATTTAGTAGATGCTGTAAAGTTAAAGTAATTCACTGCACTTCCTCCATTTAGCCTTCAATATCTAATGGTGATCTGACTAATTTTGTATACACAACAATGTTTACCACTCTCTGTTGACAAGCCTACTCCAAGGCTCTTCATGTTAATTAGAGATGCAGAGATCATGAATTATCCATGGCATCTGTCCATACATACAGAATTTGAACAATTTACTTTAAGTAGATTAACTACAAAAGCCATCATCACCACTCTTTTAATTCTTTATTTCTATGGCACTAAATGATTGATGCACTGGGCTAGATTAATTCAAAAGGGGGAAAAACAGCAAAGCAAATCAAAGCATGAGCCTTAGCAGTAATCTGTAAAATCCCATTACATGATA